>NC_092796.1:13482804-14145111 GCF_918797505.1 Bemisia tabaci
AGTGACGCGCAGAGAAAGCAGGCTGCCCTCGACGTTACGGTACGGGTCATCTGCGAACTTCCGAGGTAAACGATTGTCAATTTAAGTGGCAAAAACCAATTTTTGTAGGACTCTTATATCTATCATACCCCCCCCCCCCCAATTTATCGTTGAGAACTTCCTTCAATTATTTTAATTAATGATCGCTGCTGCAAAGTTTAGGAAATTTAATTTTTTTTAAACATGCGGAGGCGGCGCACCTACGCACAATGGGCCGAATCACTGGGACAGGTCGGACATGAATTTTTTGACTAAAAGTGCATAAACTTTAAGGAGTGCTTCTTGAAGAAAACTTCACGAGAAAAACAATGAAACCACTTTTAAGAACCTCAAAGTTGTGTATAAACAGAGTTATAAACGTTTAAAGTATCCGAATTTTGTCCGACCTCTCCTGTTGACTCGATCCACTGTGCTACGTATCGTGCGTGGCACGGTTTTGACTCGGAACCAATAGGACCCTAAGAACTTCTGAGAGGAAGTGGTGTGGAAATATAAAAAGTTGTATTCCGACTCGAAGAAGTGGCACTTGAATTCGTTGCGCATATAGCTCTGAATTATCAGTTTTATACGTATATTAAAAGTGTGCGGATTTAGCAAGAATCAGCCTACCTGTATCGTATGATTTATAATTTCGTCTCTCATTTTGTTTCGGAACATCGAACTGTATTTGCATATCGAACACTTTGAAGCTTCCTCTGAATTTTCAAAATGTAGGTTATAAATAATGAGGTCACAAAATTTAAAGTCGAAATTTTGCATAGTTATTTTTGTGAAAATTAATCGCGTGAGGGAATTTGGCAACGTCTCGTCTAGTTAGAGCTATTCAAGTTAAACTCGACCAATAAATTGTGGGTAGGATTGGTGTACGCTCATGTATTGTCATAGTGACTTGTCGGATACCGGTAATTTGATGTATGGCTCAATCATTTGCACTCAAAAACTCATTAAATATCACATCTGCGGCACGGTAGAAGGTAGTTGACTGCAGTTTCTCTGTCGCGTTACAACTGCTAAATGGGGTTTTTCTGTCATACATTTACAAGTATAGTAATAAAATCGTGCAAAAAACAAAGTTCTTATTTTTTAGATTTCCGGGCTATCAAATTTTATCCATTATTGCCCTTTAATTAACCTTCAAAAACCGGCTCGGAATTCTTTGTTTTAAAATCGGTCCGTGTGTCTTGCGTCTAATTGTTTGCGAACTGGCGAGGAAATAAAACGCAAATGAGTAGCTATAGAACCAGGGTTGCCAAAATAATCTTCAGAACGAACTATTCTCGCGCGCATGACCGTAAGCTTTGTAAGTGCAGCTGACAAACTGCACTTGAAGAACTGATTTCAGCGAGTATTTATATTTAAGCCACTGAAACGCGGAAAAGGGGGCTTGGAAATTTAGTTCTCATAAGATGCGAGGGCATACACATCTCCCCCCCCCCTAAATTTTACTTGCCGTTTCATCGCTTTTTTTACGATTTTATTGGGCTTTGGCGCCGCCGTTTGTATTCATAATTTTGAGGTCTCATAGGTTGTTTTACGAGGAAAAATTAAATACTGAGGCATCCTTTGGCCATCGAGAAACCCGGAAAATGACGTCCTTGATGGGTGTATCGCCGTATCGGTCTATCACTCACGCAGATTCCTTTAAGTTGTTCGCTTTGTTGATGTGTAAATGCATAGCCGTCATCTTTGAATGTGTGAATTCGCTGATCGAACACCTAGACTGATAATGAATGGATAAGTCTCTGTTTGGTTATTTGGATAAGAATCCACCTCACATGATATGTATCTGAGAAATATCTTAGATCCTCGAAGTTATCGAGAGTGGAGGTACCCATGAACATATTATGATTGAGAGAAAATACGAATTGTAACAAAGTCATTGTTCACCAACCTTTTTCAATTCTTTCAATGTTGTTAGGCTCTCTATTTTTTACTGTATTTGTTTTCCAAAACTTTCCAAATATTCTCAGCAAAAAATCCCGAAGGTAGTTCTTAAATTATGTCGATTGTGGTTTTTCGACACCCTCAACCACCTGTAACGCCGGACAATTAAAAAATACTTAACGCAGACTCATTTCCCAAAAATACGATCATTTGAAATTTCGGAATAGTATTGAGCAAATTAGGTCGAGGCACTTCAATGATAGGCATAGCGTAATAGCTCATAAAATGACAACAAGGTAGCAGTTTTTTAGAGGTTGAGGTATTCCTTTTTTTCGTTTCAATTTCTTAAGGTACCGACTCATAGAAAATACTGGAGATAACGAACGAGCACAACTTTGAAACCCGGAAAAATCACCGAAAATAGTTACAAACTGATATCTTAGTTCATTTCTCTCCTCTGTTCGTGTGACGCTGAGATATGGTGAAAAATATCTTCACCAGCCCATCAGCTCAAACAAGGATGTTCACAAAACACGTACTTAACGTTGAAAATCGGATTTTTTTAACTCCTCTCCTTCACCCCACCCGCAAAGCCTCGACGCTCCCATACATGGCCGGATTCACCTACTTGCCGCCCTTGGGCCGCCTGTATTTTGCCGCCCCCCTCTCATTCGTTTTGAAACTCGATAAAAACCATCAAACGAACGTGCCAGCGGCGGAAGGGTGCACAAGACGCATTTACTCGTGTTGAACACATTTTTTGGGAAAGTCCTGTCAACAGTACTGGCAAAAGTTCAAAGAACTTTGCGCGAAAGTAAAGCTCCGTGAAACTATCTCTGTGTGGACAAGGCCTTCCATTCATAAGAAATGAACCAGAAAATTATGAAAGAACAAACATAAATGTGGATCAATGATTTTAACTCCCGCCACCGCGCCGCGCAGACGGCACCGTGTTTGGCGCAAAGCGTGAAGTATTCCGACAGTCCTGTAGGCGCTATGCGTTTCACGCCGACCGCTGCTGAACGCACTGTGTTGGACGCAACGCGTGAAGTATTCACGCAGTCTTGTAGGCGCTATGCGTTTCACGCTGACCGCACTGCGTTTGGCGCAATGCGTGAAGTATTCATGCATTCTTGTAGGCGCTATACGTTTCACGCTGACCGCAATGACCGCACTGTGTTTAATGCAATGCGTGAAGTATTCGTGCAGTCTTGTAGGCGCTAATATGTGTTTACATGCCGATCGCCGCGCCGGGGGCCTCTCCTTTTCATCTCAGGTCCTCGTTATCATTTCTCTCTAAGTCGCGCCGTTCCAGGCCAAATTGCGTGTTTGGTCTCTCTCTTAACTCGACTTATTGAAGGTGCTGTCTGTTGTATCACTAAGAGACGACAAAATTGGAAATTACTACACTGTCAGAAAATAAGAGCTTTTGTCGCCTTTTCTCGCTTGTAATTTTTTTTTAAAAACGATTTTTTTTATACTTACACTTTAAAAAATTGTAAATTTTTGCCGCCCCTTAGATTTGCCGCCATGGGCCGCGGCCCATGTGGCCTGCCCCTTAATCCGGCCCTGCTCCCATACTGTGTGTCTGTATGCCCCTGCTGAAAAAAATTACTTTACAGTGTCAAGTTGACACTCAATTCAACATCCCTTAAACTGGAGTTTTATGAGAAATTATTGACGAAAAGCTGCCACCTTGCCTCACTTGTATACCTTGAATTTTCAAAAATTGGATTTCAGAGCCACGTGACGCAACTCAGCCCGATACTCTACTCCCCTCCTCCTCCCCTTGATAACATATCTGTAATGCAACTTCCCCCCTCACTAAACCGTTATACATGTTATGAATTGCTTTACAGAGCGCTACGTTACTTTCTTCGTTACGGCTCCATATAGTGCACGAAATAATCATATTATTCTCATTTTCATGGGAGTTTACCCCATATCACAACATTAACCGAAGAGATCGATTATTCCTCCAGTTCCATTGAAAGTGAAAGAAATTCTGGCTCTTGGAAAAACTGTCGCTCAGGCTTTATGGAAAAACTGTCGCTCAGGCTTCATTGAAAAACTGGCACTTCTTTCATGAAACAATCTCAGAAGTGTAGCGTTTGTTCGGCATCGAAAAGCGAGTTTCATTCTCATCGAGTGACTTCTTACCGGATAACTATTATGCTCGATCTTTTTTTTGCCTTTCGCCGCAGGACCCGCTTGCCTTCAACTTCCCGTAAAACCCCGGTGCCCGGTGCGCAGGTGAAATGAGAGCTATTTACAGCATCACTTTAGTACTGCCGTGCTAAGGAAAAACGCCGTATGAACCTTCAGGCGTTTGCCAAATTGTCTCTAGGAAAACGTGAATTCCCTGGTAAACTTATGAATATTTTCCTTCAAATTTTTCAGATAATTTTGTTCGTATTTTGATCTAAAGTCCTTGAAAATTCCAAGGAAAAATATTCATAATTCTCCTCAAAAATAAACATTTATCAAAGGAAACTTGGCAACTCTCGAATGTTCATACGACGTTTTTCCTTAGCACGGCAGAGTAGTAGTGTGAACAACAAACTCAGCAAATCCGGATTCCTTCGCCTTGCTCTGGTGCTCGAGGAAAATTTGCCAAATTTCTCGGCTGAAATCAGTAGACAAAACTAAAGACAAAGTAGACAAAAGGGATATGGAAGGATCCTATTGGTGGAAACGGATGGTTGCAATGGACGAAGGAGGTATATAATAGACTAACTAAGGACAACCCATGAGAGACCTAGGAACTACCCATTTTGACCAAACGATCACTCCATAAAAACCAAAAAGGAAAAGGTTGATCTGGGTAAAGCAGTTGAATTTTCTAAACAAAAATGTAATGATCTGCGGACACATTGTTCTGAAGAATGGAAGAGGCCACCTATTTCCAAACTAGTCTCAGTATCTTGCAACATCGATAACTTTGTCCAGGCACTTAAAATATTCTTACAGGCAATAGCAATTTTTTATAAAGACGTTGCTTTTTCTTTATTTTTTTCTTTTTTTTAACTGAATTAATTCGTTGTATATTGTTTCCTATCCGTCGTTGACGCGAGCCAAGGCCGTTTAGAGAAGCATATCTAAATTTCAGACTGGCAGAGTAAGTTTCTCAGCGCTATTAATATTACTTTCGTCTTTTAAGGTGGAGTAATCACAATTAGAGACTGGCTTTCAAACGATGGAGTAAAATTCTTGTTTATCTCCCTCTCTCAAATTTTTTTCGTCTTTTTTTTTAAAGAAGGGAGCAAGGCTGGACGCTACGAACGCTGGAGGGGGAAACATCGGATTACTGCGAAGAAAGAATTTTCCCCAGCCATGAGAAAGAGGAAAAAATAGCTTTCTATTTATTCAGAGAGAATTTTTCCTTTTAGCCTCTCTGTTAAAAACCTTTCTGCGTATGGATTTTCAAAGGAAACATTCACTTCTGCGTTGATATTTTATGTCAAAACCAAAGGCTTTACAACTTGGTCCAGACAAGGTCCATGTAATAAGGATTGATCGTAGGCCGTATATTGTCAATACCTATGCACATGCACATATTTATGTTCTTGTATGTTCTTGTGTGTGTCAGTTTTCATACTAATGCATTTCCGACGCATCGCTGATTCAGATTTGTCCTGGTTTTTCTTTACATATTCCAAGTTTGGCGGTGAAACTTTGTAAAGTACATAGAGAAAATGAAAGATCTAAGAGGTAACACTGATGACTAAAGTTTTAGGTTATTTTATAAGGATTAAAATGGATTATTGTTTAATAAAAAGCTTACTTTAGAAGAAAAATTAGATTTTTGTCAAAGAAAACTAACAAAACGGGTGGTACCAAAAATGTCTGACACGATCAGCTGCGGTGGATCCGTAGAAATTTCAGCGAGAGGCGGAATCTCTTAGCTGGTGTTGTCGAATGGCTCAACACCTTACATGTGAACATTTCTAATTTTTATATTCTTTTAAGGAAAAAGAAAAGAACACAAAGAAATTAGATTTTCGAAAAATCTGTGTAAACCTAAAATGTATAGTACCCATGAACTACTTCAGAAGGACCCTTACTCCTTACTAACTGCTTGTAGGGAGCGTCCTTTGTCGCCGAATGACTCAACATATTAATTTTGTGACACAATTTTTTGTGTTTTCTAAGCGTAGGATAAGATTTCATACTTCTTTTAAGGAAAGGCCTCCGGGTCGATGGGATAGCCGCGGCTCAAGAGATAATTTTTCTGTTCGTATTAATCTATCCGCACTCGTATCAGTCCATGCAAGCTTTTTCTGTTTGTAGTGAGTGCGGTATCTTGACCATGCAGGCCGAATTTCCTCATTAAAAGCTCATAACTGTTCGATGATCGAAACGACACTCTCGTCACATGATCTGTCAGTACCTACCGATTAATGAGGAAATAACCTGTTTTAGTTCGCAGCCTCAGTGACGTAAGGCCGACGCCGAAGTTGAGTAAATGAGTGAAGTGTGAGCTATGCAGAAATGAGTGCTTTTGCGGTTGCAATGTAATCATGCCAGCGAACGGTTCAACGCTCGCTAATCGGCTAGGCTTCGACTTAACAGTCACTCGATCCCATAAAAATAATCGCCGCCCAATTCGTCCGAAGCCAGAGGGTCTGAACCAGACAGACTGGGAGAAAGGTCTCGGGTCCCCTACCTATGGTCTAAGATCCGAGAGCTCTAGCTCATTCCGTCTCGTCCCACACAGGGATATCACAGGGTTAAACCATCATACTTTAGGAACATGCTCAATGGATCAACAGAAAGCTTTTTTCCCCCAAAAAAGTTTTAATTAAATGTATCCTTAGACGGAGCCACGGCCTTCCAAGTATTTTGGCGAAAAGCATAGTCTTTTCTGAACTTTTGCGACGTTTAGGGAGCATATAAAATTCTTGAAAAATAACTTCTATGGTTCCTATGGAACCGTGGTTCCTTTCATAGGTTTTGGTGCTGAACTCAACCGTGGCCTCAAAATGATCGGAATCTCAAGTTCAGGTTTATTAACCCCTCAATGATATTCATTCCCTCAATAATGAACATTTTATTCAAGGAAATTTGGCATCTCTCGAATGCTCATACGGCGTTCTTCCTTAGCTCGGCAGTATTACTCGAAGACTTTTAAAGCGCAGCCTTCCAGCGAATTCGGTCAATAAAGGCAACTCTAGTTTGTCTATTCTCATTTTCAAGAAGCATTGAGGATTTCGCAATTTATAACACGTAGTCGGAGTGTAATCTCATCAGTCCGCGGTTGGAAAGTGACCGGACGAGACCAAAACGAGGGAACCGGGTCCGAGTTGCGAGTGGCACAATCCGAAGACATTGCTCAGCCGTAGCTCAGTGCCTAGCTTTTGAGTGACGCAATCCAAGTGCAACGCCACTCGAACAATGCGTATCGCAGCTTCGACACATTGACACGAGCGATCGCGAAACTTTCGGTGCATGGCTTCGGCCCCGCTGATGGGGGGACCCAAGGGGAGGGGGAGGAGGATACAACGGAGCCTTGTGATAATGATCACGGTGTCAAAACGCTTAAAAGCTCAGGAAGTGAGCGAGGTGTCAATAGTCATGATGTTGTGGTGTCAAGCAGTGCTGCCGTGTTAAGGTGATTCGTCAAGCTCAAGTGACGTGGTCGAACTGGCATGCAATATCGCATCTTTTAGGTCAAAAATCTCGGCAGATTTTGAATTTTCAGCCAAAAAAAGGACGATAGCCCCTGCGCATGAGCCTAAAGAATCATTCTAAACCCAAAAATCGGCAAAATTCAGAGAAATGAAAGCAGGATAGTGTTTGGAAAAAAACCTCACATTCGATACAGAAATCGATAGCTGAATCGAATGCGAGGTTTTTTTCCAAACACTATCCTCACTTTCATTTCTCTGAATTTTGCCGATTTTTGGGTTTAGAATGATTCTTTAGGCTTATGCGCAGGGGCTATCGTCCTTTATTTGGCTGAAAATTCAAAATCTGCCGAGATTTTTTACCTAAAAAATGCGATATACCGCATGCCAGTTCGACCACGTCACTTGAGCTTGACGAATCACCTTAAGGAAAAACACCGAATGAACATACGAGAGTTGCCAAATTTCTCTCGATAAAACATGTATTTTTGACAAAATTCATGCATATCTTTCTTCGCAATTTTCAGATATTTTAAATTAAATTGCGTTCGAAATTGTCGGAAAACTTTAGAAAATAATATTCACAATTTTCCCTTTAGATTTGGTTTTTATCGGAGGAAGCTTGGCATCGTCTGAAGACTCGCCAATTGGGTAGTTCCATAAATGTTCGCACTCTCAGTCTCAGAATGACGAATTCAGTGATAGTCAGCAAATGCGCATAATTAGAAAACTAGCCAAACATGGATTCTAAAATGTAAATATGCTTGCAATCTATTCAGTGCCTCCAGATTTAATTAGCCGTTCGTAGCCGCTCAAAATAAAGCCTCTTATCATGAAATCTTAAAGTCTTTGACCGTAAATTTTTACGATTTGAGGCGCGCGTGATCGCTTTATAGTTTTAACGCAACGAATCTAGGCATTAGTTTCATATGTCTATACAGAAGTCGGTGAAATATATAATTTAGGCGGGACAAAATGAACGTAAGGTGATTAACCTCACAATTTTAAGTATTATTCCAGTAAACTCGGTTCACATCAGAATCAATATTCAATATTTGATGCTGATAGCCTCTCAACACCCTCCAGAGCCCTAGGTCAGAATATTTAGTCATACTTTACATCATAAAGAATGCGTTATAAGTTTGAGAAATGAATCGTATTTAAATCCGTCGTTAACGCCGGTCCCATTAACATGGACGGTATCAGCGTGCAGTTTAATTTCACGTAAAGGCAAAATTATTGACACGCCGTTTGAAGTTAGACTGATTCTGGTTGATGCCGTTCATTTGGACTACATTTTGCAATTTAGAACTATAAATTCTAGCCCGGTTTAAAAACAACGTATGTGCCATTCGTTTCCGTATGCACCTAAGTGTTTTTCCAGAAGAGCCTGAATTTATAGTTCCAAATTGCAAAATTCAGTCCATTTAGTTTACATTTTGAGAATAGGAACTACAACTCCTGACTCATTTGTAAAAACACTAATGTATATATAGAGAAATTAATGACGCGTACGTTTTTTTTTTAAACTAAGCAAGAAATTTTAGTTCCTAATTGCAAAATGTAGTCCATTTGAGTTGACATGCATGGCTTATCTTAGGGTGTGTCAGTTCGCAAAGACCTTTTCAACGGTCTCCTGTTTTCTCTCAAAACTCCGGCATTTTTTGCGTAACTTCTAGTCGGAACCCCCAGTAATACAAGCTAGTCGACCTCGAGAGAACGGTCTCGCCGGTCTTAAAACAAGAATCTGAGCGAGTCGTCAGACTTTATCGGAAGCGTGTGATTCACAGGTCAACGATCTCCTCGACTGATTCGTTGGCATTGGCGCAAAGTCTTTGCGGTTGGAAACTTGCTTTTTTGCATTATTTGCATACTCGCAGTGAAAGACCACTGCAATTTTAGCACTCGAAACTTGCGTGAACTCGCTATTTTAAGCGCGCAGACATGCTCTCCACCATGCGCCCTTGGTGCGGCGGCTAGTCTTTCAAGCCAAAACGCCTTCGATTCCGTGCGTATGCAACACGGACATCCATGGAGTTCGAATAGTTGCATTCAGGCGTTAGAATGAAATCCGCGTTTTTATCCGTCGCATGCGACACGAAGCGAATACTTTGTTTGTTTCTATCACCCCTTAACTTTACCTATTCCAGCGTTGTTCATTGTGCCTAAGAAGTAGCATTACTGATTTTAGTCGCAACATTGTCAATTTTCTGAGAAATGCAATATTTAAATGAATTACAACGGTGCTGGCCCGCGAAATCGTTAAGACCTAGGTATTTGAGCGTATGTAGAGTTTTCTTTACATTATGGGTCGTACTTTGTCAGAATTTTTTGGGGGTCTTCCCGCTTTCAGAATAACTAATTTTGACGTTTAACAGGGAAATTTTCTAAGAACAATCCTAATGAATCACACGGAGTTTGGAAAAAAAGACGACCATTTCTCTTCCAAAAAAAATGAAATGCAATGGGAAATTTGCAATATCACAGGCCTAAACACACGTATATGATTTCCTAGATGCACCTTATAGATATATTAGTAGAAATATTATATCATGTTCTGCTCTTTTTAACCTGAAATGTGGGCCGCATCTAGTATCTTTAACTTTTCTACCTTCAATCAAAGTATTCAACGTCTGCGAACAATTATTTCCCGTCAAATCATATTGAAACCCGTGCTGTGTCGTCATTTCTTTTTATCATCGTGCGTGGCCCTACTGCCTATTAAGACGCATTGAACGAAAATAAGCAAATAAATAAATAAATCAGAAATCAAACGAAAAGATCGTTCCAAATGTACATATCAGAGTGAGAAATTGTCTCACTCCCTTTCGGAGACGAAAATCATACAATCAACACTCATGATAGGATTTTTCTTTATTTTCAAATTAACGAAAACGGAAAAAGAAGACGAATATTTTAGCGACGATGGTTTCGCATTTGATTTCATTCCGATAATGCTAGCTCAGGTCAGTTTGTTAATGTAATTGTTAGCCGTTCCTGAGTATGCCCACCGCGTCCTTCAAATGCATTCATTGAAGGAGCTTCTTCAAGTTGCACGCCATCCCCCTCCACCTCTTTAATATCAAGGCGAGTGTTGCCACTTCACTTAATAATTTTCTTCGACCCTCCTCCTCCGCTCTTCCGATCATATTTGGTTGGTCCCGAATCAAAACCGGAACTGAAGCAAAGCTTTGGAGAAAGTCAGGTTGCAAATGTACAAGACACTCATAAGGTGAGGTTGGGTAACTGGGCAGGAGTTCGGAGAAAAATGTCAAAATTTCAACTTCATGATTTTTTTCCCATCATTATATTGACAGTGGAGGCTACTTTTAAATTTTTTTTAGTAAGTACAACACCTTGTCTAAATGTAGGAAGAGTCAAAAGTCGAATTTCATCTTTCAATTTTTTCCCACAAATTTTCAAAAATTTCCCGTTTTTTTCACCCAGTTACCCAACGTCGTGGGGTAACTGGACTACCCCCCCTTAATTTTTGAGGGGGGCATTATTTTTAATTCTCATTGGCCAGAAAGTGATGTCCTGCTCATGAAGGTTTAAGAAAATGTCATTTGAATGTATATAAACATGTTTAAGTGGTTAAGAATGATGTCGTAACAGTTAGCGGCAAAAAAACCCTCAAATCTGAGAATTGAATAACGGTAAAAAAAAATTGTTTCCTTGTAGATAAATGCTTAGAACTTTCTGTATTACTACTTATAAAGTAGTATTGTATACCAGGACACTGTTTGGCCACTTTTAGTGAGATTAAGCATGATACATTTTTAAAAAATGAAAAAAAATTAAGCCGCAAGGCTGATCTGGGATAGAGTCAGGCGCCAAAAAGTTCCCTTAATTTTTAAGGGGGGCATTATTTGTAATTCTCATTGGCCAGAAAAGAATGTCCTTCTCATGAGAGTTTCAGAGAATTTCATTTGAATTTATATAACCATGTTTAAGTCGTTAAAAGTGATGTCATAACAGTTAGCGGCAAAAATGTAATTAAGTAATGCTTAAGTTATGCTATAATTGACTTAAGTTAGAAGTTTAGTGTGCTGGGAACCCTGATTATTGGTCTTTGGCACTTAAAAGTCCACAATAGTCAATTAGTTTTGACATTTTCAGAAGTAAACAAACACCTAAGCACAGCAACCTTGCAATGGGTAACTGGGCAGGTGCCACCACTGCCACCTGCCCAGTTACCTTGGGGTGGGTGCCCAGTTACCCCACAAAGGGAAAATTTTCAAGGTAACTGGGCATCAACCCTTTGCAGCCAGTATTTTCATCCAATTACGTTGTAATTACTCACGCATTACACAAATACATCATACATGAAGAAGAATTGTCAAAGTTGAATAAAATACTTGCTGGGAGTGAGATATGAGGCTCTTTTCGGGACCACCTCCGGCGTTGTTTTGAAAAAAAAGCTGTCCAATTTTCGGCACTTCACCATTCACCATAAAATTTTTTTTTGAAGTTATGTTTACATGTTCTAGATGGTTTACGTCATAATGAAGGTATGCCAACAGTGAAAACAATTTTTGCACTAATCTGGTAGAAATACAGAGGGTACTGCCCAGTTACCCCACCGCCCAGTTACCCAACCTCACCTTAAGACCAGTCGTAACATATAAAGGTGAAGGTGAAGCTTTCGGATCTAAGACCTTGTCCCCGCGGAATGTTTTCACGGGATTTGTCCCAGGGAAAACCTCACTCGTAAACTTGGGGAAAATATTGAGTTTGTCAGTATTATTCTCAGTGCCAAGTATGGTGCTTATTCCGCTTGTAGAGATTTATAGGACCAACTGAGAGGAAAAAGAAGTGAAAGCAAATTGGGTGATATTTTGTTGTTTACTAGATTGTTGATGATTCTTTACTTAAAATAATTTGTTTAATTGTTAATCGTGTTCAATTATTATCTTAATCCCGGTTTAATACTCGATTTTTACTAATTTATCTTCCCGCTCAAGAGATGGAGAGATGCCAGCTTCCGGGATATCTCTTCAATGACAGATTCCTGTGGCGGGTAGGCGTCGCAGAGCGCCCTAGCGCGCCGTAAAAGCTACTTTTACATTCCTTCCCGCGCAAACTTGTCGTAGGAACGCGATAGCCCCGTCCAGTGGAGACGGTGACTGGGAAAAATCCCAAAAGTTTCATTCCCACGATTCGAACTCGGGACGAATCCCATGAAAACGACCCTTGGAGACAAGGCCCAACAAGTGGGACCAGATTATGCTTCAGGTACTTGCAGTGGCGCGGCGGATCCACCAAATTGGCAACATTGTTTTTCTCCATTTAAACCTATGGAAATGTATCGATCATCGGAGAGGCCAGGTGCTTCGACAAGAATCGAGTATTTAACATAAGTTTAAATTGAGGAAACCCGGTGTTGCCAAATCGCTGGATCCGCTTTCGGGTACTTGAACGAAGAATCATCCGAAGAATCTATGGAGCGGTCACTACCTGCAGCTGTAGCGAGAGCAATAGCTGCCTTAAAAAAATAAATTGAAAAATGACGATGGACGCTTTTGCAAATCAGTCCAAAATTCATTCCTGTTCTTACAGTCTGTGGGAGAAATTTGCGAATTGCTTATACGGAACTTTGACTGGTCGCCGCACCGTCTTGTGACGCAGTTTCTGAAGTAAAAACAAACAACATAAAAAACGCCTCTCATCGACCAACACCTTTACTTCGATGCTCTCCACGCTAAGTTTAACAAGAGAAGTGTTTCTGTTGCTCGTTTTTACATGGGAAACTGCGTCATATATCCACAGCCGTTTTGAGTTCAGAGAAAAATAATTATGAAGCTGGACTAGCCTATTACCCGCATCAAAGTACCTTTCTACCATATAATATACATTTCGAAGAAAGGTAGCTGAGAGAACACATATCCCGCATACAAATTGTAAGGTAAAGAATGAATTTCAGATTTTGCCAAAGTGTTTAACGTGATTTTTGGGCCATTTTCCCTGGGAAACTCCTTTTCTGTTAGCTTCATCTGAGGTTTGACCCATTGAAATCGATTCATAGATGATGAACAAACCGCGTGTTTAGATTACTTTTTGATGAGAAGTTTACCTACAAGCATTCATAATGGCGGAAAACCCAATTAGTTTTCGTAAAATCCTTGTTTCTGATTTGGATTGATATCTTCGAGATAGCACACACGAATTAACTGTGCTTTTCTCACCAGTTTGGAAAACCGAGCAACGCTGCAATTAAAAATTGTAATTGTTCGTGACGCCTGACGAATTAATGACTTTAACATGTGTTGGAGACAACGAGCGAATAGGAATCACGATAGGGCTTATTCAGTACCGCGATATGTTAATTGGCCGATATGTAATGAGGAAAACTGGGTGGGTGGAGGTGAGTAATTGCGATTTCCTCTCTATGGAAACAGAAATATTTTTCCGATGATGTATTTGCTTTTTTGCCACTGTGTATTCCCCTCGACTTCCGGATGACACTATATCTCCTTTCTATGTTATCTCATCAAACTTGGGTCGGTCCTCGTTTTATCATCATTCCCTACCCCTGACATTTAATCTAAAGCATGGTGTTCAAGTTTTTGCGTGTATTCTCTCTTCTCATTCTTCTTTTATTTTTATTTGAAAAGTAATACTAGTTTCTTCGATATGCAAATTGGGTAGAACATGACACATCCGTCCGCTTTCATTAAAATATTGCATAGAGGAAATTTTCACATAGGATATGATTGTTAAATTTACATTATTCAAACTTTAAAACATCCTTAATGTTTTTCCTGAGCAGTAATATTGAAGATTAATCTTGAAACTAAATTTGCCCATAATTAGAAAAACCATTTAAATTAATTTAATTGTTTAAATTTGCATATAAAGTTGCATAGGATAAAATCGCGCGACATCTTTTCACACACTTTCCTTCGTAAAAATTGCACGTGAAAATCGTTGCTTTCCACAAACATTTTGAAAACATCCCCATCAGCAATGTTTCCCAGATATTATCATCAACGGCAGTGGCTGGTACGAGGAAAAACGAATGTTATCCGTTTTGTCTGTATGGTTGATCTTATATTCTCCATGGTTAAGTTCTTCAAAATACGTTGCAGCATTTCAGTGTCTGCGGCTAGGTGCACATTTACCAGAAGAAGATCTAAATGCCAGGTGCAAACTATAAGTATTTATTTGCCGTCGATGCCGTTTTTTGTGAGTTAAACACGGTTTTCAAAAATCGATTCTCGGCGAGACATTTTCTTTCGACTGACATCGATTGTTTTATTACGTGCTTTTAAACGTGCAAAACATAGAACTACGAACTTATGAGAATCGTCACTTTTCGCTATCGTCATTCTTACATTTATATGAAGCTATATCAACCGGGCATGATCACTGGCGGATCCAGCAAATTAGCAACATTGTTTTCTCTCCATTTAAACCTATGGAAATGTATCGATTCTGGAAGGGGCCAGGTGCTCCAACAAGAATCGATTATTTAACATAGGTTTAAATGGAGGAAATCCTGTGTTGCCAAATTGCTGGATCCGCCCCTGGGCATGATCATTTCAAAAACAAGTAGAAATCATTCTGTCGCGCCAGAGAAGCAAGACGGAACGCTATGTGTCGCGGATGAGGTAAAATTGGGACCCAAAACAAGAGAGGCCTCTGTCGCTGAGTTGGATGAGTCGAAGTTGTCTCAGAGACAGTGGAAGGAGAAGAGACAAGAGACACCATCCACAAGAGGCCAGCAATTGTGACGTGATAAAAGGAATGCTCAATAAACAGAATGCAAATGTAGGCTCCGCTCCTTAAGGCATTGCCCCATCACTCGTACCGCGGCGCGGCCGCTCCGGGGACATTCCTGAGGCCGCGGCTCCACAAAGCGCGGGCGACGCGATGTCAACCCCGCGAAACCAGGGATCATGATTTTAAAACTGCCCGTTGCCATAGACGTTGACGATGCAAATTGCCATTTCAGTGACAACAGAGACAGATTTAAAATGACCGCATTCGGCTGCGCGGATGACTCCGCGTGACCAGTTGCGCGGCGCCTGCGCCCTCCTATGGAAGCGTACCTTAACTTTCGAACGGGGGACCCGAGCTGCGCGGAAAGTAAGCGCCTCTCTCTGCCGCGCTTCGTGTTCCCCGTGAAGGTGTATCTTCAGTCACTCGTAGTGACAAGAATGGCAAGTATAGCTAAATATTCTCCTGATTTTGGACTCCGGTAGGCTTTTAGGTGATAATAATTAAAATCCTGGTACCACTATGGCGTTTTCGGCATGCACGCAATTGGATCACTGAGAATGGAAACACACCAACTCGAAAAAATGAAAATAATCAAGGCACATACACAACTGCACAGTAGGTGAAGAAGTTAGTCGAAGAAAAATATTTTTGGTGCAGTAAGACGAGTACTTAAGGACACTTTAAAGGTCCAAGTTGGGGCAGATGCGCTAACCTCAGTAGCCTTTATGAAAATTGACTGTCTTCAATGAAAATTAAGCATTTTTAAGCTACCGAGTTGGTGTATTTTCGCTCTCACTGATTCAACTGAAGCATTGCTTCTCCAAAGAAATATAAATACTAATTTTATATTTCTGAGTCACGATATTCGGAATAAATCAAATCACGATAAGGTCACGTTCGTGTTCACAACTATCATTTCACCGATCGTAATCAATCACTTTCTTTACGCACCGATTTTTTAGAGGATTTTGTTCGCAATTTGATCTAAAGTGTCTGAAAAATTGAAGGAAAAATATTCGTGACGTTCTTCAAAATAAATATTTTCTGAGAGGCAATGTGGCAACATTCAAATGCTCATACGGCATTTTTCCTCAGCACTGCAGAATAGGTACCTATACAGGGTGGATCTGATTACTAATACTTTCAAACGGAGGTAAATAATTCATTTAGATGAGGCGATGGCTCGAACCTTTCTCCGAGCAGGCGAGACAGAAATGCGCTCCACTTTCGTCTGAAATAGTGGTTTTTTTGTAGCGAGGTGAATCATACTCAAACGCCACCAACCGCATGGCACGAATCTCTCCTCTGCGCATGCTTGGACCCCAACACCGACCAATATCTCAGTATCACCAATATCAGAGTTCGATTCTTTACGATATTGTTTTACTTGTGAGATGAATGTATAATCGGACCCCTGAGCAGTATGAGAAATTAAGCAGCACCATTTCGTGTTCGCTCATTAAAATTTCACGTAAAACACTGAGGATACTTGGAGATCGAGTTTCCAATTCTAACCAAAAAGTGAGGAATTAGCCTTTCTTTTTGTTCTCGAAAATGTGTACTTCTTGCTCGACTCAAGCCCAATGACAGTGAGTTAATCTCAGTAAGTGTTCATCTACAGTAGAATACTTTTCTTAGACTGTCAAATTTTTCTGACAGTTTTAGAAGTACCGTGAATCAAAAGGGAAGGCATTTCCATCAATTTTCATTCTAACCTAACTCTATGAAAATGGAACCCCTTTCAAACACAATTCAAGGCGACTTCAAGCACGGCTGCCGTACAATAAGTTTTTCTTTCAAGATTTGATTTTTTTTTTTTTTTTTTTGAGTTTAGAAGTTTGAATTATTTGATTCAAACTATATATAAACTATATAGCTATAATTATAGATATAAACTATAATTGCTAATTTCCCAGTCAAGATTAATTCTTAACAGCATGAGCATGTCCAGCGTCCCTTGTGGTATACTTTAATTTTTTACCGCGCCTATAAATAAATTGATTCATTATCGTCGATTTTATCATCATATCTCCTTCTTTCGGCCAAAGTATCATAAGCGCCATGCGACGTTTAAACATTGCCGCCGCCATTTTATTTTTTTACAGAGAAGTCAATTGTTGATTGAATCTGTTTGAAAATTTTACTGAATTTTATCTGCAACGCAAAGAAAATTTAGTAAAATTTTCGGACAGCTTCGTTAAACAATTTTTCTCTAAAAAATAAAATGGCGGCCGAAATTTTTAAACGTCGCATGGCGCCTGTGATACTTTGGTCGGAAAGTGACTCATCTGGCAACGCCGATCGGTGGAAGCTTCTCAGGATCCTGATGACGACGGACGCTCGTCAACTTGGGCCCTGCTCCGGTCAACTCTGATGGTTGATGGCTGATTCCGTTTCCTATCTTTAAGCTCTTGATGATCCGGTCCAATCAAGTATCGCTATCCTCACTCGCGTGGCGCTCAAGATCCAGCTAGAACGCCGAAATGACCCTCTGTTGCCGTCTCGACGCAGGAATCAACGCCAGAAACATATTTACATTTTGATCCAACTAACTTTTGATCGACCAATTTTAACGTATCATAATGGCAGTGGCTGTTATAAAGCACTTTTAAGAAATTTTCGCAAAATTTCGAAAAACTGTCGGAGTTACAAACACTGGAAAAAAAACACATTGGATCTAGAGTCTAGACTCTTGAAAATATTGACAAGAAAAAATGCTCTTGATTCAATCGGATTTTCGCTTGAATCAAAACGAAATCCGCTTACATTAAGAGGCTTGGTTCTTGATTTAAGCTAGATTCTGATTGAATCAAGAGTACTTTTTCTTGTCGATGTTTTTAAGAGTCTGGACTCTAGATCCAATGTGTTTTTTTCCAGTGAACCCTCATTCCCAGAACTGTTAAAGAATAATACCTGAAAAATTGTGGTTGTCTAAAAAAAATTTACTTAAATTTTACCGGCAGGTTTTACGCAAAGTTTTATTTAAAAAAAAACTGCTATTTTTGAGCAGTTTTCCAAAGACATTTTTTAAGCCAAATTTTCAGTGTCGAAACACCACAGTAGAACTTCAAAGAGTTTCATAACAATTTCTCACTTAAGTACACGTAGAAGAAATGGCTGTTATACGAATCAATAAGTTAAGAAAGCGCTTTTTCATAGGAAAGACTGAGCTCTCAGTCATGTGAACCAACTTTTTCAGTTGGTGTGAACAAACTCTAGTCCAGGGAACCAAAGATTCAGCCATATGCCATATATATACTGCTGTCGTGTGTAATGCGGAAAAATTGGTCCCTTGTTAAGGAATAAATAAAGGATGGTGCAATTCGTCGATTCATAATCACCCGAAATATTTTGAAAAGTTACGGACGAGTATTTTCAATTTTACGGAAACGGATTCAAGGGGTGAAATTTTCCGCTCGAACATACTGTTATATTAGTTTCCTCTTTCATTTTTGTTTTTACTATTCTTCTCGATAATACGAGAGTCTAGCTGGAAATAAAGATCCTTTACAGAGAGAGAATGCAAAATCGGTCCCATGGAGACCCTTAGGATATGATAAAAATGGCAAACACTATGGGTGGCAGCGACTGTTGCCGAATTTTGACTGATATCACCTACTGCATTTGTTACCAATTTTGTCGTGGTAGAGGTCCAGGTTGAGAAGATTTTCCTGAACGTTATGTACAATATTGGTTTCAAATCTGAGCAAGAACGCATAATGATGCAGTTTGAGTGACGTTATCTTTAAAAAAGTAAAGAAATCCTCATTTCATGTCTTATTAAATAATTCTGTAAGCATCGCCCGCCATGATTTTATCCTGAAATTCGCTTCTTGAAACCAATCTGAAATGTGTATTCTCTAGCAGTCATATTTTCCCTTTTAAGGTCTCCTAGCTGATAACGATCCTGCGTAAATACTAGCCATAAATACACTGAAGCATGTGAAAAGGCCCTTAAAGTACATAGATCATTAATTCCCTTACTTCCTAACATACGGGGTCCCTCCTTCAAAAAAAGAAACTTAGTTTTAGAAACCACGTAATTAAGGCATGTGAAAAGGCCCTTAAAGTACATAGATCATTAATTCCCTTACTTCCTAACATACGGGGTCCCTCCTTCAAAAAAAGAAAACTCATTCTAAACGCAGTTTACTCTTCCCTCTTTTATGGTGTCCCTCTATGGGCCGATGTCACTAAGATATCCAAATACTGTGCAACAATAACTAAAACTTGCAGACCGCTCAAACGTAGCATTTGCGCCGCATATCGCACAGTCTCCAATAACATTTTGGATATACTTAGTGGCATCCCCCCAACCGATTTGTATGTTGAGTCCAGATGCAGGCAATTTAGCGGTGAACCTAAACCCCAGGTGAGGGCGGATATTATTGAGAGATGGGCCTCTAGGCTTGACAGTGAACCTGAGTCAGACATCTGGTTTAAATCTTTAATCCCTGACCTGAGAGGCTTCCTTCATAGACCCTTCGGTGACACTAATTTCTACATGACTCAGTTCTTTAGCGGTCATGGCAGCTTTTGCGACTATTTATTCAGATTCAAAATTCTTAACAGTAATCTCTGCCCTCTCCCAGGATGCAACTCACCCGACTCGCCTGAACACACTTTCTTCCACTGCCCTTTTTTTTCCACCGATAGAATCCTTCTTGAAGCTAAGCTTGGCTCGAATTTCACCCTTTTAAACACTCAAGACCTCTTATTATCGTCCCAAGAGAACTGGAACTGCATCTCGTCTTTTGTAGAACAAGTTATTAGGTGCAAAAACAACCATATGTCCCAAAACCCCCCCGCCGATGGTATACATAGATGTAATTCCGGCGCGACCTTGACTCAAGGAGTCACATAATCTATTAATACTTTTTTATTACCTTGTTACATATTGCATTGTTAATTTCTTTCTTTATCTGAAACTTTCAATCATTATCACACTTACATATACTGCATTTGTTGCAGGTCATTTATATTTTCTTGTATTTTCTAATAAGGGTCGGAAAAAAAAAAAAAAAAAAAAAAAACACTGAAAAAAAATTCTCGGCGTTTTTGCCAAGGTCCGTTGGTACCTTTCCCATCTCACTTTTTTTTACCAATTATTGGTAATTTTACCAAGACAGACTGGTAAGCTTACCTAAAAACCGGTATTTTTACTGTTTTTTTCAGGTGAGAATACCACTTTTATTGGTAATCAATTCCCGGTAACTTTGCCATTTTATCTCGGCAATTCTACCACAGTCGATAAAAAATATTGGCGTTTTTACCAAGGTCCAGTAAAATTACCGAAAAAGTCAATAATTTTACCGCGATTTCTCGGTAAAATTACCAATTCCATAAACGGTAATTTTACCAAGAAAAAACTGGGATCAAATAGAACCCTGAATTCTTGGTAATTTTACCCTTTTCTTAGTAAATACACCGAGATTTTTTTGTCAGTGTATCCACCGAAATTCATCATACTGCTCTTAGTGCTCGATGGATTGCGTCATATAGTCATTCGGAGCTCAGATTTTGGTGCTCGAGACAAGTTCGCGCGGCAAGTGGCAACGGTGTTATTGCGTGGCGGAATCGAGGAACCATCTATCCACCAGTAGTAATACATCGCCGAAGGCGTCCAGTACATAACCAATCACCTTCGAAAGCAAAACTAACAGTTTTCGTTGGATCTTCTCTCTCTCGCCAATGCCCAAGTGTCCGTTGCCACTCTTAAACGAATTTTATTTCGAATGCAATAGAATTAAGCGTCAGATCGATGAGATTCGATTATCATCAATGATTGGCATTTTAAAGCTTGTCTCGAACCTTTTTGGGAATCGGGACTAAAAAAAGCATCAAGAATTTGAATCTATAAATGAATCCTCGCAATGGAATATACGATACCTAAAATTTCTGAGTCGGCGAGTGCTAAGTGGTGTCGATGCTCGATGAATATTTCAACCAGTGGGAGGCGAGTGAAGATGAATCAACGAAATGTTTCTAGCCTTAAATCCACAACCTTACACATAAACGAACCTCATGGCACAAACTTAAGAATTTTTCTCGCCGCAAACCCTTTTATCTAAGGCGCTGGCAATCAGGTTTATACACAAGAAACGTAAGAAACCCGAAATTCACGAAGCGAATAACATCATAATCTGTTACTCACCCTTTTCTTTCAGGTGATTTCAATCGCTCTAAAGCATGTTTTTTTGTTAAAACGTAAAGAAACGAACAGAAACCAAACGCTTGAATACTGCTTAACGGTTTACAAGCATGTTTGTAGGTTAGATTTTTTTACGTTTCTGGTTTCTGTATCCGCGAAATCTGTTTATCGGCGACCAAAAAAAAAAATGCTCAGAGACGCAATACATTTTGAAATTGAGCCACACACACCACGCAAATTCGTTGCTCTTGTGGCGTGACTGCGAATCTCGATTTCCCCTCAAGCCCTGGAAAGCATAGCATATTGCTGAGGAGGCTCATCTCATAAAGGTATAGCACCCTTGCGTCAGACGAACGACGAATCGTGCATTAGGAAGTAGATTTTAGACATTTTTGATGGATGCAGCGTAATTTTCGAGCAATTTTATCTCTTGATGTACTCAGTTGGCAGCATTGGCGGATCCGGCAAATTGGCAACATTGTCTTTCCTCCATTTAAACCTATGAAAATTTATCGATTCTTGGAGGGGATGCTCCGACAAGAATCGATTATATAGCATAGGTTTGAATGGAGGAAATTCGGTGTTGCCTTTTTGTTGGATCCGCCTTTGGCTGGCTGTATCTGTTACGTGCAACAAACCCCTTTAGGGATTAACCTGTATCTTCCTATTCATTACATAGGAGGAGATGCCTCTAAGAGATAGAGTCCACGCCAAATAAGTCTACGCACTTTTAGAGTGACACAGAAGATTAGTTATCTTCACAGTATCTTTAAAAGTAAACATTAGAATCAAAACGGCTGATCTTCTGTAGCACTCTAAAAGTGCGTAAACTTATATTATTTGGCCCGGACTCTACACAGGCACAATCTCTGTCGACACGCTTTTTGGTTAACGCATATCGCAACATCGGACCCAAACAATGAACAATCAAGATCGCGAGTAATCTCGTACGCGTGTCGACGTCTGCCGCTGTCTGCGGTGCATACTAGTTTCGGACAAACTTTACTCGAGACAAACACGCCGGCTACATCAAGAGTTGAAAATTCCGCAAGGTCCTGCGACGTCAATCTATCCTGTCGGTCAAGCGTAAAATTCCCCGCGAAAAACATAGATGCCATAACCGACGCCGATGCCATAACTGCCGTGCTAGGGAAGAACGCTGTATGAACCTTCAGGCGTTGCCAAATTTCCTTGGATAAAACGCGGATTGTCTGGTCAGTTTATGAATATTTTCCTTCCAATTTTTCAGATAATTTAGTTCGCAATTTTACCTACAGATTCTGAAACTTTAAAGGAAAAATATTCATAACTTTCCCCAAGAAATAAACATTTTATCGAAGGAAATTTGGCAATTCTCGAATGTTCATACGGCGTTCTTCCTTAGCACGGCCGAATGCTCTTCGTTGAATTCGAAAACGTATCTTTGATGTAAATCAAGCAGTACACATGATTCTTTCGCAGACTGTTTTAGACCCCCTGAAGCAGGCTTTTCTCCCGGTTGTTTAGGTCACTTGAAGTCAAGTTGAATAGGGAATCGACCCCAAGGAATCCAGATTTCATGGTCGCGACCCCCCTCCCTCCCCCTCCCCCTCACTCCCTCCCCCTCCCCTCCCAATCCCTCCCCTCCCCCCCTCCCCCCCTCCCCCTCCCCCTCCCTCCCTCCCCCTCCCTCCCCCCGGATTCTTTGGGGTCGATCATCTAGGGAATCATGTTTTTCCGTAGAATCTGGGTCTCCTCGACTCCCCTGGGGAGGGGGGGGGGGGGTTCGAGGCAATGCTATTTGGATTCCTTGGGCTCAATAGTCAATACCCCCACCCCCCTCAACCTCGCGGTCCCTTACTTCGTGCGACATACATACAACTACCGGGATAACAGCCTGGAACGGGTGGTCTGATGCCGATACTTAGCATGCGCGCGAACAGTGGACTCCCCGCTAATTTGAAAATTGGCGCGTCAATTCGTATATTTTGCCAAGCGCGGCACGGAATTGGCGGGAACCAATGGGAGTGGAAGTTTCGGCTTGTTTACATTCCCGTTATTTTGATAACAAGTTGTAAACAAACGTGGTGCATATTTCATCCTCTCAACTCATGAGTATTGTATGTCCTTTGAATATTTAAAGTTGTCCGAGGTTTTTAATTTTTTATACAAGTGCGAAGTAGTTTTAATTTGCCTATTTAAACCACATCCTTCCGAAGAATGTTCAATTTCGTGCTCCCTGGTTCAATCACCAACGTCTGAAGGTATGCTCTCAAAGTATCTGTAAGTTATAAGTTTTCACTAATAGTTAGTTTTTTCTCCTCGCAGTCAATTTCACTACCACCTTACTGTTCGAAATTATTGAGGCTTTCAAATTACAGGAAGCTTTAAACCCTCCATTTTGGTACATTCATTAATGTATTGTTTTATCACAAGGGATTCACTTGTCATGTTGTGGTCCACGTAGGCTCTCCAGATGTCTTTAAATGTCTGCGTCTCCTCAGTTTAATCGTACTCTGTGTCACCTTAAAGACGGTTTTCCCAGCTGAGCGGTAAAATCCTTCTTGCCTAGAAATAAGACTATGGAAGGTCTCAGTCAAATTCAGAGTCTACCTAATCTATTGAGTATTGTCTACCAGGGACCGGCCAAAGTTGGATTTTCCCAGGATGATGACGCCTCAAAAATGGTTGATTTCATGCATCAGGTGTTGCAGATTTTACATAAGTATCCCTCGAGGAGTGATAACAAAATGGAATAAACTTTCCTTGAAACCTTGTATCCCAGGCCTTAATTGTCAGAGAGAGGAAAACAGAAGAGGTGATCTGACGACAGATCTGAGTCAGAAATGACTAAATACATCAAGTACTTAAGGCTGCCATGAACAGTCACATTAAATGTTATAATTGACAGGTCTTTGACCTTCATTCAATCAAATCTATTTGTTCCCCCTCTGCTCACTGCACTGCAGCGAAAAGTTATATCGAGTGGTAAAACCTACTAAAATATACAATGTGACAAAATGAACGAATATTCTACCTTTATACGGTCAAATCCATGCGCAGTGTTGCTAGGCTTCATGTTTCATCTCTTTTCTAAATTATTAAGCAGTGTGATAGTTGGACTGCGTTAAACAGAAAGGAACCAAACCACATCAGCTATTGCCAAATTTAATTGGGCAATTTAATTTTTTACATGAAAACGGTTGTGTGGATTTTTGTGCAAATTTCAGTGAATTTTCTCCATAATATAAGACAAATTCCTTAAAATTTTCAAAGGAATCTGCATAGACATTCTCTCTTAAAAAATGAAACTTCCCTGTTAGATTTGGCAATAGCTGATGTGGCTTGGTTCCTTTCTGTTTAACGCGGTCCAATTCATCCTGTGTGTTCAGCTCTACTGGAGTGAGTGAATATTAACAGAAGTGCACTCTGCCTAAGTTTTGTCAGCGGAGTAAGGAGTCAATTATAACTTCAACTTGCATGCGTCTTATGAGCATTAAAGTGGCTTTTGCTCTTGACATATGTCTCCTACCTACATTCGTTTCAAGCAAAATGTTACATAGGAAATTATTTTAAATGGACCGCGTTAAACAGAAAGGAACCAAACCACATCAGCTATTGCCAAATTTAATTGGGCAATTTAATTTTTAACATGAAAACGATTGCGGAGATTTTCGTGCAAATTTCAGTGAAAAATCTCCATAGTTTGAAGCAAATTCCTCAAAAATTTCAAAGAAATCCGCACAAACGTTCTCTCGTAACAAATTTAATTGCCCGGTTAAATTCGGCAATAGCTGATGTGGCTTGGTTCCTTTCTGTTAAACTCGGTCCAAATGATGTTTCAAAATCTTAATTTTTTTTTTATCTCTTTTTGACTGAAGCAAGGAAAGGGAGGGGAAGAGGAGGCTATAAATTCTATTACAAGATGAGCAAATTGTAGAATAATTCCATTTCAATAATAATTTTTTCACATAATAATTGCATGATATCGGATGAATTCATTTTGACTTTCAGAAATGATCACTTGAACCTCACAGGACTTAGCAGAGCCCATTACTATAGGTCAAAGTTGAGTTATAATCATACATAAAATTTAAAAAGAAAATAGTTCCTACTATAATGGAGATTCAATACTTCAAGTTAAGAAGATATTGAGCCTTCCGAAGGTAGCGTTCCATCTATCAAGATTTATAAAAATCAAAGAGGCCGTTGTTTGCAACAGCTCTCACTAGTTGGAATCAGGGAGATATATAAAGCGCACTCTCTTTTTTCAACGACGAAACACTACAATTATTCTCGATCAAACTATTAGAGAGCTTTAAAACAAGCTCAAGTCTTGCTCTTCATTAGGAACTTAGTTTTGCTTTTTTGGTATCTGCTGGGGGTATTCTGGCAGGATTGGGGAGGGGGAATTTTGGCTATTATTGTGCCTCTGTGACAGCAGTACAATAGCTTGCGGAGACTGAAATTGGGGATTGTCTTACTTACAACCACCAGCTGTATCAATCTTAGCTCTCATCAAAATCCAAGTGTGTCATAATAAATGTATGGGTTAAAATGAAAAAGAAAGATTCTGCCCTGAGTATTGAAATTCCTCTATGAATATTCTGATTTATTCATAGTTGCTCAAAGGTAATAATGGAACAGAACACCCTGAGGAAAAACGTAGCGACTGGTCGCGGTTTCAGGTTAAGACCGCCTGGCGAACAACTCGCGTGAATGGAAGATTGCGTCTCTTCGATATGAAGGCGTTTCTAATCTCAAATGGAAATGGTCCAAGACCTTAGAGCCAGATTTGAAAAGCTACCTCAGAAGATCGCGAGATGGCTGAGCGTCAATGTATGCATGCCTTTTAAAGAGCCTTCAATTTATCAGGATACCAAACTGGTAACACTTATCTCATGAAAGATGAATCTCGTAGTGAAAACGATTTACAGCGGATAGTAATAATCGTATGAATAGATTGCATTTTGTAAAAAGGAACCAATAGCATCTCATTTACTAGGAATGTGCAACTTGCTTTATTTGCAATATAATTACTGAAATCATGCTCACAATTAATTTCACAAAGGTAGTTTTCGTATTGAATTTATAGTTTATTGGAAGTAAAGACAAATCTTGTTTATCTGATCAGTTTATATTTGCAAGGTAAAATAAATTGGACGATCTCAGCGACATTGGAATGCCCTTGGTTCCTTTTTGCAAAATGCAATCCAATTAACACCTCTTAGCTCTCGAAAGTGTTGCGCATTTCAGCTATACCTGATATCGTAGAATCAGCACCCGATCCCCCCCCCCCCCTTACCGCTGTATGGCTCAATCATGTAGGGCTACTTCGCGGTAAAGAAAACCCAAGTCACATTTCATACATTTTGAGACATCAATAAGTTCTAAATCATTTTCGTGGAATAAGCTGTATATATTTAGTATATTTTTAGTAGTTTTTCATATTTTTTTTCGTAAAATAAACATCAGTTGATATTTTCCTCAGCGTTTCCCTAGATTTTCTTCTTGGTGAGACAAGTTGGGAAATGGAGTGAATATTTCAGCCGATTTAGGTTATCAAAAATAAATAAACCATGATTTATAGCTGTAGAATTCATGTTTTCATAGAAAAGTTTTATTTTTACCTTTTCTTCTTGATCTCCTGGTTATTTCCCCCTTTTCCCCCCCTTTTTTTTTCTCTCTGAACGACTATTTTAGTAATTTTAAAAGAAGGTGAAATAACCAGGAGATCAGGCAGAAATGGTAAAATCAAAAATTTTCGAAGTGAACATCAACATGAGTCCTGTTAAAAATGGAAAAACTTTCAAAATATTGAAAGCATGCCGAAATACGGCGATTCTCTTCGCATAACTGTGTAATAAGTCACCGAGAACACAACTCATAGCTCAACTCCATATTATCCGTCGACAGCTTTCAATGATTCCCTGCCTATTGCCTAGGTTTAATAACGCATCTCTAATCGACACGTTGTACAAGGTCGAGGAAGTTACTCATTTTATACGCTCGGCTAATAAGCCATCATTTAGTTTATGTACGTGAAATAATGAGCAAGTTTAATACGAGCCAGAGTGCTACGGGTTTGCGTCGCGTGGGATTGAAGGCGAAACTAACTTCGAAAATATGCATGATTGCAATGTCAATTCCAATGTCAGTTCCGGGATTCGGAATTTTTTTGTCCCAATTTCTCCCACTCCATGACCGTCAAAAGTTCCGAGAAATTTCCGGAAAATGCAAAAGACCCGGAAAATTGTGGGAATTTCCAAAGTTCCGGTAAAAATTCAGGAAAATCTCAGAAGTTCTAGAATTCGGTACTAGTTTCGGGAAATGGGATCACTGCATTATTGCTCCTCCATTTTAGAACTGTTGCAAACAATTGATTGTAAGTGTTACGGCTGCCCGCCTCAATATATACAAATATATCAATGGGCCTGTTGCAAACTTCAGCTAGAGAAAAAAAAGGATTATATACTCTGTAGAAAATGCGGCTCGAAAACTAAGATGAGCGCATCGGAAAAGTCTCAGATACATTCCTATTTACAATGTGTGTAAGACATATGCGTTTTATTTTTAGGCTTCCCGCTTCGGAAACGACACTACGGCATTGCTGAACATTTCATAAGAGGATTCGTTCCATCCAACCCTTGCACACTAATATGCTATGTGATATTCATCATGACCGACGCCACACAGTGGATCGAGTCAATAATAGAGGTTGGGCAAAATTTTGAAACTTTAAACGCTTTTAACTCCGTTCATACGAAGCCTCGAGGTTCTGAAAGTGGTTCCATTGTTTTTCTCTTGAAATTTTTTTCTCGGAGCACCCCTTGAACTTCAAGATGTGACGAAATTAACATAAAAATTTGCAGTTTTAGTCATAAATTTTATGTCCGACCTTTCTAATTGACTCGATCCACTGTGCGCCAGTCCGTTAAAACACACGTGACGAGAAGGGATTTGAACAACCTATACTGGGAACAACCTTTCTTTTGAACAACCTTTTGGGTCTATACTTATAATTTCCTTGCGTTTATGAAGATTATGGTGTTTCCTCACGATTTGCGCGCGGAAGCGTCAGCCATGTTGACTTTTGCGTAGCATCCTAGTGGGCAAGGGTTGGATGGAATGAAACCTCTTACGAAATGTTCACCAATGCCGGAGTATCGTTTTTGAAGCGGGCAGTTTCAAAAAACGCATATTTCTCGCTCATTATTCTCTCATCACAGATGAGGAGCTCGTGATCAACAAGACGTCATCAACTTATCTAAATAATGGTACTTATTCCTGATCAAGTAGGAATAGGAATAATCAAACAACAATGTAAGTTGATAATTGGATGCTCGAGGTGAATCCTCTGATGACGTTTTCTGTCTGTGCATGGTCAATATGATTTCAGTGCGAAAACGCATGGAACTGCAATGCATCAAAGGTTGATACAATGTAAGTTGATAATTCACCGCTCCTCTGGCGTAAGCTCGATTGCAACGTGAGCCCTGATTCACATATAAATCCATGCTTTCTAGAGCTCATGTAGAAATCGAGGTGCGCCTTTACTTCAGAGGAGCGACGAATTGAGTGCCTGAGCCACATTGACTATAATGGGAAGTTCGGTCTGTGCATGATCAATATCGACGCGCGACGGTGAAACTACCAAACCACGTATCTCAGTTTGCGACGTCGGAGACTTCCTGTCATACTTTATTTTTTAAATAGAAAACTACTCCACGTAAATTCGTGAAAACTTCCATGATTTTTCCTCTTTGTGCGGAGAAAAATCTGTGAAAATTGTAAGGAATGATATTGATTTGATCTCCTTCAAAAAAATAAAATGTGAGTGGAGATTTTTAAACTCCGCAAACGAGATACGTGGTCTGGTAGTTTCACCGTCGATATGGTTTCAGTTGGGAAACACGTACTAGAGTCGCCAAGCATCAAAGTTTTCATGTATAATTTATTTTTTCGCGAGCAAACCGCCCTGGATAATTGCGGTCAACTCAAAGCGCATTTCAAGCCAATAAAAATATTGGAGAATGATTCCTCTCCCTTAAAGTTGTCACTGATGCACTCATCTCGGGATTGGAATTTCGTTGTTGTAAGATAGAGGGAGCAAATTCACTCCTTTTGGGCGATTTCACACTTTAGGAGCGCAGGCGACGATACAAATATTTTAACTCCGCCGTAGCCCAAATTGCATAACCGCCTAATTGAAGGATTTCTCAAAACGCAACTTACGACGAACTCCTACTTTGAACGTTGCTACATCAAACGCGTGTTTTACAGCCGCAACTATCCTATAGGTCAGCGGGAATGTGGAGACGTAGACTTCCAATGACTTCACCGCTCCTATTAAATGTTTGCAATTCCCAGGTTTTGGAATTTTGACCTTTTTAGGGAAGCTGTGGTCAGTTTTAAAACAGTCTCAGAAATCTTCTGAAATACCCTGACCATAAGAATTATTTTGGCCCCAACTCCATCAAACTTTCTTACCTGCCAGTAGACGCTTAAATAATGCAATTATCTTCAGTATTCAAAAGAGGACAAAAAACGAAAATTAGAATCGTGCAAAAGAATCCTCGGTAAATTTAAATTAAAACCAAAAGACTTTGCATCGTTGTGAATTGGTGCGAAATTACTGAAATCAGATTTTTGTTTTGTTTGATCGTACGCGTATTTTTCTTTTGATTAAAGTAAAACATAGTTGTTCTTCCGATTTTTCCTGTATGAAAGAAATAATAAATAAAGAAAAAAATTTACCTCGATTTTAAAAGTAATTTTTTCAGTATAATTGATTTTACGATTTAGTAGTGGGACATTATTCTAGCATCTACAACTTGCACTTTGGTACATGACAGGCCAATGCATAATGTGTAAAAAACAACAACAAAAAAAAAAAAAACTCGACGATAATGTTAAAAGCAAGTAAAATGATATCGCTGTTGTAATAACGATCGATGCGCCGCATTGTAAATTCCAGGACACTTGTTTTGCAGCCCTAGAAGCAGAAATCGTGCAAAACCTCGCTGTTGTCGCATGAAATAATTGCGACGCTGCAAATGCGATGAAGCAATGATAATTAAGCAGTCATCTCGTCATAATATCACCTCTTACGAGCTGTATTTACTTCTCGTTTAACTGGCTGCGGGTAATCTGGCCGCTGCCCAGTACAGTACCAGGAAAGCTTACTTTTAATCGCCTCAAAATCATACTGAGTGATGCAAAACTAAAGCCCTGTAAAGCAAAGGTCCAATCTCCAAACTGTGGCCGAATGACACACTTTTAATGGAGGTGACGAATTCATCAGGGGGCCGACGCGACGTCTTCTTACCCCGTTTTTCTCACATTCGTGGCCATGAAAAAAACGTTTGATGTCGCGACTCGCGACGCTCGAAATATCCGATCACATTTTGTTGCTTTTTGAGAGCTCCTTCAATTATACCGTTATGCAATTTTAGTTACGGCGGAGTTAAAATATTTGTATCGTCAATTGCATTCGAGTCTGTAAATTCAACCGGGGTGGTGTAATTTATTCGTGCCATACGACTGATTGAAGACATGAAAAATGAAAAAAAATTGCAACTACGAATGAAAAAGTAGCGGGGAGAGGGGTTGGGATCCTCTATAAGAATTATAAAATCGGTGATTCATGATGTTTCGCAATCAAACCGTTTTGTTTGATTTTGTCATGACCGAACTGTTTTTCTCAGATTGTGGTTTATTCCTGTTTCCGGTATATTATATGTAGTAGAAGATGAAGGGGCCAGAAGCAAGAGCTCAATCTATCGTTCCCTAACCTTGATATGTTTTCAAAAGATCAATTTTTGGAATTTTTGGACGAACCTCGGCCAAATGACAAGGAATTCGATTGCATTTTGCATAAAAGAAGTAAGAGCATTTCAGCGTTGCTAGGATCGTGCAACATACCATCTTAGAAATGAAATTACTGAAATTCTGTAAAAAATTAAATTTACAATGGTAATTTTTGATTTGAATTCATGGTTTATTGGAAGTAAAGATAAAACTCGTTTATAGATGATCAGTTTATATATGCAAGGTAAAAAAAAAAGTTTTATAATCTTAGCAACATTGGAATGCTCTTGGTTCCTTTTTGCATAATACAATCCAATTAACACCTCTTAGCTGAGATACAGCCACAAAATCTCATTTTCAACTTTGAAGCCAATTTTGTGTAACCCAATGACGTATGCAATTCTTCTTCTCTCAGTTTTACGCTTTCTTCACAGTCCCATACAGTTTTGACAGTGTCTAGCATCAGGATTTTCTTGATTCTATCAGGATTTAATCCCGATTTTATTAGGATTTGAGGAAAAATCGGTCGTTAAATCAGGATTTGAGAAAAGTTGGCTGTCCGATCGGATTTTTTTATGCTTTCGCATACGCTTATGCAGAAATTTTAATTTTTCTCCGTAAAAACTCAGGATTTAGTTGTCAAAAATCAGGAAAAATCAGGATTTTATCAGGATTTCCCCAGATGAAAGAAAAACTAGACACCCTGTTTGACAAAGCCCGAGGTTTTGTCAGGAAAAATCGGTCGGAAAATCAGGATTTGAGAAAATTCGGCTGTCCAATCAGATTTTTCATGCTTTCGCCTACGCTTGTGCAGAAATTTTAATCTTTCTCCGGAAAAACTCAGAATTTGATCAGGATTTTGAAAAATTATGAAATCAGGATTTCAAAAATCAGGAAAAGTCAGGAGTTCCTAAAATGAAAAAAAAACTAGACACTCCGTTTGACAAAGCCGGAGGTTTTGTCAGAGGGTTCCTCAACTTCTTCCGCCGTTCAAGTCAGAGAAAGAGAATTTTTAGATGCGAAAATGAGAGACCCAGGAGCGAAAGCGCGAATGCGCATGACGGTTCGAACGATGAAGGAGTGAGTTGACAGAAATTGTCAAGAAGCCCCGGAGGCTCTGCCCTGTCTTATGCGCGACGAAGGTGATCATCTCTGAGCTCAGTCAAGGATTTCCACACGCTTACACTCGCGAGCAGAGACGCGAACGCAGAACACGCGCAAACATAAACACGCAGTATGCTGTGAATCTCAAGCTCTCGTGTGGTTGAAAATCGGCCTACTGTCTCATCAGCCGTGCCATTTTCACTTTCCGCTTGAATCGCACACGGAAAAAAAATCAATCGCTGATTCAACGATTCAATTGCTAAAAACAGTGAGTGCAATGTTTCAACGTAGATTTTACAACAAAAAATGCTACTCTAACTACATTGTAAACTAATTTAACCACGGGGGTGGTTAAAGTAGCATTTTTTTGTTGTAAAATCTACGTTGAAACATTGCACTCACTGTTTTTAGCAATTGAATTGTTGAATCAGCAATTTAATTTTTTTCCGTGTATCTTCCAACGAACTGACTAGTTTTTGCAACGCAGGGTGTCCAGCATCAGGATTTTCCCGATTCGATCAGGATTCGAGGTCAATCAGGATTTAATCCCGATTTCATCAGGATTTGAGGAAAAGTCGGCCGTCCGAGCGGATTTTTTTATCAAACTATTTTTGTGAAGTTACATTCGCCAATTTTTCTCCGCGTAAAATCAATATTCGATCAGGATGTGGAAAACTTATGAAATCAGGATTTTCCGAAATGAAAAAAAAAAACCAGACACCCTGTAACGAGAGTGCTGTATTGCGACCAGAGACAAAGTATTATGAAGGAAAAAAAGGACGCAAATATTCAATTCTTCTCTAACAAGCTAACCAATGTGATTGGTTCGTCGCACTTGTCACAGAATCGTGTTTTGATGGTCGATTGTCCAGCAAAACCGAGTCTCATGGGCCGATTTCCATGGTTGTAGCGTGTATCGTCCATCGGCGCCCAATGGACCGAGTCAGTGGGAGAGGCGTTACATAATTTGGAAACTTTAAACGCTTTTAACTCCGTCTATACAAAACTTTGAGGTTCATAAAGTGGTTTCATTGGTTTTCGCGTGAAATTTTCTTTTTAAGGCACCCCTTAAAATTTAAAATGTGACAAATTAAACATAAAAATGTGTAGTTTTAGTTAAAAATTTCATGCCTGACCTCTTTGATTGACTCGATCCACTGTGCGGTGGGTGAGAATTTTCGATTGAGTAGACTAGTTTTCAAACTTTCAAATCATCACGGGGAAAAAAGTGTCAGGAGTTATCCCCTTAATTGTTGTACTATCTCCAATTTTTTTTAATCACACGGGCATTTTCAATCAATTGTGGCAGTACCGCAACATTTGGGTTAGTAATCTAATTTATTGGGGTTTTAACACAATTAATTGGAAATTTCTAAACTGTCGTGCTAAGGAAAAACGCCGTATAAGCCATCAAGCGTTGCCAAATATCCTCTGGCAAGTCACTAATTTTCACGAAATTTTTTGAATATTTTCTGCCAATTTCTCGGATAATTTTGTTCGTAATTTGATCTAAAGTGTCTGAAAATTGCAAGGAAAAATATCCAGCATTTTTCTCAAAAATAAACATTTTACTGCAGGAAATTTGGCAACTCTCGAATGTTTATACGGCGTTCTTTCTTAGCACAGCAGAATATCTTCCAACAACCTCTACCCCTTCTTTTCCCGTGACGACCCTTATTTTTTACTGCCCCGAATCGGCGCTCCAAATGAACGGAACGACTTCCGGGGGCCGGGCTGCGTAGCGGCTAGGAGGGGACGATACCCTATAATATACGAGTAATTGCATGTTAGCTTACATTTATTTGGTTATAATTGGATAGGATCCTGGTCACAGAGTGCATTTTCCATTCAAAGGGCTTTACGGAGCCAACGACCCTGGCTTACTTGGCGGTTTTGATCGGTCAACTGGTTGACGGTAATCCATTGTTAACAACCGGCCTGCTGATTCGGCAAAACTGGTTTATCTCGATAAGTAGAGTCCTTTCGGAACCTTGTATCGATCGGTTTTACGAGTTTTTTGTGCATCCGATTCCTGATGAGACATCAATCTCCAGTTGTCACATACGCGGTTTGTCGATTCTCTTCGCCCGTAAAAAGGAGTCGTGACTCAGCGACAAAACCGTTCGAAATCGACGCTGGAAAAGGCGGGAAATTACGTGGCATCCTGCCCGTCGAATAGTAGATATTTTTGTCGAGTCATAAACGCCCACAATTAACTGCACACTCTTTCTCACATTTGTTGCAGATCCTCTGAAGATAACAGATTTTTCAAGGAAATTCGTCTAATATAAAACAAATTAACAGTATAAATGCTAGACAAGGTATTAAACGAACTCTTCAATACGTGCTTCTTCATATTTCACGAAGAACAGGATGGCTATGTACAAGATATTTTCGAATTCAACTATGTAAAAACATTTGTTTACCTTTCCCCCTCAGTGGAACATTAGACAAGGTTAGGAATCAAGCATCAATTCGCAAAAAATCGCATCAAATCTCAAATGCTGCTGCCAAACAGATTATGTGACAGTTGACCGCTGGGTATAAGAAAACGGCCTTATTTTTCATCAAAGTTTGAACTGAAATACAAGAGAGACCTATGAAATTTCCAAAAAATTATCAAAAATAAATTCGCGCTTCTTGTTTCGTTAAGTTCAACTATTGACTCGTCAAAAAACCCAAGCAAAGACCAAACAAGAATTGGCATGCTTAGTGATGAAACAATTTTCATTCAGGATAAGAGGAGGAACATTTCTTCAAACCTGAATCTAACTATTTACCCCAAGATAAGTTTACTTACACAGCGGATTTGACGTGGTTGATTTTCGTCACCTCTCTAAGGAGGAGTTTGAATTTTTCGATCCCAATGTCAAGAATAAAAGCTTCTTTTTCACTCATGAGTTGATTCTGGAAATTATTTAATGTTTTCTTCACTTATGTTCAAAGGTTTTACGTGAACTTTTAATGAGGACGAAGCTTGTCAAGCTGTTCTTCACTTCTTATCCTGCCTTGTGTATGGATAAAAAAATGGTTCCCGTAAAATTTCTCGGTAGCTCCTCTAAGCGTGAGTGATTACCGTAAATATGTGCGTTTCCTGTCAAAGCTTTCCGGGAAAGTAGATTTCAGCCGGGAATGCCAAAGAACGCAAAAGTTCCCTTCAGATCTCTAGTCTTTTAGCCTATTGAACCACATTTTGCAATTAGAAACACTGACTTCTGGCTTATCCATAGAAGTACGTGTCTGCATAAGGAAACCAAATAGCACATGTGTTGTTTCTAAAACTAGGCAGAATTATTAGTTCCTCCCTGCAAAATGTACAGTTCTATTCTTCGTCTTTGTTCCGCATCGCCAAGTAGCTGTAATGCCCTAAAATGCATTGCCATCCGCGTAGGTTCCAAAAACTGACGTCATAAACGTGAGGTCTAGATGACTGCCTCTTGACGTCATTCCACCAAAAATCCATTAACTTTCATCGCATTCGGGCCTCGGAGGGCTAATGTCGGGCCGCAATTTGGACTGAGAACACCTGACTCGTAGTCGTAACTAGGTCCTTACCTACGTCAGTCCATCCGGTTTTTTTACGACCTTCTTATCGGTCATCCGCAGGTGACCTTGCACTCAGGAACTGTTCTGGATCCACTCATTACGCTCGGTCGAGATCTTTTTATAGATCGTCAAAGTTCATAATCCGCCTCTATCGTTTTCTACAACCAAGGAGACAGATTCAGACCCTTCTACACAGCCTCTTGACGACATCGGCGGATCCTGCAAATTGGCAACATTGTTTTTCTCCATTAAAACCTATGGAAATATATCGATTCTTGGAGAGGCCAGGTGCTTCGACAAGAATCGATTAATTAACATAGGTTTAAATGGAGGGAATTCGGTGTTTCCAAATTGCTGGATCCACCTTTGCTTGACGACCAGAGGATGATGGAAGCATCTACTTTCGGCACTACGTACCACTTAACCCCTGAACTTTCCCTCTTCTTGCCATTTAAGTAATGCGTTTGACAAACAAGTCGATTTTTGTTGCACTTGTTGGGCAAAGAGTACCTGCCTTTACAGTGAGAGTTTGGATCCCATGGAGATCCCTAGGGAAGGAAAATGGCGGTGATTTGGGCAAGTATGGCTTGTTGACAATCTCTAACGGTTTTCATTTGTCATGGCGGAGGTCTAGGATGAAAAGATTTATTCGAATGCCATGTACGAAATTGGTTTCAAAACTGAATAAATAAACGGCTAACCATGTGATTTGAGTAAAGTTTACAGCGATACCTACAGGCAAATAAATTCTCATTTTCTGCACATTTCAATCATCTGCATTCCTACGTCCGCATCTTCTTTCATCCTTAGAGCTTCATTACGCCTAAGGTAGTTGGATCGCATTTAGCAAAAAGGAACCAGCGCAATTACAGTGTTTCCAATAAACGTGCAACATCTCCGCTTTTTTTTTTTTTTTTTTTTAAAAAACGTACTATATGTACAATATTAAAATTTACACGGTTATTTCCCTTTAAAAACCTTTTTTGGGTGGAAAGCCAAAACTATTTGCTATTCTAGGAGACTTTTTAGATGGTTATGAAGGAGGAACATTTTTACAACACTGTAATCGCGCTGGTTCCTTTTTGCTTAGTGCGATCCAGTTGAGCCAATCGTAGATCCTCTAGAAACAACACTCTTTCAGTTTGGCTATACACCAGGAAAACCTAGAAAAGTCAGGGAGTGCAACGCGACCGGGAAAAATCAGGGAATTTCGTCAATGGTCGTACATCCTCTAGAGGCAACATTTTTAGTTCTGCTAGCCATTGGGAAAACCTAGAAAAGTCAAGAAATGCAACTCGACCGGTAAAAATCAGGGAATCTCGTCAACGGTCAGGGAATTTTCATTTTTTGTGGAGCCAGGTTCCACGTAAAAATCGGGTCCGCCATGGGCCAACTGATCGCGTTGTTGTGCCAACGTTTTGACCACATTAGCCCTTACAGTATCGTAAAAAATTTAGGGAATTTCATTAGAAGAAGCCATGGAAAAGTCAGGGAATGATAAAATGAAATTTTGCTAGTCTGCCGTCTCTCTACAAAGGTGTCTTATTGTTAGTCGGGTTGCCTATAACACAGCTCATCACCCAACAAGGGGTACCCAAGATCACTATTGCTGCCGGCAAGGAAATGCTGAATCACCGAAAATAAAAAGTTTCCACCATTGCTGCAGGCCCAATAAATCAGTCTTTTCTTGTCTTCAGTAATAGAATGAGCCAACGATCTATTAATTTCCCAAAAGAGCTAATCAAAATCTGGGGAGGATAATATTTCTAAAGGTTTCCTTCAAAGCTTTCATTGATAGCCACTTTATCTTTAGTTTGTCTTAGGATCAAGTTTTTATCACCAAAAATTGAACTGTCTAGATAATAGTAATTCGGTTCTCACGATGACAAGCTATGCTTCCCTTTTTTTTGCTGGAGTGAAAATATTGTCGCATGGGAGAAAATAGAAAGCGACGGATTTTCACGGAACTATCTGAAGTTTTTAAAATTTGGCTGTGGCCAAATTCTTTGAGACGACTTTTTCTACATAAACGCAACATACAAATAATAGATAACAGTCTATATCAATGATCATCCTCCTGCCTCAAGAAAAAGAAACTGACGTCATCTGATGTCGATTGGTCCTTAAAGTAATAATCTATCGGCTCTGAGTGCCGAGCATCTGGAACTAGCTCCAACATCTTGAAACCGGCCCAAGTTGAAACGATTATTCTGAGCAAAATTAGATTGCTTATTTAAATTTTCCCGCTGTCAGACACTCAACTTTATTCCATCGGATTCCGGTTCTGTTCAGATAAGACTGTGGCTTATCAAAGTAACGTCAGTGACATCACTTTATCCCTTGTGGGAGGCGGAACTGAATCAAAGTCACTGATTCTTAAAGGTCAACGACATCTTCCTCTGAATTCATGTTACGTCATTTGATATGAAAATTGTAGGACATCACTCCTCTATTACAGTCGCAGGATTTCAAGGTAGTAATAGCTTGGTGCCAAACCGCATCCGGTTTTTTCCTCTTCTTTTCTATTTCATTTTGAGACACCAAGGATAACAGATTTCATCCCACCATTGCTAGTATACTATCAGGTATTAATAAAATTATTATTGCTGCCAGCATCAGTGGGAAAAAGTCTTGAAAAACTTTGTATTTTGTTGAATCCTCCCAAAAGTGGCCGCAGAATGTCATCTGGGTTATAATAACTCCGGAAAATAATAACTCCACAACGGACTGGTTGTTGAATTTGGTAGACAAAGCGATAGACAAAGGAGACAAAGACAAAGGGATATGGGGGGATCCTATCAGTGGAAGCGGGTGGTTGCAATGGACGAAGGAGGTAGGTAATAGATAAACTAACGGCTAACCCACGAGGAATCCAATTGTTAGTCCTTAATTTTCTTCCTCTGTCTATAGGAACCACCCATTTCAACCAATAGGATCGCTCCATACTCCCTATGTCTTCTTTCGCCATAGCTTTGTCCATCAATTTCAACAATCAGCCCACAGAGCTAGAAATAAATCCAAACCTCAGTTCTGAGTCCCGACATAGGTGCATCAATATGATTGGAAAATTGGCAGAAATTATCACTCAACATTTGAACTTAGAACATGCTGATACATGATGTATTCGAAAACATCAAAGTCAAATCTGGAATTATCTAAAACACCCGGGCATTCAGTATTTTCCAATTTTTAAAAATTGCACAATTTTCCACGACTTTGATGAAAAGTTCTAATATTTTGATTGAAAAATTGATCAAAATATGATTTTTTGTAAACTTTTCTCAATTATGATATTTTCTTTCTCGTTTTGAGTCGTCGAAATTTATAAAAATTCTATGTATCCCATAAAATAATAATTCAAAATTTTGGAGTAAACGCTCATCCAACAGAGCTAGCAGCTGTTGAAACCACCCTGACCGTATTAAGACAAATACTTGTAGAATGTTATTAATCATTACGAGTGTTATACGTTTATCATTACGCGCAGAATGTTCCAGGGCTGAGGGATATTTTCGGGAATGTTTTAAAATTTAAATCATCGACCCGCGAGTTGTGAGAGAAACGTTAGGGCCTGTGAATCTCTCAGATTTTATTGGTATCTCGCTCGGATAGTGGTTTGACCCTGAAATGGATTTAGACGGCGACTTTTCAAATTTTCCTATTCTCTTGTGTCATACCCGGGTTTGCTCTCGCATCAAACCAGTTCTGGCTCAAATCTTGAGGCTTGATTTTCTATTTCGCCTCCGAGTCATGAGCATTTTGAATTGATCAGGCATTCACCCTTACCACCACCACTCCTTCACGATCAATGTTGCCGTCCCGGCGGAAAATGTACAATTATTTGAACCCAAACACCACGACACCACCTTCATCTCTTATTAAAAAATGTAAAATGTATCAATTCAAACCAAGCAATCGAAAAACAAACCTCGGGTTGAAAAACAAGTTCTCATGACCGGATTTACCTCCTTGCCGCCCATGGGCCGCCTGCATTTTGCCGCCCCCTTCTCATTCATTTTGAAATATCATTAAAAACCATCAAGTGAACGTGCCGGAGGGAGTAGGGTGCATAAGACGCGTTCACTCGTGTTGGACACATTTTTTGCGTAAGCCTTGTCAACACTACTAGCAAAAGTTTAGTTCCGTAAACCTATCTCTGTGGGGACAAAGCCTTTCATTTGTAAGAAATGAACTAAAAAATTAAGGAAGAACAAACATAAATGTGGTTTAATAATTTTAACTTCCGCCGCCGCGTCAACCACACTGTGTTTGGCGCAATGCGTGAAGTATTCATGTAGTCTGATAGGCACCGTGCGTTTCACGCCGCGCCGCGCCGACCGCTGTTGACCGTACTGTGTTTGACGCAATGCGTGAAGTATTCATGCAGTCTCGTAGGCGCTAATATGTGTTACATGCCGACCGCCGCGTCGAGGGCTTCTCCTTTTCATCTCAAGTCCTCGTCATCATTTCTCTTTGCGCCGCGTCGCTCCAGGCCAAATTACGTGTTTGGTTTCTCTCTAAACTCAACTAATTAAAGGTGCGCAGTCTTTTGTATCACCGAAATACGGCAAAATTATAAATTAACGAACTCTCAGGAAATGAGAGATTTTGTCACCTTCTCTTGTTTGTAATTTTTTTCTGAATCCGATTTTTTTGTACCTGCATTTAAAAAAATTGCAAAATTTGCCGCCCCCTAATTTTGCCGCCATGGGCCGCGGCCCATGTGGCCACCCCCTTAATCCGGCCCTGGACCGCAAATTTAAAGGTAGCGGTCATTAAATAACCAAAGTAGTAGATACTCGAGTGAAATCGCACACTATATTATTTTTTATGGTCCCCTCAATAAAGAGGTCTTCCAAGCGTGTTGATTTCTTCTTGACAAAGTTGCAGTCACAGTGTGCTTGAGATGTATTTTTTCTGGGGAGGTGGGGGGGAAGTGGGAGGGAAGGGTTGATTTATCAAAAATACGGAATCATTTCTCTTACATTTTGCCGAGGCAGCATTGTACAGGGTGATCCAGAGTTAAACGACCAGACTGCAGGAGCGTGTTCTATGGGTCCAAATAAGACTTTTTTTGTAGTATTAAGTTTTTTCCAAAAGTGCCCCCAGTCAGAGCTACCGACTGGTAGCCTGGGGTGCCGATTGGTTGCCCCACCCCCAAATTTCGAAAAGTAAATAGTTTTTACTGAATTTTGGCAATGATTGTGAATCAAATCTCATGACAATTTGTACTCCTGTACTTTTATGCCCTGAATCCATAAATGATCTAAAAAAAATGAATAAATAAAAAAATCCGAAATCTTAATTTAAAGAGGGGGTTTGGGGGTGTTTCGGCTCCTACAGTCTGGCCGTTTAACCCTGGACCATCTTGTATTTTGTATTTATCTACGTTTTTTTATCATTAATTGATTTTGTTTTTTGTGTGTTTCAGGTGAGTTTCGATTTATAAATACCTCAGAAATCATGACAGTATCTGGTATGTCTCAAATTAAATTATACATTTTTTTTTTCCATTCTGGTGCATTGGTGCATTGTTTAGTGGTTAAAAAACGACTTTTCAAAAGGGAATCCTGTCATTGACATACATTAAGGAACATGATTATGCTATTAGGATAGAAAATCGGAAGGGAAAAGTACACATCTTTGTTTATCTATCTAATTTTAGCAAGGTAAAAATACAGTTTTTTTCATGAATATTTGTGACTGTCCTCCGTAAAAATTCCTATTGCACTGAGGCATTTTAGGAAAGCGAAGTTTTTCGAGATATCTGAATTAGAATCTTCCCAAAGAAAGAAAAAGAAAAAAGAAAACTCTATACTATCCGCAACATAGGTTGTTAGCGGCTTAACTCATCTCTATGTCAACACGAAACGTTAAATGTCATCATGATTGGGCGGGTTTGAACCTCAAGGAATAAGAAAACTTGTGGTACAATTTTCTCAGAGCTCAGAAAAGAAACAGATTTCTTGAACCGCATGCAATTATCTCGGTTTTTTTCACGTATACGAAATTTTGTTGCGCCAATAAGTCTACAAAGGACCTCCAAAGCGATCGCTTTAACAATTCAGTTATGAGATTTTCGGCACCGAGGTATCTCATTAAAAAAAAAAAAAAATAAAAAATAAAAAAACCCGCCTTAAAATTTCTTACGCGTAGGGTAGGCCTATATTCTGCGTAAGTTAAAAAAATTTATAAAGTTCAAGTTATGATTTTTTGAGTTAGAACCCCTAGAATTTAGGCAACGCGAAAATCAGTTAGGCTGATTCTAAAGCTTCAAGCTTCTGATTCTAGGCTTCAATTAAAGTCGTTCTTTTCCAAGTATTGATGTATGGTAGGATTCAGAAGATCAGATTTGTAAAAATTGTTAAATTGTGCGTGTTTTTTGAGCTGGCGGCGCGCACCATGAACGAGCCTTCAGACGCCAAGTCGTCCGGGGTTCAAGTTCGAAATTTTTGATTGATGTTGGGTCTTTTGAAGAGCACTTGGCCTATTGGCAAAGGTCAATCAAACTTCTTGATGCGTTATTCATTTCGATCGGGGGATTAATTCAAGTTGCCAAACGGGTTGGAGGAAAGTTTTAAAATCTGTTCATCACCCTGTATCACAACCGGGCTAAGCAGGAACGTCTAATTTCCTCAGGGTTTTAATGGAAGCTAAGCGTTTCTTGCTCAGGGCAGTAAATTAGTGGAAAATGAATTGTGAGCTGGCAACGTTGGTCTCTGCGTCATGCTATGTGCATGGCCTCACGCCATACTCTTGTCAACCACGTTCGGGGCATACAGTCGTATGAACGCTCTTGAAATATATCATACGGTGATCATAAAATATTTATCTCCGTGGAAAACTCACGGATTTGTGGGGAAATCGCGTCGGATGTAACCGCGCAGAGAAAGCATAATTTCGGTTCAAATGGCTCAGTAAATTTTTCGGTTTAGGCAATCGAAGTTTTTGGTGTTTAAAACGGAAGTTTGGTTCAGGAAACCGGAGTTTTGTCAGTCACACTGACTTTTGTATTTTTTACTGAAGATTTCGGTCATCTAGACCTAAAAATTTGGTGTGCCGTTTAAACATAAGTTCATAGGAGGCTTTAACCGCCTGACTGCATGAGCATGTTTCAAGCTGCGACTAAAATAAGATATGAAGTTCGTTGCACACCTAAAGTTTTTTTTCCGAAATGGTTTACAGTCAAGCTACGCCCGGAATTGCAGGCGCTCCATCCCTTTTTTTTCTTTTTTTTTAAATTTCGGCCACAATTATGGACCGAAAACCCTTGAAGTACTCTTACTTTCTACAATATCCACCACCATTCTCGGGGACCTTTCCGACCAAACAGCTTATACCCATGTCAACGTTTCTGAGATTGTGCATAATTTCAACTGTTTAGTTGGGTAGAGAGCTATAATCGTAAGCTTTTTTCTGAAATGTGCCTCTTTTCTCTCCATTTTTCCGAATATTTTGACCGAGAAATTTATGATGTGGGTGATTTCGGATACTTGTAAATAAAAAGAAAAGCTGCACAACCTTAGTACCGTTGACATGGGTATGAGTCGTTCGGTTGGAAAATTCCTCAACCTGTGACTCCAGAAATGAAGATATCGACGGCGTAAGTCCGCAATCACATCTCTCATTTGCGGTGTCTGAAAATCTCCGCCTCTATGTTATTCATTTAAGGGAGAACACATTGACATCATTCCTTGAAGTTTTTGCACAATTTTCTTCTCACGGAGAAGACAAATAACGGCAGTTTTAAAGAATGGAGATGTTGCATGTGTAAGGAATTTGCGATTTGACTGTTGATTCTTATTTAAAAGTTCGCGAGAAACACGATGGTGCCACTGGTTTTCTCTGAAATCAACTCCCGAGCTCAAAAAAGCTCTCAAGTTGAGGCCAAATGATGGGATACCCTACCCTGAGAGTCCACGTCTACATCAAGACAAACTCTCCATGCAAAGATAGGGAGCAAATACATTAGCAGGGTTGCCGTGTTTTCAGTTTTAGAGTCCCCAAATAAAGTGGCAGCCCTGTCAATGTATTTGCTCCCTATCTTTGCATGGAGAGTTTGTATTGATGTAGAGATGGACTCTCAGTATAGCGTGGGGTATCCCCTCCATTTTGGCCTCAACTTGAGAGCTTTTTTTGAGCTTGGGAGTTGATTTCAGGGAAAACCAGTGGGCACCATTGTGTTTCTCGCGAACTTTTACATAAGAATCAACAGTCAAATCGCAAATTCCTTACACATGCCACATCTCCATTCATGTTCTTTTTGACGAGTGGACACAGGGCTTATGAGAGCAGGCATCGTGTCCGACGTCTAATCGGCTGGAATCGGAACTGAGGACTGAGGCTGAGCGGAAGAAGTGGCGGGTGAGCTTGGATTGGGGAGATGGCGGCGTGGCGCTTGCGGAACACGGTGTGGACGAATGTTGCACACCTTGAGGACTCGGCGCGGAGGAATTTCCTGGGCGCCGATGGCCAAACGTGAAACAAGTAAACAGAATTACAAACATCATCTGTATCATCTCCTCGGAATCGATAATTTGGCGGTGCAACGCCGGTTCCCACAGTCGGGATCTTCCCCCGATCCGAGTCCTCGGCTTTTGAGTCCTCGCTCCTCGCCGATTCAGATCGCGTTCTTGGCACACAAGTTCGAGGCTGCGCATGCGCGCGCCGCCCGGGCCGCCCGCGCCCACGGGGTCGTCTCTCTCTTCGCGAAATCCGACGTCCTCACCAGCAACATTCCAACCTCACCGAATTTCCACTCGTAAAAAAATACACATCCATGCCTAAAATACCGCGTACTGCCGTGTACATCTACAGATACTGTAGAACATCCACAGATGAAACTAGGAGCCGCACCTTTAGACCAAGCGGAATAACAAAACAATTGTCAACTTCTAGCAGCCGCATCAGATTAAAGATTATATATGAATCAAATTCAAAGCCATTAAAATCTCTATATTTGTAGCTCCAAAATCACTGATGACCTAAAACTTTACATGTTAGGATAGGATTTTTTATCTCATCCATTAAATATAAAATTCGAATGGAAGGAAAAGCTAGAAAAACTAAAATTACCAAAGGTAAACTTGTTCAAAAAGACTCCATGGTTTGATTTTCCAAATCATAACATTTAAGAAGAACGCCGCATGAACATTCGAGAGTTGCCAAATTGCCTTCAATAAAATGTTTATTTTTGAGGAAAATAATGAACATTTTTCATCGAAGTTCTCAGGAAAATGCAAACAACATTATATGAAAAATTGGAAGAAAAATATTCCTAAGTTTACCAGGAAATTCGTGTTTTACTTTAAATAATTTTAAATTGATAGACGGCAAAATGGAGTTTTCTACGTTCGTCGAGTATCCGTGCTGAAAAATTTAGTTACACTCTTTCCTGAATGGATATGATTCAACAAATTTAGGAACACGTCTAATCCTTCGTAAATTTAAAATTTTCCACCAAAAATACTAATTGAATGTCCTAAAAATAAGAACTCAAACTGCCGTGCAATGTGACTGCCGAGTGCCGATAGATGACATTCTGCGTGTATCGTGATTATGCCAAAGGGTTGTTCTTTTCATGAACACGCTGAAAAAATTTCCCAGAGCAGCTAAAGGAATGTCTCGCAAATCTTTTACTCATTGGATTTCTTTTTCAGGTCACCAAAATTCTCGTTGTTCCAATGTTCTTTTCCTGACAACCAGAATCTCTTTCCGGAACAAAAGGAACTCCGGTTAAAAATGCTTACATTATTAATACGTTTTTATTGATGATCTGAGAATTTCTTCCCCGTGCAATCGAAAACCCTGGTAAAAATTGGCAGTTGAATCTGTGTTCCAAAATACCATAGACCTACAGCCGGCTGTAAGATTTTCAATAGCTTCTATAGCCGGTAACACAATTTCTTATAGCCTTTTATAGCCGATGGCGATTAAGCAACAGCCTGGCGATAAAGTGTATGCTAAACGTTACTAATTACGGATGCTAGGACTTAGTGAGTTTTTGGACTACCGCTCTCATTTTGGGCCGTAGTATCTTGATTTATTTTGCGAGGAAAGCTCCGTACTTTTGAAGGATGCCTGCCATTCTTAATATGTTGAAGCGCCTTCAATTTCGTATGATACTGTGCAATACCTCTGGTGTGAAATAGTTGCTTCAAGGGCCGTGGTACGCTGCGGGGCGGCGCGGCGCGGCGGGCGAGCAGCCAGCGCGAAACGCGCATTGGCGCCTACAAACCTAACAGGGATACTTCACGCATTGCGCAATGCGTGAAGTATCCCTGTTAGGTTTGTAGGCGCCAGTGTGCCGCTGCTCCGCTTTGTGTTAGGCTCTAATATTTAATCTCGTGCAGTCAGCGTTTTCCGACTCATGACTTTGAAATGTTTGCACACTCTGTGTGGATTATTCTCATTTTAATTGATGAAAAAAAATATGTAGTAAAGGAAAATATAATGTGCGTTTTGTAAATATTAAGGTGATTCCGTACAAACTTAAGGATTTACAAAGCACACAAATTTCTACACAATTTCTCATAATCTTTTATAGCTGATGGCGAAAAAGCAACAGCCAGGCGATAAAGTGTAAAGCCCGGCGATAGGAACTATAGCCCGGCTGTATAATTTTTTATCGCTTCGCGTAGCCCGGCCGTATGATTTTTCCACTTTCTACAGCCAGCCATATGATTTTCTGTAGCCTTCTTTAGCCGGCTATAAGAACTCCTATGGTATTTTGAAACACAGCTCCTATCGCCACTTTACCGGAGAAATGACCCTAAAAGTTAAAGCGTTCCCCACACTTACTGAATTCGATTCTTGCCGGCGAAGAAAGGAGACCAAGAATTTTAGCAGAACGAATTCGCTCGAATAATATCGATTTTTCGATTTTGCCATGGGTTTGCTTCGATTTCTAAGTGAGCGACTCGAGCAAGCCGCGAGACGTGTGAGGAGGTGGTATGACGTCTGACTTGATTTTATTTTTAAACGAGCTCACCGAGCAGGAAACTTGATGACATTCGCGTCCAGTTCGGACGGGCATGGCAGCAAGTTCACCGAGTGGTCAAATCCACGTTTTAATCTCACCTGCCGTGACAGCGACAGCCCGAGACCAGGCTCCTGCTCGCAGCTCAAGAACAACGCATGTACAGGGTGTTTCACACAATTCCAAGTATCGGGAAAAATAGGGGAAAGCTCAGGGATTATGAAAAACGAAGAAGGAATGGAATTTCGCCCTGTCATTAAATTTTGAAAATGGGTTAGTGCGCTGGTCACAAAATCGTGTTTTAATGCTTGATTCTTGTAGATCTGCCAAAAATAGTAAGATCTGTCTAAACAGCAACTTTCTACGTTCAATATTGACCGAGATATCGCCCCTTGAAAAATCGAGTTTTTGACGTCATTCACCGTGGTATAAACATCCTTGGTTTCTTCTACTTTGCTTTCATCAAAGTTTCAAGTTGAGTAACTATAGTGCAAATGTCAGAGACAAATGTCCGCCACTGTGACTGATGAAAGCGAGGTGGAAGAAACCAAGAGTGTCACTAACCGAACATAAACCAAAGGTTTCAAAGCGTGATAGTTCAGTTAACGTGAAGAGTTGCCGTTTGAACAGATCTAATTATTTTTAGCTGATCCACAAGAATCAACCATTTAAACACGATTCTATGACCAGTAAACGGACCCACTTGAAGTGTTACATTGAGAATCTGATCGCACTGTAGGCTGGTTATTAGTTATGGTACGACTAAAGGTTTTTAGTGTATTTTCCAAAGGAATAAGGAAATACGCTATTGCGTTCTTCTTCATCCTCTAACATGCCAAGAAATTCTGAAAGATTTGGTTAATATAAAAGTTATTTTTAAGTGAAATTAGAGAAAATCACGGGAATCAGGACGTAAAAACAGGGACTTCTGGCATAAATAGTTAGGAATGAAGTTCTGAATCAACTCTACTTTTCGCTCTATGATGATTGATGAGTGACGGGTCGGTAACGGTAACGCAGTAAAAGAACCACCCTCTTCCCGTTGCAGCGTTTTAATTTAAATCCGGCAACATTCGTCACTTTGAATATTTTCGCTCAGTTTTTTTGTCTAAGACATATTAGTGTCGGACGGCATTGGCTCCAGGGTCCCCAACGCTAGCAAATAGTGGTCATTTCTCCTCATTAACTTATGTAATTCGGAATGCTTTATGACATGATAAAGGATTTAATCGTACAAAGTGACAACGCTGCGCTGGATGCACGTTATATCAGGGTGAAAATTGGGAATTTGTCCTGTTCACCTGGGAATCTTAACTGAACTTACCACTTTCCTCATCATTGTAAACTAAGGTCATTCCGCTCCACTGACCATCGTCTTCCACATAGGTGGCCAATCGAAGAATTGAACTAGACTCATGAGCAGTGCTGTAACCTGACTAGAGGCCAATCCTAAAATTCACTGAAAATCGGGCCTTCTTAAGGATCATGTCACTTGCCAAACATAGTAAAATGTTTTAACAGTGAACTGCAAAACACGTATCTTGGTTTGCAATATCGCAGACTGTCTATGAACAATATCCCATGAAAATAAATTCTTCGCATTTTAAATTGTATGCGGTGCTTCTTTAAGGAAAACGGACAAATCAACGAGAACACTTCTAAAATCACTGCGTTCCGTATCAACATCGATATTAGCTTTTAATGTTCCCAAATGTACGACTCGCTCCAATGGAGCGCCGCCGGTTCTCTGAAGTTAAAACGCCTTCACTTTCTTGCGTATGCAACCCGGACATCCACAGAGCCCGAATAGTTGCGTCCAGGCGTTATAATGAAATTCGTTTGGTTTCCGTCGCACGCGACACTAACTAAAGCTGTGATTACTTCTTTAACACCGTAGCTCGGTTGATATTGTGCCGATGAAGTAATGCATTACTGATTTTCATCGCTACGTTATCAATTTTCTGAGAAATGCATAATTTAAATTTTTTTACAACATTGCCGGCTCTCGAAACCGAAAATAAATTAGGTATTGCTGAGCATGCGTACAGAGTTCCTTTAACCTACTTTAATAGATCGTTCTTTGTTTGTATTATTTTCCTTTTTTTTTGGGGAGGAAACCAATTTTGAATTTTAAGTGCAAAATTTTCAAGGAACAATCATTCTGAATCGCGCGGAATTCGGAACAAAAATCATGACCATCCCTTGTTCGAAAAAATGTAATGCGACAGGAGATATGTAACATTACAAACCTACATATACGGATGTAATTTCCTAGGTGCAATAGCAAAACCAGCACAATGAAGTTTGCCAAAAACATTCAGTATGCCCTGGTCTTATTTCCCTCTTGAAATGTGGGCCCAGGGTTGCCACAGTCAGGGAAAACCGGGAAATGTCAGAGAATTTTACGAAGTCAGGGAAAACCGGGAAATGTCATGGAGAATTTGTTAAAATCACCTTTTTTTGTCGTTCAGAATGGGTTCAAGGTTTCGAACAACAAACTTTGCCTGAAAACTATTTTCAACTTTGTCCTTACCATGTATCATATCTTCAATTGTCAGAGATCTTCACTAAAATGGGTCAGGGATATCAGGGGAATGTCAGGGAATTTAATTTTCCAAATTCTGTGGCAACCCTGGGGCTGCGCCGCGTCTAGTAGGTATTTACTCACAGTAACGCGACACAGTGGGCAAATTTAGTGCGAGTGCTGATACGTAGTGACCACTTCAAGTCCCAAAATCATGAACGCCAGAAACTTATTCATGTCAGGAGTCTCCCTATTGGTGCACGCTCCGGGCCCGACGCGCGACGCTTGGCAATGACCTTGTCGCGTTCCAGCACCACCGTCACGACATCGATGGCCCAATCCGTGACGTCATTACTCCGTGTTGCCTAATTGGACGACTGGCGAGCATGGATGCATCACGGTAAAAATAACCAGGAAACCATCCGTACACAGGGTTTCTACTGAACGCAAAAAGTACGGATACACCGAAAAAACACGGATTTCGGAAGATCGGTACGGAAGTACGGATTAGGTACGGATTTTACGTCAAAAGGAACGGAAATTCGAGATTCTCGTGATTAACTCTCAAAAGTAGTATTGGGGTGTACGATTTCCATTTATTATTTTCCCGGTTCGATTCCTCGTGTTTTTCGGTTTATTCCTTTGTAATGCAATCATTCCATTTTCCCAATTTGAATAGAGTAAAAATGCGTCTAAGGTTTTGAAAAAGTGAGGAAAAGGTAAGGAAGAAGCAAGGATTTGTAAGAATCGCCAAAAGAATAAAAAGAAGGAAAAGTTTTCACCTAGATGTCCTTTTTGCCTGACATGCGTACACGAAATTGAGAGGATATCTAATCTTATTCACTATTCACGATCGAGGTGAGCGTTGAAACGCCTTCATTTTATCGTATATGCAACACAGACATCCGTAGAGCAGTAATAGTTGCATCAAGATGTTCATAGCTACCTTCATCGGTGTTCCGACTTCCGATGGAAAATTGGTGAACGCTAGATCCCCGAAAGTACTTTTTCTATATTACCCGTAGACATTGTTTGGATAGTTAGCATGCACAGCGTCTCCATCATACATGTCTTCCCTGACGTTTATATAATGTTTATTTTTATATATTTCCTTTGTTTGCGTTGTTTTTGCTCTCTGAAAAGTGTACCTATAGTTAAACTTGCAGGCTACTAAAAATTTATGTCAAAAACGTAGTGCATGTAACATGAAGATCAAAAATCTATCTTTCTGCGCAACAATCCCGATTCAAACTTTTTGACTTTTTTCTATAAAAACATGCGCACCTTGCGCAGACTTGGAGTTCTGAATGCTTCTGTTTAAAATCTTGAAAATTCATCAAGATTAACGTGTCTTTAAAAAAATTACTTTTTGTCGCGCAGCGACCGTATGGACAGTCGGCTTTTCTTCTTACTATTCCAAACTACGCTAATTAGACAGGAGCAGCCAAGCGACGCTCGTTAAACTTTCTCCAAAATATATTTTTAATCATGCATGAATTAGAAGGAAGTTAATTGCTTCTATTTTTATCTTGCCATCATTTGACCGTTCATTTGTGTATAACTGGTTTTTTGTCCTGTTGGTTTTTCAAAGTTTAATCATCGTGAAAAAACTCAGGTAAGAGATTTAGAGACTCCATTAAAACTAGTGAAAACACACACAAAACGAACGCCATTTTTTAAAACAAAACAACAACGATGAATATTTTATTCTTGAAAAGTATTCTAGGAGAGGACCAATTCTTTCGAATAAAAATTGCCCTGGAGGAATGTATTTAACATATTTAATCAAGTCCTCATTAGCATGTAATTAGATCCATTAACGCAAGAAAAATCCATTATTGTAGGGTTTGTATTGCAAGTAGTGGGATTTTTCGGCATTAATAAGACCAATTATAATTATTGTAATAGGTTTTTGTAAAAATAAATATATGAACGTGCAAATTAAAGAGCAGCTGTACTTCATGGCTGTCTAAAGTAAATAAATCCGAACGGCTAAAATTCATGACGGACTAATCGTCATGACTCCGCCCACAGTTAGAGCTATTAAAAAAAAAAAAAAAAAAAAAAAAAATCGTCGTCTGGATATTTTGGGTATCAATAGAATTTCGGTCTGGAACAAAACTATCTCATTAGTTCCTGCTGCGACAACCATCTGAATGGCGCGAGCCTTCAGATTTCGTAAAGCGTAGTGTCAACCCATGCGGAAAAGGCTGGCTGTGCGCGCCCACCGGGGTGCCCTGAGTGGCGACGAGACGCCCAAAATAACAAGCTCACAGTTGGAAGCGCCCGTTTCCTAATGAACAATTACCTAATTATGAGTGCGCCAACTTGAGATAAAGGAAAGAACACGGCGCAGTCACCTTGTCTCCTGCTACAGATGCATCATCACTCATCACGCAGCTTGTATACATTTGTCACAATCCGTGGTAGAAGGGATCTCAGTGCCGAAAAACTAGGAATTTTGTAAGTCAGTGGTTTATCTGCTCAGGGGAATGTTTTCTCAGACAGTATTCTGCCAGAGACAATAATATATTTCAGAGACTTCACACTATTAATCTACGCAAAATAATCAAGTTAGGTTCGGTGGTCAACGCTACTTTTGACACATTGCTTTGGCACATTTTATTGTTCGCACATTACTTTTTACAGTCATTGATGATTGACAAGCGACTTTTTGAGCAAAAAATCGAATAGAATTCGCCTGATAATGACTGATGAATGTTCGATTAAGCACTTCGCTGCGCGAGTTTTTGCAAATTCGGTGAGGATTGGTAAACGAATTTCTGAGGTCTTTGGTCATCACTCATCAGTCATCATTAGCCGAATCTGAGCGTGGATTGCCGAAAGTAACCATTACCCTGTAGGGAAAATGCAGGAAAAAAGGGACCCCCCACTGCCCTCTTGGCGCCAGGCAGAAACTTTTAATTTCAGGAATTCAACACCTCCGTATGGAAAATTATAAGGGACCTACAGTCATCACCCTTTTTCCGGCGTTGACCTACTTACCAGGTGGATGAGGAGCTTCGGGTGACGTAGTGAGCCAAGCAAGTTTGCCAAACCTCGGTATGTTTGCGAAACGAAACACCCAACTCGTAGTTCAACATACACCTAGCAAGTTAGTCAACAGTTGAATGTTGGAGTCCCGAAAGTAAAAGCTTCCACCATTGCCAAGATAGCAGTGAAGGGTCTCTACAACATGCGTCTCTGTGATTCGTCCGGTAAAACTAAAAATATTTCTACACCTAAAGTCAGGAAATTTTCTCTGAATTTCTGTCCAAATTGTAGGACAATAATTTTTACCTATTCGTAGATTATTATGTCCCCGTCGGATTAGGGGTTCAGTCGCACATTCTCGGGAAAGGCGTGATATTTTTGGAATTCTACTCGTTATTTCTAGATGGACGTACCATTGATTTGTCAAACTGGAGAGATTTATTTAAAAAAAAAAAAAAAAAAAAAAAAAAAAAAAAAAAAAAAAAAAAAAAAAAACTAAATCTCTTTTTCTAGACAAATGAATTACATCCATTTCAACCACTGGCTATGCTCGCGAGTTGGCAACACTGGATTGACCATTTAAATGCATGTAAAACAATCGATACTCATCGAGACACCTCTGCCCGCCTAGAATCGATTCTTCATGATAGATTTAAGTGGAGCAAAAACAGTGTTGCCAACTTCTGATAATCGAATCGAATTCCGACGCTGACCGCACGGAAAGCTGGAGGGATTAGAATGAGCTCTCGATTTGATACCTGGAGGTCTGAAATAATTAGCAGTCCCATGCTGGATATGACGTTGGGCTGGAGGGAGGGGGAGGGGGCACCGGGGTTGGTAACCAGCAAAGGAGCAAGAGCAAAGCAGTGTTGCATATCGTGACCACTTTCACTGCAGTTGTGTAATGCGCCAGGCGAGCCCCACTGTTGCCGTAGCTCCCCCCCATACTGAAAAAAAAAATCTCGGTTTATTTACTAAGAAAAGGGTCAAATTACCGAGAATTTGGGGCTCTATTTGATCCCAGTTTTTTCTTGGTAAAATTGCCATTTATGGAATTGGTAATTTTACCGAGAAATCTCGGTAAAATTATCGACTTTCTCGGTAATTTTACTGGACCCCGGTAGAAAACGCCAATATTTTTTATCGACTGTGGTAGAATTATCGAGATAAAATGGCAAAGTTACCGGGAATTGATTACCAATAAAAGTGGTATTCTTACTTGAAAAAAACAGTAAAAATACCGGTTTTTAGGTAAGCTTACCAGTCTGTCTTTGTAAAATTACCAATAATTGATAAAAAAAAGTGAGATATGGTAAAGGTACCAACGGACCTTGGTAAAAACACCGAGAATTTTTTTTCAGTGCAATCGGGAGACACATTCAAAGAATCGTGAAGGGCAGGAGGGAGGAAGCAGGGTAGGTGAACGGAAAATTTCACTGTTCAAATTTAAATGTGATCGCTCACGGTAGTAGAAACTGTAGTGTCATAAAGTTTTTGGGAATATGTTTTCGTCGCGTTAAGTAAAAGTAAAGTGGAATTCCACTTTTTGACTCTGTGCACAGAAGAAAAAATAGAGGGTACTGACGACAGAACCTTCTGTTCGCAGGGATCCTGCAGTTTCCTTGCTACACTTACAGAAATGTTCTGTTGTGAGAACAGAATTTCGGTCGGGGGAACAGAGCACTCTGTCGTCATATCGGAACCTTCTGTGACTGTTACAAAAGAAGTGCAGGAGTCCCGTGAACAGAATTATTTTTTTCAGTGTGGATAGAATAGGGGGGTGGGGGGTCCTTCTTTTTAAGCCAAAATAGGGCGTAAAATGGCCTACTAATTTCTCAGTTTTAAGGCTTGGCCCATGGCAAATCAAAGCTTTAAGTACATATTTTTCTCTGAACCGCAAACTATGTCTGAAGAAACGGCATGTCTATGATTGATCTCTTTGTAATATTACACTTAAGTTTGCAAAAAACTAATACTCAGGTAGAGACTTTAATGCCTCTATCCCGCAACTTGCATTGCCATTGTATACGAAGAGCTGCATCAGGCGAATGACATTGCTTTACCGTATTTAAACATTCATTTTTGTAACTGCAACTTGCATGATCATGGAGCATGACGTGTTGCAGGCGTGTCCAGGCGTTAATATGAAAAGCAACAGATAAACTCGCTAGGTTTGTCTTTTGGCAAGTTACGGCACAGGAAGCTTTGTCAAAGATAGTTTTTTGTACGGTCCTCGTGGGGTCAGAAACATTTTGCCGTCGGAACGCGTATAGTTTACTCATTTTTTTTTCGCTTTTTGATGTGTCACCTAGAGTAAAAACCCCATTTGTATCGAGAGGTGCTGACATTGATCATTTACCGGAAAACTTTTTTTTAAAAAATAATTTCAGCTGCTTTCAAAGAAATAGAGAAGGGTAATCTTAAAAAAATTCTGATCGAGCTAGAAGGAGTTCCATTTAATTCATTGGAATTTTTTTGCGTTAAATATTCCATGAAAGTTTGTTTCTAGGTGGTTGGACATTCTCCTCAGTGCAAAGTGGATTGCATTTTGCAAAAAGGAACCACTAGCATTGCAATGTTGCTAAGATTGTGCAACTTCTTTGATCTTGGAGGAAAAACCCGGTTATCCCTTATTAGTTTCTATTTTACTCGCTGAAAACTGTAAATCTAAGACAAAAATTATCATCTAAATTTCATAGTTTTTCACGACTTCCGCAATTTTATTGCAAAAGATGAAGTTGCACGATCTTAGCATCATTGCAATGCTAGTGGTTCCTTTTTGCAAAACGCAATCCAAGTAATCCCAGCAAGTGCGGGACTCTCCTCAAAGAGCTCAAAGTGGCAACTCTGGAATCCATTCATTGGAAGAACGTTGCCAATACTGCCCTAGTCTGAGCATTATAATGCTTACTGCTAAGAGGTTTACAAATCGTCCGCTCTACTTAATCCAAAGTGCGAGATTTAATCGTAACCATTAGTTATCTACGCCTCGGTCTTCGTATTACCCAGCTAAATTTCACACCCCGCTCCATCCCGAAAAATGTTGATAAATGCACCATGAAATGTTCAAGAGATCATCTGAGATAGGAGTATTTTCCGAATCGGTGAAATTCGGCCGTGATAGTCAATTAAATTAATTTGATAATAAAGCAGTTTCAGCGTATTTAGGTAAATAATTTCTGGCGCTTGTCGATGCGATATTAAGCTGGTAGAGATTTAATTTACGGACGGATATGCGCGGCTGATATGTTCAATGCGTCTCAACACTCCGTTAAAAAAGAAAAAAAAACTTACCTGGATTTTTACCTTTTAAGAAGAAGTGCCTGCAAAAGTATCCGAATAAATTGTTTGAATCATAGGAAATCGATTACTTCTATCGGGAACCTGTTCCAGACTTGCAATTTCTGAGGACAATACTTTAGCGTTGGATAAGGTTGAATGAAATGAAAAATACAGACATCAGAAACAAGAAATAATGAATCAGTCAAAGTCGATTTGTTTTCAGCCCAAGTACTGAAAAAAAATGTTCATTTGTTAGCTCATAAGAAAACATGGTACTGAGAGAACTTGATACTGAAAAAACTCGACTTTCTACATATACAATCGGTTTTCCAATATGATTGGATTGCATCTTGCAAAAAGGAATCAGGAGCATTGAAATGTTGCTTAGATTGTGCAACTTCTCTCGTTTTGGAAGTAAAACCAGTTTATCCATTAACAGTTTCTATTTTACTCGCTAAAAACTGTTAATTTAAGACAAAAATTAGCATGTAAATTTCGTATTTTTTCACGATCTCAGTAATTTTATGGCAAAGGATGAAGTTGCACAATCTTAGCAACATTGCAATTCTTCTGGTTCTTTTTTGCCAAATTCAATCCAATTGTTACTCTTCCCGGTGCAAAGTGTTAAACATTCAGTGGCGTGGCGTGAATTGCGATATATCGATTGTTATTCCACTTAAACGTATGGTAAAGAATCGATCATTAAGGTGTTCGCTGCGAACACCCTGTTTATCGATCCTTTTCCATAGGTTTAAATGGCATAACAATCAACATATCGCAATTCACGCCACGCCACTGAACATTATATTTAATAAGGAAAGTATGATTTGATTCAGTTCATACTGACTGTACAGCACAATACTCACCAGCAATTATTAGGCGAAGATTACTATCGCTGGCTCCTCGGAAATAGTGTGTCCCGAGAGTAATTTTTACCTCATCCATTTCAAATTGTTCTAACCGGTTAATGATCTCAAGGGTATTCCATCTATGAAGGCGCATTGCAAATTTGCCAAAATTTGCTACACGTTTTTTCGTGGGAAGAGGAGCCAACTTATATTTATGTATGTTATCCACTTATTTTCTCTCATTCATCGAGTCGATGGTTTCGCTAATTCAAATATACTAGCTATTAACAAGTTATTCGGCTGTTTCCGGTGGCTTTACACACGGAAGGGCTCGGGCGGCTCCGTCCTTCGCTCGGTCTCTCTCTTATAACTCCGATCGATTCTCTGAATAATGTAGCACGCATGTTTAATCTTTCTTTAATAACGTCGGCTTATGGGCCGCGGTTGCCACGAAATCGAATTCCTCGCTCTTAACTAATTGTAAGCCGAATTAATCGTAACATTGAGAAATATTTGACATTAAACATTCGCGAGGGCACCGATGACCGAGGAATGGTGTTGACCTTCTCGGCTCGTCTGCAAATCTACTCATTTTCTTGCCAACCGCAGACCGCACTCACGAACGCAGAACTCATAACTGTTTTACAATGTCCATGTGTCAACGCGAGTCATGGGATTTCATTGCGCACTTTGCTTACAGCTCACACTGCCTCTTATCCGTGCGTATGGGGTTATGTTTCCCCGACTTGCCTGAATGTCGTACATCTAGGTAACAATCCGGCATTCGAGGATGACGGAATGTTGAAATTAAGGGGGTTTCTACTATACAGGCCGTTTTCCCGAACCATGCTGCTGAGAGATCGAGCAACTTTCCTGATTTGGTGACCTATTTGTTTTGTCCGAAAACCCGTACCTCTCAAATATCTCAAAATTTATGACGAAGAAGTTCGTATTGAAAGTAGAACTTTTCGCTTGTAGTTTATGGGCTGCAGTTTATATTGAAGGAACCTCTGGGAAGCTTGAACCCTCACAGTCATTATCCTCTGGTTTCGCAGATGGGTCAGTTGCACTGGTCATAGAATCGTGTTTTGATGCTTGATTCTTGTAGATCAGCTAAAGATACTCGTATTAAGATCCGTCCAAACGGCAACTTTCTACGTTCAATATTAACCGAGATATCGCCCCTTGAAAAGTCGAGTTTTGACGTCTTCAAGCACTACGGTAGTGACACCCTTGGTTTCTTCCACCTTGCTTTCATCAGCCGGTGTGACGCACATCAGCACTGGTCGTTCAACGTGAAACTCGTATGAAAGCAAGGTGGAAGTTTCACACTCGGATGAAAGCTATTTTGAAGAAACCAAGGGTGTCATTACCGCGGTAGATGACGTCAAAAACCCGACTTTTCAAAGGGCGATATCTAGGCTAATATTGAACGTAGAAAGTTGCTGTTTAGACAGATCTTATTATTTTTAGCTAATCTTCAAAAATTAAGCACCAATACATAATCCTGAGGCCAGCGAAACTGACCCTTTGCGCGTACTCAAACCCAGAATTTTCGTCATCGCTGTAAGATCTCAGATTCCCCAAATTTTCATATTTTGTCTCAGTTATCCTAAAATCAACTGAGTCAATTTCCAAGATCCATCGGCAATCGGCCCTGAATAATCTCTAAACGAGCGCATAGTCTTCAAATGTTTACTACCATGAAGTTGCTCTCCGATGTGCACGCTGTGTCATTCAGGGTTTGAGCCAAGATCAATTCTCAGATTCAGGGTCACTCGGACTGAGATAATCTCTGGACGAGCGTATTGTCTTCAAATGTTTACTATCACGAAGCGGCCCTCTGATGTGTACGCTGCGTCATTCAGGGTTTGAGCCAAGATTAATTCCCTGATGCAGGGTCACTCGGACTAGACAAGCCCATTGTGTTCAAACGTTTACTACTTGAAACGGCCCTCCGATGTGTACGCTGCGTCATTCAGGGTTTAAGCCAAGATCAATTCCCTGATTCAGGGTCACTCGGACTGAGGAGTGCTCTCTTTTCAGGTCCTTGCGTAAGAAAGGCCTCGAATCGAGTGCGTCGCACTCTGACTCAGAGTCAGAAAGCTGACTCAGAGTCAGAAGGCTGACTCATGTGCGGCGGCTCGGAGACTCGTCAGAGTAGGGATGGGATGAAGGTGGATGGATAAATTCCAGAGGGCTGACTGAAGATGGAAAACCTGCGAAAGGAAAGGAAGTGAATGTTCTGAGCTCGGTGAGTTATTTTCCACAGCTGATTACCCGGTTTACTGAACGGTCCAGAACGGATTCGAGTCGGAGCTGGAGCGCGCAACGCGAGTAATTTTTTACAACCTTCGCGGGAAACTTCTCACTCGATACAGTTGTCAAGTTTCCATCGAGATGCGGAAAAATCGATGCGAGTCAACCGCGATCTGCTCGGAAAAATGAAAATTCTATGAAAGCACCCTGGATGTCAAAAATGTGCCTAGTGCTCCCTCCAGGGTTGCCACAGTCAGGGAATACCGAGAAACTCGAAAAATGCCAGGGAATTTTTAAACGGGAAGGAAAACCTGGAAATATCAGGGTAAATGGCGGAAATGTCAAGGAAAAATCTTTAAGTCACCTTTATTTGCTTTCTAGAAGAAGTTTGACGTTTCGAACAACAAATTTGCTTGCAAACCATTTCTAATTATGTCTATTTTACCATCTGGCATATCTTCATTTGTCAGGAAATTTCACCAAAATAAGTCAAGGAAATCAGGGAAATGTCAGGAAATTTAATGTTCTAAATTCTGTGGCAACCCTGTCCCTTAATGCTGGCTTAGCGGCTCGTGCAGTTACAAGGAGAAGAGTTTCCCAAAGCGCCTTTAGAGAGAGACATACCTGCACTGAAATGAAGCTTCGGCCGTGAAATCCGTATTTACGAGCTACATAGGTACACCGTCCGTTCCGGGCTCAGAGGCCGAAATTTCGGGGTGTAGCACCTGTTGCTCGGGCTCCTAAACCCGGAGCAGTCGCGGCTTCAGCACCCAGCACTTTCGGCGTCGGAGCCCGAAACGCATGGCCTGTAAGTAAGTGTAACTTCCACAACTGGAGCTTTTTTTCAGTGAAATGAAAATCCGATAAAGAAATTATCAACGGGAAAATATATCTCTGCATGAGCTTTACACCATTGGAATGCAAAATGAACTGTGAAAGAGTCAAAAAAGTAATTAAGGATCACCAGAAACATTTTTGACATCCTCGACACTGAGGTGCATTTTATTTTTATCGGTGCGACTTTTGGACGAGACCTCACGTTTCCGACCAGTGTTTCGACGTTACCGAAATATATACCGGTTTTCAATATTGCGTCATAACGGATATCATAGATTCGATAGATGTGACCGTCCTTGGTAAAAAAATACCTCAGTCCAGGAGCAAAACATTTGCAGGAGGCTTTATTGTTGAGAGGGATCGAAAAATCGGATTTTTATCCCCCTTAAAGATTACTTATTTATTACCGTATCACAATACTGGCTTAGAGACTAAATATAATTCATAGCAGAACAAGACTGAAATCGTTCATTGTAAGGTGGTACTAGAAAAATGGTGGTAACGTAGGATAAGAAAGGGCTATTGTCAACTTTTGACCGCTAGCACCCGCTGCATTTTTGCCAAAATTTACACGAAAATGAAATATACAGAAAATAGGTGCACCTTCCATGTATCGTGTAAACTTTGTCTTGAAAAAGGTACAACACGTTCTTTAAATTTGTTCTTTAAGTGTAAATATGATGTTACGACCGGATCAAAGTTTCAGTCATTTCAACTTTCATCTTCTTGAATTGTCAGTCTCTTCGGTAAAGCCAATGGTAACTGAACCATCCATTAGAAATAGATCCTGGAGGGTCCATCAAGGTACTTGAATTTTGTCAAGAATGATTCATTTTCTCTCTCTCTCTCTCTCCCCCCCCCCTTAAAATCGCAGAGGATTTTTGGGTGTGCATCCAGGGCTTTTTATGATAAATTCAGAGGAAGACCGAAAAAGGTCAGGAAGTTTCAGCATGAAAAAATGCAAAGTTGATAGAGAAGGTTGTCGATAAAGGCAGGAAAAGTAAAACCTTGATATTTGTAATCGAGAAATTTTTGTTGTAAAGGTAAGGAAAAGAAAATAACCAAGTCAGAGAATTTTGGTATTTGTTATCAATGTTTCTTTTATCCTTTTTGTATTTCTTTCGGCAATCAAGGATTACTGTATCAAAGCGAAGATTGGCTAGGAAATTTTTGCGTGCGGAGCGATGATGGTGCAACCAAAGCCTGGAAAAATCAGAAAATTCACCAATATTTTATCAGGGATTTTATGCTTTAAAGCCAGGGTGAATTTCAGGGAAAATTGCCACTTTTTAAGGAGTTTAATCGGTAAAGTCAGAAAATATCAGGAAAGAATCAAGGAGATTTTGTATTTTACCAAACTTGCAACCCTGATGACGCATGAATTTCCCAATGAAATGGCAACAATGCGACGGAATGGAAATTATCGCTGATATTCGATCGGCTGCTTCGGCTTCGGAGCGGGGAGGGGACTTATTCGCTTTACAAATAATTGAGGCTCGGTAATTATTCGAATGTAAACCGGTCTGCTTTTTTCTAAATCACCTTGTAAAATGAAACTGGTTTTTTATGTCTCACCGGTGACTTTTATTTATCTCGGAGTAGATCCAATGCATGGCGCGGCGCTGGCTAGGAGGAAGTGTCTAGTCGAATTTGCCCCGGCCGTGTGCTCTTGTCACCTGGTTCTGACGCGGCACCAAGTGACGTCACCTGGGATCACCACTCGCCCATTCCCATCACGTGCCAATAGAGAGAAGATACCCTCCACTCGTACCTCGGCTATGGTGGAAGCTTTTACTTTTGGGACTTAAACAGTAAACTGTTGACTTACCTACATGGTTGATGTTCAACAACGTGTTGACAGTTTCGAAGTTTGGGAAACTTGTTTGGCTCATGACGTCACCCAAAGCTCATCATCCACCATGTAGGTAGGTCAACAGCCGAAAAAAAAGTGATGACTGTTGCTCCCTTATAATTGTCCATAAGGAATTGTTGAATCCCCGAAAGTAAAAGCTTTCACCTGTCGCCAAGAGGCCAGTGGAGGGTCTCTTGGCGACTAATGGCGATAATAATACTTATTATCTTTAAAATAAATAACGCCGCATGAAATCGGTAAAAAAGTCATTATCAGGATTGGTCCTCTCATCTACCGAGAAACACCGTTCTTTTTTTAAATATTCGAACCAAAAACTTTTCTGGAAAGCTTAAAGTATACTACTATGGTGATAGCCTCTTCGTCGATTTGAAGTACCTACCGATCTTGATTCAGGAGATAATGCACTTGCATTTAATCTACAAAACCTAAACGGGGTTCCCAGCAGTTGAGCAAGTCTAAATAAAAACCAGCAAGAACAGATTCAATATTTCTCAATTTTGCCATTGTCATTTGGACGTATTTCTGCCAAACAGAACTATGTGCATTAAGTCGTGAGCCCAGTTATGCATATATTCTAATGGGTCTCAGGGCTCATGTTTTAATGCACATTGCTCCGTTTAGCAGAACTACGTCCATTTTTCCAATCGTGGCACTTTTTGTGTCATTTTATAAAATCGCACATAATATTCGTTGCATACAGTCAAGCTCTTTAGGCATGGTCGACGAGATTTCACAGCCGCCTTCGATGGATTTTATTGTCGCGCGCTAAAGGAGAACGTCGCATAAGCGTTTGCATATTGCCTAACTCACTCGCAATCAGAGGAGAATGCGTACTGAGGAAAAACGACGTATGAAAATCCGCATGTTGCAAAAATTTTTCCCGATATCTTTTTTACTCTTTAGAAAAGTATGAAAATTTCCTCATTGGAAGCCTCGAATACTTTCGATCAAATTGTGAATCTGAAAAACTCGAAGGGAAATGTGTGTGTGTGAAGCAGCGCAGATTTTCTTGAATGTAGTAGACTTTTTCAGGCATGTTGATGATCGAGTTCGAGGACCCAATGCCAACAAATGTTGAGACTTTAGAGGGAGGCCTTCAGTTTAAATTCATATACAGGTTGGGTGCTCCAGGATTAAACGGCCAGACTGCAGGAGCGTGTTCTATGGGTCAAAATAAGACGTTTTTGTTGTACAAATTTTTTTCTCCAAAAGTGCCCCCAGTCGAAGTTACGGCCCCTCTAAAATTTCGGAAAGTAAATAGATTTCCCTGAATTTTGGCAACGGTTGTGACCCAAATCTTATGAAAATTTGTACTTCCCCGCACTTTTATGCCCTAAAATCATAAATGATCTAAAAAAATCCAAACCTCGATTTAAAGATGGGGGTTGGGGTTGTTTCGTCTCCTGCAGTCTGGCCGTTGAACCTTGGATCACCCTGTATAACTAGGGGATCCGCCTTTTGGCTGCCACGAAGTTCCCTCTGTTGCACGGGAGCGGCAAATGTTCACAATTCGGCTGTATACAATAATTGTCTCGATAAGCGAAGCATTAATCAAAAGATAGATTCCTCCTGGAGCACTAAATTCTTTCGTAGTGCGTAATAGCTCGAGAGTATCAACTCGTCGCTCGGCTGACATAAGCACGTAACTGCGCATTGAGATGAGCCCGGAAAAGCATTGAAACGTATGGAAGACAGGGTTCACCGCAGAGTGTAGTTACGCCCTGATGTCAGACAGGCGACGAACTGTTACCTCCGAAGCATAATAAGCACGTAAAGAAGTATGATACGCAGGCAGAGTCCGCGGATATGCTTGCCATTAACAGAAATACCGCCGCGCTAAGGAAAAACGCCGTATGAACCTTCAGGCATTGCCAAATTTACTTTGATAACACACGAATTTCCTGGTAAACTTATAAATATTTTTCTGCCAATTTTTCAAGTAATATTATTCGCAAAATCTCGTAAAGTACCTGAAAATATTACGGAAAAATGTTAATATTTTTCCTCAAAAATAAAAATTTTATGAAGGGAAATTTGGCAACTCTCGAATATTTATACGGCGTTTTCCTTAGCACGGTAGAATAGAAGGCAACTTTACAAAGCGGTTATTACACGTTTCCGCGTCCCTCCCTGATTCATCCTGAAAACCGATTTCTGCTCAGGTGCTCTCGCGTTTGTAAATTGTGTTATTCCCTTCGTCTGCACGCGGAATAAATATTGATGGTCAAATTAGAAAGACTTGTAGCTCGGTTCGCCATGTTGTATAGTTCATGTCCCATTTTCTCTAAAGGCAGGCAACAAGGCGTCTTCAAGCCCAGGGTTGCCACAGTCAAGGAAAACCGGGGAAATGTCAGAGAATTTAAAAAAGTCAGTCAAAACCTGGAAATGTCAGGGAAAATAACGAAAATGTCAGGGAAAAATCGTCAAATTACCTTCATCTGCTTTCTCAAGTGGGGTTGACGCTTCTAACTACAAATTTTACCTGAAAACTATTTCTAACTCTGTCTTTTTAAAAATCTGGCATTTGTTCAATTGTCAAGGAATTTCACCAAAATGTGTCAGGGAAGTCAGGAATATGTCAGGGAATTTAATTTTCTAAGTGTGGCAATCCTGCAAATTGTGTTATGCATAATTTTCCCTCAATGTTCTATTTAAAACTAGGAGTTTACCTGTGCTTTGCACGGGGCGCTACCTTACTCGCTTATTGGCAGACAGCTCACTGCTTTCCACGAAGTTGATTTTTTAATCACTCCTACGTAATGTAAATCGTCGCCCCTTAAGGACGAATCACTATTTCCTCATGAGCTCTGATAGACATGGAGTTATATGGAAAGTAGGGCTCATGTGGAAATTGAGGTACGCCCTTAAGTCAGAGAGACGACAAAATGGGTGATTAAAAAAACAAATCAGCGCAGGAAGGCAAGGAACCCACGTTGATAGCTCTTCTAACTGTGTATCTTTCATCCTGTGGAGTTCTCCTTCAATAATCGTCACAGCAATCCGTACGACTTAGGAGCACGAATAGTTGCGCGCAGTAGTTTTGTCAATTTCGCTCCACCCTGGCATTCCTGGCAAAGAAAACACGTGGATTATATTTTGCAATGAAGAAACACTATCTTTGGCTCTCCCATAAAAACACATATCTGCTTATTACATTTTTTCATCAAAATTTTACAAGGGGAAGCGCACGGAAAGATAAACTCGTTCATCGTCTCACTACTCTATTCATTCCAGTAGAAGTGCAAGTGATGTGAAATCGAATAGCGTTATCTGCGAAGAATCTAAGCGGATGTTCCACTTACGTTAGGATTTGAAGTTAGACATTGGGTTCGACATTGCTCTAGATATTCCGACGCGGGGTGTCGCGAATAAGACGGCGCTTGTATTTGCGTGTGAATCGCACTCGAGTAATCGAAGGTCGATCACCTGGCCACCTCCGCCAAGCACTGCACTGTGCAGGCGGAAAAAAGGTGCTATAATTCAAGTATCAATTATTTTCCCCAGGATAGTGTTCAAGCTCCTGTGCTCGCATGGTCAATCATCACTTCCAATGTCCTTTTCGTAATTGATGCGTCTGCATCCGCGTGATTGCGTGCGCACTCTTGTTTTTGTTCAATTGGCAGTGCCGCTAGACACTAATTGAACGTATTTCTGCCAAACGGAACTAAGTGCATCAAGACATGAGCCCTGAGACTCATAAGGATATATGCATAATTGGGCTTACGTCATGATGCACTTAGTTCCGTTTGACGGAAATACGTCCAATTCCACTAGCAGCTACAGTCGATGCCGGCTCGTTTCTGTTGTTTAAGATTTTATTCTTAGTACTTACCGCTAATCTAAGTATGGTGGAAGTACGAATGAAGCACCATACACCACATCACTTATTACTGTCTCAGGTCTAACTTACGAAGAGTTGCAAATGGACCACATATCGCAATTAAAAACTATAATTTCTAGCTCAGTTTAGAAACAACGAATGTACTATTAGTTTCACTACCCAAGTAGCATTGTCATCTACTTTCTAGGTGGCGCTCATCAAGAAAATGTTTACTTTCTAGACAGAACAATATTCTTGAAAGAAAATAGGTATAAAGTAGATCTAGAAAATAGAAAGAAAATAATTTTTTTCTTGCATTTTCTTAAAAGAAAACATGCAGAAATTTGCTTGAAAATAATTTTACTTTCAATAAATTTTCTAGCTTTTTTCCAAATGGGAAGTTGACAGAAAGTAGACCTATGAAATAGATCTATTTTTTTTGGTCAGACTTTTGACTCGCAATGTTTTTTCTTTCCATTTTCTGGATAACTCTCATTTTCTTTGTTTTTTCTAGAAATTTTCTCAATATTTTTTTTTTTTCTAGAAAAAAATTCTAGTTTGCTACTTGGGTATGTACATAAATGTTAATACGGATGATCCGGAATTGTAGTTCCTAATTGCAAAATGAAGTCCAAATAACCGTGGGTTTGGCGGTGTGAAGTTTACATTTCAAAAAACGTTGCCATAGTCAGGGAATACTGTATAATGTCAGGGAATTTTACATAATCAGGGGACACCCGGAAATGTCAGGGAATATGACGAAAATGTCAGGGAAAATTGTTGAGTCACCTTTATTTACTGTCTAGGATGAGTCTAACGTTTCGACAAAGTTTGTCTGAAAACTATCCCTTATAATGTCTTATTAATCGTCTGGCATATCTTCATGGAAAAAAAAGCACGAGTTTGTTGGATGATATGGACATTTCCAATTAATTGTGGTAGTACCCCAATTAATTATGGGAGTACCCTAATAAATTAGGTAACGAACCCAAATGTTGCGGTACTAATACAATTAATTAGAAATGTCCATATCATCTAACAAATTGAGGTAGTACCACAATTTTAGGGGATAACCCCTGACACTTTCTTTTCCGTGTTCAATCGGCAGGGAATTTCACCAAAATGTGTCAGGGATATCAGGGAAATTTCAGGGAATTTAGTTTTCTAAATTCTGTGGCAACTCTGTAACTCTCCTACTACAAAAACTGAGAAGGCTGTGTGAATTGACGAATGCGCTATCTCATGAGGTCTGAGAGCATTCATTAAACGAAGAACTAATCCAGTGGCAATTTTTTTGAGCCTCCGCGGACATTTGAGCGACGCATGAGCCAAGGTCAGCTCTCCGTCCTGCAATGAATATTTCAAAGGATGCGAACGATAGTTCTCTTCGATTTTGAATCCCGCCGAGTTTATTAGCGCCAAAGGCCGAATGCCGAAAGCTAGATTACCATATTTTGCTCAAACCAGTCATCTCAATCTGCAGTTTTAATTATACCGTCTCGCTGGAGCGCTTTGCGATACATCGATTGAGACACCACTCAAACCTATGAAAAAATATCGATTATCAGGGTGTTCGCAGCGAACACCTTAGTAATCGATTCTTTACCGTAGCTTCATGTGGTGAGATATCGATAATCGATCATTTATACGCCACGGCACGGACGTAAAAAATGGAATCCAATCGAGCCGAGCGTTAAAATCTTTCCCGACACTTTACAACAATGTTCCATCGAAAGCAAGTATTATGGCTGAATGTTTCGTGGAAGGATGGCAACATTGATTTTTTAACCATATGCTGACGTTTGAGGGTTACAGGAAAAGTTCTCTCTGATCAAATTACATCACAGGAAAATTGTTTCTCCGTTAAGATTGTCATTCCTGTCATATCATCTGCGGGTTTAAAACGGCATATGCAAATCGTAAAATTTGAATTCGATCATGGTTTGAAAGTTGCATAAGAAATAAACGGTGCTTTGAACTTCTCCCCGTAAAGTTCGAGGGTCCATGTCGAGGATGCACCTCAACATTTTTTGAAGTGTACCGTCGTTCATAGCGAAAACGCGACAAGTCTGTTCAAGATTCTGCATTGCTCTTTCTCATATAGTCGTCTAAGTTTTGAATTATTTTAAGGACATGAAAGTTGAATACTTGTCCATGTCTGTGCAATAAAACATTTCTTCCAAAAAAATCATCAGCGTCAAATTAGAGATGTTCCTCCTCAAATTTGTGATGACTATGCTTTTGCTGCTCGTGTGCGAAGAGTAAAGTCAGTTCAAGTTGGGCTTAGGTCGACAAGGCAACTAAACTAACTTTGTGGCAATGCGTGGAGTGTCACGGAAAAATGAAGGCGCTCTAAACCGAGTTCTTGCGTATGAATACCAATGTAGCCTTCTGGACCCTCAGACAAGGTACGGATTTAAAAGTTTTCATGTATATTTCCTCTTCAAAATTTGACGTAGAACATGATGCGTCGAAATAGAAATGTAGTCACCAATTTTTTGGCTCTAATCATCAAAAGTGACTCAATTTGGACAATTTGGTTATTGATACATACTCAATAAATATGGATTGAATTTGGATCAGTTACGGAGTAATCACGAACCAATCTCCTCGGTTAATCTTGTCAGTAGGTAAAAGGCAATCACAAGAAATTATCTTTATTCCGCAATTTTCCGAAGTAAATATGTACGGTTTTTTACTTCAGTGCCACAAATTTTTAAATTTTTATTTCTTTTAACTTCATCCCATATCTGTTGGAAACTCCCGTGGGGCCATGCTCACACTGTAGCAAACTCACCACTGAGGATAATATTGGGTTCACTTTCCTCCGCATATTTTTATCGGGTACCGGATTTTCCACTGATATTTCATACAGAATTGGGATCACGTAATCGCAACCCCACGCAAATATGACGGCTTATGAAAATGGAACCTTGCTATTGAATTTCGATGAAGCATGGCCTTGGTGAGCCATTGCGTCTCTTCGATGGATTTCAGCGCCCGCCGTTGATTAGTATTCAATAAGTGAATCGATGGATGTGAAAACCGAGCATGCACACTAACCGATGAGCCCTCGAGACCATAAGAATGCTCATATTCGAGGGTTCGTCAGAAATCGGCATGCGAGGTTTTAACATCCGTCGATTTAAATCGTGGAGAGCCATCGAGAGTGACTCTCAAGCTGATTTTTTGTCCTGTATACCGTATTATGCCACTTTCAGAAAAATCATCGTTAGGTCTCCTTTCCTCCCCCACCTGTCTCCTGCCTCATTTGAGTGGTCTTTTCACCAGACCTGATAAATTACCGACAAAATGTTAAGTTAGGATCGCCTTATTGGGCGTTCCTTAATACTCCTCTCATAAAATGACAGTGTAGAAGATTGTGAGGCACAATCCAATATTTTTTGTGCTAAAATTTAGGAAAGACGCACTCACGTTATTCTCTCTTAAATAGGAATAACGCTTTTTCAAAAGAAATCTAAGAACCATCCAATAGTCAACTAGATTAAATTTTTCAATGAGGAACCGCTGTCTCCGGCTCCTCCACAAAAGGACTTTTCTGTATATGGAGAAACCAATGGTGCCCATATTGTTTCTAAAACGAGCCAGAAATAGCGGCTCCTTGCTGTAAAATGTAGTCCAACTCTGATCCGTCAATGATAAGACTTCCTTTCAAAAATCCACGGAAGTCACATTTATTCTATTGTGCGTCAAGTATCCAGATAATCTTAAATCCTTAAAATTCTCTTTTATCGAATTTGATCGGAGAATATTTTAAAATATATGATGAGTACCTACAGCAAATTGTTTCTCCTTCCGATTTGGACATTCACTTTGGTTCCAATTTCGGAGTTTTTTCGGATTAAGTATTTTTTCAAATCAAATTTGGCTAATTAAAACCTGACCTTTCAACAATATGTGGTCGTCAGAAACTTTTGAAAAAAAGGCCTAAAATGCAGAAATTTTCAATTGATCGGTTATCTACTGAATAATTCATTTTGGAACTGTTGATCTATCTTACGGAGACTTAATTTATACCCTCAACACACGTGTGAGGGATGAGGATTGGGGGCCAGGAAAATAACACGAAGACCCGACATCAAGGATCAGAATGTTTTTCTCGTTCTATAATTTCTAATATAGCTGAGAGAAAAATAGAAATCAAACTCCTTATAAGACTGATCAAAATTTAAATAAACAATATCCGGAATCAAATGCGTCACAAAAAAGTAACACGCCTAGACCAGTTTTATTCAGAAAGTCAAATAAATGCAGCTCTAAGAATTTGCTGTTTAGTTAATGTCTCGTGCTCATATACGCTTTCAACTCACACATCACTCTAATAATTGGCCTCAGAAAATTTCTGACAAAAATTTCTAACAAAATGTGCAATTTAGTAAGCTTGCTATCATATTTCGAATAATCTAAGAAAAAGAGGAAGGCATAAACTATGGCCGACATTCTCTGGAGAAAATGTCCAAGTTTATTAATGTTGATCTGTTAAAACTTTTGAAAAATTCAATTTAATTTTAATTTATTTTTTAAATTTTTCAAAAGTTTTAAAAATCATAAAAATAAAAATTGTGTTCATAAAAATTTCGATCGTTTCATTAAAATAATGTTGATCTAATTCCTTGTTTTTTGTTTGATTGATTTCAGGTAAGTTACGGAATTAAACGAATTTGCATGATGTTTCAATGGCATTCCTTCCTGAACGAAGACGTTCGCAAGATAGTGAGTTAAAATTTGCAGTAAATTCAAGTTCGCTTAACAGATTTTCTGACTTTTTCTAAATATGGAATCGAGTAAAGTTCATGGAATAGCAAGTCCCGTGGCTTTCTCTAGTTCCGCCCATGATCAAAAGACAAAAGTTTATGTTCCTACGTCGTCAGTACAGAGTACAATTCCGTTTTATGAGACGAATAGCTGCAGGATCTCAGCAATACTTGATGGGACTTAGGATGTTTTGAAATCCCTTTCTTCATGGTGTTGAGCATTCTGAAAATAAATCCTCCTGCAGGAGTGCAGTACTGGTAACACATCGTCACCTTCCAGGCAAAGTATCACAAGCGCCATGCGACGTTTAAAAATTTCCGCCGCCATATTATTTCTTTACTGAGAAATTGTTGGTTAAATCTGTTTGGAAATTTCACTAAATTTCATCGGCAGCCCAAAGAAAATTCAGTGAAATTTCCGGACAGCTTCGTTGAACAATTTCTCTGTAAAAAAATAAAATGGCAACGGAAATTTTTAAACGTCGCATGGCGCTTGTGATACCTTGCCTGGAAGGTGACGACATGTTAAGCACACAACACGACTATACACACAACTGCACTACCTATACGCACCACAAGATGAAACGAGGAGGACTCCTGGAAAACATTCAAGGCTTCTTGAACTCTATCGCCTCTTGGGTGATTTTAGTCGTCCTGTCGATACAACTATTCTCCACAATGCAATGCCCCCTCTATTATAGTTGAGCGACAGAACCACATCTGCAAACATGTCAAAGCAAAAACGTTTTATTAAAACTTCGTGCGTGGGACCCGAAGTTTAGGTCCTATGGATCCTCTGAAGTTTTCGGATTGAGCATCTGAACACTTAAGGTCTAGCTGCCGAAGTTCAGGTCAGACATCTGAAACTTCAGTTCTTACATTTGAAGTACTTCAGATGTGAGAACCGAAGTTTTTCGGATGATCTGAAATTTTCAGGGATCCATATGACCTAAACTTCCGGTCCCACGGACGAGGTTTTTTTCTCCGTGTACGACCATTCAGGAAGGCAACTGCAGACGTGTTTTGGGTCTAGTTGGACTCATCATCGGTGCAGCGGAGCCTCCCTTTGAGGGAAAATTGTGCTCGCTAATGAGCTTTTTCCCTCTGTAGTGAGATTTCCAGTTTTCTAGATTTCAACACACTTTGGCTACACCTCCAACTTGTCTATATGACCGTGCATTTACCCGCAATCAGTTTGTGAGATAGGCTCTTGTTGAAAACCCCGATGTAGATGTACTGCTAGTTTGTTCAACGCTATTCTCGCAGTGAAAATTCATTTCCGCGATGATATCTACGTCGACGCTTCGGGACTCGGACGGGAAACTCAGCACTTCGTTTTCTGGATTTTAACACACGTTGGCTACATTTCCAACTAGGCGTATTTCTGCCGAATGGAACGATGTGATTATGATGTAAGCCCTGTCATGCATACATCCCTATTGGTCTCAGGGTTCATGTCTTAATGCACATAGTTCCGTTTTGCAGAAATACGTCCAACTTACTGTCTATATCGTGCGTCTACCCGCAATTTGTTTGTGAGATAGGCTCTTAATGAAAACCCCGCACTGGAAAAAAAACACATTGGATCTAGAGTCCAGACTCTTAAAAACATCGACAAGAAAAAATACTCTTGATTCAATCAGATTTAAGCTTAAATCAAGAACCAAGCCTCTTAATTTGAGCGGATTTCTTTTCGATCTAAGCTTAAATCTGATTGAATCAAGAGTCCTCTTTCTTGTCAATGTTTTCAAGAGTCTGGACTCCAATGTGTGGATCCAATGTGTGTTTTTTTTTCTTTTTTCTAGTGCTGCTTACAAAAGTACTGCCTCTTTGAAGCAACTTAAGAGTGAAAATTCATTTCAATTTTGTCCCAGTGCCTCGTCGATCATAGAGACTTGAATAGAAAAATAGAACGCTGAGAAAAAAAACTCCGGCCGCGGAAACCGTACTCACGGGCAATATAGACATATCGTCCGCGTTCCGGGCTCGGAAACCCAAAGTTCCGAGCGTGACACCCGGAGCAGTCGGAGCTACGGCTCCAGCACCCGGAACTTTCGGCCTCTGAGCCCGGAACGTTTTCAAGAGTCTGGACTCTAGATCCAATGTGTTTTTTTTTTCCAGTGCGATGTAGATATACCGCTAGTTTGTTCATCGCTATTCTCGCAATGAAAATTCATTTCCGTGATGATATCTGCGTCGCCGCTTCGGGACTCGGGTGGGAAACTCAGCGCTTCCTGGCGACGCGATTTTCCGGCGATGGTAATCGAGATCCTCGCGGCGGGGGAGTCTGATGCTCCCGGAGGCGCGATGTTCCGGGATCACTCCTGCGCGCGAGCCGGGACCCGCGAGTCATCCTCATCAGTCGGACGGGCATTGTCCATCAGCTCCCGAGTCCGGTGGGATCGGACGAGAACGCGAAGCCGCGGCATCGCCATCGACTTGGCCAGCGGAGCGCGGATCTGGTGGGGAGCCGAAGCCGCGTCGAGGAGGAGAGTTTCGTAAGCGGCAAGAAGGTGGTCTCCGGGCGGCCAGTCAGTAGGCCTTGAAACCCCAACTCGAGCGCTTCTTCGGCGCCGTTGGTCGCAGAGCGAGAAAAAAACATCGCCATTTTTTCCACCAGCCCAGCGCGCTTTTTCGAGTGTAGTACGGCCGAACCCGAAGCGAGTGCGTCCCGAAGTTTGTGCCCGTGGATTTCGAGCCCCCGAGGAATCTCCATGTTCGCCCCCGCGCCCCCTCCGGCCACCCCGCGCGCCCAGGAAGTGATTTTTCAGTGATTTCTGTGTGTTCGCCCCGAATCCTACCTCGCTCCGGAATAGTACAAGTGTCTAGTGTTCAGTGTTCAGTGTATTCCTCGTGTGTGTTCAATACGGCTTGAGCTCCATCTAAGCCCTGCGCCTCACAAGGTAGATCAAATTTTCATTCCTCCAAACTCGAAACGTCCTAAGTGCTATCTGGTGTTGCTAAGATTGTGTACGGTGATACTTTTCCATCGCAATAGATTCTAAGTATGTCTAACTTTTCGGGGAATACACATTCCTAAGTTTCCATTAAGAATTCGTCTATCTTGAGCTTAGATCATAGTTTTACTGCTCTAAAGATGAGTGCTCGCTCAAAACATTTTACGCGCCGTATGGTGCTGCCAAAATGTTGCACCATGTTACTCGTCGTGAAAGATTCTGAATGTCTGAGCTTCCGGGACGATTCTTCGGCAAATTCTCTAGAAAATGTCTTTAAGATTCCAATAACAATTATTTTTCCTCGGTCGGATCACATTTTCATCTCTCAAGCGAAGAGTACAGATTGGGAGGTTTTGACCAGAATTGGTACGACTGCATTTCTTGTTGCCTAATTTCCTTTCATGTTTCGGGTTTGAACAGTAAACTAGACGAGGAAACACCCTGAAAACTGCCTGCGGATTTCTCATTGATTATAAAGAATACACTCATACATTTCAAAGTCAGCAAATGAGCTCATTTTGCCGTTAAAAGAGTGACTATGAGAGGAAATTCGGCACCGTTGGATGTGGTCATGCTGATTTTGGTTGCATCAGTCCAATATAAAACACCCTAAGCATTAATGTGCGTAGCTGAAATTGTCCATGGTGTTAGTCACCATAAAGCAACCTAGATGCGCTCGCTTCATGGACGTCATCGGGAAATTTTCCCTAAGTCTAGGTTATAAGTTTGGGGCAAGAATTCACTTTCTAGAGCCCCCAGATTCCTGTTGAAAATGAAAAACAATCGAATAATCTTAAACACACCTGATGGCGCTTAGGAAAGAAATGTTGAACCATTCTTAAAATTATACTTCCGGCTCAAGTTGAAACGCCTGATGTCCTCACCGGCATCACTAGTTTTTCGTATTTTAAAAATTGCAGCTTGAATATAAACGGCTCGTCCAATAAAATGTCAGTTAAAAAGTCAGTAGCGATTATTCGCGTTACTTCTCTCCCTGTATCTATTCTGCCGTAGCAATTTTCGACGGAGGGGTGGATGAACACTTCTCGGAAAAAAGTAAACTCTAGAACCGCAGTTCTGTTTGAACCTTTAGAGGCTTTGTAAATAGGATTCTCGAATCTTTTAAAACTTATATTTTGGGAATCGCCGCAGTTACAAAATATGACTACGGTGCAAACCTAACACGGAAAATCGCGCCATGCCGCACCATTGCGGTGAAATCCATCGTACCATAGTCGTGGTCGCTACCACCGTGGCAAGAAGCAACTTAAACACGATACATTCATAGCACTAGCTCTAAAAACTCTCGAAAATCTTAGCTTCTGAGGAGTCTTCCTAAACTCTGAGCCTGCTTCAATTGCGCCAGTTTATTCGTCTTTCTTGGAGCCACACTCGGACAAGTAATATTTTTATCCAATACGATTTACTTACAAAAATACCGGTTGGCAAGTTAGATTCTGTTTTTCACCCAGTCGTCCGTTTAATTAGCGTCCGCCCGTAGGATAGAAAATTAGGCGAGAACTTGAAAGTTCAAGTTCCCACGTGGGGTGTTATTCGCATTTTTAGCAAATTTTTTCTGCAATTTACGCTCTCTCGCGCCTATAATAACACGATTATACGTACAATGCACATAGTGTAAAATGCGACTCATTGTTCTGTGAAAATTTAAATGGATAAGTTTGGCTGATTTGGTGATTTGATTCTACTCTCAATTCACAGAATCGCTCTTTAAGGATTAGAAATAATATATACATGCGAGCCGATAATAACGAAGGTAGCTCTACTGCCACGCTAAGGAAGAACACCGTATGTACAATAGAGAGTTGCCAAATTTTCTCGGTCAAAATTTTGTATTTATAATGAAAGTTGTGCATATTTTTCCTCGAAAGTTTCAGATATTTTAGATAAAATTGCGTACGAAATTGTCAGAAAAATCCAAAGAAAAATATGCACAACTTTCCTAAGAAATTCGTATTTTATCAAAGGAAATTTGGCAACGCCTAAAGGTTCATACGGCGTTTCCCCTTAGCATGGCAGTCTAGGGGGTGATTTTTTCTTCTCCGGTTCTGTCTTGGGCTAACCTATAAGTTTCAACCACTTAAACACGATTAAATGAATAGCACAAGAAATCTATTAGATTTAACTTAAAACAAAGTGGTTTGATAGATAGTCACACTGACCACATTGTTTCAGCGATTTTTCGCCATATCCACTAAACGTCCTGAGATCCTACGTAAGTCATAGGTATTGCAAGTCAGGCCCATATTAAAATTGAAATAAAAGCAGGGTAAACGGCAACATGAAGTACCTTTACAACATCCCATACGATTCGCTCGTTTAATACGATTGCCCAGTCAAGAAGATTGCTGCAATAAGCGTAAAGGGTTGTATAGTCATTCATTTCGGAGGGTGCGAACTGGAAGTAACGAAGCGTTTAAGTCTTCGAGTTAATCTTGAAGTACGATCTCATCTCTAAAAGACATATATGAGCACTGAGAATGAAGTGGAAAACTACCCAGAGCCAGTGGTAGAAGTATATCCTCCAACAGGTTTGTGATGGTTTTTCCATCGAGATATTATTTTCTTTGGTTGAATTAAGAGTGAGCGAAATTTTATTCAAAGTTTGAGCGCCCTCGTATGTCATGTCATCAGAGATCTGAATTTTAAATGACGATTTATTAATTTGATCATACCATTTCACGGTCATAGTTTTTCTCATTTTTTTCAAATCTTCTTATTAAATTTTTAACTTGCGCTTGAAATCATCACGCCTGGCGTTAATTCATATTTTTTCATCCCACAACTAGATTCTACTAAGTGTTAAAAGTTGGGTAAACCGTTTATTTAAGAAAATCAGCCATCGTATTTAGGTTTCCATGGTACCCCTTACTGTTAAATTATGAACGTAAGACTTATAGTTTAAGTGAACAAATTGCCAGGTGCGGTGAACTTACATCTGAATGTAACTGCTTTTGTCTGATTACCTATCATAGAGGCTGAGAATGCCTTTAAAAATAATTTCTATTTTTTCACTATGTCTTTAATTGTTCGCTTAGAACGTTCAGCTGTTGATGTATGAAAGTCTCTGGTCATTAGTGACTCATTAGCGACACTCATGGGAATGCAGCTCCAATACTTCGATTTTACGACGAATTGTGAGAGTAGATTTATCGGTAGACAAAGTTGAAAGCTCCTAAGCATATTGTGGATGAAACTTGATCTTCCTTCGAATTTTAAAGTTGTGTTTATTTGCTGGCTCGCACAATCATGTTGAAAATCACAATGTAACAAGCTTATTTTGAGAACTCCAATAGCCGCTTTCGTTTTTAAAAATTAAAATATATATCAAAAAGAATAATGAAAAATAAACTCCGGAAAATCTCCTTTCTTTTATTCGTAAGTCTATTGTAGAGGTCTATGAAGTTTGTCTTAACTGTCAGGAATACTGAATACTAAACTGAAAATGTCAGGGGAAATTGTTGGGTCACCTGTATTTGCTTCTTGGAATGGGTTTGACGATTCGAACAACTCATTATGTTTGAAAACTATTCCTAATAATGTCTTATTAACCATTCGGCATATCTTCAATCGTCAGGGAATTTCCCCAAATTGTGTCAGAGAAATCAGGGAAATGTCAGGGAATTTAATTTTTTCAATTCTGCGGCAACCGTGACATAATTTTAAATAGCTCCCCGCTTTTTTGTGACGGATGTGATGGTTGCAGCGTTCGCAATGCTATTTCTGGAAGAATCCGACACGGCAACGTCGTCTCAATTGAGTATTAAGATTTAAATGAAGGAGCTGACATTGAGGCGGAGTGAAGATTACAGGAATCTGGATGCTAATTGCCCTCGGCAGCGCAAGTGCGTACACAGCCGTAGCCGCGTGCACTACCTAGTTGATTCCGTTAATGGTAAATCCTACGAAGGGTATTTCCTCGTGATCCGTGATCCCCGTAAAAATGCTCATATTCTAGAGCTCATCAAATATTAGACATGCCCCGTTTTACCGTCGATCGATTCAGTTCCTGGCCGCGTCTCCGTGCATTTCCCGAGGAATTCAAGACGAAAAATAATTAGCTGCATCACCTCTATTGCAGTCACCGATCACAATTTCTCTCGCAAAGATACTTTTAATAAGTTCCGCGCCTAGCAGGAACCATCCTAGAGGTCAATTCGTGTCTGCGGAACCATACCAAGGCGGCTATGCAAAATTTCGTTAAAGGGTTAGCCGCCGTTTTCTCGGAATGTTTTTGAATTTTTGTATAGTTTTTCTAAAATCCCTGAAAATTTAAGCATATACTATAGTGAAGCAGGTATTCCTATACACCGAGGAAGAAAGGTTGGTGGAATCGTTAGAGCGGACGGTGTTGCAAAAATGCAACACCTATGCATGTGCATGTGCAATCTAACGCAAGGGACGTTGAAGTTCTCGTGAGGAGCCTCGCCGCTTCTGTCATAATGTTCTAATTATCGTTAAAATGGAATTTTACGTCATAATTATCGTTAAAATGGAATTTTACGTCATAATTATCGTTAAAATGGAATTTAACGTTATAATTATCGTAAAAATGGAATTTTTCGTGATGTCATTTCCGTCGGTGTTTTTTTTCTAAGTGCACAACTTCTTCCCACTTCATTAATTTGCCGACAGTTTCGGCTCGCCTTCCAAAAATAAATTACTGCTAATGCCAGAAGCTCATGCGAATAGATGCGGACAGTATGTAGTATACGGTGAGCATAGGTATTATCTGCAAAATCTTTTTGCGTAACGTTAGTGTCGTAACATTAAGCAGGTACGTATAATTTAAACTTGGGAGTAGCTAAAGCTTGTTCACGGTTTTTTCCTTAATCTTCTTCCAAGTTCTCAACCCGAGCAGACATCTATGTGGATTTAATCGAAATATAATCCTACATTTTGGGCGGAGTAATCGTATTTTGTCGGTTCTTTCGCTGCTTTAGCCCGACATTTGAAGTTTTCATTTTCTAAACATAGTTGTCTTGTCACGCAGAAATTCACAGGCATTATATTAAATTGACTTTCATTTGCTTTCATTGTACTGATTTGCCTTACTCAGGAGGGTATTGATTCGATCGACATGGATCGATCGAAAAACAAAAATGTGAATCGATTGACAACCATGAATCGATCGACAACCATGAATCGATCGACAAACCCGTGAGTCAATCGACAAGCCCGAGAATCGATCGAATCGGTGTCGATTGATTCACGTCGATCGATCAACGTTCTCATTTTTTGATCGATTTATGTCGATCGAATCGACACGGGTTTTGTTAAATTAACTGTCGATCGAATCAGCTGATTATGATTCACGTCGATCGATTCACGTCATTGTTTTTTGATCGATTCATATCGATCGAATCCATACCCTCCCTTCACTCACGCTGTATTATAGATTTCACCCCCATCTTGTCAATCAGGTTTTTTTTTTTTTTTTTTTTTTTTTTTTTTTTTTTTTTTTTTTCCCCCAAATGTTATGTTTTCCCCCAAGTAGCATTTTTCAACGTAAAAATTGATATAATGTATCAATTTATAGGTATAAAGTTGTAAAAAATATTGCAATAATATAGCTATAAAGTAGCAATTCTCAGTCAACATTTGGACGATTTTTCCCGATTTCGTCAGGTCAGATCGATAAAAAAAATCTATACTTAATAGCAATGTCATTGCTATTTGTGGCGGTGCCAAATGGTTTGAGGAAAATTGAGGAATTTATCAGTCTACCCTCATTTTTACAACGTTGCAGAATCCATTCGAAAATCCGATCTTGCCGGAATTGACAGGAAATTCATGATTCAATCATCCAGCACCCTTTAAATTATTCTGTCCGAGGCGGGATTAGAACGCGCAACCTTCCGATTACTGCCGTGCGCCGCCTTTACCGTTTGAGCTAGCCAAGATACCTGTCGGGTGCCTCCCTTTTCACACATTATATAATATGTAGCTCCGACATGAAACGAAACCCTTACCGGCGCATTTGCATGAAATAAAAAATTCAAAGAATTAAAAGTAACAAAAACAGAAACGAAATAAAAGGAGGAAAGAAAGGCATGAAAAGAAGTAAAATTAAATTTCCCGGAACTTGGTCAAAAGCATAGACGATATTTATTTTGATTGACTGGAAATTCAAACCTTTTAAAAAAGTATTGAAATTTTTAAAGTTTCAGATTTATCGAGTTTGAGCTATTTCGAGAAGACTAAATTGAGGAAAAATGGTTGTTTCATCAAATTGTTGCGATACATTCCTGCATTCATGCTTCAGATTTGAAAACATGTTACGGAAAGGAACACGCGGGAGTTTTTCATCATACTTAATAGCAAGATTATTGCGATAATTTTTGCGCCTTGCAATTAGCAGATTGGCAACAGGTGACACAACCAATAATCGGAATTTATTGCTACATCATAGCAACAATATAGCAATAATTTCCGCGCCTTCAAATGAGGGAGTAGGCAATACGCATGGCAAATATAATATAGCAACATTCCTACGATTTTATGTCCATCTATAGGTATCCTTGCTACTTGGGCCCTTGTTCCTCGTAAGTCTCTAGGGAGCCTCCTCTCGCTCTCCTACTGTGTATGAAAAGATTCCTTAAATTGCGTTTAAGAAAGGTTAAAATTTGGGGGATTTCCTGCATGAATCCCCCACAGAGACAAATCCCCCATGACCCCCTTCTAGCGAAAAAATTCACCAGCCTGCCGTGGTAAACATCGATTATTTCATATGAATTTACATTGACGGCACCCACTGTTGCCAACTTGCCAGAAAAGCCACCGTTCGGGTTCCGTGCCCTTTGCCGATGTACAGGTCACTGCACAAGAGCTCGCGTGGAGGAAGAGGTGAAGAAACCTGAGGTTGCGCGCCTGCATTGACGGGGAAAAGTAGATATTTTGAGCATGGAAACAGAAGTCGCGGTGGAAAAGTAACGTGGATGCAGGCTGAGCGGCGCCGCCGATTGCGAACGCTGATATGCTGTTGCTGTATCCGGCGGGTAAACGAATAAAAATCGTTGCGGTGAATGCTGCCGCCCGCGATGACGCAATAACGCCCGGTTCGCGCATGCTCCTTTTCGTTTTCCCGCCCACGTTCATGTTCACCCGCCGATTTTGCAACGCGCTCGTGATTCACCGGCCACCGAATTTAATTGAGAAAAGCCATTAAGCGAATTTTATTTAGAGGTTCGGTTAGAGACTGGAGACACTGCACTGGCCTCTTGGCGACAGGTGGAAGCTTTTACTTTCGGGGATTCAACAGGTCCTTATGGACAATTATAAGGGAGCAACGCTCATCACCCTAATTTCGGCTGTTGACCCACCTACATGGTGGATGATGAGCTTCGGGTGACGTCATGAGCCAAACAAGTTTCCCAAACTTCGATAAGTTTGCAAAACGAAACTGCCAACACGTTGTTAACCATCGACCAAGTAGGTAGGTTAACAGCTGAATGTTGAAGTCCCGAAAGTAAACGCTTCCACCATTGCCAAGACACCATGAGGGTCTCTTGTGTCTGGTCTCTTGTCTCTAGTCTCTTGTCTCTAGTCTCTTGTCTCTAGTCTCTTGTCTCTAGTCTCTTGTCTCTAGTCTCTTGTCTCTAGTCTCTTGTCTCTATCTGCACCTGATTTAAGATCCTAACTTTACTTTGAGTCCACGCCAAATTAGTTTACGTACTTTTAGACTCCGACAGAACATCCGCCATATTGACTAATTGCATTTACTTTACATGCAAAAGCGACATCAGACGATCTTCTGTCGCAGTCTAAAAGTGCTCTAACTTATTTAGCGTGGACTCTAAGAGTCTCGATTCGAATTCTTCCCAACCCCAGAAAAAGAAATATTCCGTGTTTGTGAATAAATTTAAAATCACCCATCCCGATCCAAGGGTGAGGATGAGAGAAAAGCAAAGATCATAGCGTTTTGGAATAGGTGCTTAAATGATCCGGTAAAACACTTATTTGAACTGTAACTTATGTAAGAAATATTTTTAAAGATAACGACGTAATAAAGGCTGTCACTTTTTATGCTAATAAACGCGCAAGCACACCTGGGCTCATAAATTCTTGGTCCCATAATTCGGTCTTTCAGACGTCTAATTGTCTTCTTTCTCAATAAATGCGGCGTAATTGGTCCTTACCTAAGACAAGTGACGACTAAACGTGGAAGAAAAAAAACCGGGCAATTTTTTTTTTTTTACTCAACGACTAGCGTGAAAGATCGGCTACCTAGTAAAATGTTACTAGTAGGACATGCGACGGGTTATTCATGATCATCGTGAATAATAGTGCTAAGAGTTGCTTTACATTTTCATGTTTTTACATTTAGATATTTCTCCTCACGCAGTCCAGAATGGGACTATTTTTGAGCTTCCACAGAAGAAGAAGTCTAGAAGTGCATTGTGCACTGATTCACATTCAAAAGAGGGCTATTTGTATAGGTCGACCAATTGGAATTCGGCTGATTTGGATGGAAATCAAGAGACAAGTCAGAACTGATTGTAATTAATAAGAGGACAAGACTGCCGTGCTGAGGAGAAACGCCGCATGAACATTCGAGAGTTGCCAAATTTTCCTCGATAAAATGTTTATTTTTGAGAAAAGTTATGAATATATTTCCTTTAGATTTTCAGAATCTTTAGGCGCAATTGCGAACAAAATTATCCAAAAAATTGGAAGGATAATATTCATTAATTTACCAGGAAATTTGCGTTTTATCAAGGGAAATTTGGCAACGCCTGAAGGTTCATACGGCGTTTTTCCTTACCGCGGCAGAAGAGAGAGATTGATGTGCGACTAAAAACTGTAGGTATAGGTACATACACTGTTGCCAAGTTTTTTTTTTTTACAAAAACTAACCGAAGCTTTTTCTTGACATTGTCTGTAAATTTTCTTCATCCATTCAAAAATATTCAATGATTTCGAAGAGATTATTCTAGTTAATATTTTTCTGAAGGAATAAATACTATTGCAGTTTTTGAAACGCTCTCAAAGAGGTATGCCTTTCTCGACTCAAACCATCGTCTATAGTCTGTAGATAGACGTTGTTGCAGTATACCGTCTTCAAAACGCGAATCTGATTGCAATCGGCCTTGTTCTGGCCTAGATCACACACAGCACTCTTTCTCTTCGTTTCAGACCTAAAATTCGACGTTCGACTGACTTAAGGACGCAATTTTATTTTAAAGTGAGCCGTGAAATGTATTGAGTTATGGAGACAACAGAGCTCATCTAAAACATTAATTTCGCCGCCATGTCGTCGGCAGAGCTACGAAGTGTCTGCCAGCGGCGAAAACATTTGATCTTGAAAAGACGTTGTTTTCTTGTTATTGTTTGACTTGACTCGAGATTTTCGTGCCATGTTATTGGTTTCTTGATAGCATGCCTCTTACATCCATCGATGCCAAAGCGAGTGGCCGAGCATTATGAGGATAGGCAATTTTTGAATTCACCGCTATGCATAATGCAAGGTATCGAATTCAATGGACTGGCTAATCTTTCAAAGTATAAATAGACCCTCGTGTCATTTCTCTTAAGGTATTTTTAAAAAATCGATTCATTTTTTATTTTTCTTAGAATACATTTTGAGTTGTCCGGAAACTAGAGCACCTATATAGGGAGAGTATGGACAACTCAAATTATGTAGCTCTCAGGGCCCAAAAGGGTAGGTAACCTTTGAAAACGGAAAATGTCACTGTCGAACTTTAGACTCTAATACCTATCAAACGAAAATGGACAAGAAAATTCATGAGTAGGTATTCTTCCGCAAAAATGAGTAAGTTTATGCAAAAACCAAGTCATATAATACGTGCTTTACCAACGACAATTCCCAACAATTGTGATTAGTAATCACTCTGGACAATTTGAATTCATAGATTGCCTACCCTTTTGCGGGGTCTAAGAGCTCCGTCACCTAACCTCAAAATGTTCGACTTGTCCATACTCTCCCTATGTAGGTACTCTACCGGAAACTACCAAATAACAAACTTCAATGGCTATATGAAAAAACAAAAGAAACAAAACATGTTTCCTGTCACAATGTTGGTTTCTTTACATGGTCGATTCCTTACACGCACAGAAGACGATATTTGCAGGTTGAAAAATCTTAACGTAAGTACTTTAGATTTCCGTGACCGTTTTTGCTAAAGCAATTTGAAATTTGGAAAACGATCACTGATGAAATGACGGGTAGCACCGCGGTGATCTATCAACTGCCGACTAATGAGAACATTAGTAACCACTTTTTCAGGGGGTTTCACTTTTTCAATGAAAGTGACCACGATCAATAAGAAAAACTTCGTGATAACAGACTACGTGATAACATCAGTCATCATAACATCACCGATGACTGATGTTATTATTCCACAGTGCATATTCCTGTAATTCTACTCGTGCCTTTGCGTGACCATTCGGTTTTCGTGTGATCGATTCATAAAAAATGCATAAACTCGACAAAGTTTCCGCAAGGAGAGGAAACCAATAATTATCCTGGATTGACACAAAAAAGGGGTCGGTCAGCCATTCAAATGAAGACAGTCAGTAAGTAGTTCAGTGTCAAGATGCCAGCTGACAATAAAATCTCTCCGTGAGTCCGTTTCAAATATCATGATCGATTAAAATCACACGTGCTTTCTTCTAAAATTGTGTAGAATTTAGGATTCTTATTTTGTTTTTTCAATATTTTTGCTCCCGTTGTTCCTAGGAAACTCATTAATGTTTTTTCGTGAGATGTTTGTGGAGAATAATCTACAGGTAGTTTATGAAAAAGCAAACCAAGTTCACGAATTAAAAGGAATAGTCTCTGCACATTGAAATGAAATACATATAGCGGAATATCTGCAACGTCGCACAGTATACATCGAGTCAACCAGAGAGGTCGGACATGAAATGTTTTACAAAAACTGCACATTTTTATGTTTATTTCGACACATTTTAAATATTAAGGAGTTCACCTGAAAGGAAATTTTACGAGAAAACCAATGGAACCAATTATGAAACTCTAAAGTTTGCATACACGGAGTTATAAGCGTTTAAAGTTTCCAAATTTTGTCCGACCTCTCCTATTGACTTGATCCACCGTGCGTCGCAAAAAGATATACGTGCTACTTTGACATGCTGACAAGACGAATCAATCACCGTAATACTTCGTAAGGCTCTATTTCCGAAGTTGAACTAATGTAAATGACGTTCGTAAAAGGTAGGCGCTAAAAATTCGAAGCATGTCACATATGGCACAATGCAAAGGCGCGCATAACACGAGGTTAATTCCGTCAATTGGGCCAAAGTTCCGGCATAGCTAAATAAATCGTCCCGGCCGGCTTGACAGTCCGTCAGGCCCCAGGGACAGTTCAACGCTCCTTGCGGTGGGTTGGTCGACAAGTACCTAACCTCCTCTTGACCCCGTATTAAGAGCTCGCGAGTGCACTTGCTTTGCTCTTTGCAAAGCTTCGTGGTCCTTTAATCAAGTCTAGTTCGACCAAAGAGAAAGAAAGAGAAGGTGATTACGATCTAGGAATCTATACTATACCAGCTGATGGCATCAGGTACACTTCAAAATCTGCTAAGGCTTCATACTTAGTTATTTTTTGCAGCATATTGGGCTGCAGGTTCAATTTTAAACAGATTCCATGGTATTTGCTGACAAAGCTGTTTCCAGTGACGGAGACAGGAAAGTGATGGGCAAAATGGCTTTGAAGATTGATTAACTTTTTAGAAAGACTGGAAGCAATATTCAAAACCAACCTCGAAAACTTATTTCCATGTATTTTGATCCATAAATATGTCTACAATTTTGACGAAAAAAATTACACCTTTATGTATTTTTTCAAAGTCTGGGATGGAGAAGGGCTCTAGCTCCAGGTATGAGTGGTTACTGAAGTAGTAATCTACAAGAAAACGTCTTATTATCTTGACTCAAAGAACTTACTCTTTAAATGAAGGCATGTATCTTCGAGGGTAAGTGGTTTTCAGGGTTGCCACGGACAGGGAATATCGAGAAACCCGGAAAATGGTAGGGACTTTAAAACAATCTGGGAAAACCGGGAAACTTCAGGGAAAATGACGAAAATGTCAGGGAAAAGTTGTTCAATCACCTTTGTTTGCTCTCTATAATAATGGGTTTAAGATTTCGAACAACGAATTTTGCCTGAAAACTGTTTTTAATTATGTCTTCTTAACCATCCGTCACATATTCAATATTAACCAAAATATGTCAGGGAATTTCATTTTCTAAATTCCGTGGCAACCCTGGGTTTTGGAAACATTTTTCTGCCACGAAGCACTGGAAGCAGCCTCATTTCGACTCAAAGAAACCATTCCGGAAACCGTCGCTCAGAAATCCCATGGATTAGACCCGTGACGTCACGAATTCCACGCTCCGTTAATTTTCTGAAATTCCGCCTGAAATTTCCGTCTGATTCAGATCAATTCCCGTGGGGATTCGGCACGAATGCAAGAAGCGGTAGCGCGGCCGCGGGCTTTCGGGAGTCTGCGACCGCGGTAGTTCCGTCATGCGGGGAATCCCGACGACCCCGCACCGCCACTCCGCATCACCGACAGCTTTTTTTCCACGCTAACCACCGTCCTGGATTACCGGTAATTTCCCGACCGCGGTCGTACCGGGCGCTGATGACCAACTTCAACCAACCACCCGACCGCCATCTATGTTTCCATCCATCTAAGCCTTTGTCCGTAGTGGTAATTCTTGCAAGCTGGCAACACGAGGCTCCTTCAATTTAAATGTATGCAAAACGATCGATTTTTATCCAGGGAGGCTGTCTTGCATACTGCGTTGCTAAGGGAAAACGCTGTATGAACCCTCAGGCGTTGCCAAATTTCCCCTGGCAAATTACCAATTTTCAGGAAAAGTTTTGAATGGTTACCGATTTCTCAGATAATTTGTTTGTAATTTGATCTGAAACTTCTGAAAATTTCAAGGAAAAATATTCATAATTTTCCTCGAAAATAAACATTTTATCGAAGGGAATTTGGCAAGTCTAGAATGTTTATACGGCGTTCTAGTTTTTTAGAGGCGCGGAACACTCTCTGAGAATTTAGCCACGTAGCTGTAGGTAACAGCCAGCAATCAGCAAAATCCCCTAGCATCTAAATGTGATACGAGCACATGTAAACTACACTGAAAAAAAACTCCGGCCGTGGAAGTCGTATTTACTGCCTATACAGACATACCATCCGCGTTCTAGGCTCAGATGCCGTAAGTTCTGGGCATAGCACCCGGAGCAATTGAAGCTATGGCTCTAGCACCCGGAACTTTCGGCCTCTGAGCCCGGATTAGATGGTATGTCTGTATAGCCTGTAACTTTTTTTTTTCATTGTAGTCGTTTAAGCTTTCATTTCACGGTCAGACGCTGACATGTAATTAATGACCATGAAAAATGGCTTAAAACGTCCTGAAATCTTTAACGTACGCCGCACTTTACAATCACTAAAATGATTTCCAAAATCCAAATCCATCCAGATCCGATCCCAATCAGTCCATCGCGCGGAGCACATACGTCATACGTACACGCTGCCTGCACGGATCAACTCATAAACTCACCTTGCACCAGGCGCACCGCGCACCGGGCAGCGTAATAATGTACCGGAGTCAGATTGGCAGCATTGTTGAGTGTTGAGCGTTGAGTTATGACCCTGGTCGATTACAAAATTTCCCATGACGACGGCGGGCGGTGCGCGTCGACGCGACGTGAAAGTGACACCGTTTCAAAAACATCAGATCAGTAACGATGCCAAATCAGATTTTCGTTGACCATCTCTCGCACTTCATTCACCAGGAATTGAGTTTTTTTTTGTTTTGTTTTTTTCTTTTAGAAAACAAGCGACCCACACTTCAGTTGATCGCCAGAATTTTTCATGAGGCACGTGTGGATCAGTTCAGATTCTATTCCTGTCTCTACATGAGACCGCGTAAGGAGGAAGGAATCCCAAGTAGGGAAATACAACTTTCCTGGGAAATTTTCTTCCATGCTCTAAATGATTTTTTTGCCGTAGACGAGCACTAAATACAGTTGAATTGCCGTGAAACGAGAAAAGTCATCCGTAGACTTAGCTCTGATTGGTTCCCGTACTTTAAGTCTTCACAGTGTCACAAACGAGAATAAAGTTTACATTTCCACCAAGTGCAAAGATTATAAACTGGAATGGACCGGGAAATTGGGGGCACGACAAGGAACAAATGGAATGAGAGAGGAAACGGAGATAGGAATTCGGGAATGGGTTGACCAAAGATTACAAGAAACGTCCGATTTGTGTAATCTTTATTCCCGTTTGTGACATCCATAAGCAGCGTTGTCTCAACTCTCTCCATAAAGGACTCTACCTTTGGCACGTGTGTTAGTCGCTGTAGTATCAAATCTTTCCAATCGTGTGGATTTTTGAATATTTTTAACTCTGTTTACGACTATTCTGGCAGCCCTGCTTGGCACGTCGCGGGGCGCTCGTCCATATCATAAGTCGATCGAAGCGTGTCTCTGCAGCTCGGAGGCGCGCGCCAGATCGGTGGGAAACGCGGGCGCGGGGCGGTGGAAACCCCCGAGCCCGGCGGGAAATCTGGCAGGATTTTCCGAGCCACACCAAGGCGACATTCAGAAATTCCTCAGTCGACAAACGAACGAACGAACGAACGATCGGACAGACGGACCTACGGACGTTCGTTGATCTCGCTAACCGGGACTCGCTCAGCACAACGCGGTCTGATCCGCCGTGACGTCAACTAGCAAGTTATGGCCTCGGCCGTAAAATACAACGACGCACACTGGACTGAGTCAATAGGGGAAGTTGGACAAAATCTGAACACTTTGAAAGCTTATATTTTTGAAAATACGAGACAAAAAAGTTTAAGAGTGATTTCATTTTTATCGTGAAATTTTGTTTTAGAAACACCCCTTGATATTGAATTCGTGACGGAATGAACATTAAAATCTGAAATTTTAGCCACAAATTTCATGGCCGATCTCTTCATCCAGCTCGTTTCACTGTGCGACGCACCTATAACTCGAACTTTTTTCCAAGGATAGCGGGAATCTCTTCTAATCGAGTGCACGCCACATGGATTAACAAAGTTAGGTAGTTGCCGCTAGATAGTTTAGCTCTTTGAACATTTTCAACTATTCTAAGGGGCCATTCATAAAATATGTAACGCTGAAATTCGGATTTTTTTACTCCCTCCCTCCCTATAGAGCGTTAAACATTTAGTATTTAGTGTTTATGTACATAGAAAGTACGAGAAAAAAAATTTGATCTCGTCTCCTTGGGACGTTGTCCTGCTCAGTGCTCATCCGCGATGTGTCACTGTGGAAAGTCGCAACAACGAAGAGGCGACAAACATTCGCAGAGTTCACGCCAAACTTTACGCTCTTTTATTTAGACTGTGACTGAAGATCCGCTATATTGGTTCTTCCATTTACTTTACATGTAGAAGTGACTTAAGAATATTTTCTGTCGCCTCAATATTCTATTCACTCAATATTAATTGTCGTTCCAAGAGCAACTGAGTGAAGAGGAAGAAGCGCATGTGTGTGCCATTTTGTCGTTCACATTTTTTTTCTCTTTTTCTTTCCTTTTCTTGTTTTTTCTCAGAAGGTCGGTCTGACTAATCTTTTAATATTACCTCGTATCCTGCCTGCACTCCACGTGATTTGTTTAACTGTTACTTGTGTTCATGCGGTAAGAATGTGAGAGCCTCACCCCGTGAAGACAGTAACGGCGAAAAATCGCCGGAGTTCCCTCGCGCGATCTCCCGGAAATCGCCCTTGGAGACGTTTCCCAAGATTTTTAAAGAAAAATTTCTCACACTGAAGAAAAGTTACCGGCTATATAGACATACCGTCCGTTTCGGGCTCTTCCGGGTGCTGGAGCCGTAGTTTTTCGTTTGCTTTGGGTGTTACGCCCGGAACTTTCGGCCTCTGAGCCTGGAACGCGGACGGTATGTCTTGAACGCCCGTAAGTACGGCTTCCACGGCCGGAGTTTTTTTTCAAGGCAGTATTCCATGCCTAAAATTCTCATAGAGTACATAGAATCGTAATGTAAATGGGAGAGCTGGCGCCATCCTCTGGTCGACAAGTTCCGAGCCCAGTGTGCGCCGAGCTTCGGTCACTTTTTCGATACATGTTCGATCCAAAATGGCGGTGTGGAATACATGGTAATTCCTATCCTCTTTGTTTACATTGGATGACCGGGTCACTCCCCGTGTATCGAAAACGATCGATTATGTATGGAAAAAGTGACCCGGCGTGACACAGGAGTCTGGAGACGTGAAAAATGCCCAAAAGTGCCTCCAGCTCTCCCGATTACATTAAGACTCTATGTACTCCTTGAAAATTCTCATAGATTACATAGAGTCGTAATGTAAGTGGGAGAGCTGGCGCCACTTTTAAGCATTTTCCAGGTCCCGAATTCCGAGACTCCTGTGTGACGCCGGGTCACTTTTTCGATACATGATCGATTGTTTGCGATACACGAGTACCCGGCCATCCGATGTAAACAAAGGAGATAAGGAATCACCACGTATTCCAAGCCGCCATTTTGGATCGAACATGTATCGAAAAAGTGACCCGAACTCGGCGCACACCGGGCTCGGAACTCGTCGAGCAGAACACGGCGCCATCTCTCCCATTTACATTACGACTCTATGTACCTACTCTATGAATAATTCCTATCTTTGTTTACATCGGATGACCGGGTCACCGTGTATCGAAAACGATCGATTATGTATCGAAAAAGCGAACCGGCGTGACACAGGAGTCTGGAGACCTGGAAAATGCTTGAAAGTACCGTCAGCTCTCCTACTTACATTACGACTCTATGTTCTCCTTGAAAATTCTAGAGGGGACGATTGTATACTCTGGTCATCGGTGAACGCCACCCGTTACAACCGCACCACGCTAGAGTCCCTTTATAACCCAGAGTTAAGACAACTCGATTATCAGCTGACTGGCAGCCGGCCTTGGCTGGCCATGGAGGCCGAAACGAGTGCACTCAAACGAACGATATTGAGGGATAAGGATAAGGAATCCTCCGATGTCTGTCATCCAAAAACAACAACATCAACAAAAACTGATCAAAACCTTAAAATTAGATTGATTAGTGGATAATTTCTTAATATATTTTCATTTTGGTGCGATTAAAATAACAATTCACTCTTGATAAACCACAATTTAGTTATATTTTCATTACTTTTGTTCACATTCGAGGTACCGCCATCTTGGTGCACTCGTTTCGGCCTCCATGAGCGAGAACCAATCAGAATTGGATTTTTTTTTAGGCCACTTTCAGCCTAACCAAAAGTGAGTTGTCTTAACTCTGGGTTATAAAGGGACTCTACACCACGCGGCCATTAATCTTTTGTCCATCGGCGGCGACGGGATCGCTCGCCGGACGGAGACGCGCACGTGCGTGATGCACGTCGAGCGTTGCGTGGGGCCGCGCGGGCGACGCGACGCGATGCGACGGCAATGACCACGATCGCACCAGAATTTCGGAGTGGAGCTCAAGGTCAGCCAAGGCCCCTGCCTCCAGCCGCAGCCTCCCAGGAGACTTTCCACGACTCCGCCGTCGCCCCCCCCCCCCCCCCCCCCCCTCCACGACGTCTTGCTGCTGTGGCTCATGGCCCTGGCTCCCATCTGAACGATGCCGACGGAGACACAATTTCCGACCATCGGTTGCTCTCGGACGTCAGCAATCATGCAGCTTTATGCAAAATGATTTCGGCTAAACCGCAGAAGCAGTGGCAGTGGAAATGTGAAACGGAAAATTTCCACCGAGGCGGTGATCATCATAATCGTTTCATCGAATTCCGGTCAAGAAAACCGTCTGATTGTGAGCTATGGTTGTAGCGACTCCATAACCATAAGGAACGCGCCGAGAGTCATACCGAAAAAAAAGAATGCTAATTTATCATTCGGATGTGTAAAAAAGTGTGCGATAACTCACAAAACGCTGAATTAACCGCCACAGCAGTTACTTTAGCAATGTCAAGATGTAAAACTAACTGCTGTGGTGGTTAGTTCAGCGTTTTGTGAGTTTTTGCACACTTTTTTACATCCAGATTGTGAAATCAGCATCCCTTTTTTTTCGATGCACAATATTAACGTTACACTGGAAAAAAAAACACATTGGATCTAGAGCCCAGACTCTTAAAAACATACTCAACACAAGAAAAAATACTCTTGATTCAATCAGATTTAAACTTAAATCAAGAACCAAGCCTCTTAATTTGAGCGGATTTCCTTTTGATTTAAGCTTATTGTTAAATCTGATTGAATCAAGAGTCCGGAGTCCTTTTTCTTGTCAATGATTTTAAGAGTCTGGACTCTAGTTCCAATGTGTTTTTTTTCCCAGTGTACAAGATTGTAGAAGAGTAGGTACATGTATGGATCGTAACTCGTGCGTCGTTATTAAATCGTCGAGTTCCACACGGTTCTACTGACTCTCGTTTTTCTCCCTGTTTTCCGCCCGTTTTTAGCAGGGCTGGAGTTTCCATGCAGCCGGTATTTATTCCCTCCCTGTGACCGCACACTGAGAAAAAACTATGGCTTATAAACCTATTAGAGGTAAATATGGAACACCACTAATAGTAGTACCTCTACATATAATAATAGCACATATACCTTAGTTATGGTACGGGGTACCTTAATTAGGTACAGAGACCTTAGTATGGTTCACAGACCGAGAATCATTAGTTTATTTACGACTATTATAGGTGTTCCATATTTACCTCTAATAGGTTTATAAACCATAGTTTTTTCTCAGTGCACTCCAGCTATTTTTGGAAGCTAATAACACCGGGTTCTGACCATATAAGTACATGCACACTGACCAACATCAGTAATCGTAACATTGAAATGGTTCCTTCAGTGTCGTGAAAAGAGATTGAACTGATTCCATGCAACGGTTACTGGAGTACCATGGACGTTCACCGTCTAGTGACGATGAGCGGTGACCGACCGAGACTGATGGGTGCTCGCGCCTTCCAGCGACCGGAACTAATTAATCAGTTGCCTCAACTTCTAACCCAGCCTCACTCGGTTTAAGACTCTCTTTTATGGTGTAAAATCTCCTGTCTTACAACGATTCTCAAGTACCTACTATTTTCCAGACGGACTGATTCGACCGGACATGGGGACCAGACTCGCTTGGGTGCGCCATTTTCATTGACCCCCCCCCCCCCAATCCCCCCTATCCCTTCTCGGAGACGCTGTTTTGAAGAGATCTCATGCTCTTCTATATGTGTGTAAAATAGACGTTCAAAAGAAAGTTATGGAAAACAACGGACACCAAATTTTTTTTAAATTCTGAAAATTACTCAAAATGATGTTAAACACAAAATAAACTCCAATGTATGCAACATATAAAATTAAATCACTTACAGTTATAGAGAAAGAATGGTTCAATTTATGGTTTAATTTTATGTTCTTGCATCGATTTGCGGAACTATTTGATTATGTAAAAATTTGTACGGTGCTATTCGGACGGTAAATGGGTTACGGTGAAGGGAGGGGGGGGTCTGCTTGTTTAGGGGTTGAAAGAGGAGAAATATTGAATGGAGAAGACATATTCCTTTGTGTACTTGTACCTGGTTACTATCGGCGACGGTGTTTTTTATGCACTCGACTACTTTTCTACCTCTGCGTTGAAGTCTCCTCCAAGTAACCTTGGGGTCTGCTTGTTTAGGGGTTGAAAGATGAGAAATATTGAATGGAGAAGACACATTTCTTCGTGTACTTGTACCTGGTTACTATCGGCGACGATGTTTTTATACACTCGACTACTTTTCTACCTCCGTGTTAAAGTCTCCTCCAAGTAACCTTTTTCATCAATGCGGTAGTGCTGAAAAATTATAATGGCACATGTTTCTACATGGAAATTTTATCACGATGTTCACACACTCACGAACAAATTACTTTATTTCCTTCTTCTCTATTTTATTTTCCCTATTCCTTTTTCTTCTTCTTCTTCTCGGATGAGATATTTTTTCAAACAGTATCGCGAAAACATCATGCGGTGAGCACTGACATTACGGACTGTTGTAAACGATCAATGCGCTCGTGCCTTGTACTCAGCCTTCATCCAATGTAAAAATTTAACTTAAAAAAACTTGAATATGTCGACGCGAATGTAACAAACGTTATCGTGTCTACAACAAATCTGCCGCCAGAGACGTAACGCGGCACGGCGCGGCGTCTGACTATTTCAGGGGGATGATACCACTATTCGACCACGTGGGAGCTCGTAATGCCTACACTAAATATTGAAGGCGAACTGATATGGTGTTACAGTAACCTCCTTCCGGTTTGGTAAAAAGCTATGTTTTGTGTCTCACCGAGCGTGCCATTCCACGAGGATACCATTATTCGAATTCCTTCTCATTTCTTCTTTTTTTCTTCTACTTTTTCTCCTTTACTCTTCTAATTTTCCCTTTCTATTTTCGGTTTCTTCCTTTTCTCTTTCTTTTTTTCATCTGCCTACTCAGGATTCTCCTCCTGTATTTTTCTCTTTCCTTTATCCCTTCTTCTAATTCTCTCCTTTTCTTCTTCTTCTTACTCATATCTCTTCTCTCCGTTTTCCATTCTTCTCTCATTTGTTATTTTTCCTTTTCTTTAGTTTTTCTACGTTGAAAGTGTAGGTTCTCGCCCGATCACCGAGGCAAAGCAACGGCAGGCATAGTTATAAATGTGATTGAATGCAAACTCAGAAGAGAATATTTTAACTAAACTCGATAAAACTAGCCTGCTGAAAAATTTTGAACTTCATCCGTCCCTTTGGTGCTGAGTTCATGCGTCGATTTTCATTTTTTCCCCTTGGTAGATGGATGTATCTTCTCCACACAATTGTTTTAAAGAAGCCCTTAGTTTAGTTCTCGTTCATCCGTCAATGCTGCAAAATTAAAGAGTAATTTGTCGGAGAAAAAACTACAACTCCAGATCTCTCTGTTGGAGACGACCGAAGACGCATAGCTGCTACCGTTGAAGGCTGAAAATGAGATGACAGAAGTCGTTTGCCTTCACTTCTGGGTTCCGATGTCTGGCTTATATTTCTCTCGTTTCCTCGTGCAACGGACATTTCACTGCTCCTATCCATGAGGTTATTTTTCTTCGAATTTTTCGGTGGATTTTATTCGCAGCTCAATCTAGTGTACCTGAAAGGTTCAATAGAAAATATCCCTTTTTCTTTGAAAAAAATATTTAATCGCAGGAAATGTGGCAACATCTCAATGTTCATACGGGGTTTTTGCCCTTGCATATATTAGTATTGACGTAATGGCAACGCTGCCTTTACTTTTCGTGTCCGGCTGGCGTTCGGGCTCACCTGTTTGGCGCATACTTGTGCAAACCTTGCATAATTCGTCAGCTGCAAGCGTTTCATTCTTGATTCGGGTTTCGCGCGAAATTCGGAATGAAACTGGAGGACGTCACACAACCTAACCTCACGTTAGGGCTGGGCGCGCCACCGCACCGCAGGGAAGCGCGACGTGCTCTTGACCTTCGCTATTCAGTGCTACATGCATGTATATCAGTGGCGTGGCGTGAATTGCGATACATCGATTGATATGTAATTTAAAGTAAAGAATCGATAATTAAGGTGCATGTTCGCTGCGAACACCCTGTTTTTCGATCCCTTTCCACAGGTTTAAATGGCAGATCATTCGATATATCGCAAAGCACGCCACGCTACTGATGTATATCGATGGCTGAAGTATGAAACCACGCATCTCCGTTTGCGACTTTATAGACCTCTTGTTTTTCTTAACTTTTTCTCAGGATAACTCTTCAACGCAATTTCTTGAAAACTGCCTTGATTTATCCCGGCCGTGTGGACTGTGAAAGAATTACGATTATACCGCACCGCTCTCGCACGTCGGGTTCGTTTCGGGTAGGCAAAACGCCTTCACTCTACGGGATACTTCACGCTCCACCCCAGAGTTAGTTTAGATGCCCAGTCGACGCGAACCCAACTGCAGTCTCAGATTCTCGCAATGGGCAAAACGCCTTCACTTTACGCGATACTTCACGCTCCACCCCAGAGTTAGTTTAGTTGCTTAGTCGTCGCGAACCCAACCGTTGGCCCAGATTCTGGCAAGACGTATTTTGGCCGATTGTAAGACCTCTCGTCAGGTGCTTGTCAAAGTGGTGGTTTGAGCTGACCAGAGCTTGACCAGAGGTAGGTCTGTATGACTCCCGATTTTCTTTAGGTCAAGTCCTGGTCAGCAATTGTTCTTTCTAGCAAACCAGTAGTTAGGCTGATTAGAAGATTGACCGTTCCGGCTGGTCTGAGTCTGACCACTGGTTTGGTAACTAGAGGTTGACAAGAGATCTTACCGCATGCCCTATGCCGCATCGCACATTGGATTCAGGTCGGATGGGCAAAACGCCTTCACTTTACGCGATACTTCACGCTCAACCGCAGAGTTAGTTTAGTTGCTTAACCCAACCGAGGACCCGTTCAGATCCTCGCAAGTGGTAACTTTGTTTTTTCTGCATCGAGGTCGGATGGGCAAAACGCCTTCAATTTACGCGATACTTCACGCTCAACCGCAGAGTTAGTTTAGTTGCTTAACCCAACCGAGGGCCCAGACCGCTCAGATCCTCGCAAGTGGTAACTTTGTTTTTTCTGCATTGAGGTCGGATGGGCAAAGCGCCTTCACTTTACGCGATACTTCACGCTCAACCGCAGAGTTAGTTTAGTTCCTTAACCCAACCGAGGGCCCACCCGCTCAGATCCTCGCAAGTGGAAACTTTGTTTTTTCTGCATTGGAACGCATCGGAAATGATCGATTGTAGGTGAGTGAGCCCAGCCTGATAGACTTCGATTGTTTCACGTGCATTTGAATGGACGGCCCGGTGTTACCAGCTCGCGATCGGAGCCTCTCCTTTCCTCGAGCTAGACAGCCGGGCCGGAGCCTCGACTGCGATGCGATGCCCAGCAACTCGGGACGAACGGCTGGCTGCTTGGCGGCGGTGCTTATCGGTTGCATCACAACTGGGTCAATGTTACCTAACTCTCCAGTCTTGATTTCTCTCCTCATGACTCGGCCGCCGCCGCCGCCAGGCCGCGCTAGTCCCGCCTGGGCCCAGAATTCAACTCCTCCTGCCGCATGCCGCATACCGCGTGCTGCACGCCGCATCCACGCCGAGTGTGGCGTGCCGTTCCGCCACATCCTAGCTTGCCCCTTCCCCGCCAACTCGGATCACCTGTCCTGCCATCTTGAAGAAGAACGGCGTATCGGACCATCGGCATGCCGACGCGACGTTGACGAACCTCCTCCAGTTGAGCATTCCAAGAGTCGACGTTCCTTGGATGAAGAAACCCAACTCTCTTCCAAGGTTGCAAAATTGACGCGAATTTTTTTTTTTTTACCTGAAAGAGGTAACTCTGCATGCAAATTTGAATGTCTTGCTTTGGAAATTGCTTTTGGAATTGCCGACTCGGAAAAAATGGAATCTTCCTTTTATCGTAGATATGTTGCCTTTGGGGCACACACATCATTGACTTAATTTTTTTCTTGTTTAAATTTCTTTGGTTTTTTCTCCTTTGAAATTGAAAGGAAATACATTAATTCTTGTTTTGTTTCGAAAAGAGCCCGACTCCCAGTTTTAAAAACGTTACTTTTAAGGATTTTTGGCTTCTTTTGAGCTATTTTTCAGAACTGAAGAACGTTTCCCATTCACAGGAGTTTCGGCTGAATTCAGCGTTTACAGTGGCAATTTTGTAACGTCGACATGTAGTTACATTTTTCGTCTGCAAAACAACGACATGCGACGTTGCAGATTTTTTGAGGTGTTGAAACTTTTCGGGAAGATCCATGATTACGTCCGATGGTGATAGATGTTGCTCGCTCGGTTCTCACGAAGGAGGAAGCAGCTCATCTACGTCGCCAATTACAGTCTGATATTCACACATAAAATAGAGGATTCAGATTGTTTTCCTCAAAAAGTGAACTGGTAATTTTGGAAACAAGTAAATCTACTCGTTAACTAGTGAGCGGCTAGATCTGTTATGTACTCCATCTTTGGATCGAGGCGAGACTGTAAAATGGACTACATTTAGCAATCAGGAACTACAATTTCTGGCTCAGCTTAAAAACAACACATGTATCATTGGTTCTCTTACGCATATACGTGTTTTTACGGATTAGACAGAAATTGCAGTTCCCGATAGCAAAATGAAGTCCAAAACATACACCTCACTCAAACCCAAAATCGAAATTGACTAAAGCACGAATGTGCTGTCTAATGTGTGTACCTCAAACGGTTCTACGACTGGGAAAAGTCACGAAAATGTCCAAAAGTGAATGTGATTTCTCAAAGATGCTCCAACCATGCACATTGCTTTCACGAATTGCGGAAAATACAAGAGGAAATGTACCAACGCGGGTGGAAGAAGCATTATGATGATCTTGCAGGAAGCCACCTTTAATTGGCAAAAATTTCCTCTTACGTCAGCAATCAGTCGGACAGAATCAAGTAAATGCTAATCACGGCATATAATTTTTTATTCGACAAATGGAAACGGGAAGTCAATTTTAACATCGCGGACCGTTACAGCTTTTTTTCGGCAAGTTCATTGTGCATGAATGCGTACCTAGAAACTTATTATTCGGCATACACTGAAAAAAAAAGAATCTTAAATTTGCCGCCAAGATGTATTTCTTTTTGAATCAAGAATTTTTCTGGTTAATATAAGCTACTTTTTTGCTTAACCCAAGCACTACTTTTCTTGTATCAAGAAGAAGTCAGCTTAAAGCAAGATAAAAAAAATTCTTAACGGCAAATTCAAGAATCATCATGCTTGATCCAAGCTACTTTTTTTTTCAGCGACCCAACGTTGAGTGTAAGCACTTAAAGGGGGTGGGAGGATCACTTGCGGGGGGATTTCTCTGGTCAAAAATTTCGCTTGAATGGGGGCGACGGTAAAACATTTTTGAAAAACAAAAAGCTTCTGGTTGGATGATCCTGGTACTCTCCAAGTAACCCTCTCTCGAGAATTCACTGCAGTTGCACCATTACCAAATTCTCTTCCTCGTTCAATGCGACTAACGGATTTCTTTGAATATGCAGGTTTCTGAGGCCCTGAATGCACCATTGAATTCTGTCCGAGGTCATGACGTCATACAATTTTTCCCACTCTTTGACCCCTCCTTCTCCCCATATCAGCTTCCCTTTCCTCCTGTAAAAGGGCTTCTTTAGGCAGTCCGATGCCTTTCTATTTCATACCTGACGTCATTTTTTTTATGGACGGACGGCTTCGGATGGAATCCGACGGATGTATGAAGCCCCCTATCTTTTATTTTGTTATAACCGCCACACAGAGGTTCGAGTCAATTAGATAAGTCGGACATGAAATTTTAACCGAAAACTGGAAATTTTAAGTTTAATTCGTCACAATTTAAATTTTAAGGGGTGCTATCGGATGCAAAAACTGACTAGGAGACCAGTGGAACCACTCTTAAAACCTCAAAGTTTTGTATGAACGGAGTTATGAGCGTTTTAAGTTTCCAAATTTTGTCGGACCTCTCCCATTAACTCGATCCACTGTGCACCATAAGTAACAATTCTCAGTCTCGCAACAACATTCATCTTCCAGCCGGCCGCAAAAAATATAGCTCCGTGAAGGCTTATTTCGTGCACCCAGTGGAAAAGCGCCAACCAAACCGCCATTCTCTCCTTGTTTAAGTGCTCCCTGTATCTCATTCCATGCATTATGGAAGGCTCAAAAGATCTACGAGGGCAAAAGCGTGTCGATGGAGTCCCAAAGTGCAAAGTTCCTTTGTGGAATACCATGATTCCCAGCGACAGGTCGTCGGGTGCCCTGGCCAAGCCGCTCGGCAGGGCAAGAAAGGTCACGGGATTGGCGATCGGAAGACCAATGAGACCGCAGTCGCACAGTAGAATGAGCCAATAGAAGAGGTCGGACACGAAATTTTTGGGTATAATTTCAAATTTTGAAGTTTATCTCGTCACAGATTCAATTTGAAGGGGTGTTTCTGAAAGGGAATTTTACAAAAAAAAAACAACGGAACCACTCTTAAACTTCTTTGTTTCATATTTTCGAAAAAAAATGAGCTTTCAAAGTTTCCAGGTCATGTCCGACTTCTCCTGTTGATTCGGCCCAATGTGAGTCGAGGGTTTGCGCCATTGTCCCGAGCGAGCCGATAGCTTTGCTCTTGTCCGATAACGGATCTTCATTGGTTTTCGTGCTCTTTCAGCGCCGATTTCCGGTGTTGGGTGAAAGTTTAGTCCGCGCCGCACGGGCTTAACCTGCAGTCCAGCCCCTCGTCCGTTGTCCGATCGCTGTGCTATCCTGTATTTACGTCAATCGTAGTTTTTTTGAAAGACCTTAATATTCGTCTCAGATCCATAATCTCCCGACCTAGTGGCTCGACGCTTTTCCCTTCCTTCTTCTCAGTTTCTCAGCTGGCGCGAGCGGTTCCTAGACGAGATACAGGGTGTTTCACGAATGCAACGATTCAAGAGCATACTTTGTGGGTTAGGACAAGTTTTACATTTCTCGAGACATTCCTGTGAAACAATATTTTACTTATACCACTCTGGATTTATAAGGATATCAATACCAAAGATTTGGATTACATTTTGCAATTATAAAAATATATTATATAGGAATTACAATGTCTGGGTCAGTTAAGAAACGACGTATGCACCACTAGTTTTCCTATGTACACACGTGTTTTTACGTATGAGGCAGAATTTGTAGTTTCTAATTGCAAAATGAAGTCCAATCGTTGTTTAGGTTTTTTCAACTAAAAAATTTGTCTCTTGGTCAGAGCAAGGACAGTACAACATGGGAGTCCCGGGAGACTTTCGAAGCTCAGAAAAAGGATTGAGAAAAACGTATCTAACTCTAAACGGGATTTAGGGGGCTTCCTTGGGAAAACTTTGAACTTTGAAAAATTGAGACGTCTCGAGAGCAATTTTGAGGTATTGCTCGAAAAATTGATTGACATACCATGCAAAGATAAGTCACGCAAAGGAAAATAGTCGTGTTCTTGTGTTACTTTCAAATAATATAGGAATCAACTTACGAATTAATGCAAATTAAGTATTGGTTTCTGATGTAAGATTGGATTAAAAGCACTGAAAACACCGGAAAAGTCGGCAAACCCGAGCGAATGCTAAGGTTACTTTGTGTTGCATTTCCTTTATAAACCGAAATGTTGCGGCATTTTTCTGCTCGATGTAGGTATCTTGTTGCTCCTCTGACGTAGGAGCATATCTCGGTTTCCACGTGAGCCCTGCTCTTCGTATTACTCTGTACTTTTCGGGGCTCATGTCAAAATCGAGGTATGCCCTTACGTCAGAGGAGCGACGATCTTTGGGGCCCCCGGTCATCCCTCTGGCTCCCCCCGGGCCCCCAAGTTCCGGCCAAGCTTCAGAAAATGCCACTAGGAGTTTATACATTGTTGCATTGATGTTGATCGATCACGGAGAAAAAAAACTCGTGCGTGGGACCCGAAGTTCAGGTCATATGGATCTCTGAAGTTTTCAGATTAAGCATCTGAACACTTCAGGTCTAGCTGCCGAAGTTCGGATCATACATCTGAAACTTCAGTTCTTACACCTGAAGTACTTCAGATGTGAGAACCGAAGTACTTCGGATGTGAGAGCCGAAGTACTTCGGATGTGAGAACCGAAGTACTTCAGATGTAAGAACTGAAGTTTCAGATGTATGATCCGAACTTCGGCAGCTAGACCTGAAGTGTTCAGATGCTCAATCTGAAAACTTCAGAGATCCATATGACCTAAACTTCGGGTCCCACGCACGAGTTTTTTTTCTCCGTGTACCATGGGTGGCTCAGCACGCTTTGCGTAGAAACGACTCATTGGCTTAACGTTATCCGAAATGACTCGGCGTGTTCGAAGACGGAACGGAACGGAGCGGCGCTAATTTTCCGCGACGAGAATAGCAGTATATTTTTCATGGATGGCGGGAAATCCACGTGAGCTGACTAAGAACATCGAGCGTGGAGCCAGGGTTCGGTCGTTAGTGTTTGCGTCACCAATTAATATTATTCATGCCATTAAATCCTATGTGGTCGCCGGTCGCGCGAATCAGGCGATCCCGCTGTAGCCAAATTTCGCGACGAATATCTCCACAGTTAATCACACCAAATGTAAATTCATGAAAAACAATCAGTTTTATTCCTAACGGACAGAGGCACCAACCTGCAAGATCCGCAAGATCTTACACATACCAAAAGCATGAGCATAATAAGAAATGTAAAATCATAATTAAAGTAAAATAATTTAAAAAAAAAAAATTGTATTTTCTCTAATAAGCCCAGCGCTCTTTGGAAATCCTGAGTTCCTTTATACGTTACTATCAGAGAAGAAATATAATCGATTTCTGTCATAAATCTTAAATTGACTGCACTATCTGCCACATTAGACACATTATAAACTATAGATAATTCCTTCAATCCATGTCTGATTCTAGGTTTATAAATATTTCGTCATAAGGGGCCGTCCCGAAATCAAGTAACGCACTTTTTCAGTATTTTTGACCATCCTCCCCCTCTCTTTGTAACGCTTTTGTAACGTAGATCCGTATCATTTAAAACGTAGAAGCAAAATGGCGTAACGCTCTTCCCGAATCCCTTCTCTCTAAAGCGTTGCGTAATTTAAGTATATAAGGCGTCTAGATAACTGAAAATCCCCCAACTTAACATATACAACTCGTAAAAGTAATAATAATAATATCGTTTTGCTCCGACAACACTTAATTATCATAACTAATGCAGCTAAAATTATCAGAGTTTTCCTCCTCCCAGCTCTTCCCCTGTCTCACTTTTCCTTTACTTCTCCTATATTAAGCCGATAAAATCTCTAGCGTTAATATTTCATTTTTAATTGAATATGGCGATCTCTCCTATACTAAAGCAACGGTTCTTCACCAGCCTTGACTTTAAAAGCTTTTTTTTAGCCTAGGAGTTGACGTTAGGAAAAAAACCATTATTCTCATGTTAAGTGGTACTCCTCGATACATTTCACGTTGTCATAAATGGGCGTGTCTATGAAAAAGGAGCTTATATATCTGTCGTATACACCATACGACGAAAGAAAGAAAAACAAATTGGCGCTCTGTACCTATACGTAGTTTTTAGCCCAATCGCTAACTTAATTAATGATCTGCACGAAGTAAGCTGGTTAGGTTGGTTTATCACCAACGATATAGATTTAGTGGTGTGGTTGTATGTAGCACCACCTTGTAGATGTAAAACTCCAATTTTATTGTTGTACAGCACCCAGCTAACTCTTTTTTAGCGGCTCTGGTGCTTGCACTAGAGCTGCTATTCCGGACGGTCCCAGCTGGGGAGTATCATTGGACCATGTTACATTGGAGAGACCGCGCGTTGGTTAATGGGAATCGGCGCCATTTTCTGCTGTTTAGGGGGGACTGCTTTTATTTTAATTGATATCTTTTTCCTGTGAGCGAATGCTATGTTGTGTAGTGTATTTTTGGAATCATGGTGATACTGTCAATAATTCAAAACGGGTCTGTGCTTTAATCTCGCACTGGAAAAAATGTACTTTACGTTTAAAATTTGAAAATTCAAATCTATAAGTTTTCGCGCTTTTTTCGAAGAATGCCGTGGTTGGAGCTTCCTAGTCATACTACTCGACATCAGCTGATAGCAAACAAAGGTTACCAAGGAAACCGTAAACGCGTAACAAGTACCTACCGTCGCCAGAGCCGCTTTCCGACGCGAATGCGTTGGAGCTTCCTGCTTGTTTAGCGAATGCAGACCTTTTACTTAAGATGCAGCCGAATGTTTAGATAAAATATTTCGAACACTTTTCCTAATTCTTTGGATTTCCTTTCTTCGACTGTAAGATATCGATTCGATGGAACTATTAATCAACGTAATATATTTGTGATGTTTCAAAATCTGCTCCGACTGTGAAATAAGGGAATATCTATATTTATCGATTAATTAACGATAATGACCATTCAATAAATATCTATATTTATCGCTCAAGTCATTCGATAAGTATTCAAAAATCGACCCGCTCTGCTTTGGATCCAAATCATACTTGACAACTCTGGTTCTGGATAGTTTGTTGGGACCGTTTGGTAGCGTTCCAATGTCGGACGGAGTATCTTCACGGACTTGGAATGAATCATACTTCCAAGTATAGCTTACCCACCTGTTCATGACAATTTGCTGAATCTTGCATCAAATCTTTTACAGCTAAAATCTCTTTATATACCCTGAGTCGCGTCATGTCGAGTCCTGGATGTACCAAATGGACAGGAAGATTACACAGTTAGTAACGTTTTTTGTAAAGTTTTTGGTCAACTGCACATAAAAAAATAGATGGTGCTGACGACAGAACCCTCTGTTCCCAGGGCTCCTGCAGTTTCTTTGTTACACTTACAGAATTTTTCTGTTGTGAGAACAGAACTGCGGTCGTGGGAACAGAGTACTCTGTCCTCATAACGGAAGCTTCTGTGGCTGTTACATAAGGAGTGCAGGAGCCCTGTGAACAGAACTAGTTTTTTCAATGTGATGCCTGTAATTGCTGCTAACTGCCTTCAAAAGTTGCGTCCAAACCGCAAAAAAGGCGAGTTTCAAAACTTTTTGCCGCGACTAAAAACGCGTTGCGGCAGCACTAAAAATTATCCGATTTCGCTCAAATTTGGAGATATTAAATGTTTAACATAATGACATAATAAAACCATCGAACATCGATGATCCGAGAAATTTTTTTGGGATGGTTCAAATCTGGGACATCCTAGTATGCATAGCACGCAAAACTTCGAAGCAACTTTATTTTAACGTTGGGAGCTGAAAGGTGAAATCCGTTAAGTTGTCGATTCAAACTTTTGATCTTTGAAAAAAATGTGAAATCGCTAAATCAATTCCAAAACGCGTCATGTTACTCGATTTGCAGTCTTCTTAAAACCGCAGGACCGCGATTTGATGCGCGATTCTCGAACGGCTCTAGCTGCCGTGAGGTTGGAGCCAGACTCAAGGGCGCTGTCTTGTCAAGTCATATGAACAAATCATGACGACATTTAAAAAAACAATCGGAGGACACGCACTGGCAAAAAAGAGTTCACCTTGCGTCCGAGGAACGCCACCAGCAAGCGTTTCCAGCCCCCCTCCAATCCGACAAACAGACCGTTGCGGCTGCAGATCCTCACGGGGAAAGAAGATTTTAACAATAAAATGAGTTAAAAGCTGCTTAATCATAAGAGACTGTCTATAAGCAAACCAAACAAGTGCATCATCTGATGAGCCGTAGAATACAGGCATTCTCTCAGAGCTCAGGGCTCATGAGAAAATGCTTCCGTGCTCAGCAAGAACGCCGAAAATCCATCAAGATTTCCCCTCGTTTTTTTGAACTTGACACTTCCTAAATTAAAAACTGTTTTACCCATGCACCTCAAATTTTTAGGTTGAGATCTTGGTGGTATTTGCGAAAGAATTCTGTAATCTTACTGTCCGAAGGTACACAATTTTTTCTGCTATGATACATTGTTTCGAAAAGATGTAAAATGGCGTTTACGGCGTTTTTGCGTTGCACGGCAGAAAGTAATAAGTTCTGGTGTCAGATACCGGAACTAATTTTTTTACACATCCCTCGCTAGATATGATGACTTGATGAGAATGCATGTAACAAAATTTTTCCACAATTTATTTTCAGTTACGGTTCTTCGCCTCGTACATGTTACATGTGTCACGTGTTGCGTGCTCTTCACATGTTTGTTGACACATTTTACTCAAATTGTTAATATTAATATGTTTTTGTGAACCGTTTGTTAATTTATTTGTGTATTTTTGTGCAGAGAGGGGAGCAACACAAACACGATGGTGGACTCGCCGGATGTGATAACGATGGACCCGCGGAACGGGATTGTGAACCCGGCGTTTCAGCCGCCCTCGCTCATGTCGCAACAGAGCACCGACTGGACGCGGCGGCAGCAAGCCGTCAGCGTCCGTCACGCATTCAAACATTACGGCTCCAAAAAAAATCCCAACCACGTTCTCAGCAACCTTAACATGACAGTCGGCAAAGGAACCATGTAAGTACATCTGAATTTCTCACTTCCGGTTCAGGACCCATCACTGGTCACGCATGTCTCGCACTCTCCCGTCAACTCTAACCATGAAGGGATTCTTGATCCTCTAAATGGAAAGCGTTAGGTGAAGTTAGGCGTCGTAGAGAAGAAGAATAAGGAGGTGGTCGCATTTCGGGAGTCTTATATTTCGTCGATGACGTAGGTAGGCACAGCCGCTTTTTATCATTGATATCCATTAAAGTTGTGTATTACCTATCATCACCTTTCGGCCAAAGCATCACAAGCGCCGTGCAATGTTTAAAAATTTCTGCCGCCATTTTATTTTTTTACAGAGAAATTGTTTTACGGAGCTGTCCGAAAATTTCATTGAATTTTCTTTGTGTTGCCGATGTAATTCAGTGAAATTTTCAAACAGATTCAACCAAGAATTTCTCTGTAAAAAATTAAAGTGGCGGCGGAAATTTTTAAACGTCACATGACGCTTGTGATACTTCTGGCGGAAGGTGATGATATACGGGAAAAAAGCGGTCTATACAATGTGCTCAAAATTATATGTTAAGTCGAAAGTAGCACACACACAAAAAACAACAACAAAAACCGAAGTTGTATATTCTTTCATATTTTGAATTTCGGAATTTCCTGGAATATCGACGCCATATTGTACTTATTGCATCTTCCTAAGTCACAGGGTAAATAAATCCTTAAAATGCGACCAAATCCTTTTTCTCGAGGCGGCGAAGTGTGATCCTGTTGTGTAACTCAGCGAATCATCCTGGAGCTTCCCCCTCTACTAAGGCGGAGTCCCAAGAGATGGCGTGGAGCGGCGGGCGGTGGTAGAGGGCAGGCGCGCCACGCTGTCTGGCGACTCTCCAGGGACGGGTGCCGTGCGGGTGATCGAGGAGGTACATACTTGCTCAATTCGGGTCTGGGTGGAATCCGAGATAACGCCTGGCGCCAGGCGCTTGGAGAATCCGTCTCCCCTTATCTCCTCCTTTTCCTCTCCGTGACCTATTTTAATGAACTCTCAGAGCGGCCGCACACGTTGACCCCTACGATCATTGGATACTTCTTCTACTTAATGTCATCTCAGCAAGTGGCAGGTCTATTGAAAGCGAATTTTTGAGAGGAATTCAAAACTAAGCTCAGATTTAGCGGGTCGTGGATATTTGCACCGCGTCTAGAAGGAAACCAACCAAGTCACATCAGCCGTTGCCAAATTTCATCGAATGGTTTATTTTTCTACGTGAGAACGCTCGGACAGATTCCTCTGAATATGTCCGAGAATTGACTTAACGTCACCGAAAAAATCCCCTCAAAATTTCAAAAGAATCGACACAAATGCTTTTCCGGAAAAATTTAAATCGTCCGATTAAATTTGGTAATAGTAAGGCTTGCTTTCTTTCTACATAATGCGGTGCAGTTACAGTACTCGCTTTCTTCCATCAATTTTTCTTTGAGTTTGCTGAGACGTGTCAGGAATTTCTTAAGCAACATGCGGGAGGAGGAGACATGGCATTTCAATATGTTATGAGGAGGTTGATTTGGGTGTGGAGGTTAATAAGCCACAACTCCAGCACTTTTTCCTCGAATCCTTCTTTCCTGAAACCTTGTCCCGCCTTCTACAGGACCTGACATTTTTAACAGAGAAAAGTGGCTTCATTCTGAAAACTCGGAACTTTCAAACCTCTAGTTAAGAGATGGGCAAAAATTCCAAAGGAAGAGGTATCTCCCTTCCCCATGCTTGCACCTCTGGAATTTCACACTTCAACTTACAGAGTCTATCATCGCGAAATCAAAGAACCGCCTGAACATCCCATTTGATAGAAGTATATCATTGCGCAATCGCATTTGAATCTTAAACTCAGAAATAAAAGCTACCTCACCTCCTTAACTTTTCGATAAATTATTGTTCTAATAAAGAAATGAGAAAAAAAATTAATGGCACGTAGGGCAGGGCGGCGAGAGAGTAAATTTCAGCAAAAACACGCTGTAACGTTTTTAACGATGTTACGTGAAGAAAAACTCACGAGTCCTTGACTCTTCTCACGCAATTTCCTCATTAAACAGTGGCGCGGTATCGTGGATAATGATGGTTTGCCAGCTGATTGGTGTTGTGCTTGGCGCATTTAAAAGGATTTCCTAGATCCTCGAGCTTCTAACGTATCTTGCTGAATCTCCGTAGTTTTTAAACGCACGCGGATCCGAAAAAAAAATGCACATGTTCGCTCAGAAGACATAGGACATAGGAGTATGGAACGATCCTTTTGGTTGAAATGGGTGGTTCCTATAGACTAAGGGAGAAGATGGTGGACTAAATAAAGGGTCCCTTTAGGTTCTCGTTAGTTAGTCTATTACCTACCTCCTTCGTCCATTCCAACCATCGCTCCGACCAATAGGTGATCCCTTCATATCGACGACGTGAGTCCGCAATCACATCTCTCTTTTGCGGTGTCTGAAAGTCCCCGCCATCATTCCTTGAAGTTTTTGCAGAATTTTTTCCGCACAGAGAAGAAAAATCACGGCAGTTTTAAAGAATTGCCACTGAGTAGTTTCCGTTTAAAAAATAAAGTATGACAGGAAGTCTGCGACGTCGTAAACCGAGTTATGTGATTGCCGACTTACACCGTCGATATCCTTTTTGTCTGCTTTGTCTATAGCTTTGTCTATCAATTTCAACAATCAGCCCGCTGAATGGAATCGTTGGCAGGGTGTCTACAAGTCCGGAATTTCCAGAAAGTCCGGAAATAGTACTGATTTTTCAAGGGCGGTCCGGAAGTACTGGAAAAGTGCGGAAATTCCGCAAAAAAGGTCCGGAATTTTTTTTTAAATTTTTGCCATTTTTGTCGCAATTTCAAATTTTCGAAATTTTTTGAAATTCGTCAAATGGAGGTACGGAATTTTTCTGTTGGAGAAGATACTGAATTTCTTGAGAATGTACTGAAAAAGCACGGTAAAAGTACTTATTTTTGACTAACCGTTTTCAATAGACACCTTGGTTGGTCTTTTCGGCAACGGTGGACGAACCGTACTACGCGAGACAGCAGTATGTGCGTTTCCGCGTGAGCCGCAGTTAACACACATCCCTAAGTGAGTCAAGGCTCACATGGGATTACGCTCACCTCTGTCTCTCGCGGCATGGGAGAATGAGCGATGACTGCGATTCTGTGTTGGAATCGTTGCCGAATTTGGACAGGGGCGACTTCCTCGAAGCAAATCCCGCGGACTTCCTGTAAAGGTAAGCGGCTCTTAATTGACGCGGGCCGAGGCGATGGGGGACGGGGGGCTGGGGGGGGGGGGGGGGGCTCGGGGCCCCACACTCCGCGAGAGTTACTCGCGCAAATCTCGGTCAAAGAGCTGATGACTTCCTTTCCATTTCGTTCCCTACGTTGCCGGCTGTAGCGAGCTTCGATACGCTATAATATTTTTTAAAGCCCTGTGTCCACTCGTCAAAACGGCGTCAAAATGGAAGCTCAAAATGAACCGAAAAATACGATCTGTTCGCGATTGCTGATCAAAAAAGAGTCTTGCCGCTCTATTTTGAGATGAAACACTCATCAATCGCATCAAGTCCCGACTTTGAGCCACTTATCGTTTAAATCGATCCTTTTTGAGCTTCCATTTTGAAGTCTTTTTGACGAGTGGAGACAGCGCTTAAAGAAAAGCTTAAGAGAAATGGTGTTCGGTGATTGTTGCTCGCCATCCGATGAAGTTATAAATAGGACGTCATTATATCGGCCTTATCATGGGATGGAATATTAAGTGTAAAATCGACGGACGTATATGTGAGGTTTTAAATTATCCTTGTAAATTTTTCAAATGATAAAATATCTGTAGACATGAGGATGAAAATCTAAATTTTGAATATTTGCGCGGGAGAAAGTCGTGACCAGCCGCTAAAAGACCGTGCAAAATGATTGTGTCAGTACAGACCTAACAGTTGAGAATTGCGTATCTCCATTGTAATATTGCAAAATATCTGTTTTTTTTTTTTTTAAAAAACAATTTTTGAAAGAAAACTAAGCAAAATACCTAATGACATTCTTGTGAGTTCGTTAGATTTCGTGAAGGAAATTCACAGACAATTTCAAGAAAATTTTTTTAAAAAAATGCATGAACGGGAGATTCACCACGTCACAATCGGTAATACGCATTCTTTGATTTCTTAAAAAAAAAAAAAAAAATCTCTTGGTGGCGAATTTAAGAACCATTATGCTCGAGTCAAGGACTTTTTACCGGTGTTGCCTAGTTCCAATTCGCTGGGTAGATCATCAAGGGCTGGATTTTAAAAGTATACCTGAAAGAGAGTCTGGTTACAAAATAATTTCGCACCGGAGGTTAAATTACTAATACTTTCGAAAAACGGCTTATATTTTGGGAGGCATTTTTAAGTCATGAGGAAGGAGAAAATTCCAGTCTATGAGCCACAATTCAGCAGTATTTAACAAATATTTTCCACTATTTTAGGCAAGATATTATTCCACGTCATAACTTCCAAATGGTGCAATTTCAGACGCCCTGACTTGATTACTGATTCTACCCAAAGTTCTTTATTATTTCACATAATTGAAGTTATGTAGATGTAACTGCTCTACATCCCACTCTCGTGTAACCGAAGCTCATCCGGACACCTCGTTTTTTGCGTGACGTAAGTCGTGCACACCGCTGGTCGCTGGTATCCTCAGAAGTTATCACGAGACTGACTGTCTGTACATTTCATTCTTTCATTAAATTGGCGGAAGACCGAGATTTTTTATCTGAATGAAATAATTGTGAACCTTTATAAGTTGTAACCGAGAGGCTTGTGTGGGAATATTGAATTCACTCTAGGTATACTTATTTTGGCTGTGAGAATGTTATATTTGAGACTCAGAGCCAGCTATCCACCAAGTAAAAAGAAAATATTGTGGCAAGCGAGAAACTTGTTCCATGCACCGATCTTTTTTTCTCTCTCTTTCCTCACTCTTTCTCCTTTTGCCCCCAAAAAGAAGTCTGATCGGACTCCTGCAATTAAAAAAATATTTTTTTTGCAGCTCCGGAATTTAAGAAAGAAGAAAAACCCTACATCTCCACGAAATATTTGGTTTCTGTTTGACGTTAGTGTTGAGATCCACCGTTGTAAGAGGGTCACCTCATATTTTCCTTTTTCGAAGAAAACGATCCACTAGTATCGTTTAAACTTTCGACAGAATATTCTTCGCACAGGAGAAACACACGAGGGAAGTTTTCAAGAAAATACCTTGCGTATTTTCCATTTTCAAATAAAATAATGATAAAAAGTCTGCATCGTTGCAGACTGGAAATACGCGTCTATGCAATTTATCGTTGAAATGTTCTACCTCCCTCGGTTAGTTTTTACGTTTTTTTCTGATAGTACGAATTTGGTTTTTGAAAGTTTTACTCTTAATCAATTTTCAAGTTTTTTTTCGTGTTGTGACGAAGTCCGTCAAAATATTAGTTTCAAAATAACCACGCTCGCGTCGATGAGTGCATGCGTTTTCACCGCAAATAGGAACCTACGTCACGAGCGCTGGAAATTCTCCGATTCAGCAAGTCTTCGGTAAAAGCTCGGTTTACGTCTGTCATAGTTTTGTTTGTAAATATTGAAGCCCTTGATGGCCTTCCATCGAGCTGCCTGCCTCTTGCCTCGTGTAGTGATATTGGCCTCGAATGGCCTGCCCTACCTGGAGAAAAAACCTCTGATTACGATAATCGGATTTCGGTTCTTATACCAATTTTGCGTACTGAATTTTTTCAGTAAAAAACGATGGCCAATATCACTACACGAAGCAAGAGGCAGGCAGCTCGATGGAAGGCCATCGTCGCAATCATAGGAATGCATTTTACCAGTCTCTCAATTGTTTTCTGCGCTAAATTCACCGCAAACTGTATCAAAATCAACACAACATGTGTGTCGGTTTGTGTTTCACCTCCCATGTTAAGCAAACATTAACACAAGAACACAAATATTTTATTGGTGTACGTATCATCACAGACTGATATCATCCGTATTCCACCCCGTGTCGGTAATTAGCCCTAAACTTTCTTATTCCTAAATCGCCTCCTCTACGTCATATCAACGGACTCTGCACATTGCACTTTCTCTTTCCGATCACCCCAGATTTGAGCCTAGTTCTTTTACCTTAATTACCTTTTCACCCTTCACATTGACGAGCCTCAACTCCGACAACTATCAGAAGTAGGTTTCTCTTCACCGTTCACATCACTATTGTGGATCTAGTAACGGTTTAAAAGCAGAATACGCTCTCTATCAACTATGTTGTGATACCGAGGAGAGCAAAAATGAAGTTTTGAGAAAACGGGCCCATCAGCGTCCGAGCGGAAAATTTTGTCGAACACCTTCCGATCTTATGCTGTTCAGGCTGAATCATTCTGTTTGTTTAAATTAGACCAGATGAAATTCGAAGGAAACTTAGTAATTTGGCAAATTTTGGCGTTACTGCTTTCCTCATACTGTTAAAAATCGAGGAGTGAAATGCTGTGCCGAAGTCTATTTGGCGCCCAAGAGCCCCGAGTGATATGGGATGTAGAGCGGAATCTCTTCTCCTCACGGAGTGACTTACACTCCTACGGAGCGGAATCTACTATTTTTGCGGAGCGTCATACGCTTTTATGGTGCTAATTTCGCTTCGCATTCATATCACTCGGTGTTTTTGGGCGCTATATACTGCCGTACCAAGGAAGAACTGGAAGAACAAGGAACCAAGGCGTTGCTGTTGTCTTCAGTACGACGGCAGAGCTGAGCGCTTAAAACGGTCACCACACAGGCTGTCCGAAAGTTAGCGTACTTAACTTTCAGGATCGATTTTTCGGCTCAAAATATGACACATATTCCCGGAATCGTTTCATAAGTGAGCTATGCGCTTTCAAAGTTGCCGTTTTTTTTTCAAATTGATGTATAACTTCTCGTTATTTTGTCGCAAGTAGCTGAAACTTCCAGCAGGCGGGTATTTTTAGCGTACTGTTTATTTTTTGTGTTTGCAAGGACGTACGTCTTCGGAAAATGACGTTACGAGCGTTCCCGAATTTTAAAATTGCGGCAACCCTTTTGGTAGATGAGGTTTGGAAAAACTGCTTACAGCACGTGAAAGAGCGCGAAAAATCATATCGCTTAAGCACTGCCCAATATTTTCCAGAAAAGCGTCTTTCGCTGCAACAGGGCTTTGAAAAAGTTTCAGATTTTCGAAGCTTCTTTGCTGGGTAGGCTATTTTAACTGCAATGACTGTAAGAAAGCATAGCGCACAGAAAGGGAGCGTTTAGCTCACATATGAAGTGTGTTCGGGCATATGTGTACAGGGGAAAAAGTCATATCTCGAGCCGAAATATCTAACCTGAAAGTTAACACTGGAAAAAAAGAATCTTAAATTTGCCGCCAAGAAGTATTTCCTCTTAAATCAAGAATTTTTCTGGTTATCATAAGCTTTTTGGCTTGACCCCAGCATTATTTTGCTTGTATCAAGAAAAAGTCAGCTTAAAGCAAGAAAAAAAAATTTTCTTGGCGGCAAATTCAAGAATCATCATGCTTGATCCAAGCTACTTTTTTTTCAGTGAAGTACGTTAACATTCGGACACCCTGTAATGTATCTTTTTCTTCTTTGCTTCTCGCCGTGCGACGCCTTTGTGTTATTTGCTCGCGTGAAGATGATGAGTGCGCTTGGGCGAAGTGCGAACGGGGAACGCGTCTCTACACGTGTCCGAGGAGCAAGGATGGCCGACTCTTGAGTGATGGATGGAACTGCTGGAAGGAGGCATCCGATCTCCCAGTCGACGACATGACGGCATGACGGCAACGACGGCAACCGTGTTCAGCGTCAGGTTTCCAACGCGGCCTTGTCCGCGCCGTTGTCGGCTCGCCGACCCAAGACCACTCGACGTCTTCGCCGTTGCCTCGCTCACCTGTCTCCACAGTTGGCAATTCACTCCGTCGCTATGCGTAAAAATGAGAGTCGTGCGTTGTGTTGGTAGCTTAGCTTCCCTGAATAATAGTACAAGTATGAAAAATAACAAAAATGTATGGGGTGTTACAGTATTTAACGGCCAGGCATCATGAGTGCGTTCTTCCCGATCTTGGAGCGCCTTCATTTGCCTGTGATACTCAACGCTCTGTCACTCGGTTATTTTAGCTACCTTGTGGAACACTCAGTCAAAGAGAGAGACAACGACTACATTCCACATTCAACTATGAGTTTATTTAATAATACTAGGTTAGGAATATATCAGCTGATTAGTTAACATACCTATCCAATCCAACCCCAACTGAGATCTTAGATTTCACTAATTAGCACTTGCCACGCGAGTGTAACAGTTTCTGTCATACATTACGAAGCAGTCCGTTTCAAGTCGGGGCCAAGTTACCAGAACTCTCCTGTTTTTCCTTTTTCTTTTTAAATTCTGAAAATATACGTTTTTATTAGTAGCTAATATTATTAGTACGTTATTATTAGTGGCTTATTACTTACCTGCGTCGCACAGAGTGTGCTGATTTTAAACTGTCCGAATTCAGCAGCATCAAAATGAGCCTCAACTCTCCACAGAGTTTTTTTTCTTCTTGGTACTCCCAATCGGAGCAACGGGGCATAGTTAGACCGAAATACATGAAAAATGGCTGTTCCTAAGAGGTTATGGAAAATTTGAAAGTTCGGCCTTTAAGCCCGGAGCGAACGGTGCGCATAGGAGAATCCAAGGGAATGGGGGGACGACGACATATAACCCCCCCCCCCCCCCCCCATTCGTCCGAAAAAAGGAGGAAGATAGGAGGAAAATAGTATGAAAAGAGGAAAAAAGAGGGAGGACGCTCATGTTTGTTAATTATCCATGACGAAGTTGACTCAAGTTGACTACTCATAGGGTGCGCGGAACTCATTCGTAAAACTGTGTGTCATATAATTTTTTTTGGATTAAATTCTGAACTTTAGTCAAATAAAAAATAAAAATCTTCTTATGCATCCAGCGTTTAGTTCCCGGAACACTACTTAACGACTCACTTAAAAGGATTCATTTTTTGGTGCAAGATTTCTGTTCAGTTAGAACTCCGACCAGGTGATGATACCTACCGCACAGGCGTAGGCGTGGCTTTAAGACGAACATTTCCGTGAATGAATTCCTAACAGTGCAAGGTTGACAGAGACTGTTATTAAAAAAGTGTCAAATTCCTGCAACGGCACCGTTTCAGCAAGAATCCCTCTCGCATTTAGTGCAACTCCACGTGATCTCACGGACACGAAGAGTCGTCGACACGATCTTTTCATTTTCGGCCGTCTCGTCACAACTGAACGTCGCTGACAAAGAGAAGATAGAAGTCGTTCACAAATAACATGAAAAAAAATAAATAAATAAATAAATAAATAAATAAATAAATAAACAAATCAACCAATCTAGTACTTCCAAAAATACGGTTTTGTGCGAATTTTGTTACTATTTTCCCTCGAATGTTTATGAGAGCTTTTTTGGAAATTCAACCTAGTGCTCCACGGAAAAAGAGGTAGGGGCCGTTGTATGATACGAGCATTTCCAATCAATTGTGGAGGAGCCCCAACAAATTAGGGCACTATAACCCACCCTGGTAAAAATTGGCGATAGGAGCTGCGTTTCAAAATACCATAGGAGTTCTTATAGCCGACTGAAGAAGGCGATAGAAAATCATATAGCTGGCTGTAGAAAGTGGAAAAAATTATACGGCCGGGCTACACGAAGCGATAAAAAATTATACAGCCGGGCTATAGTTCCTATCGCCGGGCTTTACACTTTATCGCCTGGCTGTTGCTTTTTCGCTATCGGCTATAAAAGGCTATAAGAAATTGTGTAGAAATTCGTGTGCTTTGTAAATCCTTCAGTTTGTACGGAATCATCTTAATATTTACAAAACGCAATTTATATTTTCTTCTACTACATATTTTTTTTCATAAATTAAAATGAGAATAATCCATACAGAGTGTGCAAACATTTCAAAGTCTTGAGTTGCAAAACGCTGACTCCACGAGATTAAATATTAGAGCCTATCACAAAGCAGAGCGGAGGCGCACTGGCGCCAACAAACCTAACAGGGATACTTTACGCACTGCGCAATGCGTGAAGTATCCCTGTTAGGTTTGTAGGCGCCAATGCGCGTTTCGCGCTGGCTGCCCGCCCGCCGCGCTGCGCCGCAGCGTACCACGGCGCTTAAAGCAACTATTTCACACCAGAAGTATTGCATAGTATCATACAAAATTGCAGGCGCTCCAACATGTTAGGAATGGCAAGCATCCTTCAAAAGTACGGAGCTTTCCTCGCAAAATAAATCAAGATACTACGGCCCAAAAAGATAGCGGTAGTCCAAAAACTCACTGAGTCCTAGCATCCGTAATTAGTAACGTTTAGCATACACTTTATCGCCAGGCTGTTGCTTAGTCGCCATCGGCTATAAAAGGCTGTAAGAAATTGTGTTGCCGGCTATAGAAGCTATTGAAAATCTTACAGCCGGCTGTATGTCTATGGTATTTTGGAACACGGATTCTACTGCCAATTTTTATCAAGGCAATGTTGCGCGGTACTTCCCCAACTTGAGTTTCCGTTCTATTACTATTAATTGGAAATGCTCATATCATCCAACAAATTGGGGTAGTACCACAATTTTAAGGGAAAACCCCTAATACTTTTTTCCGTGGCCTGAAAATGTCATTGCATAATGTCGCCACCTTCCGGCCGAAGTATCACAAGCGTCACGCAACGTTTAAAAATTTCCGCCTTTTTTTTTTTTTTTTTTTTTTTTTTTTTTTTTTTTTTTTTTACAGAGAAATTGTTCAACGAAGCTATCCAGTGGCGTGGCGTGAATGATCGATTATTGATATCTCGCCATTTGAAGCTATGGTAAAGAATCGATTACTAAGGTGTTCGCTGCGAACACCCTGGTTAGTGATCTTTTTTCATAGATTTGAGTGGTATATCAATCGATATATCGTAAAGCACGCCAAGCTACTGAAGCTATCCGAAAATTTCACCGAATTTTCTTTGTGCTGCCGGTGTAATTCAGTGAAATTTTCCAACAGATTGAACCAACAATTTCTCTGTAAAAAAAATAAAATGGCGGCTGAAATTTTTAAACGTCGCCTACTGCTTGTGATACTTTGGCCGATACTGTGACGATGTCTGCAAATTTGCTCTAAAATCAATGCTTTAGCGAATGAAATTTGACAACGTACTAATGTTGATACGTCGTCTTTCCTGAGCATTGGTCGGCGAATAAGCTGCATCTGCATGAGGGCAGGAGCCCGGGGCAAGGACGCGCGTCATCAGGCGAAAGCGTCCGAGCAGCGCAGCGCCAAAAGCCTAAGGCCTCACAGTTCGTAAAAACGGAACGCTTTTTCGTTAACCACCGTGTGTTCCGGCTGAAAAACCGCTAACGACGTCGGAGGAAACTGCGAAACCTCCTATAACGCATTTACAGGGTTGCCACAATCAGGGATTACCGGAAAATGCCGGGGAATTTTAAAAAATCAGGGAAAATGACGAAAATTTTAGGGAAAATTTGTTAAATCACCTTTACTATTTGCTTTCTAGAATGGGTTTGAGGTTTCGAACCACAAATTTTGCCTGAAAACTATTTTCAATTATGTCTTCTTAACCATCTGTCATTTCAATTGTTAGGGAATTTCACCGAAATGTGCCAGGAAAATCAGGAAAATGTCAAGAAATTTCATTCTCCAAATTCAGTGGCAACCCTGTACCGGGAAAAGTCAGGGGAAAGTTGTAAGTTTACCTTTGTTGGCTCTTTAGAATGGATTTGACGTTTAGAACAACAAATTTTGCTAAAGACTATCTCCAATATGTCTTTTTTGCCGTATTGCATATTTCATTTACCAGGGGATTTTACTCAAACGTGTCAATGAAATCAGGAGCATGTCAGGGATTTCATTTTCTTCCTTTTGTGGCATTCCTGATTAGGATGTGGGGCCTGGTGCGGTCTGCGGTGCCATTTTTTGCCTAAAAACTATTTCAAATCATATCTTTTTTGCCATATCGCATGATTACTTTGTCAGGGAATTTTACTCATATCAGGAACATGTCAGGGAATTTCATTTTCTTCCTTTTGTGGCATTCCTGATTAGGCTGTGGGGCCTGGTGCGGTCTGCGGTGCGACAACGACGGGTGAAAAGGGCGACCCTGGCCTTCGGTTCCTTGGCCTCATTCGACATTCGAGTGTCGGCTGAGGATGCTCATCGCTCGGCCACTCTTTCAATCCCGGCTTCGATTGTGATTGAGATGTGAGATGCGAGATGTGCGGGAGTTGCTCGTGCGTCGAATCGTGCGCGTCATCATTCGCGTTTTCACGCTTCCTGCCACGAGCATCGACGCACATCGGATCTAGTCAATCAGAGAGGTCGCACATTGAATTCCTGACTAAACCTGCGAAATTTGATGTTTATTTCGTCACATTTTATATTTCAAGAGGTGACACTAGAAGAGACACTAGAAGACTTTTGGAGACTTAAACGCGAGGCTAAGAAAGCAGCGATCCCAAACGCCGCACAGTGGATCGAGTCAATTAGGGAGGTCGCACATGGAATTCCTGACTAAAACTGCGAAATTTGATGTTTATTTCGTCACATTTTGAATTTCAAGAGGTGATATTAGAAGACAATTTCACGAGGAAACCAATGGACCCACTTTAAGAACCTCAGAGTTGTGTATGACCGGAGTTATAAGCGTTTAAAGTTACCAAGTTTTGTCCGGCCTCTCTTATTGACTCGATCCAATGTGCGACGTGACTATAGCTATTGACGAAAACCGCCTCTCGCAACTTGCAACTCGCAGCTCGTCCTCCGGTGTGAGCAATGAGCATGGTCGTAGCTTTTGAGCTTGGTCCCCCAAAAATTTTCTGCACGATAGAAATATGCTTCGAGCCGGCGCATTTCCTAGCTTTGCTGCGTAAGGGACCGTCCATAAATTGCGTCACCCACTTTTCTCCATTTTTCGACGCCCCCCTTCCTCACCGTATCCAATCGTCATCCACTGTTAGACTCCCTCCCCCTAAAAATTACGTCATCCTTAGCGTACCCCCCCCCCTTCCCTTTGTGGGAAAACGTAGAAAATCGATGAAAATCAGTAGGTACAGTCTGCAGCATTACGAACATGATTAATTACTTTTATTGAGTATCAAATATATGTTGTGTTCTTCCTCCTCCCTTTTTGGGGGAAAACGCAGAAAATCGATAAAAATCAAGCAAGATTTTCAGCCTTTCTGTCTTCAGGAAACGCTTTCTTCCTCGCGCAATAGTGGCATCTGCAGATGATACCACCATTCGGCCACGTGCGGGAGTTCAGGTTGCCTACATTGAAAACGGAAGGCAAACTGACAGTGACGCTCTGTGAATTATTCCTACTTTCTTCCTCGACCAATCAATGCATCTGAAAGTGATTCCACTGAAGCCACTGACTCCGCCACGCGAGAGCTCGTATTGCCGACACTTGAGAATGAAGGCAAATTTATAAGAAGCTTAAGTCAGATCTACGACGTTTTTCAAGATTTGCCCTAGTCCTAAAAAATATCCCTAATAATCCTCGATTGTTCAGGTCTCTTGTAAATGCCCTAGTATTTATCTTATTTTTGACAAAGTTCACATCTAACGGTTGAAGATTCTTAAAATTAGTTAGGAGGGCCCCATACTCGGTCTGCCTGGCGGTATTTTATACCTCCCGGGCTCCTTAGAAGTGAACACTAGAGTCCCTTTATGCTGAGAGTCAAGACAATTCGGCTCATGGATGTCACAAACGGGAATAAAGATTACAGAAATTGAACGTTTTTCGTAATCTTTGACCGGCCCATTCTCAAATGCCTTTCTCCGTTCCTCCTCTCATTCCGTTTGTTCCTTGCCGAACCCGTAATTCCCTGGTCCATTCCAGATTATAATCTTTGCAATTGGTGAAAATGTAATCTTTATTCCCGTTTGTGACACTGTGGAGGCCTAAAATACGGGAACCAATCAGAAATGGATTCAAATTGTCTTGACTCTCAGTATAAAGGGACTCTAGTGAACACCATCCGGGTTTCGTTCCACCAGTCCTGTCCTACCCGCTAATCTGGTCGGAAAAGTCGACCAAATCCACCCGCGGAAATTCGCCTTTTCTCAGCAACTTGCTCAACTGAAAAGTCACCAGTCACCATTAAGCGGTGAAACGTGTTGCCTCGTCGTATCAAGGCCAACCATTCGGACACAATATATTAGCCTGCGTCGGAGTATCGCAATTTTCGCTCGGGCAAAAACACCGAATCAATTAATTATCGATGGATCGTTGTCTGATGACTTCATGGCATAAATGTCATTCACTTGGGCAGCTATGACGTCATACTTTATTGAAACGCGCAAGTTTTTTCTTGCCCTCCCAGCACCTATTTGAAAGAAAAAGCAGAACTGTTAACGCCGCTACAATCCGTGTGAGCGATGTCGATTAACCTTGAGAGTAAAAATAACGAAGCTTACAATAAAAACGAAGCCTGGCCAAAGAGATTATGTGATTGGACTATTAATAGTACGGATTATGGATGAGTGAATTACCTGGAAAAAAATATTCGGTTCATACGGAACACTAAAGTTTTGGGCGCAGACAACCGACATTTTCAATCATAGATAAACCGATTTAGGTTACCAAATCTCCACTCAGCTTAGATGACAACAGTTTTTGTTAGCCATATAAGATATCGGTGGTGAAACTTCGTAACTCAATTTGCGGCTGCAGACCTCTTGTCATACTTTGTTTTTTCAAATGGAGAGCTTTTCAACGTCTAATCTGAAACCTTTTGGCGTGATTTTTCTTCCATGTGAGAAGCAAATTCTGAAAAATCTTCAAGGAATGGTGATGATTTGTTCTCATTTAAAAAAATAAAATAAGACCGGGGATTTTTAAACAAAGCAAACGAGATACATGGTTTGGGAGTTTCACCGTCAATACGTATTATCCATCGAAAACTTCGGTTATCTGAACCGAAGTTTGGCATCTTTAACCGACAACTTTGTTATTCCAGGAGATTCAATGAAGGTTTTTTGTAAGCGGAGTTGTTTTCTCTACATCAAGTTGTAAAAATTTCGTTCCAATAGTCTCTCACTGATCGGGAATTTCGTAATTTGTGCCTTTTCAAAATAATTCGGATCTTTTTTGCGGTTTAATTCATTGGTTCCGGCAGTTTTGAACCTACGGCAGTTAGGTTAGGTTTGGTGTACCTACTGGCAACTGTGTGCCGTTTAGAGTCCTGTCCGCTCAAAGCTCGGAAACATAATCCGTAATAGCTCAGGTAATATTGCCGACTGATAATATTTTTCACGGCCGAAAATAAAATTATAGACGAATGATATGCACTTTCCGGCCTCAACATCCTTGCAGTTGCAACGCGCCGTTGCCAGAACTCTTCGTATATTTTCACCCATATGTACTGCAACCGAAGTAGAGGCAAATGTTCTGCTGAAAGAGAGGACATTATATAGTTTCACCCAGAGACAAAATATTTAAGTTCTTTCCTCAGCTTTTCGGAGATTAGGCTCTTCTAAAGCGTTATTTTTGTCTTACGCGATCGGAGAATAACATATTGAACAATTTATGTGTAAGCTAATACATTTAGCAAACTTGCCAGGCAAAATGACGCGTTTATGGTGCTTCAGCCCAAGAATTTGGTAAAATGATTGTTGATGTGTGTAAGAACTTGTCAAATCTTTAATAATGCAAATCTTCACCACTATACCAGTATGCTAGTGGACGGCCTCTATTTATCTCTGTGTTTGACATTGAATGACATCATTTAAGCAAACTCCTATCAATATTATCTTTCTTGCAGTGGCGAAGCATGAATAATCGATTATCGATATTTCCCCGTTTGAAACTATGGTAAATAATCGATTATTAAGACGTTCATTAAAGACACCTTGTTTATCGATCCTTCTTTACAGGTTTAAATAGCAGATCAATCGATATATCGCAAAGTACGCCGCGCCACTGCTTGCTTTAAACGTAAACGGAGATTGGACTTAAAGAATAATTTTCTCCAAATTATAATCGGCAGATTGATGGACATAGTTTGGTTTATCAAGAGAGTTAGAAATATTTCCTCGTGGTTTTGTTGTATTCCACTATTTTCATTCAAAATCGACAACCTGCTTCAATTGCACTTCGACCGCTAAGAATGACTGTTCTGTACGATGCTTTTTATGCTGAGACTTTCAGTTGAATTTCGATGACTTGCAGGTTGGGAATGTCCTGGTTCACATTGAGCGGCATGGGGGGAGAAAGAATTTCAGTCATTAAAAGGCGTCGTTTCATCGGACTCGGGCTTAAACGGGTGATCGCCCGAGGGAAAGGAAAAATTTAAAATCATGTGGGAGACGTAACTCATCCCGTCGCTCGACGTTTCTGATTTTAATGCTATACAAATTATGCAAGAAGAACATTATGCATTCATTCCATTAGCCTTGTATGAGGAAACCATCGCCCATTTTTCATCTTGGGGATCCATGACTCTCGAAATAAGGGGATTTGAAGAATGGATTCGGTCTTTTCAGCCTATTGACGTCACAACTTGCGCAAACTTTCATATGGATTCAGTCAATTGCGCCTCAGATGATTGGAGTTAAAAAGTATTATGAATACATCAGTTGGATTACCTGTATTTTGCAAAAAGGAACCAGGAGCATTGCAGTGTTGCTGAAATTATGCAACTTCTTTTGCATCGGAAGAAAAACCTGATTATCCATTAACAGTTTCTATTTTACTCGCTAAAAATTGTGAAACGACAAAAATGAATATGTAAATTTCATACTTTTTCAGTAAAAATCAATAATGGTTTACTTCATCGGCACAATAGGCAACGCTGGAATTAAGCTAACGTGTAAAATATACAATCAAAGCCCCAGTCAGTGTCGCAGGCGACGGATACCAAACGAATTTCATTATAACGCCTGGATGCAACTATTCGAACGCCATGGATGTCCGTGTTGCATATACACTGAATTGAAGGCGTTTTGACTTCAGACACCAATCCCTTCACCAGCGGGGCAGCGGCAGCCAGTGAAGCGCGTCAATTAGAGGAGTCGGACGAAATGCGGAGACATTAAAAGCTCATATCGATGTGAATACGGAACGTTGAGGTTTTAGAAGTGGTCTCACTCTCTCGCACAATTTCCTCAAAGGAGCACCCCATAAAATTTATAATGTGAAGAAATTAACTTCAAAATTTGCACTTTCAGCCAAAAATTCCATGTCCAACCTGCATGAAAGGCTCGGTTTATCATGTGGCGGGCTATACTGCGAGTATTTAAAATATCAGAGTTGATTACGTTTTCGATGAAAAACTATGTACAACAATACCCGGTTCCTAAACCGTCAGGTGGTCCACTAAGATGGAATTTCACATACAATTTTCGACGCATACCAGTGGCGTGGCGTGCTTTGCGATACATCGATTGATCTGCCATTGAGACCTATGGAAAAGGATCGATAAACAGGGTGTTCGCAACGAACACCCTAATAATCGATTCTTTACCATAGTTTACAATTAAGAAATATCAATAGTCGATCATTCACGCCTCGCCACTAACGCATACACCTAGGTACCCATTTTCTCGCATAAATGTTGATTCCGCTTTACCACATACCCTTAGATACCTATTTTCTCGCATAAATGCTGATTCCGTTTTAACGCATACACACATATACACTGGAAAAAAACACATTGGATCTAGAGTCCAGACTCTTAAAAACATCGACAAGAAAAAGCACTCTTGATTCAATCAGAATCCAGCTTAAATCAAGAACCAAGCCTCTTAATTTAAGCGGATTTCATTTTGATTCAAGCAAAAATCCGAATGAATCTAGAGTATTTTTTCTTGTCAATGTTTTCAAGAGTCTGGACTCTAGATCCAATGTGTTTTTTTTTTCCAGTGTACCTATTTTCTCGCATAAATGCTGATTCCGTTTACCCAGATAAAGTTTCTAAAACTTGGAAAGTTGGCAAGGCTGCTTGGGATTACGAATTCCTTTCGGTTTCAGCGGGCCGCGCGGAACTGGCTTGGGCTCGAAGTGGCCAGCGCGAGGAAGCCGGATTATGTGTTAAAAAATTCGCCCAGTTCGGACGAGGTGAGCAGCCTGAAAAGGTAGCTTATCTGCGCAGATCGGCACCCACAGGTAAGTGCCAAGTGGAAGCCAGGTAAACAGGCTACACACTTCCGCAATGACGCGAATTTAGCCTCAAGCAACAAAGTCTCTTTTATTATCGGCGTTGCCGCCTTGCATCACGCTCGTGGGCCCAAAATTGGTCGGGGAATGAGACCTCTTTCGAGATACTACGGACGAGTAATGACCGAATTCAAGTCCGTCCTGCCATCTTCGATTGGCCGAAAAGAAGGAAAGATTCTAAAACAATAAATAAAAAATAAATAACAGAAATAATGCTCAAAAGTCTCCCCGCAGAAGAAATTTTGTTTCACAACGTGCATTGGATCCATCGTCAAATGTTGAATTTCAGCGCAAAATTACCGAGAAAATTGTTCGACCCCAATTGAATCAGTGAGAACGAAAACACACCAACTCAGTAACTCAAAAATGCTCAATTTCCATCAAAGACAGTCAATTTACATGAATGTCATTAAAGTTAGCGCATCTGTTCCAACTTAGACCTTTAAAGTGTCCATTAGTGCTTGTCTTCCGGCGGCATAAATCTTTTTCTTAAACTAACTTCTCCACCTATTCTGCAATTTTGTGTGTATCTTGATTATTTTCATTTTTCCGAGTTGGTGTGTTTTCGTTCTCACTGATTCAATTATCTTTTCTGTTTTAACTAATTGTTGGTCGTGCAGACTTGCTTTTCAGACTCTTCTGTTTTACCTATGGGTACGTAAAAAGAGCAGTCCCGAGCGAATTTCCGAAATGAATCGCGTTTCTTTAAAATTCGGCTGTTTTTTTTATGCAAATTTTTTGGCATTTGACGCAGCCGGACACTCGAAATCTTGATTTTGAATAAAGAAACTTCACACTACGTGAATCCACCAACACACTTTTTCCCTCAGGAAGCCCATAAGCCTTCCAGGTCTGAAGAAGTGGAGGTGGAGGCTAGAGTATCTGTATAGGCAGAGCACAGCCATTTGTAAGCCGCTTCTATCGGTCGCATAAAATAGGCCTTTGTGTAGCTCTTTTTGCCGGCTATAAATTGTTACCAACGGCGGTTAAGACAGAATGTAAGATCGGAACCCCACACAACACATGAGTGCCGCATTCAGTTGGCACATAGTATCGTTTGACAGGATGTAAAATCGCGTTTTTCTATCACCCGAATCACCCAACTTTTAAGCCCCATCCAACTTTTCTACTCTTGCATTGAAGTCCCTGAGATATTCGATTAGAGACCAAGATCCCCTTCAATTTTGTGGCTATGCAATTATGCCTACTTGAAAGTCGAAATAGTTGTATCAAATGTTACGCCCCATTCAACTTTTCTACTCCTGCGTTAAAGTCTCTGAAGTAGTAGATTGGAGACTAAGATCCCCTTCAATTTTGTGGCTATGCGATTATGCACTTTAACATCCACTTAACATTGTTGCTTATGCAGCTTATCCACTTTAACATTGTTGCTTATGCAGCTTTCTAGAGCACACCTCGTGTTTCCACTCGTCTATAGTTCCTCTAGGCAGAAATACGTCCAAAGTTCTAACACTTTGAACGTATTCTACCTAAAATCCCCGAACGATAACACGAGTACATCCTTAATACGCCGCGTGTTCCATTCGATTTATCCGTGACCCTCGGTTAGAACGGACAACTGTGAACTCCACGACTAATGGTGCCTAACCTTACCTAACGAGCGTGCGGATGATGCTGGTCGTGGATGGTTCGCGCCGATGAATGGACTTCGGAGGGAACGCTCAGTTAATTTGACTGATGACTGGTGAGTGGTGACCATTGCTCATTCTTCTCGGATCCAAGTCCGAGGCAAGCGAAAGAAACAATAAACGAAACATCTTTGTCATCGCTGCAGAGCGCCAGTTCTTCCACTTTCCTTGACAGTCACACACCGCACACCGCGCTCATTCAGCAATTGCATCACCATGGTCGCTCAGTGGCGGTTCTCGCAAGAAGAGGGTTTGCACTAGTGGCGTGGTGTGCTTTGCGCTGTATCGATTGATCTGCCATTCAAACCTATGGGAAAAGATCTATAAACAGGGTGTTCGCAACGAACACCTTAATCGTCGATTCTATACCATAGCTTCATACACTGGAATAAAAACACATTGGATCTAGAGTCCAGACTCTTGAAAACATTGACAAGAAAAAATACTCTTGATTCAATCAGATTTAAGCTTAAATCAAAAGGAAATCCGCTCAATTCAAGAGGCTTGGTTCTTGATTTAAGCTTCAATCCGATTGAATCAAGAGTATTTTTTCTTGTCGATGTTTTTAAGAGTCTGGACTCTCTCTAGATCCAATGTCTTTTTTTTCCAGTGTATGGAGAAATATCGAAAATCGATCATCTATGCCTGGCCACTGGTTTGCACTGCAAATTGCACTGCTTCAGATTAATCCTTTGATGAGCTGAGTTCGCAATATTTTTAATAATTTTCTTCCAAGACGGAAAATTCGAGGAAAATACATGCACAAGTTTGAAAATGTACCACCTTGTGACGTTATTTCCCATTTTAAAATTATGTGTTATAGCAGATTAGATCATCATGTTTGATAGAATATTTTTCTACAGATTAAACTGAAAAATGTGAAACGAAGTTGCGGCGTTCTTGCTTCGGACGGCAGAATTGCTCCCTAGTTAGGTTCAGTTCGGATAGGCAACTGAACTAACTGCGGTGTGGTAGGTTGAGTATCGCGGGGAAGTGAAGGCGCCAAAAGCCGCAATAGATCCGAGATCGATGACCTGTCAGCAGGGATCGCACACTGGCTCTTTGTAGAATACACTACCATGTGAGATGAGAATTCAGGAGTCGGAGCACGAGTCCTTTTATCAAAATTTCATGTTCGGCACATGGTGAACACATTGAAAATTTCAAATGTCTCAATCATCGAGGTACATTCTTCAAACAAAATGAGTAACAGATTCCTCGTTATCCAAGGAATAGGGCTCCTCTTTATCAAAATCCTGCCAACATGCACACTGGAAAAAAAAAAAAAACACATTGGATCTAGAGTCCAGACTCTTGAAAACATTGACTAAAAAAAATACTCTTGATTTCATCGGATTTTTGCTTGAATCAAAACGAAATCCGCTTAAATTAAGAGGCTTGATTCTTGATTCAAGTTAGATTCTGATTGAATCAAGAGAACTTTTCCTTGTCGATGTTTTTAAGAGTCTGGACTCCAGATCCAATGTGCTTTTTTTCCAGTATGCACCCGTAACTCAAGAGAGCTTTGACCGTGTGCGGAGGCCTCAAGTGAGAACTTTACACCGCTGCGTGGCAAGACTTTGACGCGTGTGCGTTGGATATTGTCAGTATTCTTCACACACATCGGCCCCAGACCTCTCCCCCTCCCCTCCTACAACGACCCACTGAGATGACTTCCACTTCCAGTTGCACACTTCCCCAGTTGCAGCGCGCTAATCGCTTATTTACGTAAGTGCACAACGGTGCCGTGCCGCATCAGAACAGAAAAAACTGTGCTGTCTTCTCTTGATAAACTTGATGGATAATAAAAGTATCCCGGAGGTTTCAAATAAATCCCTGCTCGTATTGTGAGATTTACTTTCGAGAAAGACTAATTTGGTGGCCACGTCATTTCCTCTCATACATTAGTGATGTTCGATACTTCCAATTTGAAAAAAGAAAAAGGAAAACACAACTTCAAGTCTAAGCTCTACATTGAGTATTTACAACAGACTGCCGATTGTCAATACAATTGATGGGGAGAAACATGAAGTTGGGGTATCATGAATTTGTCTCTGATACATCATAAATTGATTTATTACTCGTGGAACATGAAAAATTTCGACTACGAGGTGATGTTGGTTGCATTCAACCATCCCAGCGATCCTAGCGTTGATACCCGTCACAAAGTTTTGTAAGTTCAAACTTGGAGAAGAGCTTAGTGAATGGAGGTCTCAGGTCCCAAAAGGGTGACCAACCTATAAAATTACTTGAAGAAAGCTTAAGGAAAATTAACGCCAGTAATGAATCCTAAACTGTGTTGAAGAAAATATCCACGGAAATAGACGATAGTAAAAATAGGCCATTTGGAAAAACATTTCGGCTGCACTTTTTTGGGCTCCAGCCTATTTGCAATGGTGGAGGTCTGATGTACGTATTTTCAAATTTCAGCCACGACCATCGACCATATTCTCCTATTAAAGATACCCTATTCGCCTTTCAAACAATTTTTTATCCTTTTTTGGTTTCCGCCGGGTATGACGTCATGACGGCAATTATTGCTCGGAGGCGGCCTCGTTGGGCGACAAACCATTTCGGTGCGGGACATCCTGGCTACGTGGTTGGCGAGGCCCGTCGCAAGCGGCCGTGAAAACTTTGAGCTTCTCCGCGCGGAAGTTTCGTGAACGGCTTATCAAACAACCGCGGTTGCAAGACTCATCGAGAAACCATCGTTTAATAAACCAAAGGACCTCTCTCTTTAGGCATACTCTACAGCCCGAGTCTCAACAGATTAGGTTAGGTATAAGCCTTCGAACCGTATTCAGGGGCCGTTCAAGTATCAAGTAACGCACTGGGGGGGAGGGGGGTTCGAGCCAGCGTTACGGGTGCGTTACAAGGGGGAGGGGAGTCCAAAAAACGGGCAAAAGTGCGTTACGTAAGAATTGAACGGCCCCTTTGTAGCTGCTCCTTTTCTGAGGAAGGCCACTACACGTATGGTTTTCATTGTGACCGAGGTAGGCTTAAGGAGGCCTTTTACATGCGTAACATCATAGAAAAGAAAACTTTTCCAAACCTGCAATAAAATTCAAGAGTACATATAACTTTGGAAATGGGCACTTACAATGGATTAAATTGTTTCGCCACAACACAAATCACCAGGAACAGAGAACAAAGTAAAGGGGATTTGGAAAGTGTTTTACCTTAAATTTTGTAAAAATCACAGAATTTTTACTTCGTATTTTTGTATTTGTTTTTTCGGTAACAAGTAATTTTAATCTATAGCAATGATATATTTCCAAACATATAGTATCCTCGTAAATTTTACTCCAGGTTGGAAAAATTGTCCTCTTTATGGTGTTATGTTCGGGGCTTCCATAAACCTCCCTTGATTACAATTTAAACCATGAAGAGTATCCTTGAAGAAAGGAGCTGTTTAGTGTTTAATGATAATGAATATGAATACGACTCTTCAGCTTAAAGTTGACACGAAAGCCCTGAAATTTTCTTGAGGAGAAGGAAGAGGAGCTAACACTCCTTTCCGCAATATCTCATGACCAACCCCCCCCCCCCCCTCCCAAAAAAATACCAACCCCCGTCCCGTAACATTGAGGATTTAATCTAGGACACTCCCGATCTCGTGACGTTTACATGAATAAATTCAATCGCAGGTCGATTTCTGTTAACTGGGTGAAATCTTTGCATTCAAGGTGTCACTTGCCACCGGTGTAGGAAAATAAAAATGTTCTGCAAGGAAATTTTTGTTTTCCTGAACTCTATCGCTGATAAGAAACAAGACATTTTACTCCGGTCCTATTTAAACCTCACACACCACGCATTAGGTTTTAAGAACTCAGACTTTTCCTCGCATTAACGATTCTTTCGCCCACAAAGTAGTTGGCTCAACAGGAACTCGACTGACAATATTTTATTTAAATTTTATCAGCGGCTCATAAGTAGTAGGATGGAAAGTCCGCTTCATTCCATTTTCAACGCTGTCTACTTCTTATTCTAACTTAATCCGTCTACAGATTTTTGTTACTCGGTCCTCAGCAGCCTTAAATTATGTAAGGAGATTTTAGGGATATATAAGCTGTTATTTGCATTAAAATCTGTAATACTCGTTTTCGTGATTGCAAATCGATTCGACACAATTTCCCGCTCGCATAGTATGGTCATTTGTAAGGGTTAAAAATTTTCATAAAGTCTCGCGTGAATATTTGTTTAAAATTTTAGCCGTGACGTAAACTCCTCTCGCCAGATTACTGCTTTCGATTCTGAATCTGAATTAATATTTTTAGATCAGCGTATAAACTCTTGCTCATTTGAAGCAGAATATGAAAAAGTCTCGCATAGAATTACAAAGTCAAATTTAAATGTCATTTTTTGTCGTGGTATTTTTTTATGCATAGCCGTAGAGTTTAGTACAATGTCAAGGCTACCTCTTTAGCTTTTTAATTGATTCCAAGATGTCATGAAGGGTCGTATAATTTGCGGTGTTGCATCTCTGTGTGAGAGAAATGTTTCAGTCTATCTGCATGGTCCCTACGAATGGCAATGGTGTGAATTTATTCCTGTTCGTTGTTCATGTTTTCATAACTCAAAGAGGAGAAAAAAATATTAATAAATAAAAAAAAAATAAAAGATAATTCTACGACGAATTAAAAGAGTTGCTTCTTTCTTCTGTTTTTCTTACACTCATTTGTTTCGTTGACTTCAAATAAACGATCATGCAATTCCATAGCTCATAGTATAATTCAAGTGAATTTAATTCAAAGTAATGAATGAGCTCTTGCATGATGCGTGAGGGATTTGCGATTCAAGTACTCTTTATACGTAAAATTTCGCGAAAAACACGATGGTGCCACTGGTTTTCTCTGGAATCAACTCCAAAGCTCAAAAAAAGCTCTCAAAGTGGAAGCCGTAAAGGAGAGGATATCCCACGCTACCCTAAGAGTCCACCTCTACATCAAGCCAAACTCGCTATGCAAAGTTAAGGAATAAACACATCAGAAGGTTTGCCGTGTTTTCAGTTTTGGAGTCCCTAAACAAGGCGACAGCCCTTTCAATGTATTTGCTTCCTATCTATGTAAAGAGGGTTTGTCCTTATTTAGAGGTGGACTCTCAGGGTAGTGTATGGTATCCCCTCCATTACGGCCTCAACTTTGAAAGCTTTCTTGAGCTGTGGAGCTAATTTTAGAGAAAGCAGTGGCACCATCGTGCTTCTCGAGAAATTTTACTTAGGAATTAGTACTTGAATCGCAAATTCTTGTCACATGCAAGATCAGCTCCAGTCCAGGTTTTTGAGGATTTCCACCGAGACAAGAAAAAACGGCAACCCTCCTTTTCAAAGTCATGACGTGAAAAACTTCCTCAGAAGCTTCGTTATTTAATAGTTCTAATTTTAGGTAGGAGAGGAATTTAAAATTAAAACTGCTCGTCTAAAACGTGTCAAAGGAGAGGAAAATTGTTGTGAAAATGAGGAAAACACGCGCGATAATGAATATTAATTTATCGGCGCTGAATCTAAATTCATTCGGGCTGCAACTGGAAGCAACCGCTGTAAATGACTTCTCACAATCAGCGCGCTTTAATTTCCTCGGACGGAAAATCTGAGGTCCTGTTTAGGACGGGTATAATGCCGAGAAATGAAAATGACTACCTTCTTCCCTCATTAGTGTTGATTTTATCGACTCATGCAGTCGTTACACCAACACTAGAGCTGAAGTACTGTTTTAAGATGAGCCCCGCCGTATGTATAACTCCGTGGTTTTCAGGGTTCACGACAGTATTTAGTTGCATCTTTTTGCCAGAAGAGTTACGGTGTTTCCTCCTCTTCCTCAAATGAACATCACTTTATCTGACCAGTTTTCCAGCTTGTTTGACGAAGAATTAACTTTTCCGCCTTCTCACCTGTGTCTGTTCTTTTGAAGAAGGGACATAGAGAGGAATTACGTCCTGAAGCTTTGATAAGAATATTGTTCGGTTTTTGATGTTTCGTTCTCGTGAAAAGAACGAGCCAGAAAATTGATTGTGTGAGTTTGAAAAAAGTCTCATGCACTCGGGGTAGTTTCGCAATTATTCTCTCCACCGTCGGAAAATGACTTTCAGTGTAGGTCGTAACGTCGTCTCATAAGTTTATCATACCGAAATCGTGGTAATGTTGTTCAAGCTCACACAAAAATAAAAGAAGTAATTGTTGGACTAGTAAACTGTTAGACTGTAAAATGTTGGACTGGTGGGTGATATACTTGTAAACGTACAAATAGTTAGTAATCTAATGATCAAAATACGAATATGATCAATCTATCCTCGTGAAAAAATTATTTTGGGACTACTGTAAGATTTACATTCCGGCGATTTTAGAATCAGAATTTTGAAATCAACCCCTCCCCCTCCGCCCTATGCAGTTTTGAGTCGCACTTTATACGTGAAGGAAAAGCCCAGAGCTCGGGTTTCATTGTCAGTTGGCCTCTCTTCGATAGGTAAAAATTATGGTCCAGAAATGTTCTCAAAGTAATAGAAAGGGATTTGATGTAATCAATTTCTTCTAGTCAGTTACTTTCCTCGAAGTTGGCACTCGTCGGAATGATACCTACATTCTTTTTAGTATTGAATTGAAAAAATGTCTTGCCGAGCGTGTCTCTACTTTTCGGAAAATGAAATGGACGTATTTCTATCAAACAGAACTATGTGCAGGTGAGAAATATGGGGTGTGCTCTAGAAATCTGCATAAGAAGCAATGTAAAAGTGGGCGTGATTCCTTTTGAAGAATTGGAAAAGCGGGATATTACATTCTATCAAACAGACCTATGTGCCAACAGAATGCGGAACTCATGAGCCGCGGGCATGGCACGAGAGCGTTGTGAACAGGGCTCATGAGTTAAAGAGTCCCGCGCGAGAACTCCCCGTCGCGCTCCGGCTCCTTCATTGCCGCTGACGTCACTGGCGCTCTATTATTCTCATTCACTCTTACGGCCAGAGAACTAACGAGCACACCCCATATTTCTCACCTTCACGTAGGTCTGTTTGGTAGAAATGCGTCCAAATGAAGGTCCCCTAAAGGGTAATTGCATTAATTTTAAAACGATAAGTGCCTTTTTTGAATGGGATTCTTTTGGAGACTTAAACGCGAGGCTAAGAAAGCAGCGATCCCAAACGCCGACCATCCAGAGAGAGTTAGTACCTTTTTTGAATGAGATTCTTTTGGAGACTTAAACGCGAGGCTAAGAAAGCAGCGATCCCAAACTAAACGCCGACCATCCAGCGAGGCGAGAGTTCTTATATCGTTGGTTGACTCGCTGCCCTGCGCGCCGCGCCGCGGTGAATTTTGAGACCACCGATGGATGCGTGCGCGAACCGATACCAGTTGCACCGTCCAACATCGGAAACCAAAAACACAAACAAAACTCGGCCTTCCCGAGCGGCGATCGGACGGTGACTCGAGCAAAAAGAGACGACTTGCTTTTGTTTCCGTCTTGGGCTGTCTCCGCGAGCAGGTGACAGAAGAAATTAAGTGAGTCGAGGTGAAGCCGACTCCAAAACAAGATCCAGTCTCAGGGTTAGCGAGGAAGGTGAATTTCACGCGAGCCCCAGATTTTAATCGCCGTCTCCAACGCTTGCAGCAATGCAACCTGTACTGCCGCCCTGAGGAAAAACGCCGTATGGACATTCCAGAGTTGCCAAGTTTCCTAAAATTAGTAAAATAATTTTGAGGAAAGTTTTAATATTTTTCCTTGAAATTTTCAGGTATTTTGGACCGAATGGAAATGTTGCATGTGTGAGGAATTTGCGATTTGACTGTTGATTCTTATGTAAAAGTTTGCGAGAAACACGATAGTGCCACTGGTTTTCTCTGAAATCAACTCTCAAGCTTAAAAAAAGCTCTCGAGTTGAGGCCAAAATGGAGGGGATATCCCACCCTACCCTGAGAGTCCACGTCTACATCAAGACAAACTCTCCATGCAAAGATAGGGAACAAATACATTGACAGGGCTGCGACTTTATTTAGGGACTCCAAAACTGAAAACACGGCAACCCTCCTGCTAATGTATTTGCTCCCTATCTTTGCATGGAGAGTTTGTCTTGATGTAGACGTGGACTCTCAGGGTAGGGTGGGATATCCCCTCCATTTTGGCCTCAACTTGAGAGCTTTTTTTGAGCTTGGGAGTTGATTTCAGAGCAAACCAGTGGCACTATCGTGTTTCTTGCAAACTTTTACATAAGAATCAATAGTCAAATCGCAAATTCCTCACACACGCAACATCTCCATTTTCAGGTATTTTGGACCGAATTGCGATCAATATGTCGTCTGAAAAATTTGAAGCGAAACTTTAAAAAAATTTCCAGAGAATTTGGTTTTTATCAAGGGAAATCTGACAGCGCCTGAAGACTCGTACGGCGTTTTTCCTGAGCGCGGCAGTGTACGCGTCAATATTTAGCGCTCGGTCCGGAAAGTCCGTGTCCTCTGACGCCGGGTTGAGAAAGAGCTAGCAGTACGTGCTGAATGACTGTGCGTGCAAAAGCTGTCCACTATCAAGTATCACTCCAAACTTTAAAGTAACAAGACGTAAGCTGTAAAATAACTGGGTTTCATGGATTAATTCTCTGCCGAAACCGATCATGTTGAGAATGTGTTGGCATTATAATATCTTCCATGGCACCAACATGGTAGCAACTTGCAATGGAGATGTTGCATGTGCGAGGACTTTGCGATTTGACTATCGATTATTATGTAAAAGTTCGCGAGAAACACGATAGTGCCACTGGTTTTCCCTGAAATCAATTCCTAAGCACATAAAAAGGTCTCAAAGTTGAGGCAAAATGGAGGGCATATCCCACGCTATCCTGAGAGTCCACCTCTACATCAAGACAAACTCTCTATGCAAAGATAGGGTGCAAATACATTGACAGGGCTGCCTTTTTATTTGGGGACTCTAAAACTGAAAACACGGCAACGCTGCTAATGTATTTATTCGCTCCCTATCTTCGCATGGAGAGTTTGTCTTGATAAAGAGGTGGACTCTCAGGATAGCGTGGGATATCCCCTCCATTTTGCAGTTGAGAGCTTTTTATGAACTTAGGAGTTGATTTCAGGGAAAACCGGACGCACTATCTTGTTTCTCGCGAACTTTTACGTGAGAATCAATAGTCAAATCGCAAATTCCTCACACATGCATAATCTCCATTAGCCCAAGTGACCAGCATGGTGCCAACGTATCGCACACATGGTATACAATGTTGAGACCATGTTGGCACCATGTTGATATATTGTGGTTTTACTCCCCAACACATTCGTTTTCAGCACGATTTTGCGACTCGCTCCAGAAGCGATGGAATTCACTTACGATCTCACCGAATAGTTGAAAATCCTATATTTTGACATGCTATTGTTCCAAGCGAGTATCATATTTTAATGATGTTATCCTCTCGAATAACTTATTACTTCGATACATGCTCTTCTGAAGTGAGTATCATATTTTAACGTTGTCATCCTCTCGAATAACTTATTACTTCGATCCACGATTTTAATATCCGTCCTTTGTTTTCAGATACGGGCTATTAGGTGCCAGTGGTTGTGGTAAAACGACACTTCTCAGCTGTATAGTCGGACGACGGCGATTAAACACGGGAGAAATCTATGTTTTAGGAGGCAAACCCGGCACGAAAGGGAGTGGCGTCCCCGGAAAAAGGGTCGGCTACATGCCTCAGGTGAGCACAATATATTTTTCATTTGTCTATTGAACGTAAATGATCTACGGACGATAATCCTAATTAGAGTCCCTTTATACTGAGAGTCAAGACAATGTGAATCCATTTCTGATTAGTTCCCGTATTTTAGGCGTTCACAGTGTCGCAAACGGGAATAAAGATTACATTTTCACCGATTGCAAAGATTATAATCTGGAATGGACCAGGGAATTACGGGTTCGGCAAGGAACAAACGGAATGAGAGAGGGAACGGAGAAAGGAATTTGAGAATGGGCGATCAAAGATTACGAAAAACGTTCAATTTGTGTAATCTTTATTCCCGTTTGTGACTCCATGAGGGGGTGTTGTCTTGACTCTCGGTATAAAGGGACTCTAATCCTAATTTCATTGCCCTTTTCTGTGACCATGTTTTTTAATATCAATCTGGCGACTAATTTTAGTATAATAGTCATCCTTGGATGTAGCTTTTTAGACAACTTTTCAAAGATGCATGTCGAGCGTCCAGCAAAAAGGCACAGATTGGGAGGAGAAGTAATGTTCGCAAGTTGACAATACTCCCAATTCCTCTCAATGGGCCTGTAGCAATCTTTTCCAGAGCAAAACTAAGAGTTGACAGTTGCAGACACTGACTCAAAAATCACGATGAGCGCATTGGCAAAGTCTGCAGTGCACCTTTACTTCACAATCAACCACTACAATCTACTACCGCCAATCTACACACAATCTCATTCAATCTGTGTAAGAAATGTGCGTTTTTTTAGCTTCCCGCTTCAAAAATAATACTGCAGCAAGGTGAACATTCCGTAAGAGGAGGTGTTCCATCCAACCCTTGCGCAGTAGGATGCCACACAATATTCAACATAATTAGCGCGCAAATCGTGAGGGAGTACCATGACCTTTATCAACGCAAGGAGAATGTAAAGAACACGCCGGTTCATAAGATCTTGTCTTCGTCACGTGTTCTACGGCGGTTCGGCGTCGGCCATGTTGAATATTGCGTAGCATCCCAGTGCAGAAGTGTTGGATGGAGCGACTCCTCTAACGAAATGTTCGCCTATGCCGTAGTATAGTTTTTGAAGCGGAAAGCTAGGAAAAACGCAAATTTCTCACACAGATTGTGAAGTTAGAAGTGCATTGCAGACTTTGCCAATGCGCTCATCGTGAGTTTTGAGTCAAATCTTTTCTGCAATAGTCAACTCTTACACTGGGAAAAAAACCACATTGGATCTAGAGTCCAGACTCTTGAAAACATTGTTAAGAAAAAGGACTCTTGATTCAATCAGATTCAAGCTTAAATCCAAAGGAAATCCGCTCAAATTAAGAGGCTTGGTTCTTGATTTAAGCTTAAATCTGATTGAATCAATAGTAGTTTTTCTTGTCGATGTTTTTAAGAGTCTGGACTTTAGATCCAATGTGTTTTTTTTTCCAGTGTAGTTTTTCTCTGGCAAAAGTTTGCTACAGGCCCATTTAGATCCATCATGAACAATCGATTTTTGGTGCGACAGCGTGCCTGAGAAATCTCCGATTGTTTTAAGTACATTCGAATGAGACCCAATGTTGCCAGCATATGAGAACGAATTCTCAGTGGCCTGGAGAAAAGAGGAACTGGTTTCCTAAAGTTGGGTTTATTGACCGCGGAGTAACCTTGGTTCCAACGAAGCTTGCTCTTACCTCACCCACCGTCCTTGACGTCATGTGCACTTCAATGTTGCACTAATCGAGTTCCCTCTCAAGTTCCCTCTCAAGGCTTATTCTTGGTTCAAGACGTATGTAAAACCTTTGCCGACCCTCTAAGCTGAGATAAGTTGGGCTCTTACGTCACAAGTTAAGCGAAATAGAATGAAGATTGGACTGCGTTTAACAGAAAGGAACCAAGCCACATCAGTTATTGCCAAATTAAACGGGCAATTTAATTATTTACAAGAGAATGTTTGTGCGGATTTGTTTGGAAATTTTTAGGAATTTGCTTCGCACTAGGCAGAAAATTCACTGAAAATTGCACAAAAATCCGCACAACTGTTTTCATGTAAAAAATTAAACTGCCCAATCAAATTCGGCAATCATTGACGTGGCTTGGTTCCTTTCTGCTGAATGTAGTCCAATTTTGTTAACGTTAACGTTCCGCTCGCACCAAACAGGATTTTCTTCTTGAGTCAGATCACGTACGGAGTAGTTTGCGAAGCTCTTAAATGTAAAAGGGTTTACGTATCAAAACTAATTTTTTATCGCCAAATTCGGATGCTTAGTGAGACTATTAGATAAGGAACAGGCATAAAATCTTGAGTTCACTTGGAGAAGCTCCTTCATATTATGAGCTATGCAAAAAGCTTTTCCTCAATGTACGAATAGTTAGCTACCTGGTTACGTCTCACTCACCTCTGTCGCTCCATCCATTTTGATGTAAAATCTACTCATCAAATTATTAATTCACTGCGTGTCGTGTTGCAGGAGATAGCCTTATACGGAGAATTTTCAATTGCGGAAACAATGAAATACTTCGGGTGGATTTTTGGCATGGAAACTTCAGAAATCAACGACAGACTTCAATTTTTGCTCAATTTCCTAGATTTACCCAGTCAATCCCGGCTCGTCAAAAACCTCAGGTATGCAACTTCATAATGCAGATGTAACTTTTCTCCTCATCGCTTAAAAAAATCGCATCATTTTTTTCCCCCTCGAGCATACGTACTCATTTTCTACTTTTGCTTCCGACCAAGCTTTCGATCCAAAATAAGTCTTTTGGATCAGAATCGGGTTCATTCTGGCCCGTTTCATTCAAAAGAATGGCTCAATTTTCCCCTTGCTTCCTTCGTCTATCGCTTCATCTATCAATTTTAATAACCAGCCTGCTGGAAGGGGCTGTCGGTCCGGAGTGTGATGGTACATAGGCGTCTTTATGCAGAATGAGAAGTTAAGAATGAATTTCGGTCTTTCTTATTGGCGCATCTAAGTAGATGCATCCATCGGGATTTTGAGCCATTCTTTATTTTAGTGACCACGCTTCTGTTCGCTCGAGCTAAAGTTCACGACATACTCATTGGACCTCAAGTGTCGAAGAGCAAGTGTGGGAGGGGGGAGGGGGGTTGGATTTTTAAGGCGGAGCCGATTGCCGAGTAGCGAGTGGTCGAAGGAGTCTGGACGAAAGCGGAGCTTTCGGCGATGGCGAGAAGCAATTTACATTGAAAATGTGGAAAAGACTGTTGAAATCCTTGACTGGTGCGCGCTGCTCGGCGACCCGAACCGTGCGCCGCACAGCGGAACGAGCTGATAGAAAAAGTCGGACATGAAGTTTTCGACTAAAATTTCAAATTATGATGTTTGTATGGCAGGGTATCTACAAGTCCGGAATTTCCAGAAAGTTTGGAAATGGTACTGATTTTTTAAGGGCGGTCCGGAAGTACCGTAAAAGTGCAGAAATTCCGCAAGAAGGTCCGGATTTTTTGTCATTTTCGTCGCAATTTGAGCGAGAAACGCAAATGTTTGAAATTTTTCGAATTTCCTTAATTGGCTTAAAAAGTAATGAATTTTTCTGTTGAGGAGGTACTGTATTTCTTGGGTATGTGCTGAAAAAGCACTGTAAAAGTACTGATTTTTGGGCAGCCTGTTTTAGTAGACACCCTGTATAGCCACAAATTCCATTTCAATGGGTGTCTCCGATGGGAAATTTCACGAAAAACCCAATAAAACCATTCTTGAAGTTTTTTGTTTCATATTTTCGAAAATATAAGCTTTCAAAGTTGCCAAGTTTTGTCCGACTTCTCCTATTTACTAGATCCTGTGTGCGGCGTGCGTTTCGCTCGGGCACCGATCAAGGCGCATTAGTGTGCGGCTCCGGCTGCGGATTACCCCGTCGGCTCCGCGGCCTCGAACTTACGCGCTTTTTACTCCATCCCCCGCCGCCCCCCTCCGGCCCCAACCGCAGCTTCCTCCAACCTCCGATCCGGGATTTCTTCGGATTCTCGTCGTTTATTCACACTTCATGATTGTCTACGCGACCAGTCCTCCGAGGCTCTTAAATTCTTGATCGCGTATTCCACCGTGCGCAGGAAAAAAAAAAACTCCTGCCGTGGAAGCCGTACTTACGGGCTGTATAGACATACCATCTGCGTTACGGGCTCAGAGGTCGAAAGTTCCGGGCGTAGCACTCGGAGCAGTCGAAGCTGCGGCTTCAGCACCCGGAACTTTCGGTCTCTGAGCCCAGAACGGACGGTATGTCTATGTAGCTCGTAACGTTTGTACAGGAAAAAACGCCCTATGAGCCTTCGGACGTTCCTTTTCCTTTAATTAGGGTTGCCAGGGTCAGGGAATACTGGGCAATGTCATGGAATTTTATAAAGTCAGGGAATACTTGGAACCGTCAGGGATAATGACGAAATTGTCAGGGAAAAATTGTTAGGTCACCTTTATTTGCTTTCCAGAATGGGTTTAACAGTTCGAACAACAGATTTTGCTTGGAAATTATTTCAAAATACGTTTTTCAAATCATCTGGCTTATTCATAAAGGTCCGGGAATTTTACCAAAATGTGCTGAGGAAATCAGCAACGTATGAAAGAACGTAACTAAATTTTAGTATGAATAATGAAAGTTGCAGCAATGAACGGTTGCATTCCTTTGTTTAAGAAACGACTTATTAACCAACGAGGGGTAGGGCATTGGGCTACTATAGATAGTGCACTGGATCATGAGGTGATGTTTTGACAAGTTCAGAAGTATACATATTGTAACAAAGAAAGAAAGAATTTAGAGTGGAACCGAACCCTAGAGTCATTCGCCGTACGTAAATGAGTTTGTCTTCAGATCGATTTGATTTGCGTTCATTTCAGCTCGAAACAGAGACGGAAACTAGTTTTATGGTCCATCTCACTCTTCGATATGCGAGCTTCGTTAGCACTAAAGCACGAATTTAATTAGTTGGAGAACAATGCGTGAACGCAGTATTTATGGCAAGCGCAATTGCAACTTATTGACCCCTTTGTTCCCCATTCGATTCTTTGAGCAGCTCTTACTTTAATGACAGAATTCTGGCACTGAAAGAAAAATTTGTGTTGGACCGAGCTTAGCAAAAAGATGCCAAGCACGTGGACACGTTAAAAAACGCATCTATTTTTGTGGAGAAATAAATTGTATTTAATTTATAGACCAGTTTGCCTGTGAGAATCTACGGCTTTATGCCTGACTCGCATTTTCAAGACGTTGTCAACTCATCAAAATTAAAGAATGTGAACCTCATCAATAATATGGCCATTATTGGCCATCCATAAAAAGAGGGAATTCATGGTTCTTATAGGAGCATAGGTATTTTAAGAAAGTGATTTTCAAGCGAATTTAAAAAGGAGAATTTCAATATTTCCTACAAGACCCTCTCCAATATTTCAAAGAATAAGGAAGAAGCCATTTCGATTTTCTTACCAATAAAATACGTGAGGTTGCATTTTTATCCAATATTAAGCCTCAAATATGACAGATCAAAGCTTTGAACAATTTTATTATTCAAAGCAGCGCAAATCCTGCTTGATCTGACACTCTTAAGCGTTTTCCGTTGCAAAATGTTCGCAAACATTCCTCTGTGCAATGCTGTCGTTTTGATTTTGAGTCGTCGGAGAAAGTTTTTCTAGAATTTATTTTTCCGTGAACAGTCGCATATTTATGAGGTCTATTCTTCCTTTTCAATTGTTATCTGATTGATGTTTTTCTTGATTTTAGTGGTGGTCAACAAAGGCGAGTGTCATTCGCTGTTGCCCTCATGCACGATCCAGAACTGCTTATTTTAGACGAGCCTACAGTCGGTGTTGATCCACTTCTTAGGCAAAGGTAAGAGTTTCCTGTTGATTTTCATCACGATTTTATAAAAGAGGTACTTGGGGGCTGATAAATTCTTATCCACTCACTGTATAGTGCGGATTTTTTCCTTAGCCTAAAATTGAAAGGCACTTTTACACCCACACACAGGGTGTCTAGCATCAGGATTTTCCTGATTCTATCAGGAGTCAATCCCAAATTCATCAGGATTCGAGGGAAAATCGGTCGTAAAATCTGGATTCGAGAAAAGTCGGCCGTCCGATCGGATTTTTTTATCGAGCTATTTTTGTGAATGCAGACATTTTAATTTTTCTCCGCAAAAAATCAGGATTTGGAAAAATTATGGAATTAGGATTTAACAGTCAAAAATCAGGATTTCTCAAAATAAAAAAAACTAGACACCCTGACACATCTTCGGCGTTTATTTTTATTTTCTCTACTTCCTTTCACTATAAATGGCAGTCCCCGTAATTCACGTAAATTTACAATGCCCGCATCAATGTGAGTTATTCATTAATTTTCACCGTGTTCCTCATGTTTTCAGTATATGGAACCATCTCGTGCAAATCACGAAGGATGGAAACAAAACCGTCATCATCACGACGCATTACATCGAAGAGGCCAGACAAGCGCATACGGTGAGTTACTCTCATTCATATCAGTGGCCTAAAGCAAAAATGTCGCAATCAAAGCGATAGTAGGTGCGAAGAAAAGAAACAGAAAGAAAATGAAGAGGATGAAGATGAATGAAAGAGGCTGAAAAAGAGGAAAAGAGGTATAAGAAACGAGGAAGTAAGAAAATAAAACAGCTTTTTATCGAAAGGGATAAGATCAAATTAATGTCATGTCAGTTCGCCTTCAATTATTAGTGCAGGCAATACGAGCTCCCACGTGGTCGAATAGTGGTATCATTGTAAAACAGCACAATCCTCGCTCGGGACAAACTTTAAAGTGCTATTTTATAAAGCGGGCCGACCGATGTAGCACCAAATCGACAAGAATCGATGAAACCGGTTGAACCAATCGACATCGATTCGATCGAAAATATACTCAATTAATGAAGTAAGCAAGTATTATAAATATAATTTATTGCAAAGCATCTAGATGGCTTTTCGCAAGTTTGATGGTAAAGAAGAAAGTCTCGAAAGGCTAAAAAGCTCTTGGAAAAATAAATCTACTTTTCTATGATGCGTTAAAGTCTTCAAAATAACTACCGAAAACTTTGACTGGTGGCCGCTCATATTTATATAACGCTTAGAGTGGGAAGGGGGGGGGGGGTCTCAGCTCACGTTATGGGTGTGTTACAGTGAGGATGGAAAGTTATGGATTGCGTCAAGTAACGCTGGAATCGTTCATTGAAATTTTCTCGCAACTTTAAAAAAAACGAAAAACCGACGCGAGTTGGCAATTTTTCCTTTCAAACTTCACCACAAAACGCCCATTTGAGGAATGGGAGGTTGAATAAAGCGTCACGTAATTTTTTTAAGGGGCTTAAACTTGTTTTCAAGAGTGCGTCACGAGCGAGAAGTGGGAGTCAAAAAATCCGATTTTCAGCTTAACGTACGAATTTTGTGAACGGCCTCAGGTTGCCACAGTCAAGGAATATCGAAAAAAGCCGTAAAATTTTTAAAGTCAAGGAAAATGACGAAAATGCCTGGGAAAAATTGTCAAGTCACCCGTGTTTGCTTTCTAGACTAAGTTTGATGTTTCAAACAATAGATTTTGCTTGGAAGCGATTTGAAATTAAGTCTTTTTAACCATCTGACATATCTTCTATTTCCAAGGAATTTCACCAAAATGGGTCGGGGGAAATCAGGGGTATTTCAGGGAATTTGATTTTCTTCATTCTGCGGCAACCCTGAAACCGGCGTTGGATTCGTTAGACCGCGAACCCCGCTAACCTGGACCGGAAGCTTTAATATTGCGTACGCGTACGGCCCAAAGTTTTTTTTCCTTCGCGGCATGACGTATGGACGCGAGAAAAAATTCCGCGGTGGAGTTGGCCGAGCAGGCGAGGATCATCGGCGGCGACGCACAGTGGATCGAGTCAATAGGAGAGGTTGGACAAAATGCGGAAACTTCAAACGCTTATAACTCCGTTTGTACAAAACTTTGAGATTTTAAAAGTAGTTTCATTGGTTTTCTAGTGAAATTTTCTCCTAGACGCACCCCTAAAAATTTAAAATGTGACGAATTAAACATCAAAATTTGCAGTTTTAGTCAACAATTTCCTGTCCGACTTCTCTGATTGACTACACCGAAAAAAAAGAATTACTGATTCAGCAATTCAATTGCTAAAAACAGTGAGTGCTATGTTTCAACGCAGATTTTACAACACAAAAATGCTACTTTAACCACCCCCGTGGTTAAATTAGTTTACAATGTGGTTAAAGTAGCATTTTTTTGTTGTAAAATCTGCGTTGAAACATTGCACTCACCGTTCTTAGCAATTGAATTGTTGAATCAGCAATTTTTTTTTTCCGTGTAGATCCACTGTGCGGCGCGGCTGGTGGATAAAAGTATCGGAGATTCAAGGGCGTATTTTTCATAACATTAAATTGCGGATCGGACGCGGGCGCTCGACGCTGGAGGAGCGATGTCATTAGCGCATTGTTATCGAGCGTTTCATTAATTATTATTGCTCTTCGGCGCGGCGAGTCCTCCTCACGTGAGCCGTCATCATCCGTCGCCGTCGCCGTGTCGTGAAAATATTCACCGGAGCTTTAATTGCGCTCGCGAAATCGGACCTCTCCGCTCCGCCTTCCTCGACGCGGATCCGGGAAAACGCGCCGAGGGCGGCCGCTAAGTCGCGAAGACTTCCGTCAAACGCCGCCTTTGCACCTTTTTTACTCAGGGATGAGTTAAAAAAATTAAAAAATAAAAAAAAAATGAAAAAATAAAACAAAATGAAAAAATAAAACAAAAGAAAACACAGAAAAACAGAGAGTGACAACGATCCTTTGGGGGGAGGTGACCCTATCTTATACCAGCATCTATTTTGGTTTTTTGGTCATCCAGAAGTTTATGTTCTTATTTTACCAGGGTTTGGTATTGTGTCTCGTTTAATTAGTAGTGAAGCTGGGAAACTAGAAGTATTTGGGAGGTTGGGTATAATTTATGCTATAATAACTATCGGTATCTTAGGTTTTATCGTTTGAGGTCATTCTCAGGCAAAAAAACAAACAAACAAACAAACAAACAAACAAACAAACAAACAAACAAACAAACAAACAAACAAAAACAAAACAAAACAAAACCAAGCAAAAACAAAAACAAAACAAAACAAACAAAAAACATATGAGATCAGTTAAATGAGGGACTTGGAGGACGAAACGCATAGTTGCAGTTTTTGGAAAAAATTGCAAATATTAACGATTTCAACCAGGAGCAAACTCCCTGGTAAAAATTGGCAGTAGGATCTGTGTTCCAAAATACCATAGGCCTACAGCCGGCTGTAAGATTTCCAATAGCTTCTATAGCCGGCTACACACAATTTCTTATAGCCTTTTATAGCCGATGGCGATTGAGTAACAGCCAGGCGATAAAGTGTATGCTAAACGTTACTAATTACGGATGCTAGGACTTGGTGAGTTTTTGGACTACCGCTCTCTTTTTGGGCCGTAGTATCTTGATTTATTTTGCGAGGAAAGCTTCGTACTTTTGACGGATGCCTGCCATTCCTGATATATTAGAACGCCTTCAGTTTCGTATGATACTGTGCAATACCTCTGGTGTTAAATAGTTGCTTCAAGCGCCGTGGTACGCTGCGGCGCGGCTCGGCTGGCGGGCAGCCAGCGCAAAACGCGCATTGGCGCCTACAAACCTAACAGGGATACTTCACGCGTTGCGCAATGCGTGAAGTATCCCTGTTAGGTTTGGAGGCGCCAGTGCGTCGCCGCTCCGCTTTGGCGGAGTCAGCGTTATTCAACTCATCTATACTATAAGCTCCGAGACCTCCTAATTTTGCGAAACTGGTAACGCTTAGTGCCAGCGTTCTACCGGGCCGATTTTCATGATTTTTGCGTAAATCGACGGGCAATTGCCTCTAGATAAGCCAACTCTTTTCAGATTTTCAAAGTATGGCCCAGGTTTTTTTATATTACGTGGTAAAGTTGCGAATTCTCCCATTTAAACAATGTAAATTTATAATTTTTGTCATAGTTCGTTTGAACGTTCTACCGGGCCGATTTCCATGATTTTTGCGTAAATCGACAGGTAATAGGCCCTAGATGAGCCCGCTGCAATCAGATTTTGGAAAAAGGACCCAGGTTTTTTTACAATCACGTTATAAAAGTGAGTGAGTTTACAGAATGCTCCGGTACTGCTACCGCTATGCGCGGGAGGATGCGCAATGGTCGAGGAGGTTGCGCAGTAGCTGGGTAGCCTGCGCATCACCTCTACACTTATCTACACAAGATTCGCACCTGCGACTTCATGTCGAGCGGTGGCCGAGTCGTCTAAAGACGTCAAATGCGTCCGCTTTGATCACAGTGTGGGTTCGATCCCCGACTTATGAAATCTTAATTATTACCTGACTGTCATTGTTCATTGTTTTACTGCAATATTTCATCAAGCAGTCATTCCAAAACGCGTCCTTTTAATTTTAAAGTAATTTTAAGTAAAGTTTAAAATTAAAGTACCTATACCTCATATCGTATTTTTTTAGGGGCAAAATAAAACTAACACTGATAGGAGGGTAAAAATAGGGCCGCGAAGCGGCCCATTGATGGCGCGGAGCGCCTTCAGGGGGTTGGGCCGCGTAGCGGCCAGGGGGCATAGCCCCCTAGTGATTTTATAATGTTTGCACGTCCTGTATGGATTATTTTAATTTTAATTGATGAAAAAAAATATGTATGAAAGGAAAATATAATGTGTGTTTTGTAAGTATTAAGATGGTTCCGTATCAAACTTAATGATTTCCAAAGCACATGCATTTTTACACAATTTCTTATAGCCTTTTATAATCGATGGCGAAAAAGCAAGAGCCAGGCGATAAAGTGTAAAGCCCGGCGATAGGAGCTATAGCCCGACTGCATAATTTTTTATCGCTTCGTATAGCCCGGCCGTATGATTTTCTCCGCATTCTACAGCCAGCTCTATGATTTTCTGTAGCCTTCTTTACCCAGCTATTTCCTATGGTATGGAATTCCTATGGTATTTTGAAACGCTGCTCTTGTCGCCAATTTTTACCAGGGCTGGATCGAAAAATTCCGGCCGGGGGGGGGGGGGGTGTCCCAGACATTAACATTAATAATGATTTTAAATCGCTTAGAGTTAATCGCTTGTATGACTGCTTGTAAGTAGGTACTTGAAACTCTATTTTAATCCTTGGAGTTTGAAAGTGGTAAAGGACCAGGGTCAAATAATTTTACAAAAAAAAATTCATAAATGAAGGGGTGAAAATTTTATTGGAAGGTGAACTGGATGTTTGACATATTGCTCTTTTGGAAGCTATATGGTATTTCTTTTTCGGTCTATTTTACAAAATTGTACCTACTGGTTTTTTGCAGTTGACCAATTATTACATTTTTGGTCATATTTGGTGATAGGTGATCTATAGAAAGTTTAATTTTTGTTGTTGCTTTTGTTTTTAGATCGGTCTGATGCGTAGCGGTCGCTTGTTGGCTGAGGAATCGCCGCAAGTGTTGCTCTCTATGTACGGTTGCCAAAGTCTTGAGGAGGTCTTCTTGAAACTGAGTAGGAACCAAGGAAATGACAACACTAACATTCCAGAAATCAACATGTCAAATAACATCTCACTCGTAAGTTCTCTCGAAGTTTCTCTCCAAACCGCATCCTGCATCTTTAAGATATGGCTCAATAAGAAAAGAATAATAGTCTTCTTTAGGTTTCTATACACTGCACGATTCAAGGAAGATGAACTGGAAGTAAAATTTTGTGAGGAAAAGTATAATCGAGCCTCCTCTACTAAATACTAATTGTCAGTGATTAATAGGCAATAATTCGATTATTATCGGCTTGGAAGGAAACTTAGGTGAAAGATGTTTCAATTTTTTGTGAACAAGTGGCCGATGCGTCTTTATTCAGAGCCTCATCATTGCAAAGTTCAGAATAGGTAAAAAAACTGGCAACTTTATTTAGTTTTGACTTGTTTCAAATTAGTAACTACCGGTTTTTGCAATGATTTCTTTTCTCTAATGAAGAAGATAAGGGCAGAGATTAAGCAAAAATTTTAGAAATTGCAGCAATACCTATTGCCTTTTATGTTGGTAAATCATCTACATTTAAATAAATTTCCTGCAGATTCTAAAAGTAATGGTAACAAAGAGCATAACTGATTTGATCATGACATTGAACCTAATTTCTTACAGGTACCTATTCTGCCAGACTTCAGTGTGCCCTTTAATATTTATTTAATGTATATATAATCACGTATTATCTAACGTTACCCTGTAAATTTAATGCAATTCGTTTAGTTTTAGTTTTAAACCGTGTAGATAGATACAAGGAAATACTTGTAGTAGTTATGTTATATTTTAATAAAATTCCTTCCAAAAAAAGAAAAAAAATTTTTACATAAAAAAGCTCATTCTTGCAAAAGTGAGTGATTTTGTACCCATTATTGGCATGTTACATCTTCACTTATCAAAATCTTTCTTTTACTTTCAGGCCACTCTTGGGTGGGGGAAAAAGGATGTTTACGTGTCTGAAGAGAGCGGTGTCATTGGCCTCAACTTCCACCAATCGAAAGAGATTTTAATTCAAGACCAGTCAAATGGACACTATGATGTAAGTGAATTGAACCATCATTGATTGCTTGCCGGTTGATGCTCCCTTGCTATCAACTCCGTGTAATTAGTTGCTCTGATTTTGCATTATGACGAAGTTCAGTAAAAAAAGAAATTTGTCCACCGCCTCAATCATTCTACCTAAAAAATTAAAACTGGAGTATGTGTCAACAGTAAACAGTAACTCTGACAGATTTTGAGATACCTTTCTGATACCTTTTGAGTGAAACTTTCATAATCAAACTTTGACGACTCAAAAACATGACAGGAAAATCATGCTCACTGATCTTTCTTGAGACAAATACTTTAGGATTGTTTAGAGATTAAAAATTATTCACCCTTCATATAGCTTAAGTGCAAATACCTACACAGTTACGTAGTTGCAGCCTATTATCTGATATCTTATTTAAAAGGCAAGCCACAGTGATCACTTAAGGGAATTCATCAGAAAATTTTTTCAGCAAAAGGAGCAGAATTTAGTTGCTACTGGAACCGTTGAATTCTCTACTTCTCATCAAATAAAACCTAAGTATGAACTTCCGTTTTTTTTCCTGTACCTCTTTGACAAAGGAGTACCTTGTACCTTTTACTAGTCTCTGCTTTCAAATTTATAGGTGAACGGTAAGAAAATGGAAATGATGGGAGAACCGGCTGCTGACTGTGATGACTGCTCAGCCTGCTGCAATCTAACAACAAAGGGGAAAACTCGAGCTCTGTTGCAGAAAAATTTCCTCAGGATGTGGAGAAACGTTGGGTAGGTCCATCATAAACTTGCTCTCAGTTCAAATTTAAGACAAATTTAAGTACTGACAGTTTTTACAGGCACAGACATGCATCAGATCCAAGAATTTCCAAGATATACGAGTCAACTTTTTTGAACTTTCAACTTTTATCTCAAAATTTTTTTAAACGAAATGAAACCACAACAAAATTTGATAATAAATAGTACCATATTGGATACCTACAATAAACTGCATAGAGTTTTCATGTTTTGGGCTTTGTCCTCCAAGTGTCGAATCTATATGTCTATCTATCTAACCATATTTGATACTAAATTGATACTACCATTGTGTTGGCGTCGCCTAAGATTTTCAATAACAGTGGCCTAGGTTCATAATCTATGGGGGGGGGGGGAATCCTTGAAAACCCCCTGGGCTGTAGGTATCTGTTGTTGCAAAATTCCCTTTCTAATCCAAGTTGTGAATTTTTTTCTGTTGCAGAGTTATGCTTTTCATTTTTGTTTTACCTGTGATGCAAGTCATTCTTTTCTGTCTGGCTATTGGAAGAGATCCAACTGGACTTCATTTGGCCATAGTTAATCATGAAATGGACTTTAATAGCTCATACTGCCCAATTAACACCAATTGCACATTTAGCTATCTAAGTTGTCGTTACCTGAACTCTTTACCGAATGATACAATAATACAGGTAAATTCTCTACATTAACCTTTAATTCTAGCATTATTTCCGAGTTGTGTATTCCTTTCTGAACAGTTGCAGCAAATGCCTCAGGCAGTTTTTAAGAATTATTGAACTTATCTTGACCTTATATTTGCTAGGATCACTATCGAGACGTGGAAAGTGCAATACAAGCAGTGAAAGTCGGGGACGCATGGGGAGCACTGTATTTCACGGATAATTTCACAGATGCCCTTGTAGCTAGAATGGTGCTTGGCCGTGATGCAGACACAGAGACACTGGATCAAAGTGAAATCAGAGTCTGGCTGGATATGTCAAGTAAGGATTTTTTCTTTCGGAATTTTAGAATGAAGTTCCTCTCCAGGGAAATTTGCGTTAACCCTTTAAGCATAAACACAGTGACAATCATACAGAACATCACATACAACAACATACACTGTTCTTTAAAGGGTCCAGACTTGTTTAAAAAAAGTGATAGTATGAATAAATGAATGAATGAGGAAACCTTTTTTAGTTTCTTTCCATCTTTTGTTTACTTGAAAAAGCTACCTCGCACTCTCATGAGTTTTTTTTGGTACTTATTCAATCACATTTTGACAAAAAAAATTGTTCATACATTCTACATTTAGTATGTTGCTTTCATTCTACTTCACTTCATGTTTCAATTGATAAAAACAATAGGTAACAGAATTTAAAATAATTTTGCCCCCTACTTTTTTTTCCAAGTAAATTTTATATACCTACTTACATTTTCGACGAGAAATACCAAAAAGGGTTTTTTATTTCGTACACAAAAAGTTTTTTACCCCTGCAAAACCTTGCGTACAATTTTTAATGCGCCAAAGACTCTTTTCACTGAACACCATTCCCGATAAAAACTACGACTATAACAAAAATGTATCGCAGATACAGGTGAGAGGCAATCTCAAAAAATCAAGTTATTCAAGTATAAACTGTCTCTTTATACCCTTAGTCGACAAAATTTAATGCTTGCGGTAATTTATTGGGCTCTAAAGTTTAGAGATTACTTAGAATTTAGAGTTCATTCCCAACATAAAGGTCCTCGTATTTATTCAACTTTAAAAGTGTTTTTCTGAATTTTTTTTTTCAAATTTACTTATTTGATTCACCCGTTTGAATGTAGCTTACAATCTAATATGTGCATTACACGCTTGCTTATCCTTTGGTTTTTACCTCTTACAGATCAACAAATTGGACTCATGCTGAACCGTGATCTGCAAATATCTTACAGAGATTTTGCACAAGATTTATTGACATCATGCGATCAGAATCCCAAGCTAGCTGATATTCCAATTCAAGTGAGTAAAAAGTCCAATTAGGACAAGTGCTCTCAACCTTTTTATAAGTGAAACTAGCATGGATAAAAACTGATTGATCCAGGTATAAGCAAGGAAATGTAATATGAAGACTAAAAAAAGAAGAAAGAAAAAAAAGAACCATGGGCTTTTTTTTTAGAGCTGAGCGGCATATTGCCAATTTTAATCATACTGTTGTGATAGTGTTTCCAATAAAAAAAAGAGAACATTTGAATAAAAAAAGAAACACATTTTTTCCTTAAATGTAAGATGTACCAAGAAAATGTTGAATACAAATTTAAAAGATGATCCAATATCGTATTTTTTATCGTAATTTTATTATTCTGTTATTTTTACTTTTCTGCCCGTACTTGTATACCTACATGTTTTCTCACAACAACAAAATGTTTGTTTGCAGTTTAAAGAACCTATTTATGGAAGTAACGACCCAAGTTTCACTGACTTCGTCGCTCCTGGTGTTATTCTGACGTAAGTTGAAATGACTCAATCTATTCTTTATTCACTCAAAAAATAGCAATTGACCATTAATTCCAATTATAATTACTTATTTTTTGAGCACTTTCCTGTGAAAATTACCAAAATTTCAGTCAAAAATTCTATTCCAAGAGTTTAAGTATGACATTATAGAATACTGCAGAATTTATGAGTTGATTTCAATCCGATGTGACAGCTTTTCAAGTTTGATCAAGACATCTTTTCGTTATTTTAAACATCGAAATTAATTTTTCCCATTTGTTTGCAGAATCGTTTTCTTCTTGGCCGTTGCTTTGACATCTTCAGCTCTCATTATTGAGCGAATGGAGGGGCTCCTAGACAGAAGTTGGGTTGCAGGTAATTCAAGTTTACTCTATTTGATACCAGTTTTTGAATTCAGCAGATGCTAAGTTTATCATTCTTGCATAGAGGCTATATGAGGCAAATTCATTAATCCCTTTATTTGAATATTAGGTGAATCAAACGTAACAGACCACTAGATGAGGTCAGAATCGAATAATTCCTTTAGTTATTTTTTTTCAAAATTTCTTGCAGACATTAATACCAATGAAAATATCCGCAAATGAAGTCAATTAAATCTTGAATTCTTCTGTAAACTTAAAGTTAAAAGATTGAAAACTTTCAAGAAACAACAATTGCTATGAATTTTTTTCAGTTCCACTTGAGTCAAATTGTAATGGCTAATATCCTCTGGGAAGCGACTTTCAAGTTTCTTTGCTCAAGTATATTTAATTTTAAAACTCAATTTTATGTACTGAATATGACATAAAATCCCTCAATTCCACAATTTTGAATTATTTCGAATTAACTTTTTTATAGACACTCCTATTGATATCCTCAGTTTAGGAAACGTTTAATGCAACTGAAACAGCAAACTTGGAGAACTTTTAGAACCCAGAACCCCCATGTGCGTGTTACTATCTAAGTTTACTATGGAGACAGTAGGAGTCGAGCCTGACAGATATGTTAAAGCTTAGATTTCAGAACGGCCCATGTATCTTCGCATTTATGTCTATATATTCAAGCTTAGATTTCCGAATGGCCCTTGTATCTTCGCATTTACGTCTTTGAAAGCTTCGAGTTGAACTACTTTTCAAAATATAAATATTTGTTTCTTTTTCAGGAGTTACCCCACTTGAGATTTTGTTCTCTCACGTCATCACACAGTTTGTAGTCATGGTTGGACAAACTGCTCTAGTTTTAATTTTCATGATAGCTGTCTTTGGGGTTGAATGCAAAGGAAACCTTGTCCTGGTTGTTATTTTAACTATTCTTCAAGGTTTATGTGGCATGTGCTTCGGTAAGTTGTTGAGATTATCAAAAAAACTTGAAATAAGTATACTAACGAACATTTTCTCTCACAAGATCAATCTTTTTACTGTTACTAGTACTTGTCTCTTACTGTGAGAAACAGTATCACCATGTTACTTATTTTTTCCTGCAACATTTTGCTGAGCCCTCGAAAGTTCTAAAAAAAACATTAAACAAGAGAGAAAAATGAAAAAATTACTAAAAATTTCTTTCTTTTGCGAATTATATTTAGATACAATTATTTCCATAATTTTTTATCTCACTGGCAATGATAAATAAATATCAACATCCGCAGAAGAGTTAGATTTTATCTCTTACTAATTTTATTAGTAGCCTGTCAAAAATTTCAGATCCGAGCTGTGATGATGAGATAACTGTCTGATCTTATATTTTTTCTTTGTGTTTTAGGTTTTGTCATCTCAGCAATTTGTGAACTAGAGAGAAATGCAATTCAATTAGCTCTGGGTAGCTTCTATCCAACTCTTTTACTCAGTGGTAAGTTCTATTTGCAAGCTCTTAATGAAGAATTGTATTGAGTGCTTCAGTCTTGTGTTAAAGTCACTCAAGAAAAATTTGCAAAAGCAAGGGACTACTTTTTTTCTCCAAAGAAATTTTAATTGTAATTTGCCTCCTTAAAACTCAGCTTATCTAAAACAAAGGTAATGCTCCAACTTCTAATAATAAAATTAAAGGCATGCAATAAAATTTTTCTCTAGAGCTGAGGGGCTTGGAGGACAAGATGCATAAGTGCAGTCTTTCAACAAAATAGAGACATTAATGATTTTATGTAAAACTTGTCTTAATGCATATTCTGTGAAAAATTCGCTCCCAAATTCAAATTTTTAAGCATCAAAAAGTCAGTTTGAACTTTCTCTCCGCCATAAGGATCCATGTAGTTTCGAAACTTCAAACATGTATTTTTCGAAATAGCAAAAACTGCACTGTTTCTGACATTTTCGGCGAACAACATTTTGCAGTAACTCCAAAAATGAGGGAAAACCGAGGAAAGTGAAAGAATTTTTCCCCCTTGAGTCCATAGACAACCTATTGCATCAGTGAAGATGACTGTTCTTGTATTTAGAGCCTCATCTTCTTATTTTCTATTTTGATTTATGCAGCTCCTACATTCTTTTTGTTGATATTTTGCAGGAGTTATCTGGCCTGTAGAAGGAATGCCAATTATTTTACGGTACATCAGTTTATGTCTGCCACTCACAATGGCGACAACATCGCTGAGGAGTATCCTCACACGTGGTTGGAACCTCCTTGAACCTGATGTTTACATGGGCTTCATTTCGACCATCACCTGGATTATTCTCTTCTTATCTGTTTCCATGGCAGTTCTGAAATTCAAGAGAGGTTAGATGCTACAACAAACCTGCCACGATTGACCGAATCCTGAAAGATTGCTCACTCTCCTAGCCCTTTGTTATTCGAGTCATGTTTTCCAAAAGTAAAAAGAAGTTTCAAGTAGATTTTCAATTTTGACTTAAGGAGAAAAATGCAAAAAAAAAAAAATATTGGACATTTGAAAATAAGAAAATATGCTATTTAACATCAAAGCAAGGTCTTTAAATCATTTACTGTAAATAATTTCTTCGGAACTCATTTTAAATACAAGCAATTGGATTTTTGAGGATGATAAAGCTGTTTTTGACGGGGGTATTAGGATCTGCTCCAATTTTACATGAAAAATTGAAGAGACTTTGTTTATTGTCTGCGAGCAAAGAAAAGAGCAAGCAATTAGGATTTGGAAAGTTGAATGACTACTGTTAAGCGTATCACCATTAAACACGGGTGCCAGACAATTTCATCCTCTTTTTTCTCTTCCTGCAAACCAAAGAAAGGGAAAAAACTGGAAAAGTTGATGTAAGTATGTGTATATATTCAGTAGCTACCGGCGCATATTCGTTGTATGTGATGCTACTCACTTTATACGTTTGTGAGTCTGTATTTTGTTAAGTTTGATGAAAAGTTCGGTTCAGAACACAATCAATTCATGCCTAAATTGTGTCTAAAAACCACCAACTTACTTCTTTAAATTTAGAGAAATACTGGTGCTTTTTGGACGGAATTTAGAATTTGTTTAAGTGAATAGTACCTAGAGTCAAGAGAAAAATCAATGGCACCAATTGTTAGGTCTATTATTCGTACTTACTTAAACTAAGTTCATCTGAAAATAAAGATACTCAAGGAATTTGTGCTCGTTGATTTTCTTGCAGTTGGAATTGTAATTCAGTGGAGTTACTAAGGTTTTCTACAATTGACGTGCCAAAATTTACCATTCAATTTAAATGATCTTACGAAAAAGAAAAGATACAGGAGAAATTCTTGAAGTAATAATTTGGCCTTATCAGTTAATGTTACACTATGTAAAGACAGTGATGGCGTACAAGAAATAAAACATTCCATCAGCACAAAAATTTAACCATGCTACTTTTAATTATTACTGTTTCCTTCTGCTCTCGATGAGCCTACTCATCATAAAAATAAGATGCAGCACGTCTCCATACGGTGTGCATCAACTGATAATTTGCTTCAGTTCAGTTAATTGAATTCAAAGTTTTTTTCATGAATGCCAGAAGCTCAGATGAATGAAAACCACTCCATCTGTAAAACGCCTTGTGAATGGTGCTTGAAACCATACAATTTTTTAGGTAACTCCGTTTTTTCTTTTTCAAGTTTCACTTTTGATTGCATTTTACTGTGTGATGTTTTGGAGTCTTGAAAATTAAAATAGGAAAAATGCCTTTAATGTCTGTTTTCTGGAGGATAAAGTAACTAGTCTCCAAAATATATGTGTTAGTGCTTTGGAATTTTATAAAAAAAAATGACGTACAATGAAAGTGACCATCACAAAACTATAATTTGATGACTGTAATACTCTTGCTTTGAAATGTTTTCAAACAGTAGATATTTATTTTTTTTTTACTTTAGTCAAACATTTTAAAAAAAGGTGATTATTATGTATTTTTTTATGTTTCTTTTTCTTAACATTTTCTTTTCGAAAGAAATTTTAAATTATTGGTAAAACGGTAACTAAACTTGACTATAGCATTATTCTTTCTTTACTCATCTAATTTTAAGACAGTCTGGATTTGATTTAAGAAAAACCTCTAGCCACTCGATGGCTCACTGAAGTTTCCTAGTCTTCCTAATTATCCATCACAGAAAGGACATCAGAGAGTTGTTTATGTTGGCAACATATAAACATGTTTACTCTATCTTAGCAGTTGGATTTTCATGATATCTTTAAAGCCGCTAGATTTTTAAAGAACTAAAATAGAGGAAAGTTTTAAATGACAATTTAGGTAACCAAAATCGAAACTTGAAGAACAATTTATTGTTTCCTTAATACCTGAAATATGCTCCAAGAAAAAATATTTTAAAAACTTGACTGATTACTTGTTGAGTTGATTTTTCAATCATGAATTATCAGACTCAGTAATCTATTAACGTAAGGGCAAACTGCAATACTTTTTTTCAATACATGTATTCATTGTACAGCGATTTACCTGGTTTCAAACTCTTTAATGGGAATTCAGTGATACGTAAATCACTCCTGATGTTTAGTTTGCATCAATTTTGCTTGAAAAGCGGTAGAAATTTTTCTAGTGATAGTTTTATTCATTTTCTTTCTCTTCTGATTGTTCCAATTTCTTTCTTGTACCTATTTAGAAAATTTGATTAATCAAAGTAGGTTTAAGTTACTTATATTTGTTACCATGTACTATTTTTTTCCTCCTTTTTTACACGATAGACTTTTTGTAAAAAAATTTAAAAAATGAAATTTAGCAACTGACGAAATAAATATGGCTGCAGAAAACGGTAAGCAATATTAGAGGTAAAATGTTAACTCACAAATTTTCCAATCTAGTTCAATACACTTTTTTTGATGTGGTATAATATACCTATCGAGAAATTTTAAGCCAATATGGAAAAAAAAAGACCAGTGAATAAATCTGATGTATACATATCTAAAATATTTTCTTTTTTAGGATGTAATGATAATTTCAGTGTGTGGGAATAATTATGTCTGTTATTATAAATATATTGTTTTTTACTTTGATTAAATCTGCTGGATCATTTCAAAAAAGAAAAGAAAGCAACTTAGATTTGTTTCTTTATTTATTTTTTAATTTTTATAGTTATATGATGTACAAAATTCTTAAATAAAAAAAAATAAAAGTAATCCGTTCAACTTAATTTTTTTTAGAGATTGCCCAAGATATCCTCTCCTATTCCTCTTTTTTACTAAAACTTCTCATTTTTGACTTAGTGTAATTTACATCCTTTCATTGAATTTAGTTCCATAACTACCGATTGGTCTGGTTTAAAACATAGCATGAGTGAGTGTCAAAATAATTTTGACGATGGTCTAATTTATAAAAATCACATGTTAGTGATTCTCAACTTAGCAATTGTGCAAAACATTACCTCATACTTGAAAAACAGATGACAAAATATGAGTTACTGTAGGTGTTGATGTAATAAATAAATTATATTATCAGTGAACCAACAATGGCCTGAATTTTTGGACGTGTCAAAGAAAGTTCAAAAATCATTGAGAAACGTTGTACTTACAATTTGAACATTATAAATATTTGATTTAAATACATGATGTAGTTGTTAATTTTATAACTGCGTATTCTTTCCTTTTCCATTCTTATCATGAGATAGGTAGGCAAATGGGTACTTTCACTCAACTCTTTTTGAAACATAACATAGAATGATTGAGTTTGAAGGACTTCAGAGAATAAGATGATTGAACTTATTAGTGGCAGCAGAGATTAACTGGCAATTTCTTGCGCCACAGCATTTTTTCTTTTTTCGTTTTGTTAATTGATGACATCAAAATATTGATGCAAAAAATTAAGGAGTCCTCGAAGTACTCGGCATAATTCAGTTTCATAATTTCAATAAATTTTCAAAATTAAGAGTTAATCCTGACCAAGGTTGGAAGTTTCCCATGAAAGACAAAAGTTAGGAACAGGGACAAGAATTTTCTGGAAAATTCCAGGGGGGAAAAATCATTGGAAGCCAACTAAAATCTACTTATTAAGAATCAGATTTCAGAATATGATACTTTTTTCAAAAGATATTATGGGAAATGGATGTAAGAAGAAAAAAAACTTGAGTTAGGGAAAAAAACTTTATACAGACTCAGTGAACTGCCAAAATAGCAGCCAAAAATAGGCTACATTAGCAAGAACAATACGCCATACATATTTTACGGTAAAAATTTTACAGCTTATTATAGAAGATTTAAGTTTCTGTACAAAAATACAATAATCTTGGCAACAAAAACTATTATTTACTCAAGAGAAAATAAATAAAGATGTCTGCAGCACTGTTTAGAGTTTACTTGATATTAATGGTGCATAGCAGGCAACATGGCATGAGATGAGGCACATTGGTTGTATAATAATAGATACCAAATTAAAAATTTGCAACTTTTCTTAAAATTATTAAATCATGGAAACTCTATGAATACGATACAAGATACGTTATTAGACTGTTAGTCTAATTAACTGTTCTTACTAGTTGTGGTTGTGTAGAGATAAAAGTAAATGCAAAAAAAAAAAGAGAAAAAATGCGAACACATTGTAAAACATTTTACCAACCATTAAATGCCATTCCGGCAAGGGAGAATAAATTGAATACAAAATACGTCACATTTGATGGATACATCTAATTAATTTTAGCTGTTTAATAAAGGGGGTACATTCATAAGATGTGAAGGGTGCTTTAAGACAGAGTCACTATTGAGAACACTAGATAAAGATGTTTTTCATTTTTAAAGAAAAATCATCTTTCTTAAACATCATGCGCTTGGCTAAAAATTAAACTGCCCATAATCTGTACAGCCTGTCTATCTTCAGGAGACCATGAAAAAAGAGGACTCGATGAAATAAAAACTCAGTCCATTCCTATTTTATTAATGCTGGACATGGGTATCCTGTACTCACGCAGCTGTTTGGAGAGGGAAATCGGATCAAGATTTTTAGACACAGCCTCCTTAAGTAGATCTGGAGAGGGAAAATCTAACAATGTAAGATATGCTGCTCGGATAAGCTGAAGTTTAGATTGTGAATCGCAATCTAATTCCATTAGACACTGTTTCACAGTAATTTGGTAGTTACTTTCCCAACTGCTCATGACGTAGTTAATCGTCTGTTTCACTGACAAAGCCATGTCCATCGAGATGACAGGAATCTCTTCAGAACTCTTTATATTGTGCTTGTTCAATGATAGAGCGAGGAAGAGTTTCAATTGCCAGCAGGAAAATGTAGACGGTGCTTCCAATAGATTGTTCAAAGCACGAATCACCTCAAACCATAACGGTAAAACTGCAAGCTTGTCATGGATAATACATTCATAAACAACTTTTGTAAGAAGCTGTGTTAATTGAAGCTCTTTGCGCGAGGAGCATTCTATTTGTTCGAGAAAACACTGAGCCATTTTAATGATGCTCGGTTCTGACGAAAAGCCAAAAATCGACTCGGCGGCTACAGACCAGGAAATGGCTTTGTCAGTTGTAAGAGAAAAGGCTAACAGACTCCGAAAGCCGTGGGGATCTTCTGCATAAGACAAACAACCCGCTCTTTGCTTGATGTCTAAACAGCTTGATTTTTTCAGAATGTTCTCAAGATGATGCCAATTTTTGCCTCGTTTGAAAGTAATTTTCCAGTACCTGCTATCATCGACTCTGACCTCCTTGATAAGTTTCAGTTCTGGTAAAATACACGGGGCTTTCATTTTTACGAACTGATTTTGGTAGTACTTAGTGTCTAAAAAGATAACGGTTAAATGGACGTAACAAAGGTTACTGGAGTCGATGTCACGCGGTAACAGAAGTCGCGGCTCAACTGCCAAGGAGTAGAGATGTCTAAATGCTTGCAAGTGGTAGCGATTATCATTACTATGAGTGGGGAATTTTGGGTAAAAAGCGCACAACAGAGCTGCGATGGCCGCAGGGCTTGTTGAAATTGAGTAGCGACCACCACCCAGAAATAGAAGCCCTAGAGCCATATGTGTAGCCAGATGAGACCCATATGTGACGACAGTATTGCTTGGACCTCCTACACGCGATCGTAGGTATCTCACAAGACGTAAAACTTCCAGCTCACCGGTGCCTGCCATTACCAGTGCTAAAGAAAGGAGTATAACGTTCAAACAAGTTTCAATTGTGGATTTCCCTGCGAGTTCTGCTATTGATTTTCCAGTCAATGAGGTGAACATGAGACAATATTCGTGCAATGTTTCAAATGCTTCATTGTTGGCTGAGCCAGCAAATCGGAGTCCAATAGCCATGCAAGCCCCAGCAATGATATTGCAATATGCTTGATTCATGGTTTCAAAGTCGATATTACTGTTTATCATGTTCGCTTGAGGTTTGACCAGACAGTACGGTCGAATTGAAGAGGGCACATGATCTTCAACCCATTTTTTAGTAGGCAATATGTCTGACCACATGACTAGTCCTCTTGCAACGACACGTAGTAAGAGAAAATCGGGACAAACAAAATCGAGGACATATTGTGTGTCGGGAGCTTTCATCCAGTTGGCGACAGCTTCGTTTCCAGTGTTGAAATACATCATTCCCAGCGCTAAAGTGGCACCAGGTGAGGTGACATTGATGTTCACAGAGTCGCCTTCACGAATCTGGTAGCTTGGTGACTTATATTTATCTTTCTGCGTCCCAGTTATGGGTCTCTTGTGCCCGCCAACCATGTAATAATGCAGAGCATCTGGAATGGCAAGATCGTTCATTCCAGACAAGTGATTGCCTTGACCTAGCACAACCATCCCTAACCCTAGACCAGCAGCCAAGGAATACGATTCTCGGTCTACACTATTTTCCATCTCGGGACCAGGAGGTTTGCCAATTTCATTCAAGAGGACTTCTGCAACATGCCGATGAGCAGTCCCTTGATACACAAGTCCCATACCCAGCAAAGCAGCGACCTGAACGTTCTGCAGAACTTCAAGCTCCACACTCGTTGGAGGTAGTAACGACTCGAGGTGAATGCTCAACATTTTGGTCGCCTTAACATTCATCGTTCCGATGTGCGAGGCAGAGAGCCCTAATAAAACACCTACACTCGTCATTTCTTGACAACGGAAAAGGTAATCATACGCAGTTAGTGCCTCAAAATTAGTGAGGTGCCCATTTAACCCGAGAGCCATTAAAAATCCAGCATGTTCTGCTTCTGGTCCTTGCTTCGGTTTATTATACAGAATCCAGGTGGAGTCGATATTCGCTGCATTGGGGGAAATTTTGAGACCAGCAGCAGCTCCATTGTGAAAAAGCGGCCATAAGTTCATATTAGGAACTACTTCAATATGACTCAATTCGATAGTTGTCTCGCGCGGTGATGCTTTGCCTGTGAGGCAAAGCGGGGGAATGGACAAAGGTTCGGTAATCACAGGGGAGGCGGTGTGAAGCGTGAACATTCCTCTGGCCAAGGGTAGTGCCATTGTGCGGGTACTCAGTGCATACAGATGTCGCTCTTGCTCTTCTATGAACTCATGGTCACTGACTTCCGGTCTCTGGGTGATTGAAATTGTGACAGGGTGCGATGATTCAAGCAGCCGACGCACTTCAGAGATACGGTGGTCTCGACTCCATCGGAGCTTTAAGATTTCTAAGTCTATGCCGTCCATGCCGTCATCCAAGTCAGATTCGTTGGTGCGGGTAACGGATGTTGATAGGCTATTCTTGTCACCATCGTTGGCATTGACGGAAGGGTTGCGTCTTAAACTTCCTAAGGCGTAGGTATTGGAATCGTTACTGCATAGGGCAGCTAAATCTTGTCTCACGATTAAGTGGTAGGCCTCCTCCGGCCAGTCGGTCGGAGGGTTTTCTCGCGATTGATGAAGCGCATCGATCAAAACGATATTCACGCCAGCAGGTAAAGTCTGTATCTCTCGCCGGGTCAGGCCGAGCTTCGCTATTAAAAGAGTTGTTTTCTGAGCGACTGTTAAAGATGGATCTTGAGCGAGCCTCCGGTAGATAGCTTTTTCACTTGTTTCTGGACCTACGTGGTAACCCGATGGTTGAATTACTTTTACTAGCCTATCTAAATTATCACAGCCGTTGACGAAATTACTTACAATTTGGATGACATTTCTTGACAGGTTATTTACATTTGGAACAGAGGGGTATACTGGCGGTTCGAATCTTTTGAGTAGCCAGTACAGATGTTTGAAGATACTTGGAGGGGTGTTTGGTAAAAATTGGGGGACTGTTAATTTATCTAAATCACTTTGTGTCACTTGAGATTCTTTGCCGAGAGTTGAGGAGCAAACAGAGGGATGATCTCGCCAGTAATGATGAACGTATTCTTTCATACACAAGTCTGATGCCAACTGGTGAAGGAGCTGTGCCAACATAGGTAAACTGTCACACATCAGAGTGCTAAGTTTCAGTTCCTCATATAAAAGATGCAAACCAAATAGGACGAAGTACGCGGAAGAGAACAGTGGGGCAGCAGTGTTGATTCTGGCGGCAGCAGGAGGTCCATGACTTGGCGGACTTGCGGTTCTCGGTTCCACGTCAGAGTTTAAGTTCAATAAATTATACAGTTCAGGGTACATCATGTGATGATGTTGAGAACTTAAAAGATACTCCCAATCTTCATGATTGCCACTGTTGGATGGTCTTTTCTTCTTCGGAAGAATTACTGGGCTTTCTAATCCAGCGGATAGGAAAAATTCGGAAATCGGAATTTTTTCAACATCATATCCCAACAACTCTAATAAGCAATTGATGAATATCTGCCAGTCTTGGATTGCAGTGATATCCTGTGTTCCTGGAGCATTGCGAGCAGCGTAGCAGCGAACGCACAGTTGAAGCGCCATGTCTCTAGGTAAGCAACATTTGAGGGCGTTCAAACTTTCTCGAACCAACGGAGAGGAACAAACTTCAGGCAAAGAAATTTTAGCGTACGTCCCGCTTTCATACTCAACGATGAACTTCGATGAAATCGAGTCTCCAAATGCACGGATAAGATTAGATCGCAAGACTGGTGACGGACAGTGCTTTGCTTCTAATGTTGTCGCAGTTGAGAGAGATTGCGACGGAAGTTTGTGTTGAGTAAGGACAGGTGAAAGAGCAACGTCAGTTTCGCCAAAAAGGCCATCACCTAATCTTGTTGACGATAAGAGACTCCGTCTTGAACTCAAGGATGGGGAGCCGGGGGCAGGAACGATGTTATTATGACTGACATCAGCTGGAGTCGCGGTAGGATTGAACAAAGGTGGAGGCATTTCGGGAGCAGAGAAAAATACTGGAATGTGAAGCTTACCCACAGGAGCTGTTCCTGAATAAAGCATGATACTACCGGAGGGCTCAAGAACAACGATTAGATGGAGAGCTGGTAAAAAAGCAGCATCTTTTGCACTTACGCAATTGACAGTACCAACAATGACACCTGGTTCCTTGTCATTTGTTTTTTCCAACCGAGCACAGAACAGCAGTTCTTTGGTTGGTACTAAATACGACAGATACTTCAGTCCGACTAAATCAGTGCTATAAAACACTTTGGTGGCTGGGCCAAGCTTCTCCTCCCTTGGGGTTCCCTGATTTTCTGTCCACATGTACTCGAGACAGACCGCTGGCACTATCGCTTTTGGTTCTAGTTCCGAGACACACTGACTAATACCTAGACGGGACTCGACAGGCGAAGCAGGAGTTAGCACAACGTGCGCTTGCATAAGAATGTCTTTACGGGAAGGCGATGCTCCATAAAGCTGCTGTCTCAGAGACATGTGAGGTGACTGACCTTTAAGTGCAGAGGCAGGTACATTCCCCATGCCGAACGGAGAGTTGCTCGATGTGCTATTATGTCGACTTCCCAACATCGGAGACGAGAAGTGAGACTTCCACATTGATTTATTACCACTCCACATACCTGAATTCTTGATCGAGTCACCAGACTTCAAATCACTCAGGTAAGTATGGGTGTTCGACAGGAAGTGAGACTGGGTAATGGAGGCACTCAGAGAATTTTCCTGACCGCACGTGAACAAACACTCTTCTGTTGTTGTCTTACGGATTTTCCACAAACTGTGAAGCCCAGTTTTAAAATCATAAAGCATGCACAAGGATGGTTCCGAGCTGGTGAAAACTACTTTCATACTCGGCTCACACATGTAATAGACGCCGCCGCTTCCAGGTTTCATGACTAACAATGGCGCCATTTCATCCAGGGGATGAAGTAATGAAAACATGGTGGCCAGACCTGAACCATCAAGTTTGCTGGCTGAAGAATTATCACCATGTGGCGTGCTCATGTCTTTTATTGTATGCATCTGTGACGGCTGTCTGAGCACGCGTTCGATTAAAAGGCCGTACTTGGTATTCCAAGCGCCGGTAACTTTGAATTCTAAAGCTGACATAAAGTCTTCGCCATCCTCTGTGAAAACATTGATTTTGGAGTCATCCAGTAGACAAACACTTGGGACCGTGATCCGATCATTGTCCACGGGTTTATTGTTGTCTGACAACAAAAAGTCACACCATAACGCAAAACTGATATCCGTTTGGACAGTGTAGGATGCTACTGTATCACGGACGTTTTCTTTGTTCCCGCGTGAGAAAATTGCTGTTTTTCCGCGGACGTATAATTCTTCTTCCACTCCATCTTTCACGCGCAGTTTCCACCATTCCCTTTGATTCAAGTCAATGGCAATCTGGCTGAGTTGATGGACGAGAAAAGATTCTGACTGAACTTGGATGTCATTTGGCTGAAGAACAACATCTCCCAGGTGGTTTTTTAGCTGTTCCCGCCCATAAGGGACGAAGACCTGCGGTTCGGAAGCAGCTATCATTTCGCCGATCTTTTCCAGATTTACAGGTTGCGAGACGAAAAATGAAAGTTTGACTCATAAGTCTGAATTGTCACTTTTTAGCTTTAACGAGCACTAAAAATTAATGTTCACATTTTGCATACCTTGTGAAGGAAACTCAGATCACAGCATAATTCAGTGAACTTTGGCTTGCAGCAGAGGAGAGAGATCGAAGGGTGCTGTTCTGTTTTGAGCCACCCAGGATAGTCAAAAGGTGACAATGGCTTCAAAAATGCTGTAAATAAAAATATGATAACAAAATTAAAATCCTGTAAAAAGCAGAAGTTCATGAATCAAAATAATTATTTCAGACTGATATAAGTTAAAAGTACGTAGTTGACGATCAAGACTTGAAGCGGATTGAAAAAGGCAAAATATTCAAAGAGTTCTCAGAAAATCTGCGATTTATAAAAGAAAATTTGGCGACAGCCGAAGGTTCATAAGACGTTTTCTCTTAGCAAGGCAGTATTGTTTTCATTCATAAATTCTACGCACCCTCCTTCATCGCGAAATAAGACAGCGCTACTACAGCGTAACGGTTGGAGCGCCGTAGGACGCGCCGAACCGCATCGCTTGGAAAATAAATCTAGTTCACTAAGAAATAATGTAGAAACCAGTTTCTACTTCATCTAAATCACTAGTTCGCCTTAGAATTTGGCGATGCAACCCAACCCTACACCGAAATTAATTGAGTGGCATCCACCGACTGGCTCTGCTCTAAATGTATTTTCCCATCCTCATTTGGACGAAGGGATAGAGAAAAAGGGAATTCCGAGGAGACTTCAACGCACGGATAGAAACATCGAGGTCACTTTCAAGTTCTCATTACGTTAAGCTTATTTCAGTCCATGAGATTCATTGATTTTTATTTTGCTTATATGGATAAGGGTAGGACAAGACGGACTTCTCAGGAGACTAAACGCAAAGTTAGAAACATAGAGATCACTTTCAAACTATCATTCCCTTAAGCTAATTCTTGTTCATGTCATTCATTGATGTGCATATTATTGTTTGTATGGACAATAAGGACCTTTACGAGGGGGGGGGGGGGGGGGCAAAAAAACCCGGAATGTTGCCGTAACTTGGTGACGGTAGAAAATATCCGGATTCTAGCGCTAGGAGGTGAAACTGAGAGCTATGAAGAGTCACTAGGCCAAATTTCAACGTCGTAGCACATTTTGCTTCGTTTTGGCGAGCCCTCGCGTGAGGGATGTTCGCTGAGCTCGTCGTTTTGGAAAATAGGTGATTTTCACACAGGCAATACGCGGCTAACTCTGTCAATTTTTGGAGTGAATCTTGCAGGGCACATGCTTTACCTATGATATAGGTGAACAAATCGACGGTGTAAGTCGGCAGTCACATAACTCGTTTGCGGTGTCAGAAAATCTCGGCCTCTATGTAATTTTTTTAAAGAGAACAAATTGGCATCATTCCTTGAAGTTTTTGCAGAATTGTCTTTGCACAGAGAAGAAAAATCAAGGCAGTTTTAAAGAATTGCCGTTGAGTAGTTTTCCGTTTCAAAAGTAAAGTATGACAGGAAGTCTGCGACGTCGCAACACCGTCGAAATGTTTTTTCCGTTTCAAAATGTGTTTTAAATTGTTATCTTTGTTTTATCAAAGGAAATTAGGCAAGAAACGAAAGTTCATGCGGCGTTTATGCTTCGGCCTTATCCACATGATCGCAGTTTGGGCGCATTAGTTCCACGAACAGGGGTTCGACGTTCGAGGAACGAGCCATTCCGCGAACCGCGCTCGTATGGACAAACCTTCCTCTTTTCGCGAAATAAGGATGATGATTGACGGGTCATTCACACAGCGCAATCGTTGGAAGAGCGCGGCCTTTTGTTCGGAAGCAAAACCGCGGTTAGATTGCCTTCAAATTTGACGATGCAACCTTAACTTACACCGAAGTTAATCAAGTTGTATCCACCGACTTTCTGTATTCCGAATGTTTTTACGCATCCTAAGGACCATGAGGAACTATCGATAAATTGACAAACACGCACAGCCATGCCAGGGGGAAACGCCATATCTACATGCGAATGTTGCCAAATATCTCTCAAAAAAGTACTATCTTTAAGGACAGTTGTGAGTATTTTTCTTTGATAGTTTCAGATGATTTAGATCAAATTGCAACTTCTCCAAAAATTTGGAAGAAAAATATTTAAAATGCGCCCCATAAGGGATGGGGTTTTCGGCCCAAAAGATTTGAGGGTCCTAACGCAATGAACTTTGAGCTTCGACCTAAACACCCATGTTATGCACTTGGAGGACAAGGCGCATAAGTGCAGTCTTTGCTATTTCGAGAAATATGTGTTTGAAGTTTCAAAATTACATGGATCCGTATGGCAGAAGGAAAGTTCAAACTGACTTTTTGATGCTTAAAAATTGAATTTTGGGAGCGAATTTTTCATAGAATATGCATAAAGACTAGTTTTACTTGAAATCGCTAATATCTTAATTTTTTCAAAAACTGCATTTGTGCGCCTTGTCCTCCAAGCTCCTCATGCCCTTTCAAATTTTTTATTTGTGCCTCTTGACAATATCTAATAAAATGAGAGCAGATCATCTATTCATAACTGTTAAAAAGGATGATTGCTGAAAAGGAAATTTTTTTTAACTCACAGCAGGCCCGCCACAAGGGGGGGGGGGGGATACTTGGTCCCTGGTACCGGGGCCCGGGCCCTGGAGGGGCCCGTGACGCAGGTGACGAACCACTACGAATTCATGTGTAACCCTTGCCTCGTAAGGAAAAGTGAAAAAATTACCCTAAAAATTCCGCAAAAGGGGAATAAAGTTTCAAAAACACGCTAGGGCACTAGGGCACTATAAAATTTGTCTTACTTTTTAGGGATTTCTATCTATTTTCAAGATTTTGAGTTTATGTAGAATGATATTTTTAGTGACTGCGTTTCATTTTCTTCCGTTGTCGGATGCTAAGAGACATCCTCGACTTCGATGGCTCAACTCCCTTGCCATAGACGTACGAAAAGGGAGTCCGGGGGGGCCCGGCTCCCCCTAGAATTGAAAAGTATCATCTGCCCCCCTCAACAAAAATTTATAGATGTTTTGAATGCAACAATTCGAAAGTATTTGGTGCTGAAAGTAAAAAAAAAAGGCGTAATCATTCTGCAGAAATTGATGGAAAATCTCCATCATAAGAGCTTCAAAATGCGTCCAAATAGATGTAAAATTTCAAAAATTTCCCGGGGGAGTGCTAGGGGCCCGGGCCAGAAAACTGGTACCAGGGCCCGAGATGGGATGTGGCGGGCCTGCCACAAGACACTTCTTTAAAATTTCAAACTGATCGACACTGTTTTCATAACTCTCAGTCTACAAAAATCCATTCTTTAAAATCTTAAGCTAGGTAATGATACAGGATTATCCAATTCAACAGATATGAGACTGGTGAACAACCAACTTGTGTTCATTATCTGGTGAGTCAGACTGCCTCTATGCGAGGCAATATGAGAGTATGCTACCTGATTGATGCACATTCGTAGTGTCATTTTGAATAACCACCAATTTGTATCGTAAATTTGCCTTAGATGATAAATGTTTGGCAGGAAACCAAACCATAGTGGTAATAGTTGGAAGTTGGCAGTTCGAAAACATTGATTTGGGGTAAAAGCAATCCAAACGATCAAATTTTTAAGCTATGAAAATTCATGCCTTGCACGTAGGGCCGGACTTACCTACTTGCCGCCCGTGGGCCGCCTGTATTATGCCGCCCCTTTCTCATTCGTTTTGAAACTCAATAAAAAACATCAAGTGAGCGTGCCAGCGGGGGAGGGGTGAATAAGACGCATTTACTCGTGTTGAACAAATTTTTTGGGAAAGCTCTGTCAACACTACTAGCAAAAACTTATGGAACTTTGAGTGAAAGTTATGTTTCGTAAACCTATCTCTGTAGAGACAAGGCCTTCGATTCATAAGAAATGAACGAAAAAATTAAGGAAGAACAAAAATAAATGTGGTTTAATGATTTCAACTTCCGCTGCCGCGCCGCGCAGACCGCACTGTATTTGGCGTAATGCGTGAAGTATTCCCGTAATCTTGTAGGCGCTATGCGTTTCACGCTGACCGCAGTGTGTTTGGCGCAATGCGTGAAGAATTCATGCATTCTTGTAGGCGCTATCCGTTTCACACTGACTGCAATGACCGCACTGTATTTGATGCAATGCGTGAAGTATAGTGTTAATATGTGTTACATGCCGATCGCCGCGCCGAGGGCTTCTCCTTTTCATCTCAAGCCCTCGTCATCATTTCTCTCTAGGTCGCGCCGTTCCAGGCCAAATTGAGTGTTTGGTTTCTCTCTTAACTCGACTAATTAGAGGTGCTGTCTCTTGTATCACTGAAAGACGGCAAAATTAGAAATTACTATATTTTCAGGAAATGAGAGATTTTGTCGCCTTTTCTCGTTTGAATTTTTTTTTTTCTAAATCCGATTTTTTTTATACCTACTCTTAAATGAATTGCAAATTTTTGCCGCCCCTAGATTTGCCGCCATGGGCCGCGGCCCATGTGGCCACCCCCTTAATCCGGCCCTGCTTGCATGGGTATAAAAATTAACTAAACCACTCACAACGTACCCTCTAAGAAACCAGGGCACATTTTCTTTGGAAGTGTCTACTTCAGATTTTCAACCCAATTTTACAGAAATTGCTCTCTTGAAAAATATGCCAAAATCCAGTGAAGTCTCTTAAAACATGAATGATCACAAACAACCTTTGCATTGCTGACTTTTTGTCGGTCTTTATTTTTCAGATGGAAAAATACTCAATTTTATTTTTTGGAAACTTTCCTTGTCATCAGTGTTCGAAACTCACCGTTGAGTTTTAGGAGCCATGTGGCGCATCAAGCCCGATTTTTAGGCGCCATTGAAGATTTTTTAGGGGCCAAATTGACTTTTTGCCTCTACATTAAGGCGCGTTTAGTGAAAAGTTAGACACAAGATGTTTCTGTAACAGAACTAGTAAGTAGCTGTAACTTGGGGAAGACAAAAGCACTAAGGATGAAATCGTGAAGAATAGAAAAAGCTTTCACTTGTAGTGCTGAAAATTTCGAATAATCACCTAATATGAAAATTCAGATTTTTAGGGGCCACGTTTGCGCAGTGCCCTCATTTTTTGGGCGCATTTGGCGCCTGTGAGTTTTGAACACCGGAGACTTCTCTGTGGAAAAAATTTTTGATGAAGATTTGAAGCAATGACGTTGGTTTGTTCTCATTTGATAAAATAGAACGGGAGCGGAGATTTGAAAAAATCACAAACGAGATACACATTCCTGTAGTTTTACTGTTGATACAGAACTTATCTACCTCAAAATTTGGGTAAAAACAAAAAAATCATAAATCTAGCCTTCCTGCTTTCTCCCAAGGTTTCATGTTCAGTACCTCTTTGATGCCTTTTCTTGCGGCACGGTACGACCCATCTCAGTTTCCAAGACAACAAGGACTTCTTTCTGAGAAATAGTCATAACCTGACTGTCCAGTGCTTTACCTTCTACCTATTAATCTATGACTCTCATGGTGACTTTCTGTTGTTGGCATGATAAGAAGAAATAATTACAATTTCCGCTTGCCTATCTTCTACTTGCATGTGCAGAAAGTACATCGCTTGATCATAAATTATATTTGAGATAAATAATTTGAAAACAATACATGATATCTCTAAACGCATTGTCAGACTTTTAAATTTAGGATAAAAAGGGAAGGAGAAAATTTGGGTTTTGTCAGATTCATCTGAAAGACAATTCCTGCACAGCAGAGTTGGGCGCGAATAATTCCGCAATTACTAAAATTGGTGCGGCAACACTGACTAGACGCTCGGTCCTCAGAATTCTCTACCAGATATGATAGATCAATCGTCGAATCATTCGTCCAACTGACGATTGATTGGACGTTTCTGATTGACCAAATAATTTCCGAATAATTTTTTCCCAACTCTGCTGCACAGAGTACCCATCCTTTCATGTTGCTCTTTAAGTACATTAGCACGCGGCTGACGAACAAATCTTCAGGAAAATAAGGACCAACCACGCAATGAGCAGTTCCAAAGCCAAGGAGAAAAAAGATTAACTGAAATATTTACCTTCAATTACAGAATTCTGTTTGATTGCGAAGCTTGAGATCACAGTTGCCGCTGAGAGTACATGCTTAGTTCGTACACATGCGTTCGGAGTGATGATAAGAAATTGACAAGCTTGATATCCTTGAAAACAGATCACAATTGTTAACGTGTAACACTTGAATATCCAATAAAATACTAACTATCATTTTGCTAATTCAGCGACTACACATTTTTCACGTTTTACGTTCATGACGGTTTGTTGTTGGTGAGGTTAGGTTATGTTTGTTTGTTGACCGGTAGACAATGATGTCAAAACAGAAGCGGTAACAACATTATCATCAGCAAAATAACATAACATTTTATTTTCTTTGCGCACCTTCCTCAGCATCAATTATTATTATTTACGTGGAAATTATTTATTTTTACGGGCTTTGAGCATCAGAAAACTCGTATCAAATGTAAATTTTATGAAAGTTCCTTACTCCGGAATAAGAATTTTAGATTTGTAAGTATCGGTAGTCATGGTTCTTTTTAGTTCTTTTCCCGCCATCATCATCATACATATCCCGCGAAATACAAAATCGTTGATCTTGATTTAAGCGCCGACATAATAACACAGCACACAATAGCTTACGAATTATGAGTGCGTGGCACCAACTTTTTAGTTCCCCCGGCTGAAGGAGGGATTTTCTTGATCACTGATCTAGTGGTGCAATTCGCCCAACTACTGAAAAATGCGAAAACATACTACTAAACTCTCTTATTGACCCGGATGTTCTAAAAATTGGCACATAGAAAATTTGAGTTATAAAACTCTTGAGGCGCTCAGTGTGTGTTTCTAAGACACTACCTCTGCGATTTATTTATTTCTCTTGGCTATTAATTTTTTCCAGTTATGAAAATGTATGTCTAATTACTTACATTTTTACAAGACTGTATTTGTTTTTTTTTTTTTTTTTGTAACGGCAGGAAGGAGATTTTCATATTTTTGGTTCCAACGAAAATATTCATGAGTATTATACCCCATGAAGGCAAGGGAAATAATTGCAAAAAAAAATTACTAAAAGAATAAAAATCCCTGAAAAATTTACAGGTAATGCAGATTAGTGAGGGGGAAAAAAAACAATTAACAAATCAAAATGATTCCATAACCTTTTTATTCAATTATAAGATCATATAAAATAATAAGTAACAAAATGACAATAGAAAGATTGATTTGTACCTATGGCAAACTATAACCTACAAGATGAGAAAGGTAGCTAGAAAAAAGCAGAGCTTTCAGAAAAAAATTCTACTTCTTATCAGTCTCATTTATGGATTTAACAAGAATTACAGTCTAAAGAAGCAGTGCGCCTGTAGTCCTGTACCTACCATATTTCTGTCATTAATGCAGAGGATCACACTGCTGCCGCTGTGAGGGAAAGAAACATCATATGAGCAATCAGACATTGCCAAATTTCCTCTAAGAAAAAAAAATTCCGAAAAACTCCAGTTTTTCGGTGATTTTTTGGGAAATTTTATTGGCAATCAAATCTAGTCTATCTAAAAATTTCAGTTAAAAGCATCCATGTAATCTGTCAAAAACCAATCATTCGTTAATGGTCAAGGAATATTTGGAGATATTTGAATGCTGATATGGCGTTCTTCTTAAGTATGGCAGTGTTGATCCGTGTTTAAAGACTGATTTTTAGAATTAGTTTTAACAGTTTTAAGAATTTTATAGGTATTCTTGTCTCAGAGAGCCAGAAAAACAGAGTAAGGAAGTATAATTTGCTTGTAGCTGCAAGTAGAGTTTGCAGTTGAAAAGTAATGACAAAACTGAGCCAAAATTTCGCCCATTTACTTAGGACACACTTAGAATGAAGTCAAAGCAATCCTGCTTAAAATTGAAATTAGATTCAGGAAAGGGTTGAGGGTATCAGAAATATCCCTTCGAAAATGAGACTTAGGGTTTCACTTAAGCACTTCAGCAACATTTTAAAGAACAGAAATGATGTTTAAGCTGGTTGAGACACCATCTTGTAGGCAATAGTATATACTTTTGTCACCATAACCTTGTTTGAAACCTCGGGAATAGTGCTAAAATTTGATAAAATGTAAACAGGATAGTCTGAAAGTAATAAATTAATTGTAACAATGATATACAATTTCTTCGATCATTTTTTAGGCAAAATAAATTAACTAACTTGGGAAAGTGTTTTGTCCTGTAAGAGGCTATATTTACAAAGAAACAGGACTATAATAGCGTTTCAACAGTGAAACTGCAAGAATGCAAATGTCAATTTGCAGCATTGGGACTTCCTGTAATGCTTTTGCCTTGAAATTGAAAAAGACTCACCATCACTTCGTAAAAAGCTTTCTAATTTTTCTGCTCTGAGTGGAGAAAAATCTATGAAGAAAATTTCCAGAAATAATATTTATTTCTTAAATGAGTTCCTGCCATTTCACTGTCGATTAGTGCTAAAACTTCTACCCTGGTGGCAATGACTAGTTTTTTTAAATTTTTTTTTTTCTGTGTGTGAAAAAAGAAATACGATTATCAAAATTTTCATACAGCTAAAAGACTTCATTAGTTTTAAAAGACAATTGAGAGTGAGATTTACACATGCACATCTAAAAGTTGAAATAACTAGGATTCTTCCTGGAGACCTAGATGTCATGGATATATTCATTTTCGGCTAACCGAATACACTGTGAATGATCTTGTATATTTGATTTAATAATATTATACCAAATATTTTAACAAATATTTACTTAAAATCAATGGCATGTCAATAGACATTGATAAAAATGTTTCACAGTTTACAATATGGTAAAATTACCATTTATGCTACAATCGGTGCTAATGTCCTCATTAGTTTACATATATTTTATGTGATGGTATATACAAATCACTTGATAGGTATACTTCCTGCATGAATTTTACATATTTTTTAAAAACATGCTCATAAAAATCATTGCTGACAGAGTTACCTGATAAGACATATTGGTTTCATTAATTACATTCTTACAGTTACAAACAATGGAATCCTCATTATTAATCTACAAAATCAGCAGCTGCAATGGGTCCCTTGTACTGATAATATCACAGATACCTTTTTGAAGGCTGTCAAGTAAAAAAATATTCACTAAATAAAATTATCAAGTAGTAATTAAACTTGAAGAAGAATCTGAAAAAGTGGATTATCAACCTGGGATAAGGTTTCAGAGAATCACTTGAGTTCTCAATGCGATCAATTCATCAGATTCAAAATTCTTCTTCGCCAACTTTACTTCATACAAACAAAAAGGAATTGATAGCACGGTAATTTGAAAAAAAAAGAGCACTAAACTTCTTACTATAGATCATACTTAAATTATGTGACGCTTAGTTGCGTTTATTTCATGCATCCCCCGTCAGCCCTTTTTTGTGCTTAACAACACCGCCTTAGAGCCCTCGGTCCCTCATATTATAAACGTCTAAAAAACTGCATTAAATTCACTGAACAGATTGAAGTTGCTATTGAATAAGGCAAAGTGAGAGACAGTATTGTCGAGCACATGGTCGAGGGACCTGCTTTGTAAGTACTCACAAGTCCCAAAAAATCTTTGCGAGAAACTTTCATATCATTTTGGATTTCAAATGTTTGCCAGTTACACACGGGTCTTATTACAGGAGAGGATTGAATGATACGGAATATCTAGATATTATTGCACTTTAACCAAAAATGACATCTTATACGGGTTATAACGTTTCCGTTACTTGAAGGAAAATACATGTTTGATTACACTTTTTCAATGGAAGTGAATTTTAAAAATCACAAATAGGAGAAACAACTTAAAGGATATTGACTAAACATGCTTTAGTAGTACATGATAAGAGAAAACAGTTTTCTGCACTTCAAAATTTGACCAAAATAACTACAAAAAAAAAGAAGCCAAAAGTGCCTTTTTTATCACTGTTATACAAAAAGGAAACAACAATTCTACTTCATTTGTAAGGAAAGCAGTTGAATTAAATGCAAAACAATAGCTATTATTACCCATAACTGTGTCAAAAGTCATCGAAGATTTTATCAAAGATTGAAAAATTAAATTCTATATGTATCATTACGAGTTAATGCTGTGTGGGCTTCTCACGTCAGGCTTTCCTTTCTTTCAAATATTTAGGATAAAATGTCAATTAATGAACGCGAAGTTTTTGGCCTCCGATTAAGACACTCCTTCTACAGATTATTGGAGGGTGCAAAAATAACAAAGAATTATTTCTTTTTTTAATCTGGTTTCCCTCCTTTCTTCCTTTTTAACTAAGCTTGAATTTTCACAAAAATGTTCATTCAGTTACAGAAAAAGAGGATCTCCTGGAATCAGAGCTAGAAACTAGAACACTCATCACAGTGTGGTTCAAAAACGGCCGTTTGGAGTTAAATACTTCTTGTGAGAGTTAAATTTTTCTGATGCTTGGTGCAAAAGGATTTGAATCATACATAATTAAATTTACCATAATATTAGAGAACTGAGTTTACACAGTATTCTTACCATTAAACTCAACATGCACTAGCTTTGAAATGCCTCATTTAAAGGCAAAAATGAAACTTATGATTTGAAAAAGTAAAATAAGGCACTATTCATTTCAGAAGGCACAGAATACACGGTCTTCCAGAATTTTTTTTTTTTCACCTAGTTTCGCAGACTTTTTCCTTGTTGATCATAATAGATGTATTAGGTTTTCATTTAAAACAAAAAGAGACTATAATCAAGGCTGAGAAGAAATAATTGATACATGAATCATACACGCAAAAATGTTAGAAGTATTTGAGCATCTCTTTTTGGGAGAGGGACTCATATTGCCGAATTCATGACACAATCATAAATACTTGTAAATCATTAATACTCTTACAATAAATGACAGTCGATACCTCTTGAACAGAATGATCCATTTATGCTTCATTATTTCTTGTTTTCATTCTTAATAGTACAGCTCAAACTGAAAAATTATCCTCCTGGGCAGAGGAGATTCCTGGAATATGGAGGTACCCCAGAAGTGTGATTTGTAAAAGAAAAAAAAATCATTTTTTCATGGAAAGGTTTTGGACACTTTCTCTTATCTGCTACTACAGACATAAAAACGATTACCCTCAAATGCAAAATAGCAAAGGGGTTTGGCTGTAATAAAATAGTAGAGGAGTGTTTAAGTATTTTTAAAGATTACTTGGTGCCCTTCTGGCAGAACGATTTTTTAATTTTACATGTAAATAGTTATATACGAAAAATGAGTTTCAGAGATAAAAACTTAATTTTTATGGTAAATTTAGGGCCGCATTATATTTACAATTGACTGCAAATTTTGTTCTTAGATTTTACATTGGCGGAATTTAACAGAGAGTTTGATTTTAATGGTTTTGAGAACAAGATTGAGCGTTTGAATAAAAATGCCGAGGGTAACTTCTGATTTTGCCTCAGTCATGGCACACAATTTTTAACAGATTTTTTGGCTCTTGTTTTCCCTGTGTGAACTTTTCTTCTGATTTTGCCTTAATATCGACAATTAATTGTTACCTGTTTTTTTGGTTTTTTTTTCCCCTGTGTGGAAATTCCTTGAAAGAAAAAAGTGCTTAAAAATCTGAGTCAAATCAATAGCTGTAGTTTTTTTTCTAAAAAAACAAGTTTCATTTCGTGGTTACAAACTTGAAAAATTCGATTAAAAAAAATTGTAACGGTAACTATTAAAACTAAAAGAAATTGGGTGGTTTTAAGCAAAGGACTGCTGTAATTACCAAATAACCAACTTAAAAACTATAGAGATCTTTTAGAGAGAATTATTTCCTAGTCCGGAAATTGTTCCTAAATCACTGATTATGGTTCTGCATGATTGTTGGTTCCGTTTGCGGTTAGATTTATTTTCTGACTTGCCATGGGATCACTTGGCACCTTGACCATTTCACTTTCCATGCTCACCTTCTGACCAAGTGCGCTTGGACCTGTGGAAAAAAAATTATTTGTGTCAGCGTCAGAGACAAATGGATTGAAGAACAACTTAATCAGTTAGAAAACACAGTAGTCATAACAAATTAATCTGGAGAAAGGCTGTTGCACAACACAACAGATAGAAGAAACCAGGACCTTTTGAGATTTATGACAGACTCGTTTTTAAATGGAAACAAAACCAAAGAAAAATGAGTCTTCGAACTGCTGTCATTACGAGACCAAGACTGATTACGAGGTTAACAGACTCGGCGCAGTGCAGCAAAAATCAAAGCATGTAGTGATAAAGAATATGTAAAAAATTACAAATACAGACTCCCCTTAGGTATTCTGGCAATAGTGGAATCTGGGACTCTTGGAGATTAGAAAATGTAAATTAAAAATTTTGTTACCTATATAACTGAGAAGCACGGGTAAAAAGATGAGGCCATGGGCTGCACCAAACAAAACTATGCCTAAGTACATTCTAAAGTAAAAAACCCGAAAGATTTGAGATCTGGCAAATCCAAGTACTATGATTCCGCCAAATTTAGTTAAGGTAATGCCGGAAAATATCTAAACATAAACATACAATTGAGAATTAGAGGTATGAAAAACAAATTTAGGCAATATACTTTGTAGCGGTTCAAAGGTGTGAATGAATACTGGCATTTCAAAGAGGACAACCTTCTATCTTCACCTATGATTAAAAATGGTCCAAACTTGAGCCAAAAAAGAGCAAAATGCATATGAACTAAACTAGAGTAGAAACATAACAGTTCATTCAAAATAATTAGATATTGTTCCTGATTTCACAGACATCAGCAGCTTGGCATCAACAATATTGATATTGAGACAATGAGGCTACACATCTCGGTAAAAGATTTGACAGATTTTTGTTACATTTTACTTTTTTGAAGGATGACTGATTACTTTCATTGTGAAAAATTTTGTGACTTTTCTTTGCCTTTCCAAGAATGTTTCTTGAAAGTTTCATTGGAACGTCTGGTAATTCTCTATTAAAATAAAATAAGAGCAGAAACTCTGAAAAATGATAATCCAGGTGATGGAATTTAGAGTATCACCATCCATATTAGACTTTGAGAGAGACTCAGAGAAGTATTGAATCTTACCGATGATCCACTATTATTCAGGGCATCAACAGCTCGCTGGACAGCGCTGGATTCTTCAGAGACAGTGAATGCATGCACCATATGACTGCAGAATTCTACAGATATTCCTACAGCCTGAAATAAAAATAGAGAAAAAGTGATGATTGACGTATGTATGAAAAGTAGGACTTATTTAATCTTGGGGATGAATAATTAATGGAGGGTTTGACAACAGCAGCTCAGAGATCAAGATGGCGTTTAATGAACTAAGCCAATTACATTAGACAACTTCATCAATACTTTATGCTTTCTAGCTCCCCAAAGTTTCATGTTTTGTTATTGTTACATTCGAGGATCTAGCGAGCTGATTTCCATGATTCTTTTACAATTAACAGGTAACTATCTCCAAGTGAGCTTGCTGTATTGAGTTAGGACCTGGACTTCATATTACTGTAAAATGATTCTACTAAGTTAGGGAGCGCTTAGCAGAGATTTGAGCATTTAATGATCAGAAAGGACTCCTGCAGTATTAATAAATTTGCATAAAACAAAATGATCGGTTTTATTGATGCATTCCATGAGAGATTCTACCAAACCTTATTCTTAAATTCTAGAAAATAAAAGCAGGAAAGTTGAAGCTCGAAATTGGTCCTTTTAATAAACTGATCAATAACATCAAGTAACATTTGGTGTGGTACAAATTGTATCAACCAAATATTAGTGTGCCCTTCTTTAAGAAACATTTAGAGAAACTTCTGTTGCCTTTTATGCCTTGTACTTCTTAGATTTGTTTGTCAACCATTTGAAAACCTACTATTACTTACCATGACTAGATTAACCAATGAAATGGCGTTGAGGGACACATCCCACAAAAACATGAGCGCTCCCATGCTTGCTATGATCATTACAATCGTAAGAACTGTGATAACAGAGGATAAGACATTGAAGCCCATCAGAACAAAAGTAACTACAAAGATAGCCACAAGAGAGGAAGAGAGGCTTGACAGGGTATCTTGCCACATCGTCAAATATTGCTCGTAAAAAACGTAGAAAAAGCTGCAACAGTACAAACATTGCAAAATTGAGTCAATTCAATGCAAAGCTACATTATAATAGGTTATTTCCTGGATGGGAAATTAAGGGGAGGTATCTACAACATGGGGTATGCATGCGGAAAATATTGCGTTATGATAGGTTCATTGCATATGTACATAATCTGTAAATAAAATATTTTTAAAGACTATGGTCTTAATTTGTTCTCATTTATTTTCATGTCTTCAACAATTTCATTCATTCTTCTCCATAGCGTTGAGTGTATTCTATTCCGATCTAAAATTCCGTTTTTTCCCCCAACTTGACAAAAATTATTGCTGGATTCAAGAAGTTACGGGAGAGTTTGATTTTCTTTGGAGTCCTTAGAAGCTTACTTTGAGCAATAGTTTTTAATGCCCATAATTTGCTTTTTTGGAACTTTTTTGCTTCTTATTCAGCACTGAATTATTATTGAAATAAAAACCTGTGCCTAGTCTATGCTTGGTTCCTGTAACTACTAAAAATCAGAAATCTTTACTAACCATAAAACGGTAGACCTAAATTACTTGCAGGAAAAGGACACTTCCATTTTTGTTTTAAGACTATGAGAGCTGACAATTAGAGGTAAAAACTAGAAAAATGCTGAACATTTATGGATGAGCATAACAGTTCTATTTATTAAAGGAAAGGTCATTTCTACACTACCTGTATGGGAAGACCTGTACATTTTCACTGTTCGGAATTTTCGAGTGTATCATGGCTGTAATATTTTCAGCTACTTTCCGAGCTCCTTGTAGTGCTGCAGTGTAGTCTTGCGATGTTTTCAAAATTTTATGGAATGCCATAAAATAGTTTGCACCGACAAATCCTTTATTATCCTTTACTTCAAGGTTGACACCCTGAAAGTATATGGAAAAATCAAATGATTGTTTTGCAAGGCTGTCGAATGGATCACAACAAATTAATATTGTAAAACCATGGTAAAAGAAGATAAAGAGGGACGTCCTCACTTAAATGAAAAAACTTCTAAATTATTCAGTTTGACAAAAGTTTTGCTTTTGTCTTACAATTCTTTGATGAAAAATGCTTTTGAATGTTATTGAAACTCAGTTCAAACTCAGCAGAAACTCTTAAAAATTCAATTTACTCAGCTTTGGTTTAACTTCATTGGGCATGCTTTGCGCCAAAATGTTGAAGAACACTCTGCTGCCAAACAGCACCAATAATTCAATTCAGGGTTTGGAAAGTCATTAATAAATTCAATACTCGTTTCTTTGAGTCAATTTTCTTATAAATGAAAAACTATGATGCTAATCAAGTCTCATGATGTCTAATCATGATTGTTATTAAGATCAGTCTGTTTAGGTAAAAAGTATAAATTAATGGGTAAAACTTACCGCAGCATAAGGAGCATGTCCACCTTTAGAGCATGTAATCGACGGATTATCTTGAAGGTAATAGCTCAAATATTGTTGGAAAATGTATGAGTTTGGTCGATTCAAACTTGGATCCAGGGTGATGTCACATTGATGACAACCTTTAGTCAAGGCATCTGCGGGGAACAATCAAATAATATTAAAATATAGAACTTTCATTAAGAAGCCATTCAAACATTGTTTTCTTTGACTGTCCTAATTGGTCAGAACTAGAAATGAAAATCTAGGTGGCAAAATTCAGTTGGATGCTCCGTTTTGACCAGTTGTTAGGATTTCAAAATTATTGAAATTCTCCCTTTTTCATTAATTTTTTTTCTTTTTTATTTTAGATGAAATCCTCTAATTTTTCTCCGACTTCTCCGAAACTTTCCTTAGCATTCCAATGTTATCTAGAAGACAGGCTACCCTGATAAAATCTTATTAAAATTTTTCCGGATACTATACAACACTGATAATGAAAAGTCTAGGATAAGAATATCAATAAAAATTGGAAAATATTGACTCCGGAGCTTACCGGTGTTCGGGCAGAAAGAACTATTGGAGTGTTGCCAGCAACAACCTGGAACGCTCAACCAATCATAGTAGTCATCTAACCAGGACATTGCAGGCTTACTTATGAAAGTCCTTTGAAAAAGAGAAAGAAAACAGAAATATAAATATTAAGGTATCTGTACTGTTTAGAATTGGGGGTTGGAAGAGAAAATACTCATCACACATCTACATTTTAAACTGAAATAGCATTAAGTTTGATGATGCAATTTTCTCTAGCTGAGCTAACTAATAGTGGTTTTCTTTTTATTGCTCATAGCTCATGAGAAAGCACAATATTTGATTCAAACCTTTTCGTCATGGCAGGTGAATATTTGTCAATGATTGGCTAAACCTTCAAAATTAACAAAGTTGCTGGGTGCGCTTTACAGGAAGAAAAGAACTAATTCTTAAAATTGTAGTATTTTCTGTTGGAAATTTTGTTTCAAAGTGTAAAGGTAATATCAAAGATAATAAGCACACCAGAATCCTCGGTGATTCTCCTCTTCTATTTTTTTGAATGATGGTTTCATAAAAATAAATTCAAAAATGTTTGCCACATTTAATAAATGAAACTGTTAATTCAACCTGATTCTGAAAATTTTTCTACATTAACAGCTTCACTACATAATCGGTCGTAATGACTGTTGTTTTGAATAGCATGTTTTCATCAGGTTGTTAGGTGCAATATAGGCACTGTCTACAAGTCATCCGAGGAACTAATTGTACAGCACTAGTTACAAAAGTTACGGATAGCAGGCATTTGCAAAAGAATCCATGGTTTGAACCGTTCAAATCCTACTGTTTTATTCAGTATTTTTCTGGACCAATAGGCACAATTTTGCATCAGCAAGTAAGTAGTGAAAGTCGTAAATAAAGTAAGAATAAAATAAATAAAGACAAAACAAATAGGTTTGAGAGAAACTTACTCATTGACCATTCTAGAGGCCACATATATCTGAGATGTTAGCGAATCAGAATCACAGGATGGTCCTCCGCAAATAGCATTCTGAACGTCAGTTTTGGCAAGGTCCAAGCCTTCGGTCAGCACGAAGTAAGTCGGAGGTCCAATTGCCAAATATGAGTTCAATGACTAAGGAAAACGCAAATAATACAGCTATCAATAAAAACAGAGCAAAACTAGAAAACTACTAAGTATCAAAATTAAAAATAAGAACAGTCCCAGAATTTCTGACTTGAATATTTCACTAGTCAACAACATCAGTCAATGGATTCAACGAGGAATAAACAAAAACGCAGAGAGAAAGACCATGAGAAGTTGAAGTTGACACTTGCATATCCGATGGAAATACAGAACTATGCACCTCCACCCCCCGAAACGGCCCCAAAGGACTGAAAAGAAGAGGCAAATCTTGCGCCATTAGACTGAAGAGTGCCTTTCTATATATTTTCTTTTACTTTCTCAGTTATTTCCTATCTTATTTTTTCCTTTTTTGGGTATCATTTTGGTAAAAAGACAAAGTCAGCATTTTGTCGAGAAATTGGATTTTTTTTCTTTGACATAAAATAGTGCGAGGCAAGAATTGGTGGACGTAATGGAATTTTTGCACCCCATGCAATTTTACCATACTGTGCATTAGCAGACGACTATAGCACAAATTAATTTGCTGCAAAAAAAAAAAAAAAAAAAAAAAAAAAAAAAAAAAAAAAAAAAAAAGAACTGTTGGTGATAATTACCTTCAGATATTTGTGGACGTAAGAATCTTCAGGCATCGCCAATTCCTGCTCCAATCCGACATTGATTGAAGGTACCAAAGAGATAGCAAAACTGAACCAGATGAAAAATACAACCATTACAATCTTCCTCATGGGCCCACTTAAGATGAAAGGCGAGTAGAATTTTTTGAAAAATCTGTATAACGGTCCATCAGACAGAGCATTTTTCGTATCGTTTGAGAAAAAGCAACAAAGTACATCCAAGCGTCCAACCTAGAAAAATTGAAATTGTAAGCTTAAGTTTTTGTAAGAATGTTGTGCTTGCAGGAACTTTGTATACAATCTAGAAGGATGGTCCAAAGAAAGAGATACCCTAATGCATAGAGACAAGTTTTTTGAAGAGCAATTTTCACCAAATCAAAATATAATATTTCTACGGAAAAAAATTTCTCACAGGGAATTCATAACAAAAAGTTTCATTAATTTTATCAACAATAAGTAGCTATACTTTATGCTATAATCTAAACATTTCAAGGCGCTAAAATTGGTGCATTAAAATTTTGACTGATTTTTTCAAAACTGCGTTTTAGGAATTAATTAATTATTGTTTGAAATCATAGAGAAGCAATCAAAAGAAAAAGTAGGATTTTACCTGGTAGCGTGATGCATCAATTTGAAGCAAACTGATAAAACAGGTTATCTGAAGAATAAAATTAATTAGAAGTGCAAATGCGGCATAAAGAGCAAACGCTTTTACAGCTGGCATACCAGATAAGCTTCCTGGAAAAAGAAAACAAAATGCGAATATAGTAAACACACTGAATATCAACCAGCATGGTTAAAGTCTTTGATATTTTTTTTTTTTTTTTTCTTTTTTTTATTGTCGCTTGAGAATAGTTACAAAATTACAAAATTACACTTACAATGAAAGTGAGTAAATAAGGATTTAGGGAACAATAATAATATAAGACTATGATATAGTTTGAGAGCTAATTTAGCTGAAAATTAGAAACAGTAAAAAGAGTTACTGGAAATCAGCAGGGGTTTAGGTTTGCGACACCGGAATCCGCCTGTTGGCGTGCATCGGTATGGATTTGTTTGTCTATCATTTCTTTTTTGTTGCTAAGGACTGTTTTTATGTATGTACAAATTTTAAACCAACTATCTTTAGATTCTAATAAACAATTTTGAAAATTATCGATGGTAAATGTCTTTTTTATTTCTGTCTCTAAAAGGTCTCCTTCAGAAGTAAATTTTCCACACGTGAAAAGAGAGTGTTCCGGAGTGTCAAGAGCATCTGGGTAGTACGGGCAAAAGGGGGATGATGATATTTTCATTCGATGGAGGTAATTATTAAAAGGGCCGTGTCCAGTTAGAGCCTGAGTTAAAAAGAAGTTTACATCTCCAAATCTTCTGGTGAGCCATTTTTCCGGGTCCACGATGAGTCTCTTGAGCCAGGCATCTTTTGAAGGATCTTGTTGCCATTGCAGGATCCAATCTCTTCTGGTCGCGGCTTTGATGTTCGGTTTATCTGCTTCCTTATGCCAGAGGCTGAGTCTTTCGTTGATTAGATGATTTATGGGAGGAATGCCACTAATCATGTCAAGAGCTGTGTTCGAAACTGTTCTGTATGCCATGCATATACGTTGTTTGAGAGGGCGAATGGGAGTCTTTGATATGAGAAAGGGGGAATGGATTTCATAATTTTCATAAGCTGTTGTCCAGTAAATATGACAGTTAATTCAATTAGTAAATAAAAAAAAAAAAAAAAAAAAAAAAAAAAAAAATGGCCTTTGGCCAACTAAAACATTTCTAAGGGTCAAAGGCTCAACGATCAAGACTCCATTACGTTCAAATGAATTATGACGAGTGTTACAGAATGACAGAATAAAATTTCAGGGGGCAAAATGTCTACAGTGCCCAGGTCGCACATTCTGTATTAGAAAAATCTATCTGGACAACTAATCACCAAATTGGCAAGTAAAAAATTTGTATTTACCGATAATAAAGCAGCAAAACTCAGAGACACTTGTCAGCAATATTGACGGCCCCACTATTGAGAGAACTCTAGCTGTGTGCTGTTCTGACGTTTCAGTTTGGTGACGCTGAACCCGCTGATGTTTTTGTGCAATTATGAACATGTTATCCACACCAACAGCAAGTACCAGGAAAGGAATCACCTATTAATAAAAAAAAAATTACTGGGATTTTTCATAAACCAAAATTTGGTAGTAAGACAAAAGAGACTTGATGATTCAATCAAAATTTGGTATCGACTGAAAAACGGTAGAGTTAGGTATCTGTTGCTTGGCACTGATATCTGATGAGGAAATCAAATATGTACTTTGAATTTAATTTTGAACATGACATACATCAATGTGTCATTTTTGTTTAGAAGGAAGCCCCTGATATAGGATGTGCATAATTCTGGAAACAGCAAAATATTTGAGCCATTGCAGCTTGAGTTAAAACCTGAGAGGAGCCATTTAAGGAAGTGCACTATTTCTCAAGTGCTTAGGGAGTTGAAACTTAAGCTCCCTTCCTCCAAGCGAGATATCAGCTCCTCTTTGTTTTTATTTAATTGGATCCTTTCTTCAATGATGTATCACTGGTTTGTCAGAAGATCACTTTGGGTGATTTGGAGATGTATAATTTGCAAAGAAAAGCAGCTATAAAAAGTAGCTATAATAGTCCGAGAATTACAGAAGCAACAATGAAAGTTATTTCTAAAAATATGCTACTTCACCAAAAACACAACTGTCAGTGAGTCTCTTTTTTCATGACAGTCACCAAGCAAGAGGTCAGTAAAAATTATTCAATTATTGTATGGATAAACTAATCTTGAAGGCTGTCACTTGATATCTCAAAATGCAATATCTCCTTGAATGACTTTGGTACCCAAAAAATTACAAACAAGATTTTAGAGAGCAATACCTCAAGAATGATAAGCGTGGCAGGAACCTGAAGGTATCCAAACAAACCAACAGAACAGACAACAGAGATCAAAACAATAATAATCCCTCCGAATCCAAGAGTTATTTTGCTGTCAACCTGCAACACAAAGAACAATGCATTAGGGTAAAACATGAGGAGATGTGCAGAAAATCAATGAAACATTTGTTAATAATCAATTTTTCCAACCTCAAACCAAATTTATTCATCCAAAGTCACAGCAAAATAGACAGCTTCAAATGGAATTAGCTCACCTATATTTCGCAGTCCCTAGTTTCCTTTCGTGATTGATTTTTTTTGGGATGAAAAAAGTAGTAGCGTTATTTCTTAAAATACACTGTGAATCCCTTTCCACTATAAAAATATGTTCACAAAATTTTACAGCAGACAGTTGCTTACTTACCCAGTAAAAAAAGTAAAACATGAGAGAGAATCAGGCTGCAAATGATGTAATAGAGATAAATCTGCATTGAGCCGTCAACATGTCTTTCGAAAAAATGGAGGGATTTACAAGGAAATTATTTTCTTGTAAAGAGCCAACCTAACTGTAGCTGGTGGTATGTAAAACTTTACATTGTTAGAGATGTATTTTTCACAGCTAGTTTTATTTTTTTCCTCCTTCAATTTTCTTAGTATTTGATTTAAACATTTTCTTCAGTTTATCACTGGAAATAAAAAATTGAAAAATAATCTAGGATTTGATTCTCAAGAACCCTAAAAAAAAAATAGATGTGGATGAACTCACTAATAGACGCGAAAAACTAGTAATTTTTCCAAGAGCAGTAGCTATGTAAATGAACATTATTCCATAACTGACTGCAACAGTCACAATTTCGGAACGTGATTCACTCTCAAGAACATCTTCAATTGATCTTTCAGAGAAAAACGAGACGTCCATAAACGATGGCTTTTCATTCATTGTCCAGTTTTGCATGAAGTCTATAAAGCTGTAACAGAAACAGAGAAATAAATGAAATACATATATACATTTTGAGCATTAAAAGTAAATGAATGAAGTGCTAGTGGTTTTATCACCATTCATTGTTCCCCAGTGAAAACCTCACTTTATTCAGCAGTTTTAGGAATCAGGATGCTTCGAGAGTACTTTATCACGCAGTTTTCATTGGTATCTTTAGCTTAAACAATTTTCAATTATTACTCTTGCAGATTTTGTTGTTACTTGATGCGCGAGTAAAAGGATAGTATCTGAAATTCAATGTACTAGTAAATACAATGATTCTTAAAGACAAATTTTCGTTTTTTGCATCAAAATTGTCTTAAAATTTTTTTGAGATCTTAATTTCAATGTTACAAAGACTTTTACATAACTGTCTCAGAAATTTTTAAAAATGACTAACCGTTTTTCCCACTTTAAAGCAGGACCTAGTTTTGACTTGTCATAGTGATTGTTTATGAGGATTGAGATCGTGACAGCAGATGCATTGGTGTAGGAGGTTGTTTTCGTGAGTAGTTCTCCTTTTTTGAGAAACCCGCCTAGGACAACTCCGGGGTCCACAGGTCCACCGTAAGGCGCTAAACAAAGAGGATTCAAAGTGTTCCTAGAAAAATGAAGTTAAACACAGGCTGAATAATAATTATTAAAAAAAAAACAACTCATTACTGTTTACAAACTCTGTGCATCAACAAGTAAAACCTTTTTTAGTACCTCAAAGACTGAGCAAAGCACAGTTCAGTTCATTTTTTTACAAACAGAGGGTGTTGATTAGCACATTAACACCACACTATCAAGCCATGCACAGGCAGCAGATCAAAATAAAAATAATAATCCTTAAAACTAGATTTTCTGGATTGAAAATATTTGCCCTTCATCCAATGGGTTCGTATAGGCATACTTAACATTTTTGGGGTCAAAAAAATTGTGAAACATTCCGATGAGCAGTAAAACTATAAACTCAATTACGAGTTTTAAGGCACTTAAGCCTTTCTCCCTTGACTATCTCATTAAATATAAGATAAAAAAATTTAATTGATGCAAAACTCCCTTAGATTTTTTGGGATCTCCTCAAATCGATGGTTAAGGAAATACATGACAATGAAAAAAACTTATGTTAAGGAAAACTAGACTTACTGGGAGCATGCTTTGAAATGATCAAGATAGTTTATTTCGTATCCATCTGGGTCAGTGGTAGACAAGTCTTCGAACGTCTCCTCACTATTTTGATAGTAACCCCAGATACTGAAGATCAAACATTTGCTAACTGTCGAGGGTGGTGAATCGGGAGTCGCCATTGGAGAGGAACATATTTTATTCAATCCTTCGTCAGGTTGACCGATCTATAATCATATAATATTGAAGAATGGAATAAGAGGTTACAACTAATTCTTCAGTATATAATTCCATCTAAACTTTTTCAAAAAAATATCAATACTAGAAACAAAACCAGACAAATACTAAATCGGCAAACATACTCCTACCAAGTTCTTGTTTTCTAAAGTTGGCCTAAGCTTTGCTGAGAAATCATGGATTTTCGGCATCCACTTGTTTTTCAAGCGTCTTTACTTCTCACGCACTATGGAGTCCCAAAAATTGTTTTAAAAAAAGTCTTGCTGAGGTCTTTGGAAAAATAAAATTATTCTTATCTTATTAAAAATATGCTGTAAAATTTTTGTGAGTTGTTTTATTCTTCTTTTTGACGGTGTCATTCACCAAATTTTTGCATTCCCTTTCAAAAAGCTAAAATAAAAAAACGATAGTTCTTCACAAAATTGAAGGTTTGACAGTTCCAAACAGGGCTTGGTTTCATTTCTTTTACAAATTTTCCAACCTGAAAAAGAGGGAAACTTACTGAAAGATTCACTTTGGTTTTGAATGAATCCAAATATAGTCAGGATATAAATGCAATTGTGAAGAGGTCACTTCTTGATAATTCATGACCTTTCCTTCAAATACTTCATACAATTTTGAAGCTTCTTCCATTTTCTATAATACATTAGTATACATCACAATCATAAATTTTGAATTTGACAGTAATATGGATGAATTTTACCATAGTATTTCATCCACAAAAAATTGATTTTTAACCTCATTGTTCTCTCATTGTTCCAAATTTGTCTCAGAAGATTAGCTACAGCTAAACTGTATATCAACAGTGCAAGTCAGCAATCACATAACTCGGTCTGCGATGTCGCAGACTTCCTATCATACTTTATTTTTTTAACAGAAAACTACTCGACAGCAATTTTTTAAAACTGCCGTGATTTTTTTTCCCTGTGCACAAAAAATTGTGCATAAACTTCAAGGAATGATGTCAATTGGTTCTCCTTTAAAAAATTAATGTAGAGGCGGAGATTTTCAGACACCGCAAATGAGATATGTGATTGCAAACTTATGCCGTTGATATGTGTAATAACACACAGAACTTAATGACTGGACAACTTTATGTGAAAGAAGTCTTTCTTCTGTAAAAAGTATATGTGAATGGACTTCTTCTGTTAAGATGCGTTCAATTACTTGCAAATTAATCAACGGAATCTTTATGCTTACCATTTCAATTTGATCTTGCAGTTTTTTCACTGCCATCAGGAAGTCTTTGTTGAATACTGGTCCATATTCAACAGGACCAGATGCAGTAAAATGCTGAACCTGAAAATTGAAATTCAAACCAATTGATGAGATTTTGCAGAACTGCTGAGAACATTTCTTCCTGGAAGAGAGTATGTAGAACAATAAATATTCTCTTAGCTCTTAATAAAAGCAATTCTTTGTCCATGTTGATAGATGAAGCCTGCATTATTCGAAGACATCAACATGGTCCATTATTATTTCATTTATGGAAAAAAAAGGTTTATGGAAACAATTTTCATGGGCAAAAATGATCCAAATTTAATTTAAAGGAACCAGTACTTAGCAACTTTCAAGAAATTATGAAATTTAGTTTTGTGAGTTTTTGAAAGTTTACCAGTCTAATACAGCGGAAGTTCAGGTGATAAATGAAACCGTAAAGGGTATGATATAGTAGGGCAGGACAAGTATTACCTTACAAATTACATGTGTACTTAAAAGCTACAGACAAAAATTCAATGTGAAATACAAACCGGAGGAAGGTCCACTGCTTTGATAATAACTTGCTGAGCACGATAGAACGGTTGGAAGTGTTTGTCAAAATACTCCTTTTCGATTCGTGATTGACTTAGGGGTGCAGCCCACAGCTCAACTGGATCTATCGTTACTCTCAGTTGGAAAATCCCAGCGCCAAGACACAAACAAATGATTCCGCATACAATAAGAGTCAAGAAACGGTATGTTGCACAAACTGTTAAAGAAAAATATTCAGAGTCAAATGCATTTTCTTTTGATGTCATAAACATTTATTGAAACTTTTATTTTTTAAATTCACTTTTGGTAGATATGTTTTGTACTTTTAAAAAAACTTACCCATGCCTGTTTAAAAAATGAAAAGAAGTTGAAAGCTGTCAAATTTTGATTATGGTTGCCTGCATAATTTGCTACAAATTTAGGGGCTCAGGAAAAATGCCTTTGCCATGCAACCAAGCATACAAGGTTTTTTGTGAAGTATGATTGTTAACAGAAATTTAGAAAAATACTGATAGCTAATTCTATGGATTTCATTCTGATTATAGCTCAGTACTTACAAGGGACAAGGAGACGAGAAAAGTAAGGTGAGCACCAAAATTGAGTTTCTTTTTTTCTGTTGATTAATTGTGTAAAATTTGAAAGAGAAGTAATCTTAATTGCTCATGACTTTAAATTCAATCGGCCTAGCAAGAGCGATTTATGTTGCTGCGTGCATTCTCAGCCCTTGTTTGATTGTATTTTATCAAAATATTTTTATGATCATTACATTTTGATAGATTGTAGAGGGGAGAAGGGATACTCACTTCTTAAATGTCTCTCGTGAAAACAAAGAAACAAAAAATTAGGACGATGGTAAAATAGAATTTTGTTTGACTTGAGTTTATAAGTAATGCATTCAATTTTTCACTTACCCAGTCCAATTTGGTAAAAAATATTTTCTAAACATATCTCTAGCTTGTCCCCAAGTTTTTTCATAACATCATCCTCTGTAAAATTCTTTTTCTGCTTATCTGAAAAAACCAAAAAAACTTTAAAAAAATGTCACTACATGAACTGTAAAAAATTACTGGTCTGAATATTGACAGGTTACTTTACCACCAATCCCATTAAAAAGGGATTGGTGGTTCCTTCAAAACTATATTGGTTAGAGGAAAGAGACCATTGACAGCGTTTTGTGTAGGGGCATCATCGATAGCAAAACTTTGTGGAAACACTCGAAAATTAAATATATTTAGGAGAGGACAATTTTTTGGCACTTTTGCTGAGGGAGAATTTTTGAAGAATGAGCTACGGCTAATAGTTGGGCATAAGAGTGCCTCAGCAGATAGGGCTTGGCCAAACTTCCTGCATTTTATCCTTTCAACAGGTTCTAACGTTTTTTTCTTACTATATGATGGCATGAGATACCATGTAGCTAGATTTATGACCAAAAAATGTAGTAAATGAGATAAAAGAAAGTCCCAAAAATACAAATTATGTTGCTTCATTATCGTGTTGCCTGCTGTACTATTTTCATGCCACATATTACAACAGCAATGCAGTGAAACAATTTGTACAAATTTTCACGAATTTTTTTGACTGACTCGGCAAGTTTATAAAAAATTGGACTAAGTAATGAGTTATTGATCAATTTGTCTGTTGGTGAAAAAAAAAAAAAATTCTAAAGAATTGCTAGAGATGTTCATCCACCAATAGACATCCAGGAACACAATACCCTGTCAAAAACTTCAATCTGGATCAACTGGATCTGCATTAATACACTTTGATCAGGGGCCCAATAGCACTACAAGATTGTATTTTTACAGCTATCGGTTGTTGGACCCATAGACCCGTCACGGTGTCACAGGATTGAACCATATCCGCTGAGCTTATAGTCAGAAGAAGTTAATATTCCTTTTGAGGGCAAGAAGGCAAGAGTTTAAAAAAACTGCAGGAAGCCGCAGATACGTAGACTAGGTGCAATAAAAAATACTTACAAAATTGTGTGACATAAGTGATTCCCCAGAAAGCTACCATGATACTCAAAGTGGAGGCAAATAAAAAGAGTATTGACTTGACCCTCGATGAGCTCTCTACTTTTTTGGGAGCCGGTTGTTCTGTTTTCGTTGGCCGTGGACAACTTGCCTCACAATCAAGACAACTGCAAGGTCTTCCACCAGGCTGCAAACATAAGAGTAAATTACTGCAGGAAACTTCAATTGAATTCCTCTTATTTCTAAGAATGTTTTTAGCAGAGAAAACCATACTTCATTGACAAGCCACAACGCAGGCCTGAGGATGGGGTAAGTGCAAAGGCATTCAAGTACAAGTCCTTATAGGTACAAATTTACCCTCCTCAGTGGGTAAAGATACTTTCTTAAAAAGTAACTGAGGGTTCTTTCCATTAAGAACATTTTTGATTTTGAACAACTTCAACAAATTTTCTTTGGTGTTGTTTGGTGCAATAGAGAGGTCAGGACAGCATATATTCCTGCTTCCATCAAACACTTATTCAATGATCAAAACTTGAAAAAGAGCTTGGGTTTATTAGTGCAAAGAAATGTGACACAGTTCCAACTTACATGAGCGGCTGCGTTGCAAGGAATGATGGTACCATTGAACGGCAAGAAACCCTTGATTGGCTCGTCAGAGGAAAAATAGTTAATGTTGAAAGGGACGAATGGATTTTGCTCTCTGCGCCCCATGAATCTAAACCACCTGGAGAAAAAAAGCATTATGTAGAACTGAGTTAGACAAAGAATAGCATTTTGTTCATTAATTTGCCTGTGGTTTTCAAGGACGAAAAGGTCCCCAAAAAGATTTGTCAGCACACGAAAAAGCAAGAACGATAGTATACCTTCTTGGAAACTGCTGTTCCAACTTGAAGACACAATTCTAGGAGCCATAGAGGTTTCTGATATAATAGAGCATGGAAATTAGCAAGATGCAAAAATGAGAAAACAGGCTGGATAAGTAGTGTCACTGTCAATGTGCAACTGCACAAAAAGGAAAAGCAACAAAATTTGACTGTTCATTTAAAGTATAAATAGCACCTGATGCCGTAACCGTCTGAAATTATGAAACTGGTGAGTTCAGGGTTGAAATCTTAGGTACCGCATTGTTTTCCAACCTCAAAAGTTTATTCGTACTAAATTTGAATACACTAGATTAATTTGAAAATAAAGTGTCTATGCCTGTACCTACATGGGATGTAAATACTGCAGCCAGCTGTGGCATGATTATGAGGAAACAAATTAAACTTAATTTTGATCGATGAACAACATCTTTGGCTGGTCTGGTCTGAACTTTACATTTAAAAAAGTAAGTAGGTAGCAAACCATGGAACAAATCGACAGATTTTGTTCTTCAGAGGTTTGCTTTGATTTAAATGAAAACAATGAGTTTTAACACCTTTGATTTCACACATTATTTTAAATTACTTGATAAAGAAGTCTGCGTCGAATAAATGAAAACAAGACAAAGATCACCGTTTAAAATTAATTTGTTTACAGAAACAGAAACGTGCTTCATGCGTGCGCGCGTAGCGTCTGCGCATGCGCCATGACGCTGTGCAATTCATGAATGAAACATTCATAACAGAGCGAACCAATGAGAGGCCAAGAAATCGTCATCGTACTCATCGTAGTACTATACGTAGTATTTTGTAGTAAGCGTTGCCAGATCGAATGAGCAAATGACGTTAAATGCTTTCCAGGCCGTAAGACTTGATAAAATACTCGAAATTTCGTTAGTGATTTAACATTTTCTCATCACACGCGCACTGGTGGCACGAAAACGAGAATAAAAAGAACTCGCGGAGGAGATAACACGGAAGCTCTGGTATGGATATGATACCGTTTAAATCTCGTAAAAAAGTAGAATTAAATTGCAATATTAGAGATTAAAGTTAAGTTTTCAAAGGTAAGTAAAGAAATAATAAAAATATTATAGCAACTGCGTAACGCAACTTTTGCATCTAATGGCGCTAAGTACTTTTTTTTTATATATATATTGATGAAAAAAGGACATACTTGTGAGGTGTGCATCGAGAGGCACCCCAGGATCCACACATGAAATCCAGGACAAGCTGACCAGATGAGGGCATTGACACTTGTTTGCAAGAGTCAAAAACACCATTTAGGTATGTGTTTGACATATAGACGTCAATTTCGGTGACTACAGGAACATCTGCATCAAGAGAAAATAATTATTCAGGTATAAAAAAAAGATAAGGAATGCAAAATGCAATAACATTTTTAAATTAAATACTCAATTCAGGCAAAAATTGCCCACTAATGAAAAAAAGCCATTGCTCAAGCCTCTGTGGTGACGGTGAATGCTGATGACTGAGAGTGACTATTAAATGGACCACATTTTGCAATCTGGAACTATAAATTCTATCCCGGTTTAAAAACAACGTATGTGCCATTAGTTTCCCTGTGCACATAAGTGTTTTTCCAGAAGAGCCGGTATTTATAGTTCCAAATTGCAAAATGCAGTCCAAATGGAACCTTAAATGCTCTAGACTGTTAAATGATATACGTAGAGCGTTTTGGAGGTACCACACTGCCATCGAAATCATCGATTATCATCCAATGGTCCTAAATCAAGGAAAACTGAAGAAGAAAAATATTCATGATTTTTGCTAACGCCTTAACTAGGATATTAGGTGAGGGGCTTCAGGTCAGCTTTGAGGATTGTTCTTCAAAATTTCGCACTTAATTTAAGAAGTATTTTTCTAAAAGGGAGTAAAATCCAAAAAAAGGACGACTCATTCATGTCCTTTAAAGGAGAATCTATAAATCTTGGTCAGATACCTACAATACATTTTTGGTAGTTTTGTGGACCAGCAACGTTGTAATAAAAACCAAACGATGCATTTTTCGGAAAGTTGACAAAGTCGCCATAAAGATCAGTGATAGTTTACTTCATCGGCACAACAGGCGACTTTGAAATTAAGTTGAGATGCAAGAGATACAAGAAAAGCGTCTTCAGTAAGCATTACATGTGGCGAACATTAAACGAATCTCATTATGACGTCGGAATACAACTATTCGAACTCCACGGATGTCCGTGTTGCATACGCGCGAAGTTGAAGGCGTTTCGACTCTCCAGCATGTACCGCTTCGCCTGCGGTGCGACGCGGCGGATGCGAGGATTCAAAATAACAGTGCGCCTTCAATTCTTGATTCCTACTAAGAGGACATATCTTAAGCACTAATAGTTGCTCTACAAATCATGTTTAGCACATTGCTGCATCAAAAATTAATATTCCGTGAATTTCCCGGTATGTCTTGTATTGACGTAAAGCTAATAGAACGCCATAGCTTCATTCCAGATTTTGCGTTTCTCTCCCACGCATATTGCTGTGTTGCAAGAGAGCATGGACACCAGTTTGCTTCATTTTTTTCGTTTTAAGTTGTCGGTGGTGTTCATCAGTCATGTTGAAAATATGAAGGAGTGTTGATTTTCTTGAAATAGATAGCGTATTGTCCCAAAACACTAGAAATTCAGAGCACGTGTAGTTCCTTTTTTTTTTTTTTTTTTTTTACTTTGAACTGCACAATATGCCTTGAATTTTTTCTGTTTTCTCATAAATCTATATCCTTAAATATGGATAAATGTACACTATGGCAGCCCGAGAACATAAATATAAAATAGGACAAGAAAAGGCGGGGACGAGACCGAAAAAACACAATAAGTTACAAAATGTGGGACGTTGGATGACCAAGGACCAGTAACATGGTTTTTTAGCTTTTGTTTTTTGTTTTTTGATTTTTTACTTATTTTACGACGGTTGATAATGACCGGGAGACCGGTCGAAACGTCCCGTGTTTTGTAACTTATTGAGTTTTTTCAGCCCCGTCCCCGCCTTTTCTTGTCCTATTATATATCCCTCAACACGCGTTTTTAATTTTAAGTACCTAAAACGGTGGTGGACTTACCGGGCTTCGAGGGTGAAGCGGGCTGTGTGCGCGTCACGTTGATGAACTGAGCTTGGACGGGGCTGCAAGCGATGGCGCAAATGCCCTCCATGAACGAACTCATGCAACTTGGACATCGGTTCAAGAAACTCGAGACTATTTTCACGTTCGTACTCAGAGTCTGCAGCTGCGTATCGTCGCAGCAGAACTCCTTCGCATCTGCAACAACAGAAAAACACGCTATTATTAATAACGAGCTAATTGTAAGTACTTCACAGCATATACCGGGTGGTCTACATTTCAATCAATTCGCCTTCAAACTATGGATAGGCAAAGTGAGCGGCTTCGGAGGCGCGAAAGTTGCTTGAAATAGTCCGCACTGTTCACTCGAGTCACATAAGAATGACCAGTGTTACGCTTTGATAAATGCCTCCTTCATTTCAAAAAGTTCGCTTTCATAATGTGGATAGGCAAAAAGAACGGCTATGGAGCCGTAAAAGCTGCTTGATACAGTCTGCATCGTTCACTAGATCCTCATAAAAATGACTAGGGTACTGCACAGATTACAACACTGTGCCGCCCTCATTACGAGCAGTTCGCCTTCATACTGAGGATAGGCAAAATGAGTGGCAGCATTTGCTGACAACAGGGTGCTATCATAAGAGGACAAAGTTTTCCAAAGAAAAATCGTTGTGTTAAACAATTTAAAACATTTTATACGATTATACAATCTTTGAGGACGAGGTGTACTCAGCACAAAGTCAATAAAAAGAACCCGCCTCCACCAATTGGACGTATTTCTGTCAAAAAGAACTAAGCGCCAATTTGAGTTCCTTTTGAGGAATTTTGAAGCCCGGATAGCGCGTTTTGTCAAACAAAACTAAGCGCCATGGAAAAGCATTGCGAGTCTAGGAACGAATGAGCCCGACGCCCGGTTCCGCCGCCAATCCAACATACCCCTACCTTCCTACCCTGATGGTGCTTAGTTCCGTTTGACAAAAATACGTCCAATTTACTGGTTTGAGTTCACATGTCCTGGTGGAGACATCCTCTAGCCTTGGATTTTCAGAAATTCTGAAGTTCATACATGGATGCATTCGACCAATATCGTCACCTTCCGACCAAAGTATCATAAGCGCGTTAAAAATTTTTACGTTTAAAAATTTCCACCGCTATTTAATTTTTCTACAGAGAAATTGTCCAACGAAGCTGTCTGAATATTTCGCTGAATTTTCTTTGTGCTGCCGATAAAATTCAGTAAAATTTTCAAACAGATTCAACCAACAATAGAGAATTTGCAGGTGTCTAAAATGTTGTAAATTTTATCTTTAAAATGATACTGCTAGTAAAACTGAGTACGAGGATATCCTTGGTTTCTAAATTAGGGAATTATCAGAGGAAATATGACAAAATAACCTAATCTGCTAAAGTACATGTGTTTAAATGGAAAATGCCGTCAGACGACGTCACAAGGCGGCAAATTTTCTCACTTTAAAATCAATTTTTCAACAATTTCCCATGTCAGAAAAAATTATGAAAAACACTGCAAACTCAGCTCATTAGGCACTCTCAGATGAAGCAATACAATCTTTGTGTGCAAATTCTCCATTGCTCTGTAAAAGATAAAATTGCGGTGAAAATTTTGAAACGCCGCATGGAGCTTGTGATATTTTGGCTGGAAGGTGACGATGTAAGAATCAACCTAATTACAGCCTATAATATATATGTTGCTTCGTTTCCTCTCGTATTTTGTATTTTTAACAAAAAACTAAATAACAATTCTTTGAATTTATCTAAGACCCCCCCCCCCCCTGGATTATAAAAAACGTCAACTCATAAAAATTTCAAGTCTTTTCTATGCTGCCGATCGAAAAAATAAAAAATGAGAGGATATCCGGCAACATCTGATGTATGCAGTTAGTCCGGTTGTGGTTAGCTCCAACACATCGTTAGTTTTATTAATTAATTAACGAACGAATGACTAAAAATGTTACATCAAAAGCGGTCATTAAGCTTCACAATCTGCTTTTACGGTTTTGTGTGCGGATTCCGTCGATTTAACCGACGAGGGCATCAGTGGCGAGGCGCGAATGATCGATCATCGATATTTCCCCATTTGAAGCTATGGTAAGGAATCGATTATTAAAGTGTCCGATGCGATCACCCTGTTTATCGATTCTTTTCAATAGATTTAAACGGCACATCGATCGATATATCGCAAAGCACACCACGCCACTGGAGGGCATGAGACTAAACGAGCGCGAAGTGCAAGGGCACTCGGAAGTAGGTTAGGATAAGCGCCGAGCTGCCAGGTGCCGGCGGAAGCTCGGCTTTCTTCCTCTGCGTCGATCGACCTGTTTGCACCGTTCGCCAACTGTGCGTCGGTGTATATGACAAATTCATTGAAATCCAGTTTCACCAATGTGTCGATCATCATCGTCAGGACCTTCATTACGGAAAAAAGTGTAAAAAGTTTAGTACACTGGGGAAAAAAAACACATTGGATATGGAGTCCATACTCTTAAAAACATCAACAAGAAAAAATACTCTTGATTCATTCGGATTTTTGCTTAAATCAAGAACCAAGCCTCTTAATTTGAGCGGATTAAGCTTAAATCTGATTGAATCAAGAGTATTTTTTCTTGTCAATGTTTTCAAGAGTCTGGACTCTAGATCCAATGTGTTTCTTTTTCCAGTGTATGTATGATTTAGCTAATTAATGAAGCATTTACTATTCGATCCCAATAAAGGTTTAACCCAGTGGCGGATCCAGAGTGAGTTGGGGGGGGGGGGGTGTCTACCAATTACAATAATCAGCCCGCTAACTTTCCTTATCTCTAAAGAAACAAAGACCGGTAGGAACAACTAAAATCAGCAGAAAAGGGATAACATATAATAAAAGGGGCATGATACCGCTTTGTCATGAAAAGGGAAGGTGTGTGAATAACTACACTATATTCCCCAAACCGTGATTATCCTTGTGCGTGGCAGAATATCCATCCGGCGATTCTCCAACGGTAACACCTAAGCTCCATTTCACGTCAGCTGGTTTCCAAGCACGTCACGCAAGGATGAATAAAACTCGAATGATCTATCGTTAACTGAATATTATGATAGGCCGATCGAAATTTCAAGGTTATAGGCGTATGAGCAATGTTGTTCTACGGATTTCCAAGGGTGGAAGAAAACTCAGCACCAAAAGCAAGGAACGTGACGAAGAAAGGCGAGGCAACAAGACCATTGGCGAGGCGTGAATGGTCGATTTTCGATATTTCTCCATTTGAAGCTATGGTAAAGAATCGATTATTTCGGTGTTCGTTGCGAGCACCCAGTTTATCGATCCTTTTCCATAGGTTTAAATGACAGATAAATCGATAAATCGCAAAGCACGCCACGCCACTGAACAAGACGCACGGGAGGGTAAGTTTGACGAAAGAGAACTCATACCCATTCATAAATTCATAAACTGAATCGCTCAACGTCAAAACCGAACATGACGAAAATCTGATGAGCCCCAGAGCATGGGCATTCTTACGGATCACAGAGCTTATCGGAAAGTAGGCATGTTAAGTTTTAACGTCGTCCGATTCAATTACCCGAGGCCTCGTTTCCGCAGGCCGTTCGGCAAAAAGACATAACTGCGACAGATATTCATTGACTTTGTGTCATTTTTCCCAACGTCGGAAGAACGGGTCACGAAATAGATTTAAGCGGGAACGGGAAAGGAACTGGACGTGGAATACCCTTGATCCATCTCGATAAGAGATGACTTGAAAGTCTGCATGACCAATGAGACAGCATCTTAGGAAAACAAATTTGTGATGCTCTTTGTATATAGGTGACGCATTTCAGTAGCTAAACACTGGAAATGCGTGGAGATTACAATTCTTACCTTGCGTTCAAGTCTTTTGAAATGTCAATTATTCATTGGTATCACTTTCACTGACTCGCTAAAAGCGATACCCTGTCCATCCATATTTATTAACACACTGATAAGTCATTTCGGTGGCTAAAGACTGAAAATGCGTGGCGTTTACATTTCTTACCCTGCGTTCAAGTCTTTTGAAATGTGATTTTGATTGATTGGTATCACTTTCACTAACTTGCTAAAACCGATACCCTGTCCAACCATATTTATTAACACACTGATAAGTCATTTCGGTGGCTATAAATACTGAAAATGCGTGGTGATTACATTTCTTACCCTGCGTTCAAGTCTTTTGAAATGTGATTTTGATTGATTGGTATCACTTTTACTAACTTGCTAAAACCGATGCCCTGTCCATCCATATTTGTTAACACACTGATAAGTGATAATCAAAGAAATAAGAAAATAAAGAAAATGAGGGGGGGGGGCTATATTACTCAACGGTCTGATAACCGTCCCAATTTAATAGTTTAATCGTAATTGTTTAAATCGTAAATGTGATCTCTTTGTAGGAGACACATTTCAATGGCTAAATACTGAAAGTGCGAAGCGTTCCCTTTATTACCCCGCGTTCGAGTCTTTAGTCAATTTATGCATTGTTATTACTTTCACTAACTCGCTAAAACCGATACTCTAGGGGTCTATCCATATTTATTAGCACACTAATAAGTAAAGTAATCAAAGCAATAAGAAAATGAAAAAAAGAAAAGAGGGGTAGATGAGGGGGTTGCAATATTCAATGCGATATACCTGGTCACCGTACCGATTCAGCAGTTTAATCGTAAATAAGTCACGACATATATATGCACTGTAAATTTCAGTCTTTGCACAATGGCAAGTAATATTTCACATTCTTCTTCTTCCGTGTCCGATAGCACCAATAAGATTAAATTAGATTTTCCCTGACCAATAATTTGCAACATAGATTGCTTCGTCATTTGCACTAAAAATATCGTCCCTTGTGCAGGTTTTAGTCATGTTAGGGCAGATTAGAAGGTGGTTGTAGTCTTGCTTTGCCCCACACTCGCATATATTTCACATCATTCAAGGTCTTTTCAGATGTAGCTTTCAAATAAGAATGAGAAGAAGGTGAAGAAGCTAAAGATTTGAAAGCTGCCTTATTTTGAAAGCTGCGAGGGTGCAAAGCTTCTTGGGCACCTGTTGGCTGGATGATTTTTCCAAGAGGTTGGTGTGAATTTAAATGCTGGTGAGTGGAGATTGTTTTTGCGATGCATGCTACGGTCCAACCACGATTCAAACAAATGTTTGCATCACAACGTTTCTAAAGTGTTTGCAATTGATTAATTTTATTTGTTAAATTTTTTTTATTAAAAACAGGGAATAAAAACCATGAAATATTATGGACAAAATGCTGCTGATGTATTATGTTACAAGACGATTGAAATTACGCCGAAGATAATGAGATAGATATGATTGAATATCTCGTGAAGAAATACTCGCGATAAGAGATAAGCGTCTTTGACCGTGCAATGATTACGCTAACAAGCTTGCAATGGATTGATATGCTTATTTTATTAATGTGCAATATACTTAGTAATATTAATCGACTTGACGCTTGCCAAAGTTAAAGAATACTTGCTCTGGCACGTAACGTTGCAGATTTTCCGTACTTTATTTTTTAACTAGACTACAGACAACTATTTTTTGAGTAGACAAAATTTCTTCTTAAAATATTTTTCGTTTTTTCTCTTCTTCTTTTTCGACTTACGGGAATATTATATACGGGAATATTTCAGCAATAAAATATTGCTTTGTTTTTACGTGGAAAATAAATAGACGCGGTTTAGAAACTTTGCGATCAAAGTCCATGTTTTTGAAGCCATCCATTCATAAAAAATCCCCCCCCCCCCTATATTACCCTCTATGTATAATTTTCTAGGCATGCTTTCTTAACAACGTTTTATTTGGTAGATTATACTGCCTTCATGAGGAAGGTCTCTCCTGTCTCAATGTCGATGATTAGCATGGAAGTTTCTTTCAAGAAACAGAGAATCCATGATAGCTTAATCAACAAGTTCCGCTACTTTGTCCTTGCAAAATGCTAAGTCATTGATACAACGATGAATTCAAGCGCAATAAGCCTCTCTGTGTTCTAGTCGAATTTTTTATTCCGTCTCAAATTGTATTCAGTTCGACGATGTTTCCACTCTCACTTCTGGTGAGTGGTGAACACTTGAGCCAACTTCAACAGAAACCCACCAATCACATTTTCGGAATAAAGCAAAAGCAAAGCTTCGATTTAAACCGTGTCTTTATAAATTCATTCCATAGAGCTTTGCAATATCCATAATCATTCAGGGGTTCAATTTGACGCCAGAACTCTACGCAACTTAACACCCTTAGAGAAGTGTTCATTCCCTTATTTGAAGAGTGTTGAGTCAGCATTTGACATTCTTTCAATTCGTGCCAATGGGCGCATTAGAAATTGGAGAGATCAGTGAATAATGTATGGATCAAAGTCAGAGAGCTTTTATGAATAAGTGTCACGTAAAATATTTTGATGGCTTCTCCACTGATGATAATAGGCTGAACTAATTGATCAATACTTGAATAAGAACATGTTTGTTGGCAGCTACATGCATGTAACGACGTTACATTGTAATGTTAAGGTGGAATTTTTATAATTCTTGACTTGTCAACAGTAGGCTAAACGTAAGTAGGTAGGTATACTCGCACACTTAAACATAGACATAAAAAAATATTGCAGAAACGCAAAAATGGATATCATAGTAGAAAATGGTGAGCCATTTCTCATGGGGATTGATGTGTCAGCGATAATATCTCATTCCCTTTTTGAGTTAGGTTGGCACTGAGGGATTGTGATGAGTGAAGGTCTTATGATGGCCTTTGGCCATCTTGCGTAGAATTTTTTTTTAAATACGATGGTAATTATGGGGTTAATTTCTTATTTTTATGGTCAGGAAAATCAAAATGTATTTTTCTGACAATCGAGAAACTTTTTCCATCTTAATTTTTAGATAGTTAAGAGATGTGATGTTGCTCTGAAATTCCTGTATCTTGCCGGGAGTTTTGGCATTTGTTCTATATGTCTTGCATGTGCTTCATAAAATCAACATACTATTCTTTTTGTGATTTAAGGTATTTCAAGGTACCACGTGTCTATAGTTCCGAAATTATTACGCTGAAAAAAGAATGTTGGATGATTTCTATGAAATTGACAACATTGATGCACAACATCAAGATATTGGTACTGCACAGCAAAGCATCACAGTTAAACATTCTATTTCATTGAAGTATAACGCACTGAACTGAGTTTACTATGCAGCTCACAAATAAGTTGGTGCAAATCACCAATTTGGGTTGGGTTTGTCAAAATCATCCTAACCCCTTTTTTGCCAGAGAAATGCTCAAGGGTCATTCAAATAAATCGAACAGTGTTTGGAGGCGGTCGAAGAGGTTCTAGAAGCAAGAGAGCCATAATGATGCGTTTTCGTTCCTTCAAATTTGGCACTCAGTGCGTGCTATTTTCATCAGTCTGTGATTAAATGTTTCCCATTTCTCAATAAAGTTATTTGTGGAGGTCTGATAGACCGAACCATGGTTTTAGAGCCATCTTGTGGAGTATAATTGATAGAAGAGGGCCGCGCTTATTTTTGGGTTGGAAAATTCCGCCACTGAGTAACAAACCCATTTAAGAATCATCACATATTCCCGTATAGGTCGCATTATGTATACCTATTAGGTGATGATGGAAAAAACTATCTCCTGCTCCCTTCATTATTTACATCACGCAGAGGAAAATTGGTGTGCAAAATAAAAAGTCTCTACAATTTTACACTACGATGCTTCAGGAATGTCCCGTTCGTATAAAAGAAGGATATGATTGCTGCTTGGGCAATAGTGTCTTTTAAAGTCTTTTCGCAATTTTTTAGTTTTTTCTGAGCAAAATATTAAAAAAAATATATATATTTTCAAGGGAAATAAAAAAAATCATGATCTAAATGAGACGAGGAACCTTTAGCGGTACTTTCAATTAATTCATTTTCAGCACCAGGGAGCCTTCAACACTTTGGATTTCCTATTATGAGCCATAAATTAGTATAATCATAAATGGACTGCATTTTGCAATTTGGAACTATAAATTCTGGTTCATCTGAAAAAACATTTACGTGCATAGGGGAACTAATGGCACATACGTTGTTTTTAAACCGGGCCAGAATTTATAGTTCCAAATTGCAAAATGTAGTCCAAATATTGAATATTGGTGAAATTTATCGTCCAGGAAAAGTCCGGTTTGCAATTTTCCACGACAATTCTTTCAGTTGGTAATCGGCAGGTACGAGATATATTGTTAAAAGGATCATTTCATCAGTTTAAAAACCCCATGAAAATCCCATTCCCTTACTGCAAACCGCGGACTTAAGGGCCAATTAAAAAAACTTGCGAATCATCAATTTTATTGACGTCATTTTGAGGTGGCAATTTCGCGAGTGTATTTTGACGACTGATTTGCCTCAAATGTTCAACGCCTTTTTTTAAATAAATTTAACAATAATCTTACACATATCAAATCTGAAATCTTGCTTTAATGGCGAATTTTATTCACATTATTTTCTCACCAAGACTTAGAGAAAAAAACCCGAGTGGTTCCGAACACCGAAGATGACAGATGGCGACAGTTACACAGAGTGAAGAATAGAGGAAAAAACTTACTTGAATTATCTATATTTATTATTATTAACTATCTATTTTTTTCTCATAGGCTTCCAGTCCAATTAAAAATTTAATCATTTTGCTTATGATGTGTTCTTGAAGTTTTTATTCTGGTTCACGAGATAAAAGAGCGATCGATTGAGTTGGAAGCCCTGAAAGTGGACATTTTTTCCGCATCCATTGTCTGCAATGAACCACAAAGAGGACTTCCCGAATTCCTATTAAATTCAAGATACATATTGCACTTAAAACTATCGGTACCTATACCTAATATTGGTGCATCTTTCGAGGAAAATAATATCTCCTTAAATTTTCAGGTAACTGTCGCAAGAAAATGTGTCAGTCTTAAAATTAGGTGAAAAAGAGGAATGGGCTTTTCGCTGTCAGTTTGGCCGTATTTTACTTATTCCCTTTGACAAGGTAGCAAGTATAACACGTGCGGGTTTGAACTCACGTTATTATTCATATTGTGCACATGTAAAATACCCTATATTTTTTATTCTCGCTACTTTTCTTTATCGCACCGCACGGGAAAAGCATGGGGTCACAATTGAGGACACCGCACCAAGAACAGCCTATAGGCGTATAGGTCGTTATTACGCCCATCTGCTTTTCGGATTCTACGTACCCTAGACTATGCTGTGGTAGCGATAAAATATAGATAGGTAACGGCTCGAGGTCGAAAAACCTTTTTTTTCCCGAGTTAAGTCAGGCCTCTGGATCGATGGGTGCAAGAACGACCTATAAACGGGCCTATAAGGTGCTGGTTATCCCTTCCTTTACTCACTATCGATATTCTTTCATTTTGCGTTAATCATGCGTGATTAAAATGATTTATACTTCATATTACCACCAAAATGACTGTTGGGCGTATTAATGGCCTATAAACAGCTTTTTTAAATTAAATATATGAGAGTATAAACCCAAAATGTATCGCAAAATCTACCCGGCATCCTTGAATAGAAGGGTTAGGTCACCCAAAAACACCAAAACAGGGTACCTGCATAGAAAAGTCTGCGCAGTACATAAGAAACAAAACCTTAAATGCATTCGTCTTATATATAGGCTGTTCTTGGTGCGGTGCCCTCAATTGGAACAGCCTCCATACACGCTGGGCTTGTCGATTTCCTTTGACATTTTTGCAGTGGTGAATGCATAGCTGAAGTGCGCTCCAGCTAGAATTGTATTTAGCAAATGGGTGGTTTTTAAACGAGGATTAAAAATAAACAAGTGGTATGGAACAAAACAAAAGAAAATGAACTATATAATGGACCGTAGGTTGATTTAAATTTCTGACCGAACTGTTTTCTAACGCTTTAGTCAAGTAAAACACAAATTTATTGAGTTGCATTAGCTCGTAAAATCAGTCATTCTATTGAATTTGTGCTCCAATTTCTTGCGAAACTACAAACCTGATATCGAAACTTAGCTGTTTTGAAAACGCCTTCAAATGCGGCGTGATACCTCACGCATTCCGGAGAGTTCAAATAGTTGTATCATTGCGCCTTAGAAATGCGACGGCAGATTACAATTGAAATAGCCGTCATTCACGCTAGTCTTGTCGATTTCCTTTGACATTTTAGTAGTCGTGAATGCATAGCTAAAATGCGCTCCAGCCAGAGGTGTATTCAGCAAATGGGTAGTTTTTATAAGAGGATTAAAAATAAACGAGTGGTACGGAACATAACAAAAGAATATGAACTATGCAAAACGATAATTCGGGTATCGGAACTTGGCTGTTTTGAAAACGCCTTCAAATGCGGCGTGATACCTCACGCATTCCAGAGAGCTCAAATAGTTGTATCATTGCGCCTTAGAAATGCGACGGCAGATTACAATTGAAATAGCCGTCATGCACGCTGCATGGGCTTGTCGATTTCCTTTGACATTTTTGCAGAGGTGAATGCATAGCTGAAGTGCGCTCCAGCTAGAATTGTATACAACAAATGGCTGGTTTTTATACGAGGATTAAAAATAAACAAGTGGTACGGAATATAACAAAAGAATATGAACTATGCAAAACGATAATCCGGGTATCGGAACTTGGCTGTTTTGAAAACGCCTTCAAATGCGGCGTGATACCTCACGCATTCCAGAGAGCTCAATAGTTGTATCATTGCGCCGTAAGAATGTGACGGAAGATTACAATTGAGGACACCGCACCAAGAACAGCCTATAGGCGTATAGGTCGTTATTACGCCCATCTGCTTTTCGGTTTCTACGTACCCTGGACTATGCTGTGGTAGCGATAGAATATAGATAAGCAACGGCTCGAGGTCGAAAAACCTTTTTTACCGAGTTAAGTCAAGCCTCTGGATCGATGGGTGCAAGAACGACCTCTAAACGGACCTATAAACTTAAGGGCCTATAAGGTGCTAGTTACCCCTTCCTTTACTCACTATCGATATTCTTTCATTTTGCGCTAATCATGAGTGATTAAAATGATTTATACTTCATATTGCCACCAAAATGACTGTTGGACGTAATAATGGCCTATAAACAGCTTTTTTAAATTAAATATATGAGAGTATAAACCCAAAATGTATCGCAAAATCTACCCGGCATCCTTGAATAGAAGGGTTAGGTCACCCAAAAACACCAAAACAGGGTACATGCATAAAAAAGTCTGCGCAGTACATAAAAAACAAAACTTTAAATGCGTTTTTCTCAAAACGCGGTTTCCAGTTATGGGCTGTCCTTGGTGCGGTGTCCTCAATTCCCTATAATGAATTTCCCTTCTTCAGAAAATTACTGTAACAAGTTTTTCATCGACGCACAGTACCATCAGAGTTAGTAATCGATGGAAGAATCGTCCCATGGCTGTATTTCCCGGCAAAAATCTCCGACAAAAGGGAATAGGTCCATGTCTCGATGAGTCTTCGTTAGCATGTCCTTTTATGCAAACCAAGGCTCATGCAAAAATGGACTTGTTCCCTTTCTAAAACAACCGGTTCAATTGCTCGTGTTAAAATTTCATCCCCTGCAGGCCGATTATTGAAATTGATAGACAAAGCTATAGACAAAGAAGACAAAAGGGATTTGGAGGGATCCTATTGGTGGAAGTGAGTGGTTACAATGGACAAAGGAGGCAGGTAATAGACTAAAAAACGGCAACTCACGAGGGACCCGATAGTTAGTCCATCATTTTCTCCCTTTGTCTATAAGAACCAACCATTTCAACCAATAGAATAGCTCCATACTCACTATGTCTTCTTTGTCTATCGCTTTGTCTATCAATTTCAATAATCGGGCCGCTGGTTGGTTCTCCTGAAGAGAATGTCGGAGAGAAAAATTAGCAGTGGTCGACCTTTCTGATCCTTTGATTAGCAGAAATAACCGATACTTCTAGGCTGCACACTGGTATCTAGGAAGAGTTCACTCAACACGAATGACTCGTCTAAAAAAAGACTCGAGTGTGCTGGAATCTCTACGACGCAAAAGTTTTTCTACCGACAAGGTGTTTCAAAATGTAAGCGTTACATTTTCGCATACATTATCGATGCTCACTCGATATGATATGCCCCGCACGACAAGGGCATGTGGACAAGATCAATGTAGTGCTCACATTGCACTAATTATTCCTTATCCTGGTGCAAAACGCATCCTTCGGGTGAGTTCCTGACCATATCGGGCGAGTGTTTACAGATATAAATCAACGTCTAATTCAGATCATTATCGTTCATTTCCTTTTTATCTATAAGGTGACTTGAGCCGGGCCGAGGCAGTTTGATGCAGTATTTGTGAGTATGCTATCGAATCATCATTTTCCTCCGTCAAGCTCTGGCCGTGATTGGGAAAAAAATGGTCCGGGGGAATCTTGTACAACCGGCCCTGGGTGAATGCCCCCCGAAGAATTTTGAGTATTTTGTCTCACGACGTATATTTTACCAGGATGTTTTTTCGAGGAAAACAGACAAATTGAACCGCACACGGAGAAGAAAACTTCGTGCGTGGGACCCGAAGTTGAAGTCATCAGGATCTCTGAAGTTTCTGGATCGCGCATTCGAAAACTTTAGGTCCAGCTTCCGAGGTTCGGGTCAGACATCTGAAGTACTTCGGTATATACCGAAGGGTTCGGGTACATACAAAAGTACTTAAGGTGTCTGACCCGAACTTCAGCAGCTGGACTTTAAGTATTCGGGTGCGTAATCCGAAAACTTCAGAGATCCATATGACCTCAACTTCGGGTCCCACGCACGAAGATTTTTTTCTCCGTGCAACAGAAAAAAACATATTGCTTTCATGTACTGAGCTTTGGCTCAAATGGAAATAATGGAATATCAGTTTTAAGTCGAAGTAACGGCGGCTTTCTGTCATAGAAACTACACTTCGGTTGACTTGACCGAAAAGATTCCGCAAAGAATACGAATCTTAGTATGACTAACTAGACCTTTGGTTACCTAAACTAAAAACCTGCAGGTTTTTGGTTTAGTAGTGGTAAGATTCGTAGTAACTTTGGTAAAGTGGGGTAAGAGTATAAATGTCCTTCATAATGCGTGAGGTTTATGAGCTGAGTTTTTCACAAACTACAAGTTCTATAAAAAATTACAGTGATGAAAATGTATTATGAGAATAGTGAAACTTTATTAAAGTAAATGACAGGTGCCCTTATGGGACCATTTTTAAATAAGTAAATTGAAGCAATTCGCTGTACGGCAAGGAGTTGCTCCAACACTAGCTGCTTTATTTGTTTACAAAAAAAAAGCCCACGGAAGGTCTTTGCAAAATACAATGAAGTTTTCCCTCCTCTCGTAAATTCATACTGATTCAATAAAAGTCATACTCTTCCTTTTGTGCCAACTGATTCATCTTCAGTCCCTTACTTGTTACTCTCTCAAGAGCACGTGACATCCTGTTAATAACACGTAAAGGTTATAAAAAAATTTAGTTGCGGGGAAAATCTTGGCGACGAGCGAGGAAAAGTTTTTTCTTGAAATATTTGCTATTACACTATCATTACGATACGGCCGCCCCCTGCATTGGAAGAAAAAGGATTACCGTTGCATAATCTGGGCAGGATTGCCAAAACGGATGAAGAGCGGCTCATAAAACGTCCTATTTTATTAATGAATGAGTGATACATCCAATTTAGCAACATCATCGAACCATGAACTTGACTCGCCTGAAGCGCACTCATGAATGATACACAGTTATCTCGCTACTGCACGGCCCGGCCGATTAGCGCTGAAATGCATACAAGAGGGTTCACATGCTCCTGCCTCTACCACGTGCGAAAAAGTTGTCATTCATCGGTGATTGCAAACTTGAAATTTTATTAATTTATTCCTCTGACACTTACATTTTCAGTGGCTCCTCTTCTCACAAACTTCTTTCGCCGGGAAATGCCACAGTGCGTTCTATAAACCACCAAGCGTTCTCGGGACTCAATGTTATATGGACATATTTATGATAAAAGAAACCATGTTACACGCAAACCCTATGCACATGGTTCCTTTTAGCATAAATGTGTCCATATATTGGCAAGTGGTAGATCAAAAGAAAAGGATGTGAGCAACCACTTTCTTGCAGTGGGCGTTGGAAAATTACACGGATGAGCTGATGAAAAAGCTCCTTCCCTTTTCAGAGGGGCTGGGGGGCATCGTCAAGTTTTACACTCCTAACTACTCTTTTAGCACATATTACTTCCAATTAATGGGAAACGGAGTGAACTTTGTAAAATATTGTGTTTCATATCGTTATTCGTTTGTTTTTTTATTTACTTATTTTGGAGAGAAGGGAGGGGAGTTGTATCGATACTTTAAATTAACCTTTAGCACCTGTAAAAGCTCCACTAACAATTTCCAAATTATCTTTAACCTGAAAATGGTATTCATTTACCCTTTTATTTGCATTGAGCAAATGAGTTCAACTGTAACGCTACCATGCTGATGAAAAACGCCGTATGTTTATTTTTACAAAAATGTTTATTTTTGAAGAGAGTAGAGAATATCTTCCCTTGAAATTTTCAGATAATTTAGATCTGGTCGCGCATAAAATTCTCCGATAATTTGCAAAAAAAATTCTCAGATTCCTCTAAAAATACATATTTTTTCAAAAGAAAGACAACGTCTGAAGGCTCATACGGCGTCCTTCTTTAAAAAGCTCTGCAAACATTGAAGTGGCAATGGAGCTAAATGGAGCCTTTGGTGATTTTCTCGAGACCTCAATCGAGTTCCCCGTCCCTAGATCCATCCTCGCACAATGGATTGAGCCAATCAGAGACGTCAGTCATGAGCTCTTTGACTAAAACTGCAAATTTTGATGTATAATTTGTCACATTTTACATTTGGAGGGGTGCCTCTTGGAGAAAATTTAATGAGAAAACCAATGGAACCATTTTTAATACCTCAAAGTTTCGATTTAACGGAGTTGTAAGCTTTTAAAGTTTCCAAACTTTGTCCGACCTCTCCCATTGACTCGATCTACTATGCGTCGCATCCTTCATGCGTCGTCACCTCCTGTGAATTCCGTGTGAGCCCTTTATTACATTACCAATCCTTCACTTATTGCTCACAATCTTCTTTCAAAACTCTTATGTACGTAAAACTGGGTTGTTTAACGCTGTCCAGTTATTATTTCGACCCAACCAAGAATGGACCACTGAAATTTTCGATTTTATGCCTGCATGACTCTGTATTCCAGCCGCGTTGCCGGCCGGTCGGGTTCGACTTCACGGCTCGATTCAAGCGAATTTGTCGAGTATGAGGTTTTTCGTCCCGGTCGGAGGGGCCGCACAGTGGATCGAGTCAATAGGAGAAATCGGACAAACTTTGGAAGCTTCGAAAGCTTATGATTCCGTTAGTACAAAACTTTGAGGCTCTAAATGTGCTTTTAATGGTATTCCTGTAAAATTTTCTTCCAGAAATACCCTTTAAAATTTAAAATGTGCCGAAATAAACATCAAAATTTGCACTGAAAGTAAAAAATTTCATGACCGAACCCTCCGATTGACTCGATCCACTGTGAGCTGCAAGCCATGAACTTCAATAGTGTGAACGTGCTATAAGCTGCATTGCGTCGTCGCAGTCGCGTCTCGCATGCCGCGACGCTGTCATTAGAGAGAGACGGACGATGCGAGAGGCTTGATCTCGATTGTGTAAACACTTGTAGCTTGTAGCCACCGCACACTTTAACTCCACATCAGATCCCAACTCCCAAGCTCGAACCTGTGCGGTTGATTAATGCCACTCTCCCGACTCGATTACGGGTCGCGTCGCGGCGCGATGCGTGCTGCGCGTGGAGTCGCAGATCAGCCGATTCGATAAGAAACAGCTTCCTCAAAATCTGACCCTGTTCCGGGGACACGCAGAATCAATCGCAATCGGTAAGCTGCAGTGAAAACAAGAGGTTTTATGTTATCCTGGTTTTGGCTCTGTTATTCAGTTTCTCGTCGGTATTTTATGAAAAATTAGGGAATAGGGAGTTAGGCCAGTCTTACGCAAGGCAAAAGGGAGGGGAGAGGTGTGATGCTGTTTTACAGATTTCTTACGAAAAATTCTCAAGGGTCGTTCGAAAATTACAAAAGCGGAGGGAGGGGTGTCGTCTAGGATTGTCTTACCCCTTCCCCTCGAAGGGGGGCGGTGGCGAGTGGGGTAAAGTCTAGTCTTGCGTATCAGTTCCGTTTACAAAATGATTATATTTCCCAAAACAAAATTAAGTTTTACAGCTGTTTTTCAGGTTTTCTTACTGTTTGCCTTACGGGGGGGGGGGAAGGGAGAGAGATCAAACTCTTTTTTTTCATAATTTAGTTTTTAGTGGCAGGGAACTATATGGAAAAATAATCTGGAAAAATGGAAAAATTATGCCACTCCGTTTAATCTCAAGTATAGGCGCGATTGTGTGAGTAATGCAGCTGATCTAGCATCACCGATCAGACATCATGAGTGTTGCAAAATTTCGTTTTCCCACCGCCACGCCTTCCGGCAGTGGATGGCGAGGAAGTCATAAAAATTGTGGAAACATGCACTAAAAAAAAAAGAAGAAAAAAAGAAAAAAAAATTCTGATACAACAATTCCGATTTTCTCTCCGGCCAGGTTTGGGGCCGTTTTCCGTTTTCTGATGGCGTGTGTGAATTTTCTCCCACCGGCCTCGCTGTTGATCGCGTGATGGCGTCGCCGGCTGGCTTAACAATCGGTTCTAGCCGCGCATGCTAGCGGGACTTGTAATTAGATCGCTGAGCTCGCGAATTGCGCCTCCTCTTGCTCTTCCGCCTCCCCCCCTCCGCCCCCTCCCTTCCTCTCGCTTTTGGACCGCAAATCCAGCGTGGGTCAAAATTTCGCAGTCCTCTCTCAGCTCGGCGAAATCGTGCATTGGGCTCAGTTGATGACACACTCTTCTTGGCGCACAGCCCGAACTTGGAGCTTTAATTGATTGACAGAAGAAGAAAAAAAGAAGAAATTACAGTCTCTGACTCGGTCTATCTTGTTGTGGGTACATTTTTCTGGAGTAAGAGGGAAAATGCAGAGATAAAAAAATAAGTTAGCCTCAATAAACTGGAAAGTTTGTCCTACCCATTAGTGTGGCACTAAAGGGACTTGGAATGGGAAGGGCAAAAACGGAACGAAAATAACGTTTTTATTACCTATAGTTTAATGATCTAATTGAATATTCCGTTCAAGAAACAATACATACTTGGTACACTAGTTTACTTTAAGTCACACAAATTGCATGTCTGGGCTAGAAACTCACTGCCAAATTTCACTCAAAATTTGCCTTCCCTGCGGGAGAAACATATTTCTAGGGAAAATTGTAGATATATCATAATTTTTACGATAAAAATTGTCTGATATTAAAGTTTAGAATAGGTAAACGATATGTCTGAAAATATACATGTGTCAATCCCATTAATACATGGGAGGGGGTTTTTCCCAAGACGTCCATCAGTATTCCTAAAAAGAGGGTTTCCTTCTGAGTAAAGTTGGTCTGAGAGTTATAGTACTGAACTAGAGAGGAGGGTAATTCGTCAGGGTCTGATATAGCTTTTTTCAAACAGCTCCTCGTAATTTATGAGTTTTTTTCATTAAAGGTGTATAAATAGAAAAACTGACATATCAAAATTATCCTTTGAGGGGAAAAGAAGGGTCCTTTTGTTTGGACAACGCAAAAGTCAGGAGGCGATTGTCCTCTGACAATTTGTTGAACACATAAACAACAAACCTCCTTTGAATACTTCAATGTAAATGCAAGCAATCATGGATTATAATATCTACCGTACTTAAGATAAACTATGAAATTGAAAGTGCAGAGAGTATACAAAGTTACATAAGTGCATCGCACAAAGTTGCCTCATTTCCATGAAAATTTTCCTTTCCTGCAGTTAAAACACATATCTAGGGACATTTGTAGAAATATTCTAATTTTTACGATAAGAATCGTCGGATATTATTCCAAGTTTAGAATGAAATAATAGATGAGTTTGAAAAAATATAGGAACTAGATACATGACCCAGCTTTTAACAAACAATTTTTATGCTGAAGAGGGAGCATGAAGTTTTCTAAAATTGTCCACATATGATCGCATAGTAAATAACGGAAATGAAAAGTTAATAATTTTATGATGTAATTTAAAGTAACATATTCAGTAATTTAAAGCGTGAAGTTGTCTACTATTTTGGACCTGAGACGCACTAAACTTCTATGAGAAAGCCATAAAGCTCAAGCATTCTGTGTACCAGTCCAAACTTTCAAAAATTCTTAAAATTACGACCGATGGGGGAAAATACTAATTGCTGAAAGTGAGTTTTTTTCAAGAATTTTTTACCAAAGATTTCGAGAGGGCCACAGATCCGCTCCTATATGTGCAAGCAGAGATTTGCCCCAGTCGGTAAAAATTGATCTGTTAAGTTCTTTCATTATCTACAAACGCAACGTCTAATCACGTGCTTACATTGTTCCAACTTTCTTAACGATTCTCAATTCGCTGTGTATCGCCCACGCAGGAAGAGGCTTGGAATGGGGGAAAAGACAGGTATATGTGGTCCCTCCGCAGAAAAATCACATACTTTCAACCAAAACTCTTGGCGCATACGTGTTTTTTTACTTAAGCGGCAGCATATGAGACGCCCTTGGGGATCATTCAACCGTGGAGGATGTACACAACAATGCGTGCTGTTAATGAGATACCTGATCCCGGGTCTTCCCTTTCGTCTACATTACAAATTTAAAACTCAAATCTTTATTTAAAAATAGAAGATATCAATAAAAAGAGGGAGAAAAATAATTATTAAGGGAGGGATGACTACAATGAACCGATTTATTTTGACGTGGAACAAGACGTCAAAAGTTAATCAGTATTCTTTTGCAAAAAATAGTCGAACTAATCGTTGAGTTTATTTAGTGATGGTGTTTTAAGAAACAATTTATGTTTTTACTCGTGTATTCCAGATCTCAGTTTCTTGAAGTACAGTACTTCGCTGTTAAAGAGAAAAGATGAAAAAAAAATCAAATATTTTGTTGGATAATTCAATGACTGTATCTTAGAACAAGAAACTGCTCGTGCTCGTGCATTGCATTATTCTAAAAATATTTCTACAAAAAGTATATATCTGCCAAGGTAATAACGATAAATAAGTTCGTATGATCAGTTAGTATTTAAAATTTAAATTTGAGCTTCGGGTTGGGAATTTTAAAGGTGTAATGTATCGGCAGATTACATCTTCATTGCATAACGTTTTTTCATATAATTCATAATGTTTTAAAATGCGTAAAATCGCTCGAGTATAACTTTTTTCTACCAAAAGGATTTAACTGTGAGTAAATAAACTGGTAAATGTCAAGGAAGGAGTGGCCATTATGGACTTGAAAATTTGCAACAAAAAAAAGCAGGCAAAATAGACCGACAACGCTTAAAGTATTTGTGTCCTATTTAATGATCCGATATACAATACGGAAAAAATAATCCATAGTATATACGGTGCTAAAAATTGCATGTCTTTTTACTTAATTAGTCGAATAAATATTTGTTTCTAAGAAACCATATCCAACTGACAAAAAATTCTTACTCAATCTGGCATCAAATTGAGGAATTTTCATGTGTATGAAAACGAGCTGAGCCGCGCATCCGATCAAATTTTACGAGAGTTGCCGGAAAGTGGACCATTGAAGGTCACTTTTTTGCGCTAGCCATCATTAGCACGCGCGAATAACAGCGCAATATTTTCGCGAGCCGAACCGGGGGGGGGGGGGGGGGGGGAGCTTCGTGAGGTAAGGCTACCCGCGTAGCTCATTAGATTTTCCATTCGTCAAGAACGAGGTGTGTACCTTTTTGAGGAGCTCATTCATCATTCTAATTCTCGGAAAATTTTTCGAAATTCGGCGTAGCATCATGCTGCCGTACTGAGGAAGAACGTCGTATGAACATTCGAGAGTTGCCAGATTTCCTCCGATAAAATGTTTATTTTTAGGGAAATTAATGAATATCTTTCCTTGAAATTTTCAGGCACTTTAGGTTTAGGTGCACTTGCGAACAAGATTAGTCAAAAAACTGAAACAGAGATATTCATAAATTTACCAGGAAATTCGTGATTTATCAAAGGAAATTTGGCAACGCCTGAAGGCTCATACGGTGTTTTCTCTTAGCACGACAGCGCGGACACATGAACCCGTGGCCATCAATGAGGCCAAAGCTCCAAGCGATGATCCTTAACTCTCGAAAGTCGTATCAACGGGACCTCTTTCTCGCCGCAATTTTCAAGCTAAGGTGAGTCGAGGGTTTGTGGTTTTGTGGATTGCCACCGTGTCAATATATGACTTATCACTATTATTCGATTTTTTTCCTAAATTTCAGATTGACAAAAAGTATAAAACCATACGGTATGAGTATTTTTACAAATTTTGAAGAAGAATATCTTATAAATAAAAACAACTTACCTGGATTTTCTCGGAGAAGCGAGGGACAGAATTTGCGGAGTACCGAGAGACTTGATGCGTTCGAGAACGGTTTCGGGGGCCCATCGTAGGCACAGTTTAGACTTTGTCTTGCGTCGTTCAAACCGCACTCACCATACCACACACACTTTCCTTCCCCATAAACACTCCCCGCCTGAAACAAAAAATTAGAGCTTAACATGGTTCAAGGCAAAAAATGATGAAATCACATGGGAGAAAGGAATACAAAACACATGCAGCAACAGCACTGAACTTCAAACTTTTTGATTATGTTAGGATGCTACGCAAAATGAAATAATATATATGCAATGATTAAAATATTTAAACAAGGATAAACGATTTAAATTGTGGGTATTCATCAAGCCTGTCGGTCAAATTCATTTTAGTTAGCAAAAAAGCTCCCAGGCCACTAGCACTCCTTCTAGAGTTCATCGAAGCTAATCCGATCTGAGTCGTAGGTCAAACACTGAACTAGAACGAGAAAAATATTAATTCAAAATAGTTTCGGTAATTATTGCATTCTTAAGACATATTTGAGGTCTGAATTTACGTACACTCGATTCCTGTAAACTTTTAGGATTTTGAGAGAAATACTGTAAATTTTATGGCAAGTTCCGTTGTGTCACGGATCCTTTTTACGAGGATCGTATTCTTGACGATAGTTTTGATGACAAAAAAATCAGTTGATACTTAATTCCTCAACTTGATTCACAAAAATTAGACAATAAGGAACACGTCTTTATCACGTTTAAAATCGCTTCATCCACAAAGAAATGAAGCGGTAATTTTTTAATCTCATCAAAATGAGCCTCCATAACTTTTTTCTCAGACCAAATCTAGAGGGACAGAGAGAGATACTGGGCAGGCCCCTCTTCTAATAAATTGATCCTATTCCGTTTGCGCACTCCTAACATTTTTCCAGGTTGACATGAAAGTTCCGTGCAATAATCCATTTTTGAAAATAAGGTCTCTCGATCACTTTTCAAGGAGGCCATTCAATTTTTGACTCACTGCCACACTGTTCAGTTAGTAGGAAGCGCTGTGGGCTGATTGTTGAAATTGATAGACAAATCTATAGACAAAGAAGACGAAAGGAATATGGAGGAATCTTATTGGTGAAAGTTGGTGGTTGCAATGGAAAAAGGAGGTAGGTAATATACTAAATAACGGCAACCCACGAGGGATAGTCGGTCCATCATTTACCCCCTTATTCTATAAGAACCACCCATTTCAACCAATAGGATGGCTCCATGCTCCCTATGTCTTCTATGTCTATCAATTTCAACAATCAGCCCGTTAGATTGGCCAGTACGACCAAAATCTGCTATAATGACGTTGCGTTACTGGTCGGAAAAATCGGCTCGTGACAGGAATGGATGAATTGAAACTGAATTTTAAGACATCGATACATTTTTTCACGCGAGGCCAAAAGCTAGACTGACTCAAGGTTTGGATTAAGGATTCAAGGATCCTGCGTCGCGTCGCGGTAAAATGGCGGGAGTTTCGTACCCTCCATCACGCATTTCTGAGTACAGCACAGCCCAAGGTCATTTTCCGTGGAGTCGAAACAAATCAATTTTTTTTACAAAGAAATGGCTGCGCGATTGAGGTAGAAAAAGACCAAAGGCAAAAAGAGGAAGAAAGACCCTGGTAAAAATTGGCGATAAGAGTTGCGCTTCAAAATACCGTAGGAATTCTTACAGGCGGCTAAAGAAGGCTACAGAAAATCATACGGCCGGGCTATACGAAGCGATACAAAATTATGCAGCCGGGATATAGTTCCTATCGCCGGGCTTTACACTTTATCGCCTGGCTGTTGCTTTTTCGCCATCGATTATAAAAGGCTATAAGAAATTGTGTAGAAATTCGTGTGCTTTGGAAATCATTGAGTTTGATACGGAACCACCTTAATATTTACAAAACACACATTATATTTTCCTTTAATACGTATTTTTTTCATCAATTAAAATAATCCATACAGGATGTGCAAACATTTCAAAATCATGAGTTGAGTAACGCTGACTCCGCCAGATTAAATATTAGAGCCTAACACAAAGCGGAGCGGCGGCGCACTGACGCCTACAAACCTAACAGGGATACCTTACGCATTGCGCAACGCGTGAAGTATCCCTATTAGATTTGTAGGCGCCAAAGCGTGTTCCGCGCTGGCTGCCCGCCTGCCACGGCGCTTGAAGCAACTATTTCACACCAGAGGTATTGCACAGTATCATACGAAACTGAAGGCGCTCTAATATATTAGTAATGGCAGGCATCCATCAAAAGTACGGAGCTTTCCTCGCAAAATAAATCAAGATACTACGGCCCAAAAAGAGAGCAGTATTCCAAAAACTCACTAAGTCCTAGCATCCGTAATTAGTAACGTTTAGCATACACTTTATCGCCTGGCTGTTGCTGTCGGCTATAAAAGGCTATAAGAAATTGTGTAGCCGGCTGTAGAAGCTATTGGAAATCTTACAGCCGGCCGTATAGGTCTATGGTATTTTGGAACACAGATTCTACTGCCAATTTTTACCAGGGGAACATTATGATGCCTCGTTACATGAGGCCCACGGGGGCTGTGTAGTGCCCAATAATAAGGAAGTAAGTGTGACAGCGCAGTTTCTATTCAAACTTATGATGATTTATGTGTGTAATCAGGGGGAAAATCATTGACATTATCAATTAGATATCCCTAAAATTTCTTTCATAAAATTACAGTTTGCGAGTGGAAATAGCAACGGTGAAATCTAGTTACGTTCTTTCGTTTCAAAGACAACGATATTAATATATAATATGAATATTATATTATTAATATTCATATTAATATTACATGATTAATATTCATATTAATATTATATGATTGATATTTATATTAATATTATATTATTAAAAGCATGGGTTGATCTTGAGACACAAGATAAACAGCTTGTAATTTCCGAAGAGCCCTCAATCAAAACCCTCGTCGTCCCTAATTGGACCGCGTTAAACAGAAAGGAACCAAGCCTCATCAGCTATTGTCAAATTTAATTTGGGAATTCAACTTTTTACATGAAAACGGTTGTGCGGATTTTCGTGCAAATTTCAGCGAATTTTCCCCTTAGTACGAAGCAAATTCCTTAAAATGTTCAAAGGAATCCACAGAAACGTTTTCTCATAAAAAATTAAATTGCCCAGCTAAATTTGGCAATGGCTGATGTGGCATGGTTCCTTTCTGTTAAACGCGGTCCAATTGTCGCTGTTGTATGAAAAACGCATACGTTTACCCACATTGCTTGTTATGATGGGTAAACACTAAACATGTATATTTATTCAATATTTGGCAACATAGGGGATGTGCGCATTTCTTTTAGTTTTTTTGTCGACCTTTCCTCTTAGGTCGTGCAACTTTGAGTGCAGTCGATTAACATTGCCTTGAAGTGTAGGCACCCATTTGCATGTTTGAGCCAGTGCGTCACTCCGTCAACTGTTAAAAGAAGCATTTACAAAATCCGAAATGTTTCCCGAACGCTTTTCGCCATGAAACGTGGATTTACATAAGAGTTTCCTGTCCCCCTTCTCATTATACGGGCCTGTTCCTTGAAATGATATTATGGAAACTGCGATTTCCATTTTCGCCGTATCTCGCCATCGGGATTTAAAATTCGCTGCTTATAAACACGACGTGGACACAGACCTGTCGCCGAGATTTGAGACCGAGAGGGGAGCATGGTCCTCCCGGAGCAATAATAATTCTAATTTGTTTTTCCCCCATTTGAAGAGTGGATTCAAATTCAAAACATCATGTGTGATAGAAGATCACAAATTCGTTTAGTACATGGACTTTTCACTGGGAAATGTGCTCTTAATTTTTCTTTTTGATTTCCTGATAAGAGATGTTATCATTAAGCCACTATGTTCGGAGGAATTCATCAGAGGAATGGACCACTAGACAAGGTACGAATTTCAGCATTCTGATACATGTTTCATAACCAAAATTTCACGTTAAACACGATGCACACAACGAAAATTACCGAAATTAACTCCTTACGAAGATATTTAATAATTCTTAATGCGTGAATTCAAACCACCCGCTCATGAAAACTCAATGCTCTACGTGATTCACATCGCGCGCTAAACGTTATCATGACAGTCTCTGCGATATAAAAATCTGGCAACCTCAATCTTGACGCTTTGGCTCAGTTATAGCAAATTGCTAATAGTTTGAACAACACAATCATGATGGGAAATGAACATTGCTCGATTGAGGAGCTTGCTGAAACCGTTGTAGTGCGCGATTTGACTCACGTAGAGTTTCGAGTTTCTTGTGAGCGGGCAGTTCAAATTCCTCGTAACCAATGTGAAATAAAAACGTTAATATCTTCGTTAGGAGTTGGTTTCCGTAATTTTCGTTGTGTGAATCGTTTTCTACGTGAAATTCTGGTTAAGAAACATGTATCAGATCGCTTAAATTCGTACCTTGTCTAGTGGTCCATTGTTGCACAATCTTTTGGCAACTTATGATGGCTTTAGGAAGTTTGTGTACATACTCCCTTCTTCGTATTTTGTTGTTGTTGTTGTCGTCGATCGATTCCGTTCAATTGTCTTAGAGATTTGGAATTTCTCACAATTTTTCTGTCTGGAATGCGGATCAGTTGACTTGAAGCCTAAATCTGAGTATGATATAACGAGTTTTCCTCCTGCGCGACAAAACTGATGATACGCGCAATAGAAAATTGAGAGAATAAAGTAAAAATGTCAAACATTTAAGTCAGTAGTCGAATTTAGTTAGGAATGCTCAAGTTGGAAACGCGAGAGGAAACAACAATTTTAATGACTATGCTTATTGATACAATGCTGGGTTTTTTTGTCTGGAGTTACACATTGTAATGTTCATGAGTATTACTTAATCAGTCAAATTTGAATTATTTATCTCTATTAATTATACAAGATCAACAGGGAGGGTTCCAACGTTTTTCCAAAAAGTAGCAAATAATAATCTCAAAAGGAGCTCTTTCTTAAAAATTTTGAATTGTAACATCAGTTTTGTATTGTCGTGTGATGACTCTCCAAGAGAGTATGGAACCGCCGGGGCGGGGTTGGGCCTGCTTGGTGGCCGGGATGCCAATCCGCGTTGCGTTTATTTTGCGTCGGCGTCGAGATAGACAAACTTTCAAGTAAGAAGAAAATAAACACTTTAATTCTAATCGTATCATGCTATTGTCCATCTAACCTAATTGCAGCAGCCAATGATTTAGAAAATTGCTCTCTTATAATGTTGCTTCTATACTTAAATTTTTCCTAGTACCGCTTGTGATAATTACTATACTCGGCGTTTAATTTGATATGTATTTAATCCGATTGGCACATAGCTTACTTGTTACCTGTGTACTGACTTAATTGCTGTTGCGTCTCATGATAATCAGATCGTATTGATCGAATGCATTACCATTGCCTTCCATACCTCAGAAAACGTTCCGCGTTAAATTCGTTTTAATTATTCATACCATTGATCAGATGTTGACTATTTTTAAGAGTTCAAAATAATAATACGAAACATGTATACATGTAATCATCACATCTTTGCATCATTAAACGAGCAACATATTCTAACTATATCAACATTATCAGCTATTTTACGCCCATTATTACTCAAAAAACATGTTTAAGGCGTTCTGCTATGACACGTGGTGATCTCAACAGTGGGCAGGGCAGAACCCGTCATGAATAGCCTTTGCTCTTTCCTTCTTTTCTTTTCCCACATTCTTTGGTTAAAACAAAATTTTTTTCAAGCTTTATCAACCAAGTAAGTAATAAGCCATTGTAAAAACGAAAAAGGAAAGGGATGGAAACACATTGGATTGGCAGTTTATTTTCGAGTTCATTTCGAAAGTAATCCTGGAAATAATTATCGAATATGCGACGGATTTTCCCCTAGGATCTACTGGATGAGGGGGCATTGAGGTATTCTGCAGTGTTGGTGACCTTTACCTTGCGTGGATTGTCCATTCTGATTCTCTGCAGCATGCCAACAACGATATCTGCATATCACATAGTATGACCACGTCATACTTCTATGGGGCACGAATGCAAGTTTATGAAGTTCCTCTGGCTACGCCGCGCCGTCCTACCGCGCGAAAAGAACACAGCACGCTCGAAAATGAAGCCCCCAGGAATATGTGCGCTGTGGTGTTTAAATGGAAAATGGCAACAGACAAATCATCCGTCTGTCATTAAAAGATCAATAATCATGGGGTAGACCCTAAGAGAAATCGTTGCGATGGTAGAGAATTGACAAAAGAGTACCTAATTATAAAAATGAAGAGATCTACTTATTTCTAGCTGCGCAAAACTGCATAAGTCTTTGATCACAACGGATGAGACACTTGAGACAACCGCAAATTAGAAGTAATTTAATCATGGTCTCTATGATTTTATTCAATTCCGCGAGGAATCTTCTGTCCACTTGCGTGTTTACGCATCAAAATAATGATGAACGGATCTGATAGTGAGAAGTTGGTAGAGATAATGGCAATTTTCACGAGACAGCGTAAGTACAGCTCTCGCGCGTATGTTAATGCGTCCAATTATTGCCGTCTTGTCGGAAATGACGACAATTTTTAACGTGTTTACTACTCTCTGATATCTCTCGTTTTCGCAGAAAAACAGTTTCGCTTTTCGGCGGAATCGACCATCCATTTGACTTAAAATGGTCAAATTAAATACACTGAAAGAGACTAAATTTCAAAAATTGAGTCGTTACTTCGCTGGGCAGAACTGTGGCATGAAACCATCACACAAAAAGCAATAAAAGTCCAGTCTCAGGATAAAAAATTTGCTCTAGATACAAAAGTTTGAAATCTGTTGAAATAAATATCCGATGGAAGTTAGTTTGCGTGAAATTATTGGTTTTTGATGCTTCGAGCTACAAAGGATTAATTTTGCCGGAAACATCCGGAAATCTTCACCAGAGATGTAATGTTTGGCACTCAACCAAGTGGCAGGAGCCGTTACTAAAATACATACCCATTAAAAAGGCATTTTTTGGGGAAAATTGAAGATGTCGCGATAAAAATGAGAAAAACTTTATAAAGTTTAAAAGCCGATGAGGTATACCTGATCCGCGAAAAAGATGACGCTTGAATTCAGTTAAGGCGAGAGAAAAATAATCAAAGTACCCTCAGTTCGTTGTCGCATGCAACGAACAGTGGACGAATTCATCACAACGCCTAGATACAACTATTCGAGCTCCATGGATGTCCGTGTTGCATAAGCATGGTATTGCAGGCGTTTTAACTCTCCAGCCACTCACGCTTCACACGTGGCGCGATGGCGAGCTGTATTGCGAGGATTCAAAATGACAAAGCACCTTCAATTCGTCATTTCAAACACAAAGACATCTCGTGGGCACTAATACGAATTTTCGCACACAGGATCAGGCTGTAAGAATATTTTGTGCTCCTTTTTGAATGTCGCGATGCGCTGACCATGATTTGTACAGCAACTATTCATGCCTTAGAAACGTTTTTGTAGCATAAAAAATAGGAATCGTTACAACAGGATCGAGCTATGTCATCCAGGATCCTCGCAGTACTGCCCAACAACGCAGTTCCGTGTCGGCCGTGGCGCGGGGGAAGCGGTAAGTTCCTGGACAGTTGAAACGCCTTCATTTTCATGCACACGCAACACGGACATCCATGGAGCCCGAATAGTTGCATTCAGGCATGATAATGAAATTATCTCGACACTCTCCCTTCCACTTTTGGGGTTTCTCACATTTAGGGTTTGCGCTTTTGGTACCGCCCGCAAACTAGAAGCAACCTTTGGGTCAAGAGACGATTTCTGGAAGTGACCCCTCCCCCATTTCCCTCGTCAATAAAAGAGTTTACGGTTTCCAGTAAAATTAGGTATTTTTCCATATGACAAATTCAGAAATTGGTTGTAAACCAAAAATGACGGATTGCGAGGAATAATTACATATTCTGATCCTTTTGGGCCATACTAACCTATCTTCTACAGGGGAATTAAAATTAATTCCAGAGCTGAGACTAACTTAAGCTAGCATTTTCGACTTACATATTATGTTAAAGCTGGTTAAAGTCATGTGTTTTTTAATAGTGTAGGGCTAAGTTTGCAGTATTTTTACAACAATACACTTCCCACTCCTCCCGTAATTCAATGATGCTGCACAGGCCCCAAATAAAAAATTAAGCACATATTGAAGGATTGCGTTGAATCGGAACAGAACAATTGATTTAGGCTAAGAGAACATCATCATGAGTATAAAACAGTGACTTCCTACTGCGCCTTTTATTATATTAAGTATCAACGCCTGGGATTTTAGAAATACGGGAAAATCACTCAATATCGTTGCGTTAACGCTTTGCCTCCCACCCTGACTTTTCTGTAACATAAATGTTACGATGATCACACTCCCTGGGGCACTACGCAACTAGAGTCCCTTTATACCCAGAGTTACGACAACTCACTTTTGGTTGGGCCAGGATTGGGCTGAAAGTGGCCTAAAAAAAAATCCAATTCTGATTGGTTCTCGCTCATGGAGGCCGAAACTAGTGCACCAAGATGGCGGTACCTCGTATGTGAACAAGAATAATGAAAATATTACCTAATTGTGGTTTATCAAGAGTAAATTGTTATTGCCATCGGTCCAAAATGAAAATAGATTAAGAAATTATTCACAAACCAATCTCATTTTCTTTTTAATTGATCAATTTGTTGATGTTGTTGTTTCTGTGTGACAGACATCGCAGGATTCCTGATCCTTATCCCCCAATATCGTTCGTTTGAGTGCACTAGTTTCGGCCTCCATGGCCAGCCAAGGTCGGCTGCCAGTCAGCTGATAATCGAGTTGTCGTTACTCTGGGTATAAAGGGACTCTATACGCAACTTAAATTAGGGATGATTCCTGACTTGTAATGCGTCGGTGTTTTTTGTTATACAAATAGCCGAGGGATAGACGCTTCGAGATACAGCTAGTATAAATTAAATTAATGCAAATTCTTGTATGACATTTTTGGTCTTCCGGTCGCGTGCTGTATTTTTACAGTACTTACGTTGTTCTTTTCCTCTTAATTCATTTTATATTTAAGCCCGTCTTCGGGGAAGACTGCAAGACGTTTTCGCACAATTACGCAGATTAGGTGGTTTTCGCACGATATGGAAACGTGACGTTTCTGCGCACTTCTAGAAAAAATAATTGGTTACTTAATCACACATAACTTAATCAAAGCTGACAGGATTCTATTGAAGTGTACCGCAGGACACGCTTTTTCTCTCACAATAATTTGTTAGAATCTTAGCATCAAGCAAATCCTAAACGTAAGTATACGACAAACAGCACTCGGACGCAAAATATATTAAAATTAATTTTGTTATTCGTCTCCCCGTTTGACGCACTGTCAATTGTAATAATTGGCTCATTGCTACATAGATATAAGCTAATATTGTACATAATTTGTTAGGCAACGCGCAAAGCACTTCAAAACTGCGATTTAATTCAAACTTGGATGTTACAAATGTTGCAACATATTGCGACAACGTAAATCTGAAATGTTCTAAGCTGTGACCTCTGCAATTTAATGAAATCTGTACTAACTGGATGGACATTTTGGAACTTTTTTAAACCGGCATCTATTTTTCACGGGAAATTATTGGAAAAAACCTTGTAAGATAAAGCTTTACCCCCTGAATCTCAAGCTTTGTCCGTTAGCTTGTTTGTAAAAGATCTCCTGTGGTTCTTTTTTAGGAGGAAGCCCTTCTCCGAGCCCAAAGTGGCATTAAACGTAAGAAAGAAATGAACGATTGGATATTTCAGTGAAATATTTCTTGAAATTTCGCGAGGCTGTGAAATATTTCATAGTTTTCAGGGGCTAGATTATGAAATCCGCACTCAAACGGCCAGAAATAGAAGAAAATCACGATTTTTACAGCCTTCGAAACATAAAAAGGAACTTGTATTTTTCAATATCTTTCATAAATTTCTGAAATTTCATGAAATTTTTCACGTGAAATTTCAATATTTTATTTTTCATGAAATTTTGCCTCCCTGTCCGAGCCCTATAACTTAGAAAACTAAAAAAGTATAGTGTAGCGCTCCCTGTACCGACTTTATTCAAATCTCAGTCAAGTTTCCATTCCTTTTACATGAGAATAATTAATTTCAAGTGTTTGAGCATACTTGTGAGGATTATTTACAATAAGAGCATTGACACTCCTTACGCATGCCATGTGATTCAGATACAGAATGTCGAGTAGTTTGTTAATCTCTGTCTCTCTAGTTCCTCGAATGTTCAAGAATTAATCATTGTTGGTTTCGCAATTTGGGAACTCTTCCAAAACCCATCTCCTTCAATCTAGCTCTGTCTAGCTCAGTGTCGGGTGAAAAAGGTGTTCGGTATATTCAAAGATTGATTATGTCAAAGATTCTGTATCATAACATCCTACCTTTTGCGACCGTCAATGGAAAAAGAGACCAAGGTTTCAGAAGGAGAGTTCTTCGGGAAAGCAATTTTTTCAAAGTTCGGTCGAAAAAATTTGGATTTTCAGCGGGAAAAAAATCTGTTAAACATGGCTAGAAAGTTTTCGTAGAGGCAAGGTTGCCAGGTTAAGCGATAAAATGCTGATATTTTACATAGGGTGAAATGGGAAAAGGTGCTGAGTTTTCAGTACAATCTGGCAACAATCATCGGGGAGAGGGCGGAAAGAGCCCATTCATTCTTCAAGAAAGTATAAGAAATGGTACGCGTGGTCGCAACTTTCACGGGTAAGGGGGGGGGGGGAGAGGAAGCATTTTGAAGGGGGCCCGACCTTTCTGTAATCCTCTCAGGCTAAAGTAGTGTAAAGTATATTCATAATAATAAGCTGTAGAGAAGCGGTTAATTTTTGCTTCAATGCAGACCACAAAGTTACATTGATCCTGAGCGCAGAGCAAAATAAATCCAAACTTTCAAATGACAGTCATTTTTCAAAATTGTGAATTTTGAGTTTTTGAAAATTTTGCATTTAAGAAACTGCAAACCGCTACAAATAAATTATGTTTTGAAGTTTCGCCAAATTTTACGGTGATTTTTAAGCTAAAATGTTCATGTTGTAGTCCTTTACGTACGTTAAGTAGTAGTAGCTCCATTTTGAGTCTTTTAACACTATGGGGTCCTCCTCACCATGTATAGCCACATATCGACGGTGAAACTACCAAACCACGTATCTCGGTTTGCGACGTCGCAGACTTCCTGTCATACTTTATTTTTTAAATGAAAAACTACTTAACGTCCAGTCTTGAAAATTTCTGTGATTTTTCCTCTTCGTGCGGAGAAAATTCTGTGAAAATTTCGAGGAATGATATTGATTTGGTCTACTTCAAAAAAATAAAATGCGAGCGTAGATTTTTAAACACCGCAAACGAGATACGTGGTTTGGTAGTTTCACCGTCGATATGTACATCGATAATGGAACTACAAAACCAAGCCGCCCGGTTTGCGAAACTGCAAATCTCTTTTCACATTTCATTTGTTTTGCTTTTTGTGAAAAGTACTTGTCGTGACCTTTTACACACGATATTGGGCAATTTTTTTGGCCTTCCACAAACTCGCTCCGAAAAGTTCGTGGTCCCATACAAAAATATCAAGTGGATTCCCTTACCGGAGCAGAGCAAAGAGATTAGAGCAGAGAGATTTAGAGATTATTATTCATATTTTCATGGTTTTAGGGTCATTATGCGGTGTAAAAGTTAGTGAATACTTGGTAATTTGTTTTCGCCACCGACGGGCAACGTGTTGAAGTTTTGAAAGACAAGTCAAGGAAACAAAAATGATTTCCTGACATTCACCAGCCATTACTGTGGAAAAATGGGTGCTTCCACGTCCCACAGTGGACCGAGTCAGTTAGAGAGATGGGACATGAAATTGTTGACTACAACTGCAAACTTTGATGTTTATTTCGTCATATTTTAAATTTTAAGAGGTGCTTCTGAAAGAAATTTTTCACGAGAAAACTAAAGGAATCACTTTTGGAACCTCTAAGTTTTGTGTAAATGGGAGTTATGAGCGTTTAAAGTTTCCAAATTGTGTCCGACCTCTCCTATTGACTCGATCCAATAAGCGCCCTTCGGAATTTTTCGAGTGGTCAAATCGAGTCTTCCAATATTTAGGTAGTCCCTGCGTCTGATTGGAAAATCAGTTCTTCCTCACTCTTACAGGTTAGGTTCATGTTCCCCTCAATGGAATCTTGAGCACTCGATCCCTGCAACTAACGAAGTGTCGATCAGTGCAGCACTGCATACTGCCGATCCAACTTCCTTATCCCATTTAATGATTCAAATAAACATAGACTTACCACGAACACACAAAGCAGCGAGAGTTGGAGCAATGGAGAGGGTCCTCCGGACATTTTAACAGTCGAGTTCTTAACTCATTCGACGAGGGCCGAGCGCTGGACCACGTAAGCAAACGCCAACTTCAAATTCAAGACTAAAAACTGGGGTTCGTATTAAAAATTGCGAAAGCTGGATTATCTCCGTCTGAGAACGCACTGGACGGTACACGAAACAGTCACGGGGATCGGAGGAGCCGGTGAACGAAGGAGGTCATGTGTTAGCGGCTCGGTTCAAACCACGGCACTGATTCGCTGGATCGCTCGGTCCGCTTCGCGAGAGGAGTAGAGGACTAGCGGCGCGGTGGCGGCAGCGAGGCAACAGGTGAGACGATATTGCCAAAGTGTGCAGTTGGTCAGCAGGAGTATAATTTTTTGCGGGAGGACTATCGAATTTCCTGAAAAAGCTCTGTTGGGTTGGAGGACGAGCTTCAGAGATGATTGACGCGCATTAGCGCTGCTGTTGCGCAGTTTATCCACGATTCTCGAGGTACGGGTGTAAGCTCGGAATGCGAATGAGGGAGCTTTGATTGAAAACGACTATTTCTTTTGATTTGTTTTCGCTTTTCCCATTCGTTCTTCTTCTTTCGCTTTCACCTTCTTTAGTTTTCAGACCTCTCGTTCGAATGTTGGTCCTCAGTCTTCCTTAATTACTCATTTTCCGCTCCTCGTCGAATCTTATTGGTGAGTATGTGTTTTCTAGTGCGCTCCTAGAAAGCGCCTTCAAAATTATGAATATGCAGTGTCACGACGGCTAAGTTCAAATATCATCGTTCAAGCTCGGTGACTGATGCCGGCGAGACATCGGAAAGAACCAGCCATTTCAAGTCCAGTATTTCAAATTGATCGCTTTTATTATATTCTTAAAAGGATGTTAAAAGATTGTTCAACATTTTTAGAGAATGTTTTTGAAGAAGCAACTAATAGTCTCGTGTAATTGTGTGTAACAACGATGATTTGTCATCCTTCAAGTAGTTAAAATGTGACAAAAAAAAAAAAAAAAAAAAAAAAAAAAAAAAAAAAAAAATCGGGAACGTCATAAAGCAAGTCGCGAAGTTTCATCATTGAAATGATTTGCGAGCATACGCCTTAATTACATCATGTCACAGAAAATTAAAGATCGACAGCAATTTGTAAGGGACTTTCGGATAGCCAAGGCAAGTGACGATAATTCTCACCGGCGCTATACAGGATTCCCTGGGAATGGACTTCAAATGCACGCTCTCAATTTGGAGCGCCTTCATCTGCTCGTGATACTCTACGCATTACCATGCAGTTAGTTTATTTGCCTATCCGACCGAAACCCGATGAACCCGACGACTCTCATTTCGTCTCACGCAAACGCGAGTGTGCCAGCAACTGCCTGTCATTCGTGAGAAAGAAACACTTATTTAGAGTCAAAGTAAAAGAATCTTCTCTATTTTTGAATTTTGTGTTTATCCTCATCGTAAGTAGCATTCTCTCATAAAGTACCAGACATCAAAATTAGTCAAGGAAAATTCAGCACAAAAATTCTACTACCCTAAAACATATTGAAGGCAGGCAGTTCAGTGCCTAATTATATTCGAGAAGACTTTGGTTTTTCGACTGGCGGAAATTTTGAATTGACGAACACGAGAATTGCTATATACTCAGTTAAGAAATTAAATTTGAAAACAATTTATGTGTTCGACGCATTATTTGTAAACGTTGACAAGACAACCTGTATTATGCGTTTTTTATGCATTGTCTTATGGTCCATTTCAAAATCTCACAGGCACATCTAACGTTTGAGATATTTTTCATTTTCACTCTCATGTAAAATGTAGCGTTCATAATTTTTTTTTTTTCAACTACTAACGCGGGGTCTTGAAAATACAATGTTTCACTGGTTTGGCAACATGATTTGACCGAGGAGGAGAGAGGGGTGGGGCGGGGTGGACAGGTTTTGTTCTCAATGGCGGCGGCAGGTAAACTATGCGTAAATCGACATCACATTAGCCGCGCGGCCGGCCGGCTAGTCAGTACGGAGTGTAAGGGTGAGGAGCCTGTAAAGGCAGTAGTGGCTGATCATCTCATGCTGGTCCATTGATGCTGTGCGGTAGGCCGCGCGCGCCAGTCTTGGAGGTGCCAACCCTACTCCCCGGTGGCCTCTTCTTAATAACCCTTTTACAGCTCCAAGATCACTTCTTTGTCAGATTTATACTCACTAGATCCCGTTGCAGAAAGTAAACCTTTTCAGCTGCTTGCGCAGATACTGTAAGGACTGTAACCGGCAGGCATATGAAACAGGTAGACTGGGTTCTTAGGTTTTCTCCTTTCAGGCTGATTGTTGAAATTGATAGACAAAGCTATAGACAAAGACGACAAAAGGAATATTTGGATCCTATATGAGGACTCTAATGGTGGAAGTTGGTGGTTGCAATGGACAAAGGAAATATACTAAATAACGGCAACCCACGGGGGACCCTATAATCAGTCCATCATTTACCTCCTTAGTCTATAAGAACCACGAATTTCAACCAACAGGATCGCTCTATACTCTCTATGTCTTTTAGTCCATCACTTTGTCTATCAATGTCAACAACATAGAGTACAATAGAGTCGCAAAGTACTGGATCGCCGTTGAAGTCACTTTTCGAGGCTGTTTTGTCCAGTTCTCCGGAGACTAGTGTGCGGCGACTAGCGATGACGCATACGCAGAGACTCGCGCTCAGCGCTCCCCACTCCCGACAGTCCCGACCAAGATCCATCCATATAGGTCAGTAGTCATTCCCGAAACCCAAATGAGAATCTTCTGCGCATGACGTCAGCATTACTGCCGCGAAAACCAGAAATGTCGGAAACAATGCTTTTCTTATGGGAGAGAACAAATTTTTCTTAATGAATCATTTAAATTTCTTACTTTTAAATTCTTTGAAGCTTTCTGAGTGTCGAAAAGAACGTTTAGAAATTAGCGTCAAGGGTTTCAATTCAGCTGAATTTGCGTTTTTATATTTTTAAATGATTTTTGAAGTCAGCGATGTAACAAGCCATCTAGTGGTATAGATTCGCGTGTAAAAATGGCTGATGCAGAGTAAACTGTAAAAATGAAAGAACACAAATTCGGCAAAATCGAAACCCTGAATGCTAATGTCTAAACGTTCTTTTCGACACACAGTAAGTTTCAAAGGATTTAAAAGTAAGAAATTTAAATGATTCATTAAGAAAAATTTGCTTTCTCCCATAAGAAAAGCATTGTTTCCGACTTTTCTGGTTTTCGCGGCAGTAATGCTGACGTCACGAGCCAATGGAAAGGGGCTTACCCCGAGCGGGGAAATCTGCGCAATGACTGACCTATATGGATGGATCTTGGTCCCGACTCGGCTCCGTTCGTCGGCTAGACACACACTGAACCAGCGAAAATAAGTAGGCCGGTAATAAGTCTGAAATTGAGTCCATATATGAATATTATCTCGGAGTAACATACATTAATGGATTCATTATGGCTTTGAATATCTATTTCAAGCAAAATTTGCACAAATTAATACCGATGGAATTAAAAAAAGTCGAAAAAACACAAGCAGTCGTTGATTTCTCCATAAGCCACCGTGTAAAAAAATGCCGGTTGGTTCACACTTGGTATAAGTCAGAAATGAAATTCCTATATGAATTTTATCCAGGAGTAATATACATCAATGGATTCATTATGACTTTGACTATCTAATTATAGCAAAATTTGCACAAATTAATATCGATGAAATTAAAAAATGTCGAAAAAACACGGGCAGTCGTTGCTTTTCCCGTAAGCCGCCGTGATAAGAAATGCCGGTTGGTTCACACTTGGTATAAGTCAGAAATTAAATCCCAATATGAATATTATCCAGGAGTAATATACATCAATGGATTCATTATGGCTTTGACTACCTTTAAATAGCAAAATTTGCAAAAATTAATGCTGATTGAATTATAAAATACCTAAAAAACACAAGCAATTCTTGATTTCTCCATAAGCCGCCGTGTTACAAAATGCCGTTGGGTTCGCAAATGGTTCACTATTTTCGGAGCACACGTGGCTCGGAAACGCCTGTTAATGGATTGGCTTCATCGGCGCTCCAGTACTTTGCGACTCTATTGTACTCTATGGTCAACAATCAGCGCGCAGGCCGCTGTGCACGTGCAGTCTATGTACCTAACCTCCGAAGGCCGCTCGGCACTGTTTCTGCGATTCTCATGTTTGAAAAGCTAAAGACGGTGGGTTCATCTAGAGACCTACCAGTAGCTGTGCTAAAGTATAAAAAGTCACGTTGCCCCAAGGAGCTGACAGTAAATATGATAAAAAAAGCTATGATTTGGGAGGAAAAATAGTTTTTGGAAGCACGTGGCAACGTTTACGAATTAAATTAAATGAAAATTGGTTCTCGACGGTAGTTTCGAGAGTTCTATTAATTATGATTATTTGCCTCGATAAAAGGATACATTTATTTGGGAAACCAATTTTACGAACATTAAGTTAGGCCACTAATAATAATATTGACTCTTTAAAACCGCCCCTACTCGTAATATGAGTTTTTATTTTGTTTGCGGTCAAAAGTGTGGAAAACGCTCCCATAAGAGTTTGGGGTTACTCCTGAACCCACCAGAGAACCCTTTGGGAACAACGGGACCCTCCAATTCGGATTTCTTGCGATCGATGAATAATCATGAAAACGTATTTTTCGGAGTTTCATCAACAAATTAGCGAACCTGCATTTTTCTGAAAGGGGCTCGGTCCCCCACTTTTAAAGGTCAGTATTTCTAACACGAATGGGCCAATTTTGGATTTCTTGGTGTCGATATTTCGATTAAAATTTTCCATACCATCCGATTCCAATGAAATGATCTCAATATTTGGACGTAGACTCCAATTTTTTTACCGAGAACCCCCTTTTACTTCCCAATTTAAGGGGGACTGGAGTGTCTCCAAGACCATAAAATTGGAAGGATTCCTTTAGGTTAATTCTCCGCAGTCCTGGTCTTCGTCCGACCTGAGTTACCGGATAAAAAACCATGGCACAGTAGGTCTGAGTCACCCTGTATAATCGGACTCAATTTTAAGCTCCAAACGTGACAAATGGAAATTCCAAACAACTTTTTTTCAAATCTTGAAAGTGTAGGTTTTTAATGAACCACGAATGTCGAGCCAGCTTAAATCTGCAGTTCGGTTTCAAAAGTCTTAGGCATTTTTATTCACACAATGTTTGTACAGCAGTCCCAATCGGAAATTTGACCTTGGTACAAGCTTAGTATGACATTTTTTCACATTTGAATAGAGTTGCCAAGCTTATCTTGCTAATGTTCCCACAATGTTAGCAGGACATTTATTTTACCTCTGGGACAAGCTTGAGCCCAAAGATTGTGCCAAGGTTAGGGTTTGTAAGACTGCTCCAAGCCTATCCTGACAATATTGGCACAATATTGGTGGGACATTATTTTACTTCCGAGACAAACTTGGATATTCAATATTGTGACAATGTTATGTTCATAATATTGCTGCAAGCTTGTTCAGCGGTTATTCTGATCATGATGTTGCCATAGTCTTGATGTTAAAATATTGCCATAGTATTGGCAGGATATTTATTTTACCTCTGAGACAAGCTTGGATTCCCAATCTTCCCTCTGAGGCAAGGTAGGCGATAGAACGCCGTATTACCGGCGTCCTCGCGGAAGAAATTTCTTAGCGTCGCAATGCCTATAATGTAGGCATACGGAACATTGGAGTGCCGAGGAACCTTCCTAAGTCAGCTACTTCCTTGGCTGCTTGCACTGGCTGAAGTATTCACCTTGGGTCCCACTTACAACGGGCACTGCCCAGGCGAAACGAGAACCAGCCCCATTGACGGGGCGGCCGCGCGCGGACCGTTGCCAAAAAGCTCCATTTGAGCCCTTGGCCTAAGAATATCGATAAGATGGGTTAGACGCCTATGGATCATGTGCCTATTACGTCAAAAAGCGAAAGGTCGCAGTTTTTGCCCTTTAATTTGCCCTTAAAGGGACCGCAACGGCAGATCCGCGGCGAGCGCGCCCTGGTGGCGGAAATAGCAAACGCGGTCGAATTGTGCTCGTCGCGCAAAATATTGTGTTAATCTTATGACAATAATAGAAACAGAAGCCTAAAATGTTTATTTTCTTAATCTTGTGACAATGTTAAAGTGCGAATATTACCACAATGTTGTAAAAATAATGTTAGCATAATATCAATTCAGCAGTTTTAGATATCCAATATTGTGTCAATATTATGACAATATTACGAGCAGAAGCCTGTTATGTTTGTTGTTCTAACGTTAATTGAATGTTAACATAATAACAATACCGCAGTATCACAGAGATAACATCGTCTCAATATTATTTTAGCAATTTTGTTTTCCTAATATTGTGTCAATATTGTGTCAATATTATAAGCAGAAGCCTATGTTCAGTATTTTTTTTAATAATGCGCCAATGTTAAAACTAACATATTACTGCAATATTGAAAACATAACTCTACGACAGTATTAGTTTACCAATATTGCATAACCAATATTGTGACAACATTGTGACAATCTTGGAATCACCGAGCACCATCTGACGTTGGATTTCTAATGTTGCTAATATTGGTGCAATATTAAAATACTAAGGTTATATATCCAGTATTGATGGCATATTGTACCAAGATTCTCAGGCCAACCTTACTGTTGAAATATGCTCACAATCTCGCTAAGGTTGCCACAATATTATTCCGATCTGCCCAAGGTCAAATTTCCGATTGGGGTGGTACACTCAGAAACTATCTTGTGATCTTTGGCACAATAGCTTTTTTTTAATCCGAGGAAACTTTGGCACGATGGCAACTTTTCTTATGGAAACTCATATTTAAGAGCGAAAGTATCTTCTACATGCAAAAGGGGCGAACCTCTGACATGAGGTAATAAGTCATCTATAAAAGGCGATTCTCTCACGCAGTACACGATTGAATTTTCCGTTAGAATAAAGGATATTACGACGCTTGTCCTGCGAACGCAGCCGGACATTCTGAGAAGAGGACGTTGCGGGGAAAACTTCATAAATCATTCCGAGTTGTCAACAACTAAAATTGCTCCAAGTACGTAATCTAAAGAAGGATAAGAGTCATTAAAAGGATTTGAAGGAAGTCCAGAGGCACAAGATTACACTCACTGTTTACACTCGGTTACAATGTATTGGCTAACCGATTATTAAAGTTCTTAATTATAGGATGGTCATTCTGAATTAAACTGTGCATTTACCATGAGATACTGTGTACAATTTTACATTTCGTTCCAGAACTAATGAACCATGAAATCAGTCAACGGAAAAAATGCGATTAACAATCGATGACTATTACAGTACTTAATATTCCCACCGAGACGATGATCGCAGCATCAAGTCAGAGGAGAAATTGGACTACATTCTGCAATTAGGAACTATAATTTCTGGCCCAGTTTAGGAACAACGTATGCACCATCAGGTTTCTTATGTACATACGTGTTTTTACAGATGAGCCAGAAATTATAGTTCCGAATTGCAAAATGTAGTCCAATTACAAATAAGTCATTCGAGTAAAAATGTTGCGCATTAGACAAATTCCTCGTGTAAATTGGTCTAATTCTCGCAAACTACTCATACGAGCGAAGTTTTTTAGGGAAGTTGGCTCCCTTCTGTTGAGCACTGCTGCCCAACGACCAGCGCGAGAACCTCGTTTTTCGATTAGGGTGTGTCTAGATTACCGCCCTTGTTTCATAATTTTTAAACGAAATACGCCTACTTTATTGCTACTAAACTGCAAAAACAGGATCGTGGAAGAACATCCTCAAAAACTTTCGATGAAACAATTTGCCAGTTTCAATAAAGCGTAGCCGGAAGTCTGCAAGGTTACTAACTTACTAACCGAGATAGATATGCGATTTTTGAGTTTTTTTGGGGGGTTGCCCAACTAACTCATGTGCCTTTCATCAAGTGGAATACATTTGGCAATAAGGAACCACCACCTCTGGATCTCCAATAAAAGCACATATCTGCATAGAGGAACCAATGGCATGTATGTTGCTAGAGTGGGCCAGAAATAGTTGTTCCCTATTGCAAAATGTAATCCAAGCCATTTAAATTCAATTTTTAAGCACTAAAAATGTTCTTATGAGAGTGTATGTGTTGTTCTGCTTCGGGAGAAAACCTCGGTACACGCGGCTTACCAGCGTTTTTAGTCCAGGTAACTGAAGTGCTCGGCCATAAAATTCGGTTCAGATGAAGAAGTTCAGTTTCTATGACCAATGATTTCGGTCATCAAAACCAAAATAAACCACCTGTCTAAAGTGCAGCACTGCAGTAGAACGTCGAATGTAAAGCAATAATACATGTGCTGTCGATAGTAAATCGAAACAGACATGAGGAAAAGTTGCGAAATCTTATTGCACTAAAGTATGCTTTATTACTCAATCGGATAATGCTCCCACTGCCCACAATATATGCAAACCTTGGGCGAGCTAGAATTTTCTCACTTAAAAAGTTTTTACGGGGCCAAGCTATATTTTTTTAATCAATGAAGATTTAATGATTCCCGGAAAAACTCCTGGCGCAATTTTATTTCCGACTTCCGAATATATTACTCTATTCTCCTGTTGCGTGACAGCTCCTCTCATCCCGTTTTAAGTTATTCACATCATTTTGCGATGGATTTTCCTCCAATAACCTCTCTATATGCCCTGAGGGCGCATAACCAAGGGCCAATCATATTCTTATTACCGTTTTATCATTTTTGATCTTTCACGGAAAACTCCGTTCAGTCTTGCAGTTTTTGGCGAGTCATCATTCCCGGAATCTTCGTTATAACGATGTTGTCAGATTTAGGATGGGAATTATAATTTATAGCGGTAATTAGTGATAATTTTTAACAATAAAGGGTTTTATTTTTTCGATTAAACGCCTAAAAGTAAATTTTCTGATAACTTCTTTTCTACTTGCTTTTTTCATCGGCATCGCAGCAGAAAATAAAGTTGTCTCGTTGAAAAATTTCAGTGTTCAATTGGCACCTACTCATTCCATGAATGTTCTCCAACAGGCTTTTGCTTACCGCCTTGAGGCGTGCGATTCCAAAATTCACCATGAGTTGGAATTTAAAATAGCGGAGTCAAAATAGCGAGTCACTGAGGGCAGGACAACTTTTCAGCTATACCGAGAAAATATATGACTCCTTTTTCTCCCAAACAAAAGATGCGGTTGGTAGACCTGCGAATAGCACCTTTAGATTCGATAGTTTGAGTTTTCTTTGCATATTATGGGTATAGTCGGGACGAGATTCGAAAAAAAAGGGGATAACCTAGACAAAATTACAAGAAAAGGTTTTAATACATCAAAAAACGCAGAAAAATCAGTAGAATCCGAATATCTATATCTATAGGTCGCCAAAAGGTCGCCAAAATTTCACCCCAAAATGGACGAAAAACTGAAAAAATTCCCAACATTTGCACGTTTTTCCTCCTAAATTTCTATTTTGCGTAATCACAGATCGATGTTATAAAAGCTTACCGATTATCAATACAACTTGAGGCATTGCGTGAATTTTCTTTTACAATCAAAATATACTCACTAAAATTTTCGCGAGAAAATATTGTCTCGCCACCTTGAAAAAAAGCGTTCACAGCTTTTAAAGTTCAAACAAATAACTTCGTAAATATACCTTCGACGCCCATAATTTCACGGACCCTTTCATCCCGAACGTGATCTTTCCCTAACACCCCGCCACATGACGTTTATTAATGAAAGGCAGTGTTCTCACATCTTTGAGGATCAAGCACGCAACTATTCGAACTCCGGAGTAGGCATGTGGTATCACGCGAAAATGAAGGCAAATATTAGCTTTTCGCCTGTCGCAAGTTAATGACGAGCCGGTGCAGTAGTGGGGTGTCGCTATAAAAGTGGCGTGATAACTATTATAAATGATATCTCAAACAGCTCATTTACACAGCAAACTCGAAATCAACAAAAATCGAGGTACCTGGTTTGAAAGTTTACCATCTAATTTGTACCGTGCTCGACGTACTCTAAATTTTTAAGTAATGAGGAATTTATCCCATTTTATATTCTACTATCCGAGACGTAGAAACTGCGGGAGCATTGCCAAGTAATTTTCTTGCTCCTAACAGTACGCACATGGCGATTGGAATTTTTCAATATAATTTTACGTTTTCCACGCAAATGGCATATCGGACACGTTCGTAATTGTAACTGCCCGCTCGACTTGCGCAGAGAATGCAGAAAAAATCCGGCAGTCATTTAAAACTCGTCATCTTGTCCATCATCTCCAACTCATTAGACGAAACGAAGACACGTGCAGATTTAATATATCTTTTGTTTATTTTTACGTAGCTGAGAGCTTATGTACGTGATGAAGTTAAGCAAAAGGACCCTAAGGGTGGAAAATACTAAAACATGATGACCGTGTGCCGCATTTTAGAGAGGTTCTGCTCTTTACCGACCAAACACGTGAAAATACTTTCTTGAGAAAGCATCTCTGCTCCATCAATTGAGGGCTTGTGATAGGGCTTGAATCAATGTTTTGGAAAAGCTGTTGACCTCGAAGTTTGGTTAATACCACGGGAAATCCGGCAAATGTCTGAAAATGTTTACATACAACTTGGGTGCAGAGTAAATGCTGTTATAGAGCAGGATATTTTTCATTCTTTTGAGTACAATCTCCATTTTTCCTGCGGTTTATTGGTTATACTTTGGATTGTTCGATTCAATCTTTGATATTTATCAATGAGGAAACTCACCTATATTTTTAATTTATTCATTTCATTATCAAAGGATCCACCTATGAACCATTAGTTGGCTAATAAGCGCCCTAATACTCACGCTGTGAATCAGTAAACACAGAACAAAAAATGTTTCGTTATCTGATGTTTAATCTCGACGCTACATTAATGTCATCCAAGTCGTGCCGTTAACACGGAACTAATCGAATGGCTATTACGGCATATTGGAATAGCTCCAACACCTCTAATTCATTAACAATCAATTATTCCTATTTTCAACGATATAGGTGAAAGGGTTTTCTGGACAATTTATAGATTACACGTTGTATGGAAGCACTCTCCCTCTTTTGGTTGGAATTCAACCCTAATGACAATCAAGTGACACCACTAAACGTCACGCAGTTGAACGAGTCGTTGAAAGAAGTCGGACATGAAATTTTTGACAAAAACTGTATGTTTTAATGTTTATTTTGTCACATTTTAAATTCTGAGGGGTGAATCTTACAGAAAATTTTTCGAGGAAACCAACGAAACCACTTTTGAATCATTAACACTATGCATTAACGGAGTTAAAAAGCTTTTAGAGTTACCAAATTTTGTTTGACTTCTACAATCGACTCGTTCCACTGTGCGTCAGTGCGGTGTCATCAAAGAGGGAACTTTAGAGTGGCGGTACGGTCACTTCCTCGATAAGTATCTTTCCCCCTCCCTTCAACGTTGATAGCTAAGAGAAGTTAAAGAGTTTTGACCATCAACGTAAAAATGGACCTTTTTCTAATTATATTGGGGCTCCAAGAGCAAAGAGGAATGCTAAGAAAGAGTATAGGACAAAACGTCTCACAAGTCAAACCAAATCTGAGTTTGGCGGTTTAAAGCTGCAGTCCATAAAATGTAATTTGCTGGATACCCAACCGATTGAAAATTCTTAAGTTGTCGTTCTCATGGCACAAAAAGTCGCTCCTCTTAAGGTTACACGAGGGGTACGCTCTTAAGGGTACGCTCCTCTTACACGATCAAATTGAGCCATCAAATTGGGCCTCTCATTGGTCGCATCCTCACCTCAGGTCTTTTTCCACCAATCAGAACTTCAATTTGATGGCTCAATTTGATGGCTCAATTTGATCGTGTAACTAAACCATAACGTAAGGAGGTATCTGGATCTCCGTATGAGCCCCAGAAAGCATGGATTGTAAATACAACAGAGCTCATATTAAAATTGAGATACGCGCCCTTACATCAGAAGGACGACGAAAACTGCTAGTTTATACTACGATTTTCCTTCCTCTGTTGGTATCCACTTTAATTAAGTTGCTCGAAACTTATTTTAGACTCTAGCAACTTTTCTGTCGAAATTTCCAAATCCGATTTTTCGATCTCACTTTAGAAAAATCACTTCACTAAAAATTTTACCCCCGTCGACTAAGGCCCTTCCTCTCATGGGGTGGTAAGAATTATTCATATCTAATCATGTGAATAGAAGATACGGAAAAAAACGAAATTGCTGATTTAACAATTTCGGAGTTAAAAAAGTATCCGATTTGTTTCAAGGTAGATTTTACAATAAAGAAATGCTAATTTAACCACCCCCGCCGTGGTTTAATCAGCTTTCCGCTACTGTAAAAGGTACATTTGAAACATGTCGGACATCCTTTTTAACAATTTAATTGTTAAATCAGCAATCAATTTTTCACGGTGCAGATTATGTGATAATACTGATGAAAGAAGAGAGAGACCTATAAAGAAAGTTAATGGAGATGCCAGGCAATTCTTGTGTATTTTCTCTCTTAAATTTTGTGCGTAAAATATTTAAAGGTTGTCGCATTGTCCTTTGATAGTGATCGGCACTTTTCAAGAATCATGTTTGAATATTAATAACGTTTTTACGACTCATTGATGGTCAGTCGTGACTCTCGAAATTGTCAAAAAATTATCACCACCCACATCAACGAAGATCGCGTGATCCTCCATGGTTGAGGCTTACCTTGGATGTGATGAGTTGCGTTGGACATTATTCTCTTGCATGATTCGGCATTGTATCATTAACTCCTCTACACAGTTTCCATGCGTGTATGGTCACATAGAATTTAATTCCCAAAATCGCACTCACCTCACTTTAAGGAGGTATATAATTTGAAATAATCATAAATGGTGCACAGAGTGGCTCCGATTTACCATACCAGGCCATCTCCTGAAAGGTCGGACGAACAAGGAATCGATCCCACGCAATCCGAATTTCATGCTCCCCCGCCCATATCTCTGAAGGGGGCTCACTTCAAAAGTCGGGGTTTACGTCAAATTTTTTAAATGGTTTATTCAAATTCGGAAAGTACCGAAAACTTTCAACTTAAAGTGACACCAAAAAATCCAAAATCAGGTGGGGGACAGAGCCCTTCTTCAGAAAATGCAAGCTCACTAAATTCAAGATTCAAGTCGAGGCTCGGAAGGGGATGTTTTTATGAATAATTGACCCCTTAAGGAGTCCGAATTTGAGAGTCCCGTTGTCCCTAAAGGCTTCCTTAATGTGGTACAGGAGGAACCTTGAACTAATAAAATTAAGTAGTGTGATTCTCTCGCATTAAAGAGTTGAGTCACCCACTGACCGAGGTCCACACATTTTTAATTAAAGAAGGAATACATACACATGCCCCCCTCCCCATTAAACAATTTTAGAGAGAATTTCATACAGGCCAGCTTTAGCTTCAAATTAGCAGGCGTGCACCACCGCATCTACATCATTCACAAAGTTTCACGATGAGCAGAGCTTTTAATTAATAATCTTACTCCGCAAATAGGATATTGCAGTGAAGATCAAACAAATGGAACATCAATTTCTGTTTCAGATTTTACATAAGAATGAGGAAGAAAAGGCTGCAAAGAAAACGGCAAACCAATCCTTTTTATACGAGCGAATGACAAAATTGATGTTCAAGGTTGTGTCTTTTGCAGTTTGGCGGCACAGTTTCGACATCAAAAAACTTTGGCGAGGCCCATTAACGCTCTTACTTTGATTGTTGACTAGGACAAATTATCCGATGAAAGCTCTTCAAGATGCTTAGAAAAAACTCGCAGATGAGGGTCCGCGTTTAGTTGGAGATTGACAGATCTGAGAGTTGTCTAATTAAAATCGATTTTAGACGAAAGAAATTCTATGCCTTCCTCATGTTATTTTTTGTCAAAACGCTAATGGAGTTTGAACACCTCGAAGATACGTTGTTGTTTGCATATTATATTTCATAACTCCGCGGTATTTAAAAAAAGGCTTGATATTAATAGAAATTAGCGCTGTTTTAAAAAATGACAGCTTTCGTCACGTAATCTTCCAATAAGTGGCTTAGTTCTAAAACTACATATCTTAAAAATATTGAGCGTGAATTGGAAGGTACCCTGAACGCTTTTTTTTTTTGTTTTCAGGAAAATTGAAGCAAAATTTCTGAAGCAAAATTACGAGGTGATGACTGATGATACAAACGTTTGAAATTGATAGTTTTTCTAGCCTACAAAAGTGCCACCAAACCTATTTGAGCTGCGCTTTTCTCGAATTCGCTTTTCGTCGTCAGCTATTGCATCGTTGAAAACCAATCACTAGTTGAAAAAAATTGAAATGAAATCTGGAGTGCATTTCACCCCGGCACTTATTTTATCTCCTGGAAAGCTGTATGATACGACCGCGAAACGGAATCGACTAATTTTACGGAGTGAACTTCGCTCTGTAAGAGGAATTGTGACTTCTTTTTTTTCGAAAGAGGAACTCCTGCCATTACGAAGTGGATTTTACGCCTTATTCATATCATGCGGGAGCATATATGCTCCGGAGTGGTATGCATTCCGATATTTCTGTAGAGGTCAGTTTTTGGTATTTAGATATTGTTTAGGCCAAATGAAGCGTTCCCTTTCACGCTTCATTTTAGATATCTTATGTTTTTTGCGAATTGAGTCCCATTTTGGCTGACTCCTTTCACGATTACTTTTGAGTCACGTTTTTGCAATTGAAAGCCAAGTCAAACTTCACGCCCAACTCAACCTGTTTACCGGCATGGCACTCAGATGACTCTTGACAGTAAATGTTGCAACTTTTGTCCCTCTGACATCCACTGCTAAACTCACAAAAGCAATGAGTACAAACAGGTGGTTCGACAACCGCACAGAAGGGTATCCTTTATGTTTTTCCGTCCAAGCAGGCGCAGGTAGGCGACGACGTCTGGAGCGAGCATTGACATGACGCCGTATTGTTGACCGCCCCCCCTCCCCCCCCGCGACAAAAGGGACAGAGGACCACGAAAACGGCGCGGCGAGGCGTGAGGGTTTGTCTTGTCGCACAATGTTTAATGTTTTGTCAACAATTGTCAGACACAACTCTAAAGGTGCGTTATTGCTTGTTGGTGTCAACAATCCGAGATCGCCCGAAAACATGGTACTTGCCAAACCGGTATACTTTTACATAACACGGACAGTGGGCTGATTTTTGAAATTGATGGACAAAGCTATAGACAAAAAAGACAAAAGAGATATGGAGGGATCCTATTGGTGAAAGCAAGTGGTTGCAATGATAATGGACTAACTAATGGCAACTCACGACCACGAGAGGCCCTATAGTAAGTCCATCATTTACCTTCTTAATCTGTAAGAACCACCCATTTCACCCAATGGGATCGCTCCATACTCCCCATGTCTTCTTTGTCCATCGCTTTGTCTATTAAATTCAACAATCAGCCCGCATACGGACACACAAAATTTATAATACACAACACAATACCACGAGTCCATTATTTCAAGCGAGTCTACTACATTCATGTATCGATGACCGAAGAGCAAACCCACGTATCTCCATTGCGATGTTCCAAAATTTCTGGTCAGTTTTATGTTGTAAAAAAGAAACAAGACAATTTTAAGGTTTGATATTCATACAGAATATTCCACTGTCAGAGACGAAGAATCAAGTAAGTTTTCAACACATTTCGTTGAACGGTTATTTAAATAAAAAACAAAAGATGACAGGAAGTCTGGAAGGTCGCAAACGGAGATACGTGATTTCGCATCTGCCCAACGATTTACGAGGTATAAAATTTTGATATCTTTACAAAAGTAATTACAGGAGAAACTGAGCCAATTCATGATTGAAATTTGAGTTCAGCACCTCAAAGCAGCTTCCATACCTTAGATGTCATATAAAATATTTTTCAGTACTATTTGAGACACGTAAGCACAGATCATGGAAAACGGATGAAGTTGCTTGAAGCTACCTTTGATGGAGATATAAAATTAAGGTATTTTACGGTAATCACAAATTAAAAATATTGGTCAAAAAGTGAAATGTTATTTGATCATGACTTTCTGCAAGTACATTGCAGCTATGAATTTTTTCATTGAATGTCTGCTTAAAGTACTTGCAGGCAGCTGAACTCTAACAACAATAAGACTTCTTAAATTGAGCTTTTAATGATGCTTTGACATTTACCAGTGGTTTATGAAGAATTCACGTATGAAAATTTCACGAATTCAGACTCTTTCTAGTCTAATTGCCGCATCCTATGCAACACCTATGTCCTCAACACCTGAGCACACACTATCACATCACAGGTATTATTTGCCACTTTTACACAGAAGAGGCATTTGAGATGGAAACCTGATAAGTAATGACGAACTTCTTTCGAATAAAAACGTCGATTTTACTGACTGATATGAATGCATAAGAATTATTAGTATTCAGAAAGTAAGTAGAAGCGCCTTCAAAAACTTGCGATGCCACTGTCTATACATCTAAACATTCAAACCATGATAAAGAATCTGTCCCATTGAGGGTTTTTTTTGGCCCCAACTTTGGTCGAAAATTATAAAGGCTTTGAATAGTGCAATGTACTCTAATTTTCGTCATCTACCCTGTGAGAGTATGTCTTTGTTTAAGGCATTTTTTAAAGGTTTTTGCCTGATTGACCAGCGCAAAGTGGGGAAGTTTTCGCGTTTTCTCGAAAAATCGCTCTTTTTCTTTCATGAAACTAGTTGTTCAGATGTGATTGCGAGCGAATGCCATTTTCTCTTTTGAATATGTTACAATGGATATACTTAAGTGTAACATACTAAAATATGAAAGTGGTAGTCCCTGCGCTGACCCTTAAAAGTGAACTTTTGTCACCTAACAATCGTTTAAAATATATGAGACTAATTCGAGTTTTGTCACCGTGTTTCTGATATCAGATACATTTTAGAATAATGTATTATGAGCCCGTATCGGCTCTTAGTCATTTACTTTATGTAAAAGTCGCCTTTATGGAGGTGTTTTTGAAAACATTTTGCACACTGACTAGCGCCACGCAGTGAAGTTTTGTGGTTTTTCCCAAAAAAAATCCTCTTTTTCGGTCATAAAACTATTTTCAGGCATGAACATAAATGCAAACTGCACTATCGCCTTTAAATATGTCATAAATTACATACCAAAGACTTACACTCTGAAATACGAATTTATGGTAGTCTTGCGTTGACACTTAAAAGTGAATTTTTGTCATTGCATAGTCGTATGACATATATGAAACTGATTAGTCCAACAGTTGTTTCAGTAATTGTTTAGGCATGTGATTTTTCCCGATCCATAAAACCACTTACTAAAATACTGAATAATCTGGTTTGAATCAAGACTGGTTTATGGACATAAATAAATTTATATCTTTATGATTGCCGCACAATAACTTTATCAGCAGCTAGAATAAACTCATCAATAGAGATTAATTGAGAGATAATTTCTTAAATATAAAATTGGTCCTTAGGATACACGGAAACATTCAGAATAAAGCCAATCGGTGGAAATGCACCTTAATCAAGTTCGGCGAGGGCGTAGGTTGCGTCGTCAAAGTTGAAGGCGAACTAGCGACAATTTTGTTTCCAAGTGGTGCGACGCGGCGCAGAGTGGATCGAGTCGATAGGAGAGGTTGGATAAAATCCAGAAATTTCAAAGCTCTTTACTCCCGTTTATACAAATCTTACATACATAAAATCGCTTTTATAGCGCCGCCTCGCGCTCTGCGACACCCAATCGCCATTGCCCTCTATCCCCCCAGAGATCATCAGGCAATTGGCACCTTCTGATCTCCTCCTCCACCCCTTGTCGCCAACCTTTCACAGGACGTCCACGCCGTCGCCTTCCGGGAGGAACCCAATCGAAGACCTGCTTGGGCAACCGGTCGTCTGCCATCCTTCGCACATGTCCATACCAGACCAACTGCTTGGACCTGATATCGTGCACGATGTCCTTCTCTACACCCATGATCTCGCATACTTTTACATTGCGGATACGCTCTCTTCTTGAGATGCCAGCAGACCTCCGCCAAAAGTCCATCTCAGTTGCCCTAAGCATGTCTTCAGTTCTTTTCTTGAGTTGCCACACCTCACTCCCGTAAGTTACGATACTCTTCACGATGACGTTGTAAATTTTCCTTTTGGTCTCCTTGGAGATACTCTGGTCCCAGAGAACCCCATTTAGCATCGCGATAGCTTTCCTGCCTTGCACATTCCGATCTTTAATAGCCCGATCCAAATTTCCGTCCTTAGTTAACCAAACTCCTAGATATTTATACTCTTCACAGTCCTGAATTTTCCGACCATCCTCCAGTTCAATGCTTTGCTGATCACCACCGATAACCAACTTCTCCGTCTTAACCACATTTACTTCCATTCCCCACTTTCGGTATACTTCCACTAGCTTCCGCGTCATGTAATTCGCATCTTCTTCGTCCTGAGCTATTACCACCTGATCATCAGCAAAGCACAGAGTATAAAGGGTGCCATCTTCACGTAGCGGGACGCCCATTCCCGAACAGCATCTTTTCCATTCCTTTAAAACTTCTTCCAGGTACACTTTAAATAAGGTTGGCGACAAACAACACCCTTGTTTCAGTCCTTTAGTAATTAAAAACCCCAACGATAAGTCCCCATTCGATTTAACCCTAGATAAAGCCCCACCATAAAATTCCTTAATAGTACTAATTAGTCCCCCACTAAAACCCCTTTTGTTTAAGGCTTCCCAAAGTTTCATCAATGGCACACTGTCGTAAGCTTTCTGGAGATCCACAAAACAAAACTTTGAGGTTGTAAAAATGGTTTCATTGGTTTCCTCGTGAAATTGTCTGCAAAAAGCGCCCCTTGAAATGTAAAATGTGACGAAATGAACACCAAAATTTGCAGTTTTAGTCAAAAATTTCATGTCCGACCTCTCTAATTGACTCGATCCAACCCTCGCACTGTATGCAGCACCCTTATCCTAATTTTGCGATGAGGAAGGATTTGTAATTCAGAGATGAAACTCATGCTGTCTTGCTAAGGAAAAATGTCATATCGTCGCTTGGCTAACATAAGGGCGTATAACTACACATTGAAATGAGCCCAAAAAAGCTTTGAAATGGATGGAGGACAGGGTTCATTGTAGAGTGTAATTACGCCCGTATGTCAGGTAGGTGACGATATGAGCTTTCGTGTGTTACCAAAATTCCGTTGATAAAGCACGGATTTTTGGAGACACTTTAGAATATTTTCTCTCGATTAATCAGCGAAGTTTGTTTACAATTTGAGCGAAGTCATCTGAATCTGGAACATTCAAAGAAAAATATTCATAAGTTTCCTACAAAAAAGTACTTTATCGAGAGACGTTTGCAACACTCGAATGTTTCAAAGAGATTTTCCCGGTAGCATGTCAGTATATGTCTGACAAGTAATCGATAATTCTTCAAATGTAAATGAAATGTCTTCATTGCCCATACAAGCAATAAGTGCGTGAATGAGTCGTGTAAACCAGATTCAGCCTAAGGGAATGAGAGTTTGAAAGTGGCCTCTAGGTTTCTAGCCTTGCGTTAGAGTCTCCTTGGAAGTCCCTCTCATACCGTCCATGTCCATTAAATCAAAATACACATCAACGAATCTTATAGACTAAAATGAGCATGAGCCTAAGGAAATTAGAGTTTGAAAGTGACGTCTGCATTTCTAGCCTTGGGTTAATGTCTCCTTGGAAGTCCCTCTCATTCTGTCCATGTCCATAAAAGAAAAATACAAATCGATGAGTCTCATGGACTAAAATGTCAATCTGCTTGTTGCCTGAAGGAATTAGAGATTGAAAGTGACGTCTGTGTTTCTAGCCTTGCGTTAAAGTCTCCTTGGAAGTCCCTCTCATTCTGTCCATGTCCATGAAAGAAAAAAACTACAAAAACCCTCAAAAACATTTTCGGGCAAAAAATCCGGTCGAGGAAATTGACGTGTTACATCTTATTAACCAAAAACATTCCCTTTCACCCCTCCAAGAAGGTTGATAAAACTAAGTAAGTAACTATGAGATGACAAAAACCTCTCTTAAATTCTCAGGGTCCACCAAGGCCACATATGTCCAAAAACTTACTCCTTATGGTTTAAAAAAAAGAAACAAAAAATAATCCCTCAACAATAAGAAAATTTAAAAAAAACCGATTTTGTGGTTCACAGATATGTACATAAATCCTTCGAATGAACTTGAAATCAAAAAATCGGTCGAGAAAATTTAAATGAATTTTCTCCTTCAATTATGAGTTCCGCAACAAGCACGACTCGCTTGAAGCTTTCCATACACGAGCCGCAAGAAACTAATTTCTTCTTTCTTACCTACTGAATGTGAGGAGAGCGGGAACATTTACTTTTTCCTTCATTTATACAGGATGCAACAAGCATGACTCTTGCGTTTGCAGAAACCCTTTCATTAAGGAGATCGCGAGAGCCTTTACCGCGTTCATTTCCAAAAGGGATTACTCCAGAATTTCACATTTTAATAATTTAAACGATTCATCTGTTCTTCTCTTCTCTCCTTCTGTCCATTGACAGAAATACAAAATTTTTCCGACTCACTGACGCGACCGGCTCGATGCTCTCAGTGAAACGGTGCCTTTTTATCCCTGACGCCAGCTTCAGTTTTACCAGTGGACCCATTTTACCACATAGGTACATTTCAGACTCTTTCGATTAACTTCGCTGAATCTAAATCATGGTTGCTTTTACTGTAAGCTTACCATATGATTTGGATGGTGAGAAGGCTAAAAGTTTTCGTTTACTTTTCCTTTTTTTCATTTTCACGAAATGGGTCCCATTTGACAAGAGGAGTTATTTAAAAAAATTGAATTAAGTTTCGATATAAGAAAACTCACACCCATGCTGTGATTTAAGTGTCATTCTTTTTTTTTTTTTTTTTTTTTTTTTTTTTTTTTATATACTTTAGAGGTAATCCACACTTGTTTACGCATCGAGCCGGTCGCGTCAGTGAGTCGGAAAAATTTTGTATTTCTGTCAATGGACAGAAGGAGAGAAGAGAAGAACAGATGAATCGTTTAAATTATTAAAATGTGAAATTCTGGAGTAATCCCTTTTGGAAATGAACGCGGTAAAGGCTCTCGCGATCTCCTTAATGAAAGGGTTTCTGCAAACGCAAGAGTCATGCTTGTTGCATCCTGTATAAATGAAGGAAAAAGTAAATGTTCCCGCTCTCCTCACATTCAGTAGGTAAGAAAGAAGAAATTAGTTTCTTGCGGCTCGTGTATGGAAAGCTTCAAGCGAGTCGTGCTTGTTGCGGAACTCATAATTGAAGGAGAAAATTCATTTAAATTTTCTCGACCGATTTTTTGATTTCAAGTTCATTCGAAGGATTTATGTACATATCTGTGAACCACAAAATCGGTTTTTTTTAAATTTTCTTATTGTTGAGGGATTATTTTTTGTTTCTTTTTTTTAAACCATAAGGAGTAAGTTTTTGGACATATGTGGCCTTGGTGGACCCTGAGAATTTAAGGGCCGTTCCTGTCACAAGCGTCAACTACCAGTTGAGTAGCTGTTGACCGTCAACTACCGGTTGACGTGTCTTGTCAATTTTCAACCATCAGTTGAGTTCCCGTTGACCGTCTGTTACTCAACTGCTACTTTTTCTGGCTGTCGAGTCTTCAACTTGAGGTTGAGACCATTTTATAACCTCACTTTTTTCACATTGGATGTTATGTTTTGGTTCTTACGGTTGTTGGCGTGATCTGTTTTGATATTCGTTAATAATTTTATGGTTTGAGTTTCTCTAATTTAAGTTTGAAAATGTTGGCTCTCTATGATGAGTTCGTCAGCTCCTCAGATTACGAGGAAGAGTATGTATACATTCCGCGGAGACCTGCCCTCCGAAGGGCCCAAGTGAATTATTTTGACTTATTGAGCGAACCTCAATTTTTCATGCGGTTTCGCCTGAAGAAAGAAACAGTGGCCTTGCTACTCGCCCAAATTGAGCCCATGATCAGGGTTGCAAGCGTGAAATGAAAAATATGAAAGGTTGGAAATTTCAGTGAAATATTTCATGAAATTTCAGAAACCTGTGAAAAATATGAAAAATTGGATTTTCTCGCCGCCAATCGACAGAATATTGATATCAATACTTTTGCTTAGCAAACATATAATTCCAGCACAAAAATATAGTTCCTGTCTTTGCTGTAATTCAGTAATTGGAAATCTGAAAAATTACCAAACCTAACCTTATACCTAACTCTTCATTCGTCAACCATTTTCAGATACACAATTTGTTTTTAACTACATTCCTTAAAAACTCAAACTGTTCCAATGGAATAATTCATGAAGTTTTTAAGAATACTGATGACTCTGTTTGATGCTTAAAGCAAAAACAAAAAAATCAAATGTCATGAGAAAAACACTGGTATCGTTGAAGGGTGCCATTTGGAAGGATTCTGTTCCCCCTCCCCAGAATCTTGCAACATTCACATACATACAGAGTTAAGAAATTTCGTGAAAGATTATAAAAAGAAATTTCATGAGGAAATTTCAAGAAATTTCATTTAACACACAGAATTCAGGATTAAACCCTAGAAACTTATGAATCTCCTTAAGTCTCTTTATACACACGTGGTAAACTGTGAAAGGGAACTTTAGAAATGTCCAGAAAGTTGATTAAACAGCAAAAACATAGGTAATTTTAATTTTTTTTCTCAAATTTTGGTTGAACACACAGCTGTACTAGTCGAACACCAAAATAAATTTTACGGATAAAGTAAAACGTTATAGCTTTCATACTTGGAACAAAACAAATTTCTTGACTATAAAGAATTCTAGCACCCCCTAATAGTTTCACCTTATTTTTTGGTACAAAAGGGAGGGAGGGATCTTAAACTATCCTTGAAACAATTTAAATGATTTTTCAGGAATTAACAGTTTCCTTCGCTAACGTATTTTTTTTTTAAATAGGAAATGTTTGATACATAAGTAGAGTACCTGTATTTTTGAACTTTGCAGTGTTAGATTTTGAGATCAGTAAGTAGGTAGGTATTTTACTTTTTCTTGAATCTGAGAGAAAATGTTTGACATTTTGTCGGTCAAAAGAAATTTCATGAGGAAAAAAGAAATTTCATGAAATTTCTTGTGATTTCTTGTGAAATTTCACGAAATTTCATTCGATGAAATTTCTTTTAGCAACTCTGCATACATATAAAAATAAAATCTAACAATATTAATCTCAGCAGGAATCACATAAGGTCCGAAAAAAGTTATATTTCCCCAATTTTCTAAAAAAATTCCTTCGCCCTTTTGTGGAAGTTGTTCCCTCGGAGTCGAAAGTCGAACACAACGAACGACGAGTGACGTGATTTCTGGGAAAAAATGGCTGCCAATTGACCAGAAATGGCTCTTTTCTTGCATGTTTTGGAAAAGAGTAGTACTGCAATCAGACACTCATCAGTCAACAGCCTGTTGACCGCTAGTTGACGAACTAGAGGTTGAAATTTCGTCACAAGACACCCGGCTCCGCTGAACTGGTAGTTCGCCTCAACTACTAGTTGATCAACTAGCAGCTAACACCCAGTTTGACAGGAACGGCCCTAAGAGAGGTTTTTGTCATCTCATAGTTACTTACTTAGTTTTATCAACCTTCTTGGAGGGGTGAAAGGGAATGTTTTTGGTTAATAAGATGTAACACGTCAATTTCCTCGACCGGATTTTTTGCCCGAAAATGTTTTTGAGGGTTTTTGTAGTTTATATCAGCTCGTTTTTGAATGGAGAAAGGTGTGGCCATAAAATATTAAGTAGGTACTATTGGCTATTTGAAAATCCTGAATGAATGGAAAGTAAACAACATCTGCTAAAGCACTAACACATTCAGCGGAAATTTTAATAGCACCCACTGACTTGTGATCAGTCTGGAAATAGGTAGTTGAAAGTAGTGGGGCTACCTAAGGTAGTCAAATGTATCTGTACCTATTGGAAAGGCTCACAGGAAAAGGGTGACAGGGGAGGGGGAGGGGTTAAATAGCTATAAAGTTGTCATTTACCTGCGTGAGAAAATTAATGGAAAAAGAGTATAACTTATTGTCATAGGCATTACACTGTAAGCTTATTCCAAGTTATAAAATAATTTTGCTCATTTGTTTCAACTACGCACATCATCCCTCTTAAGCGCACCTATGTTTGTATTAATGCTAGCGGCAAGTTTTTCGATACTGAATTTCATCACTCAGCAACCTATCAGATGATTATGGAAATTCATGAGAGCGTTGCCTTATAAATCATAGGTACTCCGTATGGAATGATGAATTATTTGTTGTGTGCCCCAACATGCCTATATCTATCTATACCAGCCTGGCGCCTGTCTCTCCTTTTCATCCTCTCAACCCCGCGCCAGGCATCTCCCTTGTCCGCGATTCCGCGACCTCGGAACTCCCGTTAGCCCGGTACCGCCTGGCACGGATGATTCCCTACCTGTTTCTTTCCCGGCTTTCCCTTCATGATGATCATCCCCTTGAACAGCAACCAGGAGACGGTAGACGGACACTCTGATTTTGGCATCGCTAGGGCCACCACGCCGCGCCGGGATCGCGACCTCCTGACATAGTCACATAGCAGTTAGATTTGTTGTCACCTCACTGTACGCCTATCGACTTATACATAGTTTGTACCCACGATACCTGTAGTTGTCTCTTCGTTCATTCATCATACCCATATTCGGTACCACCACGGTACACCTACGTACACTGGCCCAGCACCAGAACATTACAGTGGCGCAGTCGGTAAAAGAACTACTCCCTTGAAAAAGAACTCTCCCAACCATTCTGGCAGTCGTCTGGCAGTCGAAAAGAGGATGAGAAGACGGACATCCGAGCACTTCTCCTATTTTCTGGACATACTTCCATCAGGACTGCATCGTCGCGAAGTTTATCGAAACTAAAAATTTTCTGGATACACTACGGCCAAGACCACACCGCCCAAAGTTCATCAACGTTTCAAAGCTCATCGACATTTTGTGCAACATGTGTAATTTAGAAAACCCATCGCATTTTCTAAGTGTTATCCTTCCCTCGTTTTCCGGTGGTGACAGACACAATTATGGCGAATTCGTTGAATCATGTGAAACTATCATTTATTTTACCAAGCCTTTGCTTCGAGAGCAAGTAGTCTCTCAAATTTTAATTCCAAAATTAGCTTCAAATTTTAGCCATAAATTAAACGCAAATTCCATTAATTCTTGGGAAACTCTCAAGCATGCTTTAATTTACAACTTTCAGAGTGATTTAAAGTCTAAGTTACGGGAAAATTTTGGTAAGTACTGTCCGCAGTGTCAAACTACAGAACATAATCATTTAAATTGTAAAATTTGGGTAAGTCTGAATGTAGACACTATTTCTGATGCTAAACCTCCTTGTGCATTCTCCATGGATGAACCTCAATATTGTCAAAGATTAATAGAAATGGTTTCTCCCAGAATTTCAAAACTTACTGAAAACGAATATGATTTCTTAATTAGTGTATTTAATTTCGTCAAAAACGCCCTTTCCGAGCAAGGTGCAGTATGCTTCTTTCTAGTCATAAGTGAAAAGTTACCTACAGTTATTAAAAATAAAATTCCAGAAGACTCATTTGAAAATTTAGAAACTTTTATGGAGACTCTGAACAAGCAGAAGCAAAAGAAAACATCTTCAATTTCTAACTCAAAATTCGCATATCCAAATAGGAATGTAGGATTTTTATCAAGCTACAAATATGATTCAAATCTCGATCAACTTTCAAATTCCATTTCCAACTGTACTTCTATTTTTGTTCCTAAATCAAATTTTACATCAAATCCTGATTCTTTTTGTTTCGAAACTCCAGATCATCGATTAAATTCAGATTCAAATTTTAAAACTACTTTTAAGTCGATCACTTCCTCAAATTCAAATTTTCATTCTAGTTTTAAGTCAAGTCGTTATTCAAACCCTGATTCAAATTCTCATATGAATTTTGATAGTATTAATTCAAATTCTCCTTCAAACTTTGGATCAAATTCTGATACAGATATTGAACCTAGTCTTAAGTCAAAAAAGATTTTAAATTCTAATAATTTGAGGTCTTTGAACTCGCACTCAAATTCTCAATCTAGTTTTAAGTCAAATTCGCCTTCAAATCCTCATGATCAGTCGCCGAACTCTGATTCACATTCAAATTCTAACTCTAGTTTTAAGTCAAAATCTGCTTCAAATCCTAATGATTTCAAGCCAAATGCTCATTCGCATTCATATTCTTACTCTAGTTTTAAGTCAACATCTCCTTCAAATCCTCATCATATCGAGCCGAATTCTGATTCGCTTCATTCAAATTCTTACTCTAGTTTTAAGTCCAAATCTCTCTCAAATCCTCATGATATTTCTTCGAATTCTGATTTGCTTCATTCAAATTCTTACTCTAGTTTTAAGTCCAAATCTCTCTCAAATCCTCATGATATTTCTTCGAATTCTGATTCGCTTCATTCAAATTCTTACTCTAGTTTTAAGTCCAAATCTCTCTCAAATCATCATGATACTTCTTCGAATTCATATTCAAATTCTCACTCTAGTTTTAAGTCAAAATCTGCTTCAAATTCTAACGATTTCAAGCCGAATCCTCATTCACAGTCAAATTTTAACTCTAGTTTTAAGTCAAACTCTCCTTCAAATCCTCATGATATTAGGCCGTACTCCGAATCGCATTCAAATTCTGACTGTAATGTTAAGTCTAGTTTTACTTCAGATCCTCCTGAATCGGATCCCACATCTAAAGAAGGCCAAAAACCCCCTTCTAATAATTTTAAAGTTAATCTTAAGGAAAATCGAAATCAAAATAATTCTAATCAAATCAAAACTCTTAGTTTTAAGCAAACGTTGCATCAAACTTCATTGTCCGAAGATTCTTGCAAACGTACATTTAGTACTACTAGGCATAGCATAGATAATCATAGTATCGATAAGCATAGTATTGATAATCTTTCCAATACTCTGAACTTATCTGAAAATACTACTTCTTCGCCTGATCCTTCGATCGATTCAAGCACTACTTCCATGTGTCCCAACTTTAACCTTAGACCTACAGATTCTACCTTTGAACTCACCAAGTCATTGTTAAATCTTGATCTTAAATCTTCTATGAACAACTCAAGGTCATTACATTTAGATTCTAGCTCAAATTATGTTCATGAAAATCAAAATTTTCTCAAACCTGTGTACTCCGAAATTTCCTCTTCTGCTTCAAAATCTTCTATTAGCCATTCATCAAATAGTGACACTTTCAACTCTTCTAACGTTCATCCTGTTACTTCAGACTCTAAAACATACGTTCTTGACAATCGAAATTTATTAACTACATTTTTCCCAAATTTGAAGATAAAACATTCAAAAAGCAAAAATACTAACTCGCGTTCAAGTCGCATACATCATGATATTCAACAGCACCCAAGTTATCGTTCCCCTTCAAAATTCGGTAATCAGCAAAACTCAAGCTCGTTATATTTTTCTTATTGTAATTTTATCCCAAAATCTGATATCAACGTTCGATTTAATCACCATCCGAATAACCTTCAAAAATCTGAAAATCAACGCTTTAAAGATAAAAGTAACAAGAACTACAGTCCAAATTTGTATTTTCAACCATACAATTTAATCAAAAATTTTCAGAGCAATTCTGTCCCCAATCATCAATCCAAACAATTTCAAAACAAAATACAGTCTAACTCCAAAAATTATGTTAGTTCCGAGGCTAAAAATAATCGCTCTGAAAACCGAGGAAGGACTTCAAAAAATAAATCGCCTAATTCACATCCATCACAAAAATCGACAAAAAAGTCGCTCCCAAAACCGCAACACACTGGTAAAATTAAAGATGAAGTGTTAACTAAAACGCCCATAGTTTCCTCTCCTAACAATCTTAAATCCAATAAAACCACAAGCGAACATTCTCTCGATAAATCAAAGTGTAATTCATGTTCTAACATCAAAATTAAATTAGATCCAGCCATATTCATTTTCTCAGCTCTTTTTCTAAGCGAGTCCGTTTTCATCACCACACTACTGCACTTACTTCTGATCCTTCATTTTCTCCAAGATTCTGTTAAAATCTCTGACAACACTGTTTTTAAGAAACTTTTAAACATGCTCTCCAACCTACCCTTTAAACTGCTCACAAAATTGCACTCATTCCCTAAATTTCACTCGGCAAATTTCAACGTAAAAAATCATCACCCAGCTAAGAACGAACATAAAAATGAAAACCCCAATTACATTCGAAAAAGTAATCAGCGATCTTCAACCTGCGTTTCTCACTCACATTAATTCGTCTTCATTTCAATTCAACATACATTACATTTCTTCTGTTTTCTCCAAACTATCTCCTTACGTCCATATCTACATTCTACTTTCTTTAATATTCTCTAAATTACCTCCATCATTCATGTATTCTATACTACCTCTTCATTTTTCAATTATCCAATTTCCTTTAAAAAAAAAAAAAAAAAAAAAATTTAAAATTTCTTCAAAATTTTAATTTTTTTTTTTTTTTTTCTCACATGGAGGGAGGAGTGTTGTGTGCCCCAACATGCCTATATCTATCTATACCAGCCTGGCGCCTGTCTCTCCTTTTCATCCTCTCAACCCCGCGCCAGGCATCTCCCTTGTCCGCGATTCCGCGACCTCGGAACTCCCGTTAGCCCGGTACCGCCTGGCACGGATGATTCCCTACCTGTTTCTTTCCCGGCTTTCCCTTCATGATGATCATCCCCTTGAACAGCAACCAGGAGACGGTAGACGGACACTCTGATTTTGGCATCGCTAGGGCCACCACGCCGCGCCGGGATCGCGACCTCCTGACATAGTCACATAGCAGTTAGATTTGTTGTCACCTCACTGTACGCCTATCGACTTATACATAGTTTGTACCCACGATACCTGTAGTTGTCTCTTCGTTCATTCATCATACCCATATTCGGTACCACCACGGTACACCTACGTACACTGGCCCAGCAGCAGAACATTACATATTCATGAAACAACCAGTGAATGAAGTAGTAGAGCACAAATTTTACCAAAATGAGGCTATTTGGTGTGGCATGACTTTAAACTAGCTAGGTATTTTCATGACTTTTGGGATTATTATTCTTTAGAGCATCCAAACATCCAAACTTTGTTCCTACAAACTCTAGGTGCACCATACTCTAAGGAGCATTGTAAAAGAAAAATTGTCGATGATTGCAATGAAATGAGAAATATTTTCATCTCCCCCGAATACTTAATTTCTCTTTGAAAATTTGGCAACAGGCATACTTATCGCATAAGATGATCTTCCTAACTTGAGGGTGCCAGCAGCCTGATTGTTGAAAATTTGTGTTTGAAAGGTAGACACAGATGACATTGGTTAAAAGGTGGAGCGTTATTGATCAACTATGTCTTATCGCAGCTTTATTGTGCCTTTGTCTGGTGGAATGGACAACATACTGTCAGAAACTTAAGAGATGCCTTTAGCTTGTCTAGGGTTCCACCCATCAGAGGCACGACAAAACAGCGACAAGACATAGCGCCGACCAATCACGTACTGCCTTTTGACCTATGTCATCTATGTCTACCCGAGAAACACACAATTTCGACAATCAGGCTGCAGGTTCTGACAATGAATACCTATTAAGAGAATTTCTCACTGACCTTATTAAGTATCGGCCATTGCAAAAAAATACCTGCGCATGCAATGAAATAGCTTACCTTTCTCTTGGATTAATTTCGAATAATATCGCTTCACCATAAAATTTGTCAAATCATATACTTGCCCACATAGGTAGTGCCTTAAGTTATTTTAAAAAATGCAAAAGCCACGGAGAAAGTATTTGGTCGTAATACAGGCATTTTAAGGATAAAATATTGAAAAATTTACCTCTTAGTTTCCTTGAGTTTTCAAGGTTCACTGACAGACATCAACCGAAACGGCAATCTCTTGATAAGAGCATTTAGTTAATATATGTAAGGTGATATGCGAGCTTTCCATTTCTTCTCATAAATGATACCAATTGATCTAATCACATTCAGCCTTGGACGATTAGCGGTGCAGAAACTAGGTAGGTCAATACTGAACTCCGCACACCTGATATTTTACGTGCACTGTTTCACTGGAGTAATTACATGCTGGGAGCTGAGCTTAGAAAGCACTCGCTAGGTCAAAATGGAATAATACTTCAGTAACACATCTATCTAGCAATAAGTATAAATAGCAATAAGTGGGTGCAAACATAACCTTATGACTCGATGTAAACAAACACTCAATACGTGAATGACACAGAGCGTGCACAGAGGCTCCCTCTAGCAAACTGGTCCTCATTTAAAACAGAGAACTGAGATTAAATATCCATTAAAAGGGTGGAGATTATCCCCTTACATAAGCAGCAAGAAAGAGGGGCGGCGATTTAAACAAAGCTTTCCATTCCGATTTAGGTGGGTATATCCTCTCACTTACTGGGGCTGATGCGATCAGGCAAGGCTCATAGACAAAGTAAGGATCATGAAGACATACTTCTGGCTGGATAAAAAGATAATTGTTAATATAATTGTACTCAGCCTTGATTGACACAATCGCACTTATTCCAATGGAACTGGGTAGGAACTGGCACCTACGTATATTACTACTGTAGTCCTCTTGACAGATAAGCAATTTATTCTGTTACGCTTTTGTATGGAGGAAGAATGGGCGCACCCATTTCACACGGTAATCGATGCAAGAAAATGAAGCCTTCATTGTGTTTTCATCATCAACTTATGAAATTATGAGAATAATACGAGTACATACCTTTCATTAAAGACCTTGTTACTATTGTTGGGCAAAATGATGTTTCTAACAACTCCTGACGCAAAATCAAAGAGACTCGGAAGAAACCAATTTGAGCAAATGCTCACAGTCAAAGATCTTTGATTGTGTGACATTAAGTTGATCTATGATTGAACTGTTCCGAAAAGGGATGGAATTGTGCCTCACATACTCAGGTTCGCAAGCCACGCGTAACAAGAACGGTAGAAGAGATAGGAGGATTCCAAGATAAATCATGAAGGAAACATGTTCTTAATGTAAATAACATACACTTCAGAGAAACATAATCACTCCAGAGCACATAGGTTGATGGCAAGATGTAGAGCGAATAAATTTCGGTCGAAGTTCAGTGACAGTCGCATGTGAAGGCCGAGGCTCATATTCCAGTAATTTTTAGACTTTAGTCACGAGCATGCATTCTGTGATGTAAATGCTGCTTCCTCTTTAGAGTTTGGCACAATTTCGGTGTAATTTCGTTAACGTAATTTACCTGAATTACATCTATCGCTTAGGTCAGGTACTGACATAAACATGACGCCATAACCTCACTTAAAAATTTGTCACATATTCGTTCAATAAAATAAAGATACCACTTGAACATTTCAAGAGAAACTAAGGTAATAGTATATCGGGCTCCAGTAGAACACGTGAGACGTAATAATATGAATATGTAAATATAGTAGTTAGCATCTACAAAGAATTAAACTCTTATCCAAATTAGGTATAAATCTATTCACAACTAGTTGGAGGCTGGTAACGACCGACCAGGGGAATTTCATTTCGTTCCCGAAACTCGAGCTGAACTGGCAGAACTGAACGGAATCAACCAATAGCATTGAACCACTAGTGAACCACTACCGGTTTTTCTCTAAATTCAAAAGATACAGCTAAAATTGTGAAAGATATTAGCTGATGCTGAATTATCCGTGCGATGAAGCCCTATTAAATGTGGTAGAAATGAAATCCTCATATCCTCAACCTTGATCCTTTGTAGGTTTCACTGGAATCGGCCAACGTGTAAGCGAGAAATCTGCTGTGAAAGGTGGTCTTGACGGGGAGGTCGGCAGTCAGTTTAGTCGTTTTTACGTAATTTCTCTTCTAAAACATTTGGAATGTTAAAATAAAGTCAAAAGCGGCACACACGGTAACATGGCGATTCTTTAGGTACCCACTTTTATGGGTCTAAGGTTTACCGTTATCGCGGAGTTTGAGTGACTTTCTCAGGACCCTGGACTCTTGAAATTCAAATTTCCCGGCAAAGTAAAAAGTAAAATTTTCCTTGTTTTGGGTCATTAAGTGCTTATAAGTTTTTGAAAACTCAATGGATCTTAATGAAACCCTTAAACGCCATCCGGCTAACTTAGCTGCGTCCATAGACACCAAGATCGTTGGAATCCGTGCCGCCGTTTGCTCTGAATTCCATTTTATATCGAATCAATTTTCAGATTAAGGGAGTTGCCTGTGACCAAGAGTGTCGGCCACCCGTTTGTTATCGGGACTTTAGTAGGACGTCATTTTCCTCGACCGGGGGTGGCTACCGCCACTCTTGATACAAATCAATGAGTCTTATGGACTAGAATGAGCGTGAGCCTGAGGGAATTAGAGTTTGAAAGTGACGTCTGCGTTTCTAGCTTTGCGTTAAAGTCTCCTCGGAGGTCCCTCTCGCATACTGCTCATGTACGCCTCAGAATGCGTAGAGACTTTCAGATTACAGCCAATTGGCGGATGCAACTTAGTTGACTTCTGTGTAGTGTTGGGTTGCATCGTCAAATTTGAAGGCGAACTAGCGGCGATTTTGTTTCTAAGTGATGCTGCCTCCAGCCGTTATGATGTATGTTGCATCATCATTCCTATTTAGCGATTAAGCAAAATTTGTAGGTTAGGGTGGAAAAAATTGTGTAGTTAGGGATGAAACAAAATATGCGCGCTGCACCAGATAAGTATATACAACAATGCTACCTCCGAAATGCCGTATAAACTTTCGGGTGTTGTCAAATTTGCGTTGTTGTTGCGTTCAAATCTAAAGACACAATAGCGTGCACAAAATTGACGATGAATGATGCAACGTCGCAACATAGATAAGAAAATAAAGAGAAGTTGGGTAGTGAAATAAAACAACATTGGATCATTGTGACATTTTTATTCGCTGCGATATATTGACATAAATACTTACAATCCAGTCATCTAACAAAATATAAATACTTCTTGACTAGAGTGGTAAATATATTTAGAACAAACGGCGATTGTGGTTTCACTCATGAATTAGGTTCATTAAATTTTTCCGCCGAACGACAAACGTTGTGAACTATTGCCTGAGTACAAAAATTGATCGAACATATTATCAATAACACATTATCTCATACCAAAGAGTAGGAATAAAATAACACTGCTCCACACGTCCTTCCAGGAGACTTTAAAATATGTAAGACGGGATCTAGGAAATAATATTAATAAAACCCCGTCCATCCCAATAAACTTGGAAAACTTGTTTTGATTTTGACGAAAAATATTTCAAAAGCGATTCTCCTCTCTGAGATATGGATCAAATGAAGAGAGGAGGTAATTGGCGAGCATACGATTTTCTTTATAACCCACACTGAAAAAAAAATCTCGGTGTATTTACTAAGAAAAGGGTAAAATTACCAAGAATTCAGGGTTCTGTTTGATCCCAGTTTTATCTTGGTAAAATTACCATTTGTGGAATTGGTAATTTTACCGAGAAATCTCAGTAAAATTATTGAACTTTCTCGGTAATTTTACTGAACCTTGGTAAAAACGCCAATATTTTTTATCGACTGTGGTAGAAGTACCGAGATAAAATGGCAAAGTTACCGGGAATTGATTACCAATAAAAGTGGTATTCTTACCTAAAAAAAAACAGCGAAAATACCGGTTTTTAAGTAAGCTTACCAGTCTGTCTTGGTAAAATTACCAATAATTGGTAAACAAAGTGAGATGGTAAAGGTACCAATAAACCTGGGTAAAAACGCCGAGAATTTTTTTTCAAGGCACATGGTTGAAAAACGAATGCATTGAGGACACAGCCAGTTAATCAGTCTTTATTTGTTCCTGCTAACATTTGAGCAAGTAGAGAGTGCCTTTTTAGCGGGCAGTCAATATTAAAAATAGAGATTTCTCTCTATTATTTTATTTTACCACCCACATCACGTATCATTATTCAGTGAAGCAGGGGTGACAAATTTCAATCTAATAACATCTTGTCACAGAAATGATTCATCTTTCAGACCCGGTCCAATTACCTTTTCACTAATTAAAACGTCTTGATAAGTTAAATAAAATTTCAAATGCTGTTATACAAATATCAATTATGAGGCTTGGGTGTACATGTTATAGGTTCAGTTCCATGACTCGAACTACAGTTTGCACTCTGATGAGACATTTTGGAACTTCAAATCTTGAACTCCTATTAATGTGTAGCAAGAGCTTTAAGGATATATCCTTCGATTTCGAACCGGAGGTTAAAGCGCAACAAGAAGCGATTGAAATTTACCTCAGCCCATATGGTCAATGTTTCCTGTTTTTAAGCGATTTTATCAAAAAAGCTGTTGTCAGACAATTTAGACAGAAATAAAGGCAAATCTGAGCCATGCAGAATACAACAATTGTAACTCAATGAATCCTACGAAACTGGAACAAAAGATCGAAACAGACCTCCGACAGTGTACCCTTAATCTCTAAATTGCAGGATTCCATTCTACCTACCTTCTCTCCATCATGCAAAAATACCGACTACTTTGTATTCAGTCACTGGAAAACAGAGACTACTTTCAAATTTTCAAACACATTTTTTGAACGAGGATTTTCACCTCATAGGTCACTATTGTTCTTGTTTTGTCGTATGCTTTTGCAATTGTCGATGGTTTTCATAGAGCTCGCATCATCCGTGCTGTCGTTGCCAGAGACATTCGTCGAAGGTGATTTCTCGACTAAGTTTACATTAGTTCCTTCACAAGATATCGTATTTTCGTCTTTAGTGACTTCAGATGTGCGACCGTTGCCACTGACTGACTCTAGGATCTCCTCCAGCTTGGGATTAAGAGACATCACAGCCTTATTCCCGATAAAAAAATCGGCGTGGTTGAAAGTTGACTCATTGATTAAAGTTTTGCTTTTTAAATTTTGTAGTAATGAAGTCAGTGTTTCCACGTCCTGTAACAACAAAAAGCAGAATATTAATGTGTCATCTATAGGATGACAACAAGACAGTCTTATAATAAAGATAGTTATCCTAATGGCATTTTGCATTAAAAACTCGAATTAGTTTACAGTGGGACAGATTCTAAATCACGTGACGCTCTAGGAGAGGAGGGGGGGGGGGGGGGGAGAGAGCTTTCCGTTATTTTGTTTATACATGTTAATGGATAGGGACCTGCGTCACAAAAGCGTTATAAATGGGGGATGGGGGGGGGGGGTTAGAAATGCCGAAAAAGTGCGTTACGAAATTTAAGAAGGCCCCTGATCTCAAACTCATCACACACACGATATCATCATCTAATTTATTGCCAATACATATACTTTCTACAAGCGCGTAAATAGCAAAGGAATGACATTTAATTTGATTTTTTGACATATTCCTGGTCATTTTTATTTTGAATTCGTGCCAAGAATAGATAAAATTCAACAGCATGCAGTGTTCTCAACCGATTACCAATAAACGGTTAGTAACGCAAAAGCTCCCTCTATACGCTGTTTTCATGAAATTATTTTTACTTATTTTCCGCCCGGAAAGAAGAATAGGGGAAGGAGAAGAGGGCGAAGAAAAAAGAAGGAAGACATTGTTAGCACATCACCGTGTGGACATCATGATACGTAAAATTTTCATGTAGAAACATGCGTCACTATAATCTCGCAGCACCGCTTATTTGAACAAGTACTTAAACGCAGAGGTAGAAAAGTAGACGGATGAGTGAAAACGTCATCGCCGGTAGATAGCAGGCACAAGCACACTAAGGATATGCTCTCTTGGACACAAAATCAGCTTATGGTCTGAGTTTCATAGAAGGCTCATAGCTCACCTGTACAACAACTGTATACCAATGATCGATAGGAAGCTAATTTAGATATTGATTTTATTTTTGATTGCAAGGTTTGCATTTATTGAATCGGAGCACTCTTCCAAGGTAAAAATGACGTCATTTTACAGTCTGAGGCGCGAGCGTTTCCGAAAAAACTGATTGTGAGCTTTAATCCGCACCGTATACACATACCAATTTACAAGCCCCTTGGTATGAATTAAATTAAATCGACCGTTCCGCGATATGCCTTGGAACTTTTTTTGGTGCTTGCTCATGGCCTGTAATTACATTGCTTAGCGATGAATAATTACTTCTCGATGCGTAAATTCGGTAACCACGTACCTCTGTTCTCGATATTTTAGACACTGTTCTCGTCACTTTTTCATTATTGTGAACCTGTAAACGATGTAATTTTTTTTAAATCCATCGTAATTTTTTCTCTCGGTACAAAGAATGTCCTGTAAAAATTTCAGAAAGTAAAGTTGGCTCGTCAGCTTTTGAAAAAATTAAAAAATAGTTAAAATTTTGTAATACTGCAATCGAGGTACGTGGTTAGCAAATTCAACTGCCAAGTTGCTGTTATTTTGTCTGTAATACCTTTGGACTGCACACGGCATCCGTCGAGCCGTGGAAGAGATGAACTGGCACAGTGGTGCGAGAGAGATCGTAAAGTGGCGGTGTTGCTTGTCCGTAATGCTGCATATTGTTCTCAGCACTTCCGTGATCGAACTGCCGGAATTTGCCTGCAATGAATACAGTAGAATATAAAGTTTTATGACAAAATTCGCGAGATGGAGCAATTGAGCATGATGTCAAAATCAAACTAAAGAACAGCCACACTTGGAAAGAATTTAACCTCATAACCTAAATAGTACAGGTTGCGATAAAAAGCGATTTAATGTTAAAATAAATGTTACTGTATCGGATTGTTGTGTATGTTGCCTATCTGCTCATTGAAGGGGCTCTTTTTATTCAAGTATATTGCGATTTAAAAAAATGCAATTTTTATTGCGCATTGCCTACTTTTTTTATACATGGAACTCATATTATTGATCGTTTAGAATCAGAATTAATTGACAAAACGACGATAATCTATTCACCACACCTATTGTATTTTTCATAGAGCAAAATATCCGATATTACTGGGTGTAGAAACATGGAATCTGGACAAATTTTGTACTTTTTTGCTCCTCCAAACGTCTGAACTGTCAGAACACTATTTTTTTACGTGCGCATAACCGGCTCATATTTACGGACATTTTTGAAATGAATTGAAAGAAAAGTTTCCAAAAAAAAGCGCTGCAACGATTCAGTAAAACAATTATTTCCAGAACTTCTGAAAAAAATCTTAGAATTCAAACAAAATCACCACTAAGTATGGCGCTTTGAACGAAAGGTCTCAAAAAGTGTTAACATCCTAAAAGATTTTAAAAGTTTTAACGGTTTTCCAAGGGATGAGAAAAATGCGAACAGAGAAGTGGTTTATATTTTTAAACCATTGTTGTTTCACAATAGAAGACTAGATAGCAGGAAAAGGCAGAAGTAAGAATAAAGGTTAGTTGGTCTTTGTTCGGAGAAATGAATACCTACTGCGCTGGTCATGGCTACATGTAATAAAACGTGGACCGTCAGGAAAAGAATCTTAATAACTCAAATTATTTTTTTACGAGTAGTAACTCATGGCGAAATGGTTTTTTTCTGACAACCGAAGATAATGCGACAATTGAAATGACAACTTGCCACTTTTCATTATTTAAATACTCAAAATCTTAGTTGGGTTTTATATTAATAAATTTGTTGGTGCAAATCATATTCACGTTCAAGGTGCACTCACGCATTACGAAACGCACTTTTTTCTTCTCTTGCAAATTCACAGTACATATACTCAACTCGTTACTTTCATCATTGTATTTCTCCTACCTATAATAATTCTCAATCAATGGATCGAAATGGTTTTGCAATTTCTACTGGAAGAAAAAACTTATTTTACATATCTTTAACGACAAAAACTCAAATTTTAAGGTACTAACCACTTAAGTGCATCTGTAAAAAATGCTCAGCCGTCCTGACAGAAGATCCGATTAAACCATTTTTAACGACGGACATGTATATTGTCTGAAAAAAGAGGAGAACACATTTTACTCAGATGAAAGTTAAAATGATTTCGGGCTAAAGTATAATATGTTTCCCAAAATTTGGAAGCTCAGAGGTCTCAAGTCATGGTATACAAACTGTTCATAAAAATAGTCTCATTGTGATTTGGACAGACTGTATAAATTTTGTGCACTTATTTTGATTTCAATGTTTTCCTTCAACAACTTCAAAAACTTAAGTTTCAAATTTTTATAACTAAGTACATAGTACTTGCCGAAAGCTTGAAGGAGCTATTTCGGTTAGTTTCTTTTTAAAATAATTTCTTTTTTTAATGGATATTTTCAAACGCTACGATAGAAAAACGCATTTTCCGACTGTCATCAATTTGCGACATTCATGCAAACTGAGAAAAATTTGCGGTCTGTTTTTGTGTTCCTTTTGTTCGTCTAGGAACTGGAATCCAAATTTTTTTACGATTTGCGTTGAATTTTTCACAAAAAACAATGCAAAAATCGGCGGGAAGCTCCAGAATTAATCGAAGAGTTCGGTTACTCTGTTTTCCACCTATCATATCAACAGATCATTAGTATTATTTTTTTCCTATGCAAAGAGTGTGATATGGAAAATACTCCCTCCTTTCCCAGAATAGACAAAACAAGTTCGCACGAATTTGGAATTTGAATGGTGGTATTAAATACCGGTATTTAATAGAAGTATTTTACGAAGTGATACACAGTCTACCTATGGGTCCGCTTTCACTTTCCAGGATAGCCAAAATCGAGTTCCCACGAGTCTGACCGCAGCGGTACTCCATAGAAGTATTTTTTTGGAGTGGTATATGTATAGGTGACTGACGGAGCTATCTCCTCTTTCCATTTTAGATAGAAGGAGGTCCCTTTAATACAGAAAGACAGACCTACCTCATTATTGAATGAATCGGAGGGTCCGGTGATGCCTGAAGTTATGAGTTTGCCGATGAGTTTAGTAACTGCGTTGTGCGTACAAAATCCTTGCAGTGCCGATTGCATCATTCCATGACCGTATGCCCCTTCAGAGCCGAAATCGCCGACTCTCTGTAATCATAAGACCATGTGATTAATGGACAGTGATTGAATGGACATTAATTGATGAAGGGACAATGATTCATTTCAATTCTGAATGCCGTGGCAGGACCAGGACCTCCTATGTATACATTTAAAAAAAAAATGAAAAAAGACAAAACAAACAAACAAACGAACAAACAAAAAACCCTACGAAAATCTGGAAACATTGATCGTTATCATGTGGTATTCTTCCTCAGTACGACAGAATGTGAGATTCTTCGCTAAATTTGGCAACTGGCTTTGCGAAACAATCTCGATCACCTTCATGATTGTATGCATTTTAACACCTTCCCTCTCCACGCCACCAATGTTTTGATACCAACGAATCTGAATTTACGAATTCGGCGGGCGTTGTTTGTTTAATTAGCAATTTACTAAGCGTATAATGCACAGGAATGAAAGGCATAGGTTTTAATGAGTTTCAAAAAGGAAATCTCATAGTAATAATGTGTTTGGAGAATAGGCCAGAAAATCATCTTGGATATTACGATGAAGTTACTTTATGGCCACTTCCAGCTTCTGACGGTTTTTTTTTTTCAGTTGGTTCAGAATTTTTTCTGATCAGCCAAGATCGTGCAACGCCTTTGTTTACAATTATTCATTGAAAAACGAGTCAATAATTTTAATTATTTTCAAACTAATTTTCTCAATTAATTGGACGTTTTCCAAGAAGCTAAAGAAACCAATTAAAATTTTCAAGTTCCTCCGGCAAAATAAAAAAGGCATATAATTATAGGAGCATTTCCACACTATTAAATTATGTTTGCAATAAATTAAAGTCCAAACAACAAGTATTAGAACAGGACCACGTATTTCAAGTAGGATCCAATAAAAGATATCAATGCTTATTTTAAGACTATTTAGTGAGCATTCATCTTGCAGAAGACCTTAAAATTAAAACGCTCTCTGCCCGAGTGTTCCAAAATATATTAAAGAAAGAAGAAATTCAGCAGATATCATTTGTGTCTACTTAGTCAGTTATTTTATTGTGAAGAGGAAGTATTAAGCCGTTTAATCTTGAAACATTTCAACAGCCATGGTGCTTTTTTGCAAAATGAGACCTTTTTAAGGTCAAAAACTCGTACAGTTCAATTAATTAATTTTAACAATTCAGGGGCTGTATATACTGAAATAACATAGCATTTGGCAACGTAGTGAGCTTTTCCCGCTAATAAAAGATCTCGAAAAATCTTCACACCGGCCTTATTACGCAATCATTATTAAAACTAATAAGTGTACTTTTCCATACTGCATCATGGTACCGTTAATATATTTGATTATTGATTGATTTTTTCCCGCCTGAATGTGCGATTAAAATTACAACAAAGATCTTTAAGATCTCATGATCTGGATCATGGAGATCATGGGTGTGGAGAAGGACATCGTGCACGATATCAGGTCCAAGCAGTTGGTCTGGTATGGACATGTGCGAAGGATGGCAGACGACCGGTTGCCCAAGCAGGTCTTCGATTGGGTTCCTCCCGGAAGGCGACGCACAGTGTGTCAAAACCCCAATCTAGCTGCTCAAAACCTCTTCACGTCTCTAAATTTGATCGGATAACCACCAAAGGACCCCGCACGGTTCTTATGGAAAATGGCCCTCTGTCAAATGCGTTGAAAATTCAGTATGTTGTGCAGCATGTCATCGTGAACAAAAGTTCCTATAGGCCAAACAAGATCCCATGTGCGGTTTTCGAGATATTCGCCGTTTTATGTGCGTAACCGGAGGTTTCGCGCGCTCCCGCCGGAGCCATACCATTGTGCGGCGCCGCTCGTGCCCTTCCCTCCCAGTCACTCTCCGCTGCCCCGCCGCCCATACCTCGGCTCCTCTATCGCTCCAACTACGACGCTCACGAGGCTGCGCCCATCATTACCGGACCGCGCCCGCACGCCGTCTTCTTACGCGGCCTCTTCTTCGGCTATGTCGCCTCTTTTTCTCATCGATCCTTTCTCTAAGTCTTCAGAAACGTTTAAGAAGTCCATTTTTACTAAACATGATAATGCTAGTATCACAAATAATACAAAAAGAGAGGAAAAACAAATGATAATCCATGCGAAAGTACGTAGGAGGGTTGGAATGCCTAAGAGACGTCAAATAAAACGAACTTTTTTTTTATTTTCTTCCCTCTTCCTTTCTTTCTTTTTGTTCTTCATTTTTCTCATGTGGAAGCAGTGAAAGTAACTTCTGTCGGAAGATGATGTTGATGTTTTTTCTTTTTTTTTTTTTCTTTCAATAATGACGTGGCGGAGGTTGAGGGTAAATAGTCGGCTGACGATGCCCAAGTAGGAATTAAGTTTGCTTTAGTCTTGACTTAGCTGAACCGCACCAATGGAGGAGGAGAGAGGGATCATTAATAACTGAACTCAAGGAAGAGAGATGTCCATTTAGGCGTAAATGGTCACATCTTAAGTCGCTCCAACTTGCAGCACCACCTTATCAGCCATCTTATTATCTGCTGATCGTATCCTCTAATCAGATCGTACATCCAAGACGAACTCCATAGAGATGATGAAAAAGAGTTGCTGGTCGACCGTAACATTCATGCGCGTACGGGGCCTTTTGTCAGCTAAGTCAAGACTAAAGCAAACTTAATTCCTACTTGGGCATCGTCAGCCGACTAATTACCCTCAACCTCCGCCACGTCATTATTGAAAGAAAAAAAAAAAAAAAAAGAAAAAACATCAACATCATCTTCCGACAGAAGTTACTTTCACTGCTTCCACATGAGAAAAATGAAGAAAAAAAAGAAAGAAAGGAAGAGGGAAGAAAATAAAAAAAAGTTCGTTTTATTTAACGTCTCTTAGGCATTCCAACCCTCCTACGTACTTTCGCATGGATTATCATTTGTTTTTCCTCTCTTTTTGTATTATTTGTGATACTAGCATCATCATGTTTAGTAAAAATGGACTTCTTAAACGTTTCTGAAGACTTAGAGAAAGGATCGATGAGAAAAAGAGGCGACATGGCCGAAGAAGAGGCCGCGTAAGAAGACGGCGTGCGGGCGCGGTCCGGTAATGATGGGCGCAGCCTCGTGAGCGTCGTAGTTGGAGCGATAGAGGAGCCGAGGTATGGGCGGCGGGGCAGCGGAGAGTGACTGGGAGGGAAGGGCACGAGCGGCGCCGCACAATGGTATGGCTCCGGCGGGAGCGCGCGAAACCTCCGGTTACGCACATAAAACGGCGAATATCTCGAAAACCGCACATGGGATCTTGTTTGGCCTATAGGAACTTTTGTTCACGATGACATGCTGCACAACATACTGAAGTTTCAACGCATTTGACAGAGGGCCATTTTCCATAAGAACCGTGCGGGGTCCTTTCGCACAGGCATTAGTGTAAGCTTGAAGAAGGTTCACCTAAAATTTCAAAACTTAGTCATCAAAATTTTCAAAATGGCGGCCATCTAAAAATCCTGTTCAACTCATGTAAAAATCGTAAAATTTCAACTAAATTTTAGGCGCCTTATGTGACCTGATGAACCCCAAAAATTAGTTAAATTGTGTTTTCCGATCCAAAATAAGTCCTGGAGGATGTCTTGGGCTTGTCCATTCCACTTCAAAATGGCGAATTTCTCATTTGGCCATCCAAAGAAATATGAATTCCATATTATTAAAATGATACGTTTCGGCAACTCTAAGTGACAAGTCAAAGATAATATTTTCAAAATGTTTGCCTGTAAAGGAAAATTTCGGCGAGCCCCCCCCCTCCTTTTCATTTTCCTACGTTTCATAAACCATGTCCGAAACCTTTCCTCATTAGAAATAAATAAGAAAGTCTGTTTCAAATCATACAAGAACTTTGTTAAAAATACGATGCAACTTTGTATTTATGAGGACCCCCCCCTCCTCCTTCCATGACAGTATAGATAATGGGAAAATCGTAATGAAAGAAAATAAAATATTAAAAAATTGGTCCTGTTCGGGATTTGAACCCCGGTCATGCAGGTAATAATGAATTGAGCAATCAACTGAGCCACCATACGATCTTAATCACGCCGGTGAAAAGCCTCATGACAAGGCTCACTCAAATCAGGGGACCGAGCGCGCGTGGTGAGATGCTGCCTCCGTCTCAATTCACCTGTGACAGCCTGTCGGGGGAGATCGCATAACGCCGCCCGCACGCTTTTACACTAGGAATCGCCGAACAAAATGTGCTCTTACTCTCAAGGTCGCGGAAGGTCGCAGTAAAACTAAAGGCATTTCAAATCTACATAGTTTTCTGAACACTCTCATATAAGTTTCATGGTGTTCCGTGTAGTTCCGCGCTTTTGCGGCTCTATTAAAGCCAGGAAAAGTAAACGGTCTTGGGCACTGTTTTCAATGAGCAATTATAATACTTAAATAATGATTTTGGAGAAATCAACGGTCATATTTCCTTTCTCTGGCCTTTGGCATCTCGTTTCATCCAGAGATGACCCTTTTTCGCCACGAAGTACTCTAAAAAAAAGCAATTCAGTGGCACCACTCCTGATGGCGAGATTGAGGCTGGACGTTTACCGGCTGCAATCCCTATCATTTTAGCGACCAAAAAATTTATTTTTGTGATAACCATGATAGATACGTAACCAGTGGGTGCCTGTGGACCCACTCTGACCATAAATAACACCATTTGATGACTTGATATAAGGGGGGTTTTGAGCAGCTAGATTGGGGTTTTGACACACTGTGCGACGGCGTGGACGTCCTATGAAAGGTTGGCGACAAGGGGTGGAGGAGGAGATCAGAAGGTGCCAATTGCCTGATGATCTCTGGGAGGATAGGGGGCAATGGCGATTGGGCGTCGCAGAGCGCGAGGCAGCGCTATAAAAGCGACTTTATGTATGTATCTTTAAGATTGCAAATAATGCATATGCGCCGAAAATTGAGAAAACAGAGGACCTTAAAGCCTTAAAAATAATCGCTCAAGTGGCTTGGGTTCATGGTTACGGGTTGCGTCAGAAGAAGTACAACGCCGAATGGAGACAGGAATATTCTGAAATGATACGCATTAGCCAAGCTTCTCCGATGATGGAATTCTTTTGTTCAGGATCGTATCGTATCTTTGAAACCTGCTTTCCTTCTGAGCCACCTAAGATCGTCTGAGAAATATTATTGTTCGTCGAAACTAGTGAGTAAATACTTCTCTCGTCGGATTATAATAATTCATTTTCTCGATGGTCTCATCGTTTAAATCACGGTCTGCTCCCATTATCAACGAATAAGTGTTATTAGTTTGCGAAATAAAATGCAACAGTCTGTCCTGTCACAAGATGCCCCAACAATGGTTCGAGTAAATGTTCGTTCATGACCTTCTGAAAATCTAAAACTCGTCGGGCCCTTCAAAGTTCAGCAGTGCAGATGATATGTATTTTTCAATTTAATGTCGTAGAGATTTCTCTGAATTTGGAATCATTTCAATTGCTGCTCATAAACCAGAGATGCGCGAGATTGAATAATTGCCTACTCAAATACAATATTTTTGTATCTTACATAGGGCTATTTGCACTGGTCACAGAATTGCGTCTTGATGCTTGATTTTTGTAAATCAGCTAAAAATAGAAGGATCTGTCCAAACAGCAAATTTTTACGCTGAATATTAACCGACGTATCGTGCTTTGAATAATTCGGTTCATGACGTCATCCACCGCGGTAGTGACACCCTTGGTTTCCTCTACCTTGCTTTCATCCGAGTTTCACGTCGAGTAACCATTGCGAATACCGATGAAAGCAAGGTGGAAGAAACCTAAGGTGCCACTACCGCGGCGGATGACGTCATAAATCGAATTTTTCGAAGCGCGCGGTTAATACTGAACGTAGAAAGTTGCTGTCTGGACGGATCTTATTATTTTTAGCTGATCTACAAGACTCAAAAATCGAAACACGATTCTGTGTTCATGTGCCTATTAGCATGACGTCCTTATAATTTTTCTTTACCTTATCAAAAATATTAACTAAGAATTCTAGGCCAAAATGATTATGGACTATTGGACGGACATGGGACACCATCCATAATATAGACAACACTAGTTATCTCATAGGATGTTTTGAATTGTAATTCTTCACATTATGAGACGCTCTGTTTTTTTTTTCACTCATGTAGCCGCTCCTCTGGCTTAAGAGCGTATTTCGATTTTCGGATGAGCCCCATAAACCATGGGTTTATATGTAAAACAGGGCTCACGTGGAATTTAAGATACGCCCTTGCGTCATAAAGGCGACGATGTTCCGTCGCGAGCAGCGAGCTGACCGAGTTTACTGTCCAAGGCTATCAAGAATCCCAGTTCCTCGTTCTTCAAGCTCAGACAATCCGTCAGAAGTCCTGCCGAACCTGACAGAAACAACGTATATTTGTACATTTTCTAAGGCAGTTAGGTGTTTTCTTCTTTTACAAGATAGAATAGCTTCAAACGTGGACGTTAGAGTATACCGCAAGAGTCAATTCGTCTAGAAGCTTTCGTGCGGTTTCAAATCATTCCTCCGATTTTCAGGACTCATTTTTTTTTCGCTCCTTTGACATAAAGGCGTATCTCAATTTCCTTGTAAGCCCTGTTATACATGAAAGATATAATAAAAATGTTCCTATTTTTCTCACCGGCCTTAATTTCTGAAAATCGGGGTACGGAGTTTTAGCATAGGGTGTACCAGACGCTGCCCTATTTTAATGCGGAATCTTTCATGAGCACTGAGTGTTTCAAGAGTGAAAATTGAAACCAATTCATACTCTCTACCTATCTGCGTGGTTATACTTATTTCGCACCCAAATCCCTGACAAAGGCACATGTACCTTGTTCCGATACTCAGTTTATACCGTTCCTTCACCATTTCTTCCTCAAAAAAGGAAGTGTTAAATATTTAACCGGAGCAAGGATGAGATGCAGATTTGGAGCAGCAGCCGGTGAGCCGGTGCGGTGGATGATGGGGAAATTGAGATGAATGATTCAGTGAGCCTATCACGGATTATACTTCCAAATGACGGTTCGGTGACCGGCACGCGTTGTCTTCGTAAAGTTCAAATCGACATGAATGGTGGATTGACAAGTGATTTTGTGCATATAAGAGTATGCTTTTTGTTTATTTTGTACTTCATTCGTAATTCAAATCGTCTGTATGATCTTGTCTCTGATTTATGCATTTGGTGCACGCAACACGCAATGCTTGACTTTCTTAGCACCTATTATCGTCAACGCTCCGAAAATAGAAATGCCTTTATCTCTGAGAATCACTCACTTTTTACACGTTTCATTGTTACATTGACAAGAAACGATTTTCAAAGCACTAAAGTATACTTTGATGCATTAATTTATCATCATTAATAATTTAAATCCACACATATCAGTAAATTTTTTTCATAAATGCTGTTTCTGATCAAAATGCATCTTCATGCTATTCAAACTTTAGAAATAATCACTTTTTATATCATTAATTTTTCAATGTGGCGATTACTTTTAGTTTTTAAGATATGAAACATTGGGGATTTATCATCTACCTGATATATCAGCAGGATCTCTACTCATATGATTAATATCAGCAGAACCAAATGATATCAGCAAAACTCTTTACAACTGCTCCGTCTCGTCATATTCACTAGGATTCGTGTTCTCACGTAGTAGTTTCCCGCTAATTTCGCATAATCCCAATATTATGTATCATAGTTCTAAAAGTTTATCACAATTATCAAGGATCCCTGAAAATGAAGTCTCAACTTCAGGATGATTTAGTGCGAAACAAATACGACTAGAAAGCCCTTGGAGTGGAGTGAGGACTGTGCAAATTGGTCGCCAATTTATACTGGGAAGAGTAATCACGATTAATCGCTTATCTTCGCTGATTCACCTCGAAACGCATCCAAGTTGACAAGCACGTGCAACTGTCGTCATTAGCGTTCACGTGCGAAGTAAACAGGGAAGCTACTCGCCCGATAAACCGTCCCTCATGCCGGCCTATCACGCACGTGTTTATTTTCGTGGGCGCGCTTTGATTTTACAGCTGTAATTAAAACTCGGAATAAATCAAGCTGTGAAAAAATTTGCGGTGAGACCTTCACAAGTCGGGTACATTGTAATGATGTTTCTATTTCCTATACCAGGATAAAAAGTTTGGCTTTGGATAGAACATCGAAAAAATTTCGACATGCTATCCACTTTGCGCCACGCAATAACGCGTATTCACTGGAAAAAACTTGGATCGATCAGCACCCTATATCGGGTCAAGTTTAGATGAAGGAAAACTCCAACTTTCTATTACAAATTCTCGTATAAGAGAGCCAATTGAGGGGCTTGGAGGACAAGGCGCATAAGTACAGTTTTTTCTATTTTAAGAAATTCGCGTGTTTAGAATTTCAAAAATATATGGAGCCATACGGCGGAAAGGAAGTTTGAACTCATTTCTTTATGCTTTATTTAGAGTTGGATTTTAGTCGAGAACTTTTCACGGAACGTACTTTCCAACTAGTTTTAGTTGAGTTCATGAATATCTCAATTCTTTCTAAAACTGCACGTATGCGCCTTGTCCGCCAAGCCCCTTAATTGCTCTTACATATTTCTGTTGTATTTTGGCGGCAAACCACATTTACAATTATTTGTAGATGTGAAAAACCACGAGATTACCGCGAATCATACCTAGAATTATGAGATTTTTGTAGTTTGATGGACACAGTGCTCTTAATAATGACAATATTGATAAGAATTCTAGAAGTTCTATGTGAACCACAAAACGGTAATCATAACCACTTATTATCGATGTAATTTCTTCTTATCACTGTAGATAAAGAGTGAAAATTGAAAACCAGATAAGTGCCACTTGAAACTACCCATCATACTTTTGCTAAGATGGAGCGAATTTTCTATTGTTCATCTCATTTAAGGAAATTCCGGATGCCAGAGAATAACATTTCTTGTTGCAAAATCGACTCTATAAAATTTACAGAAAAGTTCGCCAAAGGTATTCTTCAAGGCGAGGGCATTTAAGTTGGTTTACGATGATGAAAACCATGCGCAATCTTAGTAACAACTGTTAGCTCCCACCAGGTTTTAAATGTTCACTCTTCAAAAATGATAAGAATGACTGTTTTGGAATGAATTTACCTTGTTAACCATGATAAACAACCAATGAACCTTCCAGTAGATTGAAGTTGAGTGTTTGAAGAAAACACCTGGAGCCATCGCGATGTGAGCCTGGACTTTAGCATGAGTGAATTCTGGATGGAGGGCATTCATCACGAAGAAAGAACCAGAGCCCATGGAGTATCCTATGTGAATGAGCTTTGGAGCACCCGTTTCATTGACAATGAAGTCTACAAGGGCAGGTTGATCATATAATCCCATCTCATGGATCCTGGAAACCGATATCAATGATAACAAATTATATTATGACTCTTACAATGAACTGGTAAACAAAATAAGGTCATTAAGGATGTACCCTCCAATTTATTTCACGCTGAAATATAATAGTTCCAAAATCAAATCTAGATGAGAAACTGTCTTCTATATGCTTCAAGTTATAATCGGTCAATCCAATGCTCTCGCCTCTGCTAAAAAAAGACAAACGAAGGAATAATCAACTTTAAATAAACACATCGTGGAACTTCGGTTTGGCAAGAAAGTCGAGTTTCGCTGTGAAGAAAAAAGTAGAATTAGAAAGGGGAAAAACTGGCCCCTTTTCTGATACATGAGACTTTGTACAATTTAAAATCCAGAAGATTCTTTAATTTGAAGGCTCTGTGAAATTATTTTAGTACTCGACTCGACTCAAGTATGTTTTAATTTTTCTAGCCAGGAGAGAGTTTAAACAATGGACAAGCACTAACTTGCCAGGTTTCAGTGCGTTTATCTTAAACTGCGTGAAATTTGGATGAGGCAACGTGACTCATCAATTCTCACGAAATATCATGGAAAACAGATTATTAAGCCACATTCATTAGAACCTACGTCTTTGGCCCAGCGACGAGACGCCGCGAGACTCAAATAATAACGCCTAGAAATGCAACTATTCGTACTTGATAGTTGTCTGCGTTGCATACACAAAAAATTGAAGGCGCTCTGGTTTTCTCAATCCTCAAGCCAACGCTTCGATGCGACTATACTTGTGTTCCATGTTGTCGTTGCCTGTGTTAAGGATGGATATTATTGAGGACGTTCGACTCTCCTATTATCTCAGCAATGCTCTTAATGCACTGTCACAACATCGTAGAAAATACTGTCAAAATGCCCCTCATTACGTTTTTTCATTTGCTCTGTACAATTTCAATTGAAACAGGAATTTTTAGATATAATGTCTACTACTTTCTTCTTTTTTTATGAGAGAGGAGGTTTAAAGTTACCCTACGTGCGCCTCATAAGAGATGAAAGGAGGGGAGGGGTATAATTTGAAAAAAATGCACTACAAATATGCGCATGTTTACGATCGAATTCATAGGTTTGAAATATAACCCAACCGTTAAAAACGAAAAATTCCTGCGTTTACATTTTAAAGCGGGACACAAACGAAATTGTGCTTCAATGAAATGCTTACGAGAATTCCCAAAATTTGGGGTCAGTCTTCTTCAATGTATTATGTTCTAAGGAATACTCATTTCCTCGGAGATCAGCCAGCCAAACATCGTATCCAGCATCATACAACTTGTATCCTGCAAAAATATCAAACTGATTGACTGTTTGGGATAGGAAATAGGGTTCATCGCCATAACATAATGACATTTTTGCATTTGCAGCCAGTTTAAGTGTATTCATTGATGAAAATTCTTAGCCCCGCGCAATGGGCCTGTTGCATGCAAGAGATACAGCCGTGCGAATAGACTTTTCAGAGGTTAAATGACACGAAAATTACGATGGTCACATTAAAAAAGTCTAAAATACACTCCTTACTGCGCATTTTGCGTTGTGAGGAACGCGCTTTTTCAAATTTCCCGCGTCTGAGGGCAGTTTTCTAACGGAAACAATTAACGGCAACTCGCGGCTATTTCCGGTCAACTAAAACTGACAACATAACCTAAAAATCGGAGCTCGTGATATCGTGAAATGAAATGTAGAAGGATTGCGTTGGATATTTAAAAGTTGATCGATTTGGTTACCGCATAAAGCGTATATGGACCACTATAAGAGATCACGTTGGGTTTTTAAACAAACTGAAGGAAAAAATAACAACAACAACAACGACTCGGCATCTTCCGGAAATCACCGAGCCCGCCGTTTGCTCGTTTCCGGTGATTAGAAAACTGCCCCCAGATGCGGGAAATTTGAAAAAGCGCGTTCCTGACAACGCAAATTGCGCAGTGAGGAGTGTATTTCAGACTTTTTTAATGTGACCATCGTAATTTTCGTGTCATATAACCTCTAAAAAGTCTATTCGCGCGGCTGTATCTCTTGCATGCAACAGGCCCATTTCGTTATTAAAAATTATATTCGCAACCGTCTTTTTATTTCCTAAAAGTTTTATAATGTCTACAGCTAAAGTTGACAAAATGCAGGTCTCATTAGGACGGCACAATTTTTTTTGTGCTCTTCTAATGCTCACTGTGGAGCTACGTCCATGCTTCCAGACCCCGCCTACTATTTTAGTCGCAGTAAACGATGTTACGTCTGTTATGACAAATATTTTGGTTTCGAAAAAAATGCTTCATTGTCACCGGGACCAAGAAAATTATTTTCACGAAAGTAACATTGTAACTAAGACTTGAAAATGTACGTGGAAGCTGCGATCGACTATGGGAATAGTAAGAACGACGATTCTTTTCCCACATAATTGCAAGCCTTCATATATTCGTATCTTTCCTCTGTCCAAGAGAATATGACGCTACTTTTCCCGTTCGAAAACATGTCAATCGATGAGAGCGACAGAAAGGAACCTGCTTCACCGTTGTGAGAGCATCGCATCTCCTTGTTTCTTTTGGGGTTCAACAAACTCCTGAAATATTCTCAAAAATTTACATACTGGTACTCAAGACTACTACATGATTTTCGCTGACTCTCGTAATGATCGTGCTGATAGTTCTTACTGAGCGATGATTGTTGATAAATTGCCCCAAATACGAAATCTAAAATACGAATTCTGGAAAAATTTGACGGCCTGCATCAGAGGCCTTTTTACGGTAGACAATTAAATTTGAGTGTATGCAAGGGTAGAATTTTCTCACCAAGACTAGCGTTGGGGCCCATAGCCACCCATGCCCTCGAACTTGACATGAACCCATGGACTATGAGTACCGGCAGTCTGTCCGAGTCATTGCGAGGTAGTCTAATTAAGTTCAGGTAAAAACCGTCCTCTGTCAGTACTTTGTGTTTTTCATGCGGATACCGATGGAACTGGATGTTTTCTTCCTGAAAACATTACATTAAATTACTTTATTTCTCTGAATGAAATTTGAGTGACGTTATCGGGGTTCAACACTCTTACCTGGTGCAAAATCAAGGGTGAAAGATTGCTCGAAATAAATTCAATTGGAAGTTTGGAATAAATGGACTGCATTTTGCAATTAGGAACTGCAATTTCTGGCTCATTCATAAAAACACAAGCGTCTCGAGGAAAACTAATGATACATACGTTGTATTTAAACTAGGAGAAAGTGTAGTTCCTTATTGCAAAATGCAGTGGCAGTCTAAATAGTTCTCTATTTATTTGAGAAAAAGAAAAGAAATTCAAGAGTGAGATTTAAAGTGAACAAAGGACTTTTTAAAAACGCCTAAAGCTCTGTAAAATCGAGATTTGAGCTTTGGACTGAGAAAAGTCTCAAGTACATATCTAAGAATAAACTGCAGACTGTTCGATTCATTTGCGTATTGACAGTCCTTTCTTTTTTTTACAGTAGCTCTCGATATCTTTGCAAAGTAGGCTATTAATCCAACAATGCCAGGTTCCAGACACGGTGGATAATAACATCTTCTTGAATGCTTGTCGAACTTCCAATCGCTGCAAGACTGAGTTACTTACGACAAACTACAACAACACTGAGAATGTTTCGAGAGCAATTTTCAAGAATATGGAGTACTCTGGGCACAAATTACCTTTTTACCGTAGACGCGGTTAAAATTAAACTTCAAATTTCAAAAATGAGGACTGAAAAATAGATAGTGTTCAAATGTTTCATCAAGTAAACCTTGAGATGAGTTTCACTTAAAATAATTGACTGTTTATTTTTCTGGAAAATTTTACTCAATTCCTTATCATTGTCTGTCTTTGCGATTTTGCACTTAATAAATAAGCTTTACATGTGCCTGCTTTATGCAAATTTTCGAATTATGACCCGGGTTCCCTACTTTTATGAATTGCCACGCCCTTTTGAGGGCGCAGCGAACCCAGGCCGCTGGACCATTCTGCGGCCAGAAAGGGACCTCTTGGTATACTTTGCATATTGATATACTTACTATAGTCATGTCTAAAGTGTGATCCATGACACATTCGGGTTCCCTCCGTGACGGCATCGAGACGTATACCACTGCCGCCGCAGCTATCAAGATAGATATGGTCGCGCCTGATTTCATTATCGGTTCCAGATTATGAACGACAAAATGAAAATCTGATCGGTTATAAAACACAAGTTGCCGTCAATCTTGGTCTTGGTGCTTTTGCAAAGGGGGAAATAGGCAGTGGGGCAACAGGAACGGGGACGAGTTGCAACACTAACACAACCGCAGCTGAAGCAACCAATAGCTTGCTTAAGCCCAAAATGTAAACAAAGCGATTTGCAGGTGTAATATTTTTTAAAAGGTTGACAGAACTGGGATATTATCACGAATGAAACACTTTTCCGGAGTACGTGTGCTTATGATTTCTCAATATTTTAAGAAGGAGACGGGATTGAAAATTATCACAACCGCAGCTAAAAACTAAGAAACTACAAATTTACACTTTAATTTTAAATAAATTAATCTTCGGGAGGGGATATCACATACATTTATGGCGAAATAATTATGATAGTTGAAAACCGCACGTATAACTCGCTACAATTTTAAATAGGTACCAAGATGAAACACGATCGCAATCAAAGCTGTTAACAACCACCAATTCAATCTCGAATTTCAAAAATAGTAAAATTTAAATGGAAAACTTCACTGTAAAGTTGACATTACATCCGAAAGATGGATATCACGATATTCCCCCACCAAGTTTACGTATCATTCTCTACAATTTTAAGAACGTTCAGAAAACTCAGAGACCCGTTCGTCCGTATTACCATGATACAGTGAGCTATTTAAAGAGTCTTTCAGCGATTTTAGGTGGTCTCATACACACGCGAAACGGCACGCCGGGCGGAAGATCGGCGGACGGTGAAAAAATTGAAGGCGTTCATCGGGATGGCCGCACGCGACTGATGCGCGGCAAGGGCAAGGTTAGCGAGAAGGAGGTGGCAGGAGCCCCGATCCGAGCGATGGCAAAGTGGAAAAGGCGCAGCCAACTGCTGAGACTGCTACAACCAAGGTCGCTCCTCCTTGAATTTGCTGGGTTCTAGATTCGCGCCGCTAGCCCATCTTCACCATGCTTGATTCCTCGGCTTCGCCCCCGTTTTTATGATGGAAAAAGGGGAAAATTTATTTTCCTTGCGACATTTTCCTAGAATGAAAATGAGAATTGGACTGAGTTAAGCAGAAAGGAACCAACCCACATTTTGGAAAAAATTGAGTTATGAGTGGTTTTGAACTCAACCATTGCTCTACTATCTATCGCCAAAAATTCAAAGTTTTTGTTGGAGCAAATTTTGCAGAAATTGAACTTGAAGTTTATCTTTTACATTGAGTCTTAAACTTTAAACCTCTTTTTCTCGGTTCGATCCCGATGTGGCTTGGTTCCTTTCTGTTTAACTCCGTCCAGTTGTACCTTGTGGAGGAAGGACTAAACAATCTTGGTCATTGCGCCGGAAGGATTTGCACTGAAAAAAAACTCCTGCCATGGAAGCCGTACTGCTACACGGAAAAAAAAACTCGTGCGTGGGACCCGAAGTTTAGGTCGTATGGATCTCTGAAGTTTTCAGATTGAGCGTCTGAACACTTAAGTTCTAGCTGTCGAGGTTCGGATCACACATTTGAAACTTCTGTTCTTACATTTGAAGTACTTCAGTTGTGAGTTGCAAGTTTTTCGGATGTGAAAACCGGAGTACTTCAGATGTAAGAACTAGCTATCAAGCTATCAATCTAGCTGTCAAGGTTCGGATCACACATCTGAAACTTCAGTTCTTACATCTGAAGTACTCCGGTTTTCACATCCGAAAAACTTGCAACTCACAACTGAAGTACTTCAAATGTAAGAACAGAAGTTTCAGATGTGTGATCCGAACCTTGACAGCTAGACCTTAAGTGTTCAGACGCTCAATCTGAAAACTTCAGCGATCCATACAACTTAAACATCGGGTCCCACGCACGAGATTTTTATCTCCGTGTACGGGCTATACAGACTTACCGTCCGCCTCCGGGCTCAGAGGCCGAAAGTTCCGGGCGTAGAATCCGGAGCAACTGAAGCTACGGTTCCAGCAGCCGAAACTTCTGGCCTCTGAGCCTGGGACGGACGGTATGTATGTATAGCCCGTAACTATTTTTCCAGTGAGGGAATTATTCACCCATAACTTCACAATTTGAAACAGCAAGCAGGCAAATAAATAAAGTCTTACCGAGTAATGCAGTTGCTTGAGATAACTTTTTTGTGAGGAGTGTCAACGCCAAAATAGCGCCTTCTATGTGAAAAGATACTTTTCAACGTGGCCTCAAAGGCCGAATAATTTTTTCAACGTGGCCTCAAAGGCCGAATAAATTGCATAATTTCAAAACCCAGTAAACACTGTAACAGCGTAGATTAGAGAGTAGTGCGGCTGCTTCAAATAATAGAGTTCTTGCGTACTTTTTCTCGCGAAAAACACGATGGTGTCTCTGGTTCTCTGAGACCAACTCCAGAGTTCAAAAAAAACTCTCAAAGTTGAGGCCATACTGCGGAGAGAATAACCAACGCTACCTTGAGAGTTCACCTCTATATCGAGTCAAACTCTCCACGCAAAGATGGGGAGCATGGGAGCAAATACCTTAGCAGGATTGCCATGTTTTTAGTTTTGGTGCCCCCAAAAAAGTGGCAACCCTGTCAATGTATTTGCTCTCTACTTTTGCATGGAGCGAAGCGAGATGGAGCAGCTAGTTTTTCCCAAATCCGGTGGGTAGCCCAGTTTTTTGAGGGCTTTACAGTTTCTTCAAAGCCAATGAACTTTCCTTTGTTGGGTACTTGTGATTTTTATATTGCGTCGCTTCGTGATGCCGGGCGGACAGTCGCCGCGCCGCACAGTGCAGTGTCCTTATGGCGCGTAGGGACAAAAATCATAGCTCGCAGACAAAAGCACATAGAGAGGTGAAATTTGGTATGAAAGGTCTTGAACATATAGACTATCGTCAGATGAGGTCTTTTGTGAATGACACTTTGGGGCGGGAGTACTGATACTTGAAGGCGAGTGTTTGGGCGGTAGAGACCGAACTCATAGCTCAAAGACAGAAAGATATAGAAAAGTGTTTGATATGAGACCTCCTATACATGTGTGCTGTTGTCGGATGGGGTCAAAATTTCATAATGACACTTACTTGAAGACGTGCGTTTGGGCGGTAGGGACAAACATTTTAGTCCGAAGTTGGTAGCACATACAGAAGTGAAATTTGGGTGCGACCTCTTCTACCGACAGGCCATCGTTAGATGAGGTCAAATTTTTTAAATGACATTTCCGGCAGGGAGGGGTGGAGCGGTCGCAAAGTTACTAAATAGAGAGCGTTCGGGCGGTAGGAGCCGAACTCGTAGCTCAAAGACGGATGGACAGAGAGATGGAAAATTTGACATGAGACCTCCTATTCATACAGTCTATCGTTAGATGGGATTAAATTCTTAAAGCAGCACCTGGAGGGGGGGAGGGCTGTAACAATTATAGTGAGATCGATTCTGGTCGGAAAAAGACGGTCACGGCACATTCGCCATGATTTGATCTGAAATTACTGGTTAACAACAGACCCTGTTACCTTTACCCAGATTAAACCTTTTTAACACGTATTATAATTTTTTTTAAAATTTTTTGTGTGAGAAAAAAGTCGCAAGAACAAAAAATGCTCAAGCACCGTGATTATCCGAGGGAAAATCGGCTATTCCGAAAAATTGGAGGACGACGCGGTAGGACGGATAGAATTTTCGGGGGGAGGGGGGTATGTATTAGAGTATTGTATAGAATGAACATCATGTCTAATAACCACATGTGTATGTAACTTTTTTTTTTCTTTGTCGGAAAGGAATCATGAATTTCGCCTTAAACAGAGACCGCATCATGCAGTTCAACCAGTATACCCGATTCCCGACTTGAGGTCACAAAACCGACGATTTCGTCGGTGTGTGACAATTTGTAGCTGGAAGCTAAACAGTTTCTCAATCTGGAGGGTATTGTGAACAACATATCAAAAAATTACGTTGATATATTTTGATATCTTAATATCTAATTTGAAAAATAGAATGAAATTGTGAATTAACCACTGTACTAATTGCGAGGGGCGTTGGTTCATTTGAAAGGTGTTGTTCTCAATGCTTCGGGAAAACTATAAATTATTTTCTGGGGTTCGTCCCCGATTTTTAAATCCCTAAAAACTCATAAATTGGATGAGGGGAAGTGGGGTTTTTTTGTTTTTTGTTTTCGGAAAAGTTTTGTTGCTACGCATCTTACTTTACTGTTTGCTGTCTTTTTATCAGCTGTTTTCATTCAACAATCATCATTAAGTGAGGTTACTTCCAACACTCAACTGCCATCAACTTACATTTTTCTTTTCCCGCGTTTTTTTTTTTTTACTGTTTTTCATGATTGGTTCCATCTTTTTCCTATTGCCAATTTTTCCTCATTAAGTCAATAACCTCCAAGTTTTTTTTCTCATCATTTCCGATCAGAACTTTTCACGCTGTTTCTTTTCAATGTGTATAAATATGTTTATTATTAATTTCCATTTTCATTTCATCCTTTTTCTTCTGATTTATTTTTTTTTAATTTAAAAATTGAACTTTTCAGTTATGATTTTGTTAAAATAATAATAATTTTTACTAATTTTAATTTTAAATTTAACAGTTGTTATGAGTGAAATTTTCAATGACCGAGGCGGTCGTCCTCCAAAACGTGGTCGCGTTTCCAGAATTCTTCGCATGTTCGTTTAGTGAAGCAAGAACTTAACTCTGTTTTAGTATAGACAATCAAAGTTTCATTTCTTCATTTCGGAAGTATAAAATTGATGATCAGAACTTTGATGAAAATTTTGTTACCAAATTTTCAGTCGGTTCAATGAATATAATTTGTCATCATTGTGATGCTCGCCATTTTCAGGGTGAAATGTCCAATGGTCATTTTAATAACTGCTGCCAAAATGGCTTAATTTCTTTACCGAGTATTCGGACAAATACCGATTTGAAATCATTATTTTTATATTCTCCAAATTTCATAAAGCATATATCAGAAATTATAATAGTGTTGTTGCTTTTGCCTCTTTCTCTGCAAATCGAATTGATATTTCCGGTGATGGACCTTATTGCTTTAAAGTTCAAGGATCCATATATAGGTAAGTTTATTTAATATTTACCGTTACGTAACGTACTTTTTTCAGTTTCTCAGTCCGTCCCTCCCTCCTTCCCACCCCTTAACGCATCCGGAATGCAGCTGCATTCCGGATACTACATTTAAATCTTTCCTCCTCTGTTAGTTACTATTTGGACTTTGTCTATTCCGTTTTGTTTTTAAACATTTAAAAATAACATAATCCTGATAAATTTTCCAGAAATTATCCTATTTTCCAGATTGACATAATCCTGTGGAACGAAGCTACCAATGAAATTGAACACGAAGACTTGGGAAAAACCATTTTTATCAAACAAGTAAGCTAGGAACATACATGGGTAATAAACAACTGACTTATATGTGGAATAGTAAGATAACGAAACAAGAAAAAGATAACATACCAGCAAATACGGAAACCAGAAAGCAGACTGAACATGGAAAAAACGAAGAAGAAAAAGCGGAAAAAATAGATGAAGTTAAAACAGGAGCAGAAAAAGAAGAAGAACCAGAAGGAACAGCTACTGAAGAAGAAAAAGAAGAAGCAAAAAAGAAAAAAGACAAAAGGGGAAAGAAGAAGAGCAAAGTTGTAGGAAATATAGGAAGAAAAGCAGGACAGAAATGGCAAAAGAAGAATCAACAATTAATCGAAAAAAAGCTAAGTATTTAAAAAATAAAAAAGATCTTCTTTAAAATTATTTGAAAACAAATGTAAAACCTAAAAAATATTTTGTATGAAGATTAAAACAAAATTTTAGTTTAAAGTTTACTAAATAAAATTACAATTTTTGAAAACATTTGTTATATTTATTCTCTCAAAAAAATAATTAGACCCGATTCAAAGACAAAACAGAAAATTAAATGAAAATAAATAAATAAAAAAAAAAAACATGTGAAAGTGAAAAGTGTACAGGAAAAATAAGGGGCTGCGAAGCAGCCCCATAAGCCCCTAGTATTTTTTTAATCTATGTTTAAAGACACGATAATTAGCCAACATGTCGCTCATTGCGCGCCTGAGCCCTGACTTGAGGTCACAAAAATGACGATTCCGTCGATTTGTGGCAGTTTGTGGCTAAGAACTAAACATATTCTGAATCTGGAAGGTATTCTGAACAACATATCAAAAAATTGCGTTGATATATTTTGATATATTTTTTTAATCTACATTTGAAGATGCGTATTTAGAATAAATCGAATTTTTGGCATCATCAACGGGAAACCGGACTGAGAGGCCCTTAATTTAAGAATTTACAATAATCAACATAGTTTTTGTATAGAGAAACATACCTTGTACCTGAACATTCTACCTTGTTCCGTTCTGTTTAGGATAATATCAGTTATCACCCGTCATAACACATGATGCCCGCTGCTGGATCTCTGCTAATTGTGCATCCGCGCAGGTTCCGTGATTTCCCCTCCCCTTTCCTCCCTTCCAATAGCATTTTCATGTCAAGAAACTTCGAATTTTTTCTTCCCATCCATCCATTTCTTCAATCCAGGGGTCATTTTTGTTATCCGACAAAGTCGAATTTTCGATTTTTGTCCATGGGACACTGCACTGTGGCGCCGATCCGGTCGAAAAGCAAATTGTGAAGATTCATGAGATGACTGGGAATCCCCAAAGAGTCCAGCGGCGTAAAAGTGATGGAATTTTATTATGTCTGCAGACCGCGGAAAAAATCGGATAAACAAATATTTTTCATTCAATCGAGTGAGCAGTCCGAAGAATTGGACTGCATTTTGCAATTCGAAACTATCAACTCTCGCTCATCTGAAAAAACACTTATGTGCATAGGGAAACTGATGGCACATACATTGTTTTAAAACTGGGCCGGAAATTATAGTTCCAAATTGCAAAATGTAGTCCAATTATTATAAAGTTTGGTTAAAATCAGTTTTACGTATTGTTGAATTGCTCTCCATCTCTGTTTACTACTGAGCATTATGTTGACTACATTATCTGCGGGGCGATTATTGAAATGATATCGACTGTATGTCAGCGCTTTGTCGAGTCGCGCCATCGACTAAGCCATTGCTTAGTCGATGGCGCGACATGACAAAGCGCTGACATACAGCCGATATCATTTCAATAATCGCCCCGCCGGGGTTTGATCTTCGTATAGTGTTGATTTGTCTGTAATGAACCTTGAGCATCCAAAAAAGGAGGGTATGGATTCGATCGAAAAATGAAAACGTGAATCGATCTACACCAATTCGATCGACAACCGTGAATCAATCGACAAACCCGTGGAAAGGTACATGCCTTTTCAGATATCATTTTAGCGGCAAGCACTTGTGCTCCGCCTGTAACTTCGATTGGCGAAAAGGCAAAGGCGGTTTGCAATGAGTCCGACGCAGCGACTCGTTATGGCTGCGAGTGTGGCAAAGTTGCGGGAGAGGATTACTTTTGTAAAAACTTTTTTAGACAGAACTCTGCTAATCACGTGAAATCACGTGCAAAGTTTATTTCATACACAATTTTTTGGATTCTTTGGGACAAGCTTTGAGCGTTGTGCCTCGCATGCCACTTCGATCGGCAAAAAACGCGATTTGCAACGAATAAGACTGATTTCAGTTGCAGATTGAAGTGTATAGAAGGATATCGGGAATTTTTTTTTAGGGAAATTGTGCTGACCACGCGGCACTCAGCTACAAGTTGTGCATTTTAGACACATTTTCAGAATTTTAGCCGCTCGAGTTCATATCTTACGGGATCTGGCGGAAAAACGCGATTTCAGCTCAAGTCGCTAATGCTAATTGAATTTTGGCACTTTAGGAAATTAAAATTATTCGTCGGGCTTTGTCGTGGCCTTAATACACATGCTAAAGAATGTGTTAGACACTGACCGATTTTTTTTTTGTAATAGCGAAAGCGGTTGAAAAAATTAACATACTCCGCAAGCTTGCACTTTTCAGCAAATTGAATTATTAAAGATCGTAATAAATTTTGGAACTACAAAAGAAAACATGCACTTGACCTAAAGTTGGGAGGAAGGGGGTAAAACATCCCTTTGTATTAAATTAGAGTATTTTTACTAGCTGTTACGCATATATTCCGTTCATGAAAAATTACAAGATGAAAGTGACGATAAAATAGTGAAACTAGAGGAGACGAACATGAAAATGCTGAATGCTCATATTCGGAACCTTAAAAATGTCTGTACTTTTGAACGATTTTTCATCATTCATTCATTATTTACCCTGAAGAATATCCCCTCCAACCGCACACGATTCCGTGAATTTTTATTCTCGGTCCATCCTGATGTGCTATTATGAAGGAATTAAAAAACAAGCAGAAAAATCCAACATGAATATGTTGGAAAAGCGTGCCGAATAACTAAAATGTTGGACACATACCTACTATTTTCACGTCTTTGTTATTTGCATCAATTGGTACTTTTTGCTAAATTTGGGAGAAAATATTGATTCATGAACGTTGAATGTAAATTGATTTTAAAGATTCCGTCCAATTATCTTGATTTTAAGCTGATATGCGGCATTTCGCACGACCGTGATTTGGGCGAACTGCCGTGCATCGAAATCGCGTTGATTTAATCTCTTTGGATTTCGAACTGTAACTTCTCTCCTATTCGGCCGATTTTTACAAATGAGGTCTCTTTTTATTTGTACTTTAACGGAAAGTAAGGAAAAACTCGCTAAATAGACGGAAAACAATTTTTGTGAAAATTTGGTGGATCCTGGCGTCACGGTGAATGGTTAATCGGGCGTGGAAGATGATAGGTTCGACGAGGCGACCCTCTCCTCGCCGTCTCTTATTGCCTTGCTCGAAACCTGACACCCAAAGCTATATCGGGAGATAACTGCAGTGGTTTGAGTGGATTTCTGCAGGGGCCACGGTTAGTACATGGTATAAAGAGTCACGAGGCTCATCACAGATTGCACTTGCAGTGCAAGACGCTCATTGGCTAAACAGTTTTGGCGGGAAAGAAGGTTCTAGAGTTGAGTCCTCCGAGCGTAAGAAAGCTTTTATGAGGTTTTTGTCAAATGAAATAATACGGTTTTGACAGGAAAATGTTCTCAAGGGTTTCCAATTAGCAGTTCATTCGGTTTTTTGGTAAGCGACCATCAGGGCTTGACAGTATAATGGTTCAAAGACAAGAAAACGGGTCCGAGGAAAAAATATTTGGACGGCCCGTTGAATAGCATTGGTTGATCGGTGTGCTGTACTATGGTACATCCGAGTGATTTCAAAAAGCGAGCCCTACTGGCACGCTTAAAATCTACGTAAATTCGGCATCAGCACACGATAACATCCAATTCATTAATGGAGACAGGTGTTTATAAGTATCGCCCAAAAGCTCTCACGCTCGTTGCGTGATTTTCCAAAAAAAAAGGGGGAAAAAAAAGAAAATCTGTGAGAGAGGAAAATTTAAAAGGATCGACCCTAAGTGCAAAGTTCTATAGTCTTAAAACAATGAGTCACTCACTACATGACTGATGAGTCCCTACAATGAGAAGCCAGACGTGAAACGGCAGAAAAAAATCGAAATGGTTCGAGCAAGTACTTTTTCCATTAATGCTAGACAAATGGAAAAAACCCACTCTGCCTACATCTGGGCAATGCCATATTTCTTCCGATAAAATAAAAAGTTTTTCGATTGTATCCTTAGAATTTATATATCATTTTGTTTGTTTTTTAGCCCTGGTTTCCTATTTTATTGTGTTTGTTTTTCGTCCAAAAGTAGCTTAAATTCGGATTAGGGGGGCGTAATTCTTAATATTTTCTGGGGAAGAACTTCTGGACCTCCTTTTTAGGAGGGGCCTCTAAATAATTTTTTACCGGAGCCCACCGCTCGGAAAATATGGAATCAGTCCACCCCTGAGTGTCACTTACCCAGATACCTACAGCGCAAAATATAGAATTATATCTTAAAAATAATCTCCTACACCTCAAGCGATATTTTCATATTATCGGGCAGTTTAATTGAGGGTTGAGGGAACCGTTTAAAGGGAGACCATTCCTCTCGGGTGGAGGCTCATTCGACGCGTTGTCTCGTGTTTGGTTTCAGCATCATTAGTAGAGTCCACGCCAAATAAGTATACGCACTTTAAGACTACCTCACCAGATTCGCCATCTTTATTCTTGCATTCACTTGCAATGCGAAAATAACTTCAGACGATCTTTTGTCGCAGTCTAAAAGTAGGTAAACTTATTTCGCAAGGACCCTCTCATTGCACGGAGAAAAAAACTTTCCTGCGTGGGACCCGAAGTTGAGGTCATGTGGATCTCTGAAGTTTTCTGATCAAGCATCCGAAAACTTGAGGTCGAGCTGCCGAAGTTCAGATCGGACGTCGAGGCACTTCGGTATGTACCGGAGTACTTCAGATATGTGACTCGAACCCGTCGGTATAAATCGAAGTGCTTCAGATGTCTGATCCGAACTTCGGTAGCTGGAACTCAAGTTTTTAGAAACGTGATCCGAAAACTTCAGAGATCCATATGACCTCAACTTCGGGTCCCAAGCACGAAGTTTTTTTCTACGTGTGGGATGAACTCTTTGACCCCCTCAAGTTTCATTGTTTGTCACAGTTTATTCTACTTTTTTTATAACTAACGACAGATAATAGTCCCCGGATGAGCCCGCGCTATTCAGATTTTGGAAAATATGGCCCTGCTTTATTCATATTACGTAATAAAGTTGTGGATTCTCCCATCTAAACAATGTAAATGTTCATTTTTTTATCACAAAAGATCCGTTCTTACGCTTTAAAGATCTACCGCACATACTTTTATGATTTCTTGGCTACATCGATAGATGATAGCTCATCAATCAAGCATGCTCTAGATTTCCTCACGGAGGCCGACAAGGTGGGCCTTAAATAAGGAGGCAAAGACGTTCGCCTCCTAGGGGTTTGGCGTGGGCAGCGCAGCTCCGTAGTATAATTATGTTTCAGCATCCCCATTTCTGCAATCCACTGTTGTCGAGAATAATTTTTTCAGCTTTTTTTCGCTTGCAGTCATTTTAGCACTAGTAATATATGGATTGCATTTTGCAAAAAGGAACCAGAAGCATTGCAATGATGCAGATTGTGCATTTTCATCCTTTGCAATAAAATTACTGAAATCATGAAAAAATATGAAATTCACGTAGTAATTTTTTTCTTACATTAACAGTCTTTAGCGAGTAAGGTAGAAACTGTCAATGGATAATCAGGTTGTTCTCCCAAGACGAAAAAAGTTGCACAATCTTTGCAACCTTGCAATGCTCCTGGTTCCTTTTTGCAAAATGCAATCCATATTATCTACTACTATTTGGATTGCATTTTGCAAAAAGGAACCAAAAGCATTGCCATGTTGCTAAGATTGTGCGACTTCACCCTTTGCAATAAAATTACTGTAGGTAATCATGCAAAAATATGAAATTTACATGGTAATTTTGGTCTTAAAACAGTTTTTAGCGTGTGAAATAGAGCATGTTTATAGATGACCAGGTTTTTCTTCCAAGATAAGAGAAGTTGCACAACCTTAGCAACATTGCAATGCTCTTGATTCCATTTTGCAAAATGCAGTCCATTTATATAATTATATAAATCGTATAGTAGTACATGAGATAGACTCCAAAGAGTCTAATTGCTACACTGCCGAGAGAAATTTACAGAATTCCGACAACGAAAAATTGAGGGCAAGTCAGACTCACGACAAACAGCCCTTCCGTGATTGGTCTTTTCGACTTAGACTCTTTGTCGCACGTTCCGACGCGCGCCTGTATTTTGCGACCTAGAGTCATGAGGAAACTTGTTGAAAATTTTGCGACCTAGAGTCATGAGGAAACTTGTTGAAAATTTTAATTTTTTTCTCTTATCTTTTTTTTTTCAACATGTGTACAGGAATAGGTTCTTGCAGTTGAGCGGTACTAGTAGTCGTTGAGCTGGGATTGAACATGAATTTCCTCTGCTTCACTTTGATCGAGTTGGTGTCGTTGTTTCTCTGGGACACGGGAGAAGCGGTGAGTAGAAATTTTAATAAAACTAGTGAATTTACAAAGAAAAGTTTGCATTTTGCAGTGTACGATTGACACACTAATAATTATATTTAAATATCCGGATCAGCACCTAAAACGGATGGTTAAAGTAGAAAGGAGTTTTCGAAATAATTACTTGACTAGCTAACAGGAGTTATGGACGATTTTTGTGGCTGAAGTATGTAGAAGTACCTAGATATAAAAAAAAGAGAAAAAAAATACAAGAAAAAAACGCGTGGGTTCAATAAAGGAACCAATGGTTTTGTTTAATGGACTACAGAATGAACTTATTTATTTCATTCCAGGAGTTTATCAACTTCGTTGTTTTTGTCATCGTATCTTGCTTGAGTCGCCTTTTTTGTACTTTGGTGGTAGTTTGAATGACGATTCTGAAATCTTAATATAAAAGTATTTAATCGTTGTACAGTACGTACTTTCAGAAACACTTACGAGTGAAAAAAAGGTTTTATTATTTTTTTTTCTCCAATGAAACTTTTACAGGTTCTTTGTCATAGTGTTTCGATGAATTCTCAATTATACGGGGCTTGAAGGACACATAACTTATGTGTGCATTGTCCTTCAAGCCCCGTAATTGAGAATTCAAGAGCAATCCTCACTATTGCAAGAAATACGTGTTTTAAGTTTTAAGATTATATAGAACCTTATGGTGAAAAGAAATTCAAACTCACTTTGTGATGCTTAGAAATTGGATTTTGGTAGTGGCTTTTTTAGCATATATTTTAAGACTAGTTTTAGTCGAAATCACTCAATTTTCTAAAAAAAAAAAACTGATTTCATGCGCCTTGTCTTCCAAATAATGTACCTTAATTGTCTTCCAAATCATAGAATGTGGAAAACAGTGTTTAAAAGAATTAGCGGCAAAACCCCGCTCTTCCAGTATTTGCCGGACTGATTTTTAAAAAATACCAATGGTCAGGAAAACCACAGTCAAAGAATACCTTATTTTTTAGAGAAAACAATGGAAGCAAAATAGTCTCCACTAATTTCTATCGGAGAGAGCAAAATTTAACATCATGTTTTTTCGAATTTGGTTTTTGTTAATGTTTCAAAAAGAGTCAATCTGACAAGTTGCATGTTGACGGTGAACTAAGTAAAACAAATTAAAGCAAATAATTTTTTTTAGTTTGAAAATTTGTTTTAAACCAATTTCCTCATTTTTCTTTTTAAAATAATCACCTCATTACAATTGAGGGGCTTGAAGGACTATAGGCGCATAGGGGCAGTTTTTGACAAAATTGAGAAATTAATGATTTTAAGTGGAACTAGTCTTAATACGAAGTCTGTGAAAGTTACAATTTTTAAGCATCAAAAAGTCAGTTTGAACCTTCTCTCCGCCTTAAGGATCCATGTGATTTCGAAACTTTCAGCACGTTTTTCTCGAAATAGGAAAAACCGCACTTATACGCCTCGTCCTCCAAGCCCTCAGTTCTAATCAATCTACTCCCTAGTGATTCCTTTCTTTCATTGACGAGTAGATGATGGGACATCCGCCACCCCAGTGGCAGAGCCTAATCGTGGCTCACGATATGGCGACTGACCAGTGCAACGGTATCAGGAGGGGAACACCTCCCATGATCCAAGTGGCCGCGGCCGATACCTGCCGCCAGGCCTTCGTCCAACTGGACATGGCCGCGATGAACACCTGCGCCGGGTGGAAGGAAGCTATGTGTCGCCCAGTTCTAGGACCTACAGGCCAAGAACGCTACGAATGTACCATCAAGATGCCGCGGTGCTGGAACAACCTATTCACAGGGACAAGATCCAGGACCCTCCTCGAATGCACGTACAGGACCGTCGCCGAGATGATCAACAGGAGAAGCCGAAAACGTCTGCGATTTAACACTGATGGTGCCAGTGGCTCAGGGTATGCTAGTGCCAGCGGCTCAGGGTATGCTGGTGCCAGCGGCTCAAGCCGTTCAAGTCCACCGCCACGCCATCAGATTCCTTCAATCCCTCCAACTCCTCAGAATCCCTCAATCCCGTACGATCCTACACCTCTTCGTGATCCGGATTTCACAACAGATGCCTTCTCGCACCAGGATCCGACAAACGGTCGCGGAATAACTCCTCGATACCCTTCAACCCCTGCACCCTCTATGTTCGGGGGAGGTTCGTTTTCCATACCCTCACTACCTCCAACGCCTCAACAATATTCACCCCCTGCGGACCCTACTTTTCTCAGATGATACATTTGGTGTGGATGAAGTACCATACGAAACACTTTTATTCGATGCCGATCCAGCGGAACAACTTCCACCTGCAGGTACGTCAGTGAATGAAGAAATTAAATCATTACATGAGTTCTCTGATTTTGTGCGAGATACTGCGGGCGCCAGTAAAACCAAAATTTCCATAAATATCACAGAAATAGTTAGAAAATTTCCAAAACAATACACCGGAAAAAAGTGAAGTTGATTCAACACATCAGATGTAAAAAAGGATGCTAGAACTTATAAAATGTTGAATTACGCTGCAGCAGTTACTTTAGCATTGCAGATGCAAAACTAACAGATGTGGTGGGTAATAATTCAGTATCTTATTAGTTCTCGCACACTTTTTTGCAAATGTTGCAATTTTTCAAATGTAGGTATCAAAAACAAAAATTGATTCAGAAAAAAAAAAAAATACAAACCAGAAAGGGGACAAAATCTCTCATTTCCTGAGAGTATAGTAATTTCTAATTTGTTCGTCTTTCGATGATGCAAGAGACAGAGCCTTTCATTAGTCTAGTTCAGAGAGGAACCAAACATGCAATTTGGCCTGGAGCGGCGCGGCGCAGAGAGCAATGATGACGAGGACTTGAGATGAAAAGGAGAAGCCCTCAGGGCGCCGGTCAGCATAAAACACTTATTAGCGCCTACAAAACTCCACGAATACTTCACGCATTGCGTCAAACGTAGTGCGGTCAGCAGCGGTTGGCGTGAAACTCATGGTGCCTACAAGACTGCATGAATACTTCACACATTGCGCCGAATACAATGCGATTGGCGCGGTGGCAGAAATTAAAATGATTAAACCAAATTCATGTTTGTTCGTTCATTTCTTATAAATGAAAGGCCTTGTCCCACAGAAATAGGTTTACGGAACTTACTTTTCGTGCAAAGTTCCGTGAAGTTTTGCTAGTCTTGACAGGGCTTTCACAAAAATGTGCCCAACACGAGTAAACGCGTCTTATGCACCCCTCCCCCTCCGGCACGTCACTGTATGGTTTGTATCGATGTTTCAAAACGAATGAGAAGGGGCGGCAAAATACAGGCGGCCCATGGGCGGCAAGTAGGTAAATCCGGCCCTGACCAAGGCATTGTAATTAAAAAATTTTCAACTGTACTATAAGCTGAGGCTTTTCGGTAGCCACCACAAAGAACATCTATCATATCCCGTTATTTAAAATCACAAGAGTAGCGAGCAACGCCTGAGCAGTATGCTACCCCCTCAGCTCTGCAGATCACGCCCTGCCCTTCATCTCCCTAGCATTTCAGTCACGCGTAATTGCCTTTTTCTTTCACACCCGTCATTGTGCGATTATCCCTAAGGCAAAGAGACTTTCCATTAGTATCTTGTTAATAATGGAATATTTTACTTTCGGGTTTCCAACATTCGACTGCTGACCAAGCAGGTATCTACTGGGTGGATGTTTAACAACGTCTTGAGTATTCCGGTTTCCAAACAAACCGAGGTTAAGTGAGATTTTTTGGCTCATGACGTCACTCGAAACTCAATATTCACCTAGTAAGTAGGTCAAAAAAGTGTGATGACTGCCTCTCCCTTTTCCACAAGGTAGCAGCGAATCCCCGAATGTGGAAATTTTCACCTGTCGCCGAGCGCCACAGGATAACTAATCTATTAACTCACTCTGAAAGTGCATGACCATGGATTCTAGCTCAGACGGAAACGCCTGCATGACGTTGTACATAGATACCAAAAAAATAAATCGCAAGTACGTGTGCAAATTACTTGCTATTCTCAAATTCCCATTTTGCCCCTACTCCACTGAAGTCCAAGGTAGTTAAGTCAATCAAGGAAGGAATCCCTAGATCCCCGGTGTCCATTCTCTCGTCACAAAAATACTCCAATTGGACGTATTTCTATCAAACGGAACTATGTGCATTATGACGTGAGCCCTGTCATGCACATATTCTTCTGGGTCTCAGGGCTCATATCTTAATGCACATAGTTCCGTTTGATAGAAATACGTCCAATTACGCTGAGGAAAAAAGACGAGGTGGGCGAAGTCACGTAGTAATTAAATTTATTTTATACATACATTAAGATTATTATCTTTTATTTATTTATGTTTTCACCATTTATTTTATTATAAGGTGCGCACTAGTGTTCATAAACTTTGTGCCTCTGATGATGGTTATTTGCAAAAGGAAGACGTCAGAGAGACCATACAAGTGACGTACACTAATAAGTGTACACTAATACATACACATAATACATACACCATACAATACATAATACATACACCATACACTAATAAGTGTGCAGTTCCAAAGGGACATGGTTAGCTTATTTCTCATTTCTCATGTACATGACCTGGTGCATTTAAACTGGAGCTCGTTTTCTGTCCAAGTAAATGTCAATTTTTTGAAAAATCTAGCGGTGACGGAAAAAGCGGCAATCACCTTTGATCTCAGTTTTGAAAAATACCTAAAATTAAGATCAAGTGATCGGTGGAGTTTTTATTTTTGAGTTTGGCGTATTTCAACCGATCTGCAATGGCATTCAATATTTTATTGTTTAAAAAACCCGTTTTATTCACACACACAAAAAAGCAGGGAAAAATGTTTTTAAGGATTTGTATTGAAGATTAGTAGAAGGAGAAGGTTGGGCTCAGCTAGTAGAATTCTTGGGTACGGGAATATCTACCAGGTGCTGTGTTGGAGGGAAGAGGAAGTGGAAAAATAGGAAAAAACGTTCGAAATAATGCATAGACACTGATTGAACAGCCTACTACGTTACTGCATAAATTTTTGTGCCTATTAATATTCTGCTAATATGTTAGGTACGCAAAGAAAAGGAAAGCGCAAAGTCTCTTCCAGTGATATAGGTAAGTTCGCTCCAACACGTTTATCGATGGCCAAACTACCAAACTATGAAACTATGTGCGTCGCGTCGGCGCAAAGGTTCAAAACTCCTATCACGTTTACTTTTATACCTCATCGTCGTTTTCGCACAAAGTTTTCCTTGGTTTTATCAAATTCTTTCAAAATTGCAGGAATATTTTGCAAAAAGTTCAAATTCTTTTGAAACATAAAGAAGTGTGGAAATGTTCAAACACCGTGCTTTGGTAGTTTCATTTATATTCATAGATTCATAGTGGTAGATATTTTTTCATAGCAGGATTCTTTCGCTTGATTTTCTGAGTTTTTTTCTTTCTTTTTCTCGGGTACACCTGTGCTTCTGAGGACATTATCACCATCACCTGTTATCATTATTGGTGACATCATTGGCGGCCATTATAAGCATACACATTTTTTCTTGATAGCGTTACAATTTACGTCTATAATAGCGCCATCAACAGTTGTCATTCTTGTAAATTCATCACCCGATGCATATGGCTGTATAAGTGAATTTTTCTTTAAACTATTTTTTCCAAGTACATGTCTGTTGCATATGAAGAGCTTACATGTTTGTTGCTTCAGGCCTGTTGATTTTTGTTGTCTCTTTTGACTATAACTTTCCCCGCTAAGATTGTGCCTCAGACTACCGAAGACAAAGTATCAGCGCCTGTATTGTACATTCTTAATTTGAAACTTTAAATATTTTCTAAAGTTTTGATAGGCAAACTTGCCCCAGTATACATTGACATTAAGTCTCCGAACCTAGATTTACTCCTTTTATTTAGACTCTTTAAAAATAAATAAAATTACGAGAACTCCCAAAAATTGTACGAAATTTTACTAAGGTGGTATATTTAACTAATGATTTGATGACAATTAAATACGTAAACACATAGAAAAATTAAAAAACTTAATGAAAGGTACGTTCGGAATTTCTATGACGCACTACTTAGTAGGTAATCTCCTTTGTCAGAAACCGGCCGTTTGCTCGCAGTTAAATGCAGTGTTTAAAAAAGAAATAGTGCGTACGACTACCGGCTGAAGAGACGTGACTCCCAGGAGAAGTAAAATACGTGACGGGACGGAGTGAAATATACTCTCGAAGAAGTATGAATAACACACCTGGTACCTCCTCTAGAGTACACTGAAGAAAAATTCTCGGCGTTTTTACTAAGGTCCGTTGGTACCTTTACCATCTCACTTTTTCTACCATATTGGTCATTTTACCAAGACAGACTGGTAAGCTTACCTAAAAACCGGTATTTTTACTGTTTTTTCAGGTAAGAATACAACTTTTATTGGTAATCGATTCCCGGTATAACTTTGCCATTTTATCTCGGTAATTCTACCACAGTCGATAAAAAATATTGGCGTTTTTACCAAGGTCCAGTAAAATTACCGAGAAAGTTCAATTCCATAAATGGTAATTTTGCCAAGAGAAAAATGGGATCAAGTAGAACCCCGAATTCTTGGCAATTTTACCCTTTTCTTAGTAAATACCCCGAGTTTTTTTTTCAGTGTAAGGGCGTATCTTGATTTCCACATGAGCTCAAAACACTTTTTTGCTGTTAATACAATGGGTGCTGATGCTGTCCGTCCCGCGCAGACGGAAAATGTATACACCTTTTAAAATTTGATGTGCAAGTGAGTGAAGCTTCAAACATTTTAATTTTAAGGAGCAACTTTCCAGTGCAAAGAGCCCACGTGCGCCAATAGGTCTTTTGATACTCGCAAGCAGTTCATGGACCACGTGAGATATCACGAGAAGAAACGTCAAGAAGTGAAACCAACGTGCCCTCAATGCGGGCTCCCCTTCCCCTCGCCGCAAGCCGTGACTTACCATTGGAACAAGGAACACAACCCTCTAGCAGGTTAGTACATTTTGATGCATGAGCAAGTGCCAGGCCGCAAAAAGGGGGGGGGATACTGGGTCCCTGGTACTGGGGCCCGGGCCCCGGCGGGGGCTCGTGTTACCCGTGAAAAACCACTAAGAATTCACATGCAACCCTTGTTTCGTAAGGAAAAGTGAAAAATTTACCCTAAAAATTTCGCAAAAGGTGAATAGATTTCAGAAACACGCTGGGGCACTGTAGAATTCTTCTTACATTTTCAAAGAAGTATACTTCTTGGAAAATTTCTATCTATTTTCGAGATTTTCAGTACAGAGGGATATTTTTAGTAACTGCGTTTCATTTTCTTCCGTCGTCAGATGCTAAGAGTCTCCAGTCTGGGCATCCTCGACTTCAATGGCTCATGACTCAACTCCCTTGCCATAGACAAACGAAGGGGGAGTCCAGGGGGGCCTGGCCCTCATAGAACTGAAAATAGTATCATATGCCCCCCCCCCCCCCAAAAAAAATAAAAATTTTCCAAATGTTTTGAATGCAACAATTCGCAAGTATTTTGTGCTGAAAGTATATTAAAAAAAAATAAAATAAAAAAAAACAATATTATTCCGCAGAAATTGATGGAAAAATTCTTTAGGGAGGCTTCAAAATGCGTCCGATTAGTCGTATAAATTCTAAAATTTCTCAGGGAATGCCCCTTGGAACCCCGCCCCCCACCTCCGTGCTTAGGGCCCGGACCTTAAAACTGGTACGAGGGCCCGAGATGGGATGTGGCGGGCCTGGCAAGTGCTGCACTCTAGTGCTATCCATGGCTATTTCCATTTAAATCTTCCGTCAAATTCATATGGCGCAATGATAGAACTATTTGAACTCTCCGGAATGCGTGAGGTATCACGCCGCATTTGAAGGCGTTATCAAATCAGCCAAGTTCCGATACCCGAATTATCGTTTTGCATAGTTCATATTCTTTTGTTATATTCCGTACCACTCGTTTATTTTTAATCCTCTTATAAAAACTACCCATTTGCTGAATACACCTCTGGCTGGAGCGCATTTTAGCTATGCATTCACGACTACTAAAATGTCAAAGGAAATCGACAAGACTAGCGTGAATGACGGCTATTTCAATTGTAATCTGCCGTCGCATTTCTAAGGCGCAATGATACAACTATTTGAACCCTCCGGAATGCGTGAGGTATCACGCCGCTTTTGAAGGCGTTTTCAAAACAGCCAAGTTCCGATACCCAGATTATCGTTTTGCATAGTTCATATTATTTTGTTATATTCCGTACCACTTATATTTCGTCCGATTTCTGGGGTTATAGAACATTTTGTCAACGATTTTTTGTCCATGCACCTGTTCTTTCTAGTAGTTTAAGTTCACGCATTTTTTCGGGGCTATTTCGCCCAGGAGGTGTTGCACAGTATCATATGAGATTGAAGGCACCCCAACGTATCATGATTGATGGCATATTTTGAAAGCAAAAAGTTCCCTCGCAAAAAATTAAATGGAGTGACGAAGACAAAAAGTGAGCGGTAGTAGAAGAACTTACTGAATCCTATTATCTGAATTCAATAACGTTTGGCATGATTTTTGAACTTCGTCATCCGAGGAAAAGGTGACTTGATCAATCAGAAATATGATCCAATTTACCGCCGAAAGATTCCCTTATGAATCAATAAGAAAGTAATGCTTGTTTAAAGGAATAATGCTTATGTAAAAAGAAAAGCCACTTACTTCAAGCAAAAACCGGCTTTCATTCAGTTACTTTATTATTGATTCAAAATAAAAATTCTTACGGCATACTCAAGAATGTTTCTGTCTATATCAAGTAAATTTTTTCTCTAATGAAATTCAAAAATTATGCTAAACTTATTAAATACGGGTGCTAGGACTTGGTGAGTTTTTGGACTACTGCTTTCTTTTTGTGCCGTAGTATCTTGATTTATTTTGCGAGGAAAACTCCGTACTCTTAAAGGATACCTGTAATTTTTGATACGTCGGAGAGCCTTCAATTCCGTATGATACTGTGCAACACCTCTGTTGCGATCTAGTTGCTTGAAGCGCCGTAGCGCGGCGGGCGAGGGTGACTAGCGCGACACGCGCACTGGCGTCTACAAACCTAACAGGGATACTTCACGCATTGCGCAATGCGTGAAGTATCCCTGTTAGGTTTGTAGGCGCTAGTGCGCGTGTCGCGCTGGCAGCACGCCGCCGCGCGCTGCTCCGCTCTGTGTTGGGCTCTAATATTTAAACTCGCGGAGCCAGCATTTTTCAACTAATAATTTTGAAATGTTTGCACATTCTGCATGGATTATTCTCATTTAAATTGATGGGGAAAACAAATTCATTAAATAAAAATATAATGTGTGTTTTGTGAATATTAAGGTGGCTCCGTGTCAAAATTTCCGTCAACGCTTGGACCAAGTCACTGTTGCTTATTTTACGCGTATGGACGTAAGCTACAGGACAAAACAGGTGCGCGGACAAAGACTCGTTGACGGAATGACCTGAAACCATTTCTCGTCCTCATTGTCTATCAATAAATCTTCAAATTCTGATTAAAATCTTAACCAATTGTCACGCACATTATCCGAAGGGGGGAGAGAGTTTCTGGTTTATTGTAAAATCCAAATTCCATTTTGAAGTTAGAACGAGCACAAAAAATGAGCGAGGCATTCCACGAGGACGAGGAATGGCAAAATAGAGCAGCACTTGCTCATACAACACATTTCAGATGTCTTGTCAAATTAAACAACGCTCAAGGAAATTACCCGATGGCCGTTGAGTGTCAATAAGTGTGTTGTTAAACTCACATGAATTTACTCGGTTTCCAGGACGGCCGCCTTATGAATGAGTCTGTTGCAAAATTAAATCGCTAAAGGAGCGTTCATAAAGCACGTAATCGACTTTTCGGCATTTCTGATCCTTCCCCCTCCCCCTTGTAACGCTTTTGAGACTTAGATCCCTATTCTTTTACATGAAAAAGCAAAATGGTATAACGCACCCCTCGAGCCCTCTCCTATAGCTTTAAGCAATTTATGGACAGCCCCCGTGCTCGGTATTTCCGCGATCAAAATAAGCCCTTCGAAATTGGTCATCAATGCGACTAATGACTGTTTTCGATCAAAATTAAGAGGCGTCTCTACTTTTTGATCGACATTAATCATACCAGATACTCTGTGCGTGATTTGCGGTGGTCAGAAAGCAGAGACACCTCTTCCTTTTGATCGGCAACACTCAACAGTCCCATCCATGGCCCATTTTAATGGGGTAAGTTTGATCGTGGAAACCAAACGAGCGCAACCCATTTCGGCAAATTTTCATTCATCCAGTTTCATATCACACTTATCCCACTCTGTGCCAAACTGGGCATAATTCTTGTTCAACTTTAAAACAGCTTTATGCAGATTATTCTGTGCCGAATCGGTTCATTTTCCCCCCACGCCTTACTTGATTCTGTGTGCCGAACTGCCTCCTCTTTTTTTTGCCGAATTGGGGTAAATTTGCGCAAATCGGAATCAGCCAAACCAAACTCCAGAACGACGATAGAGCGTCTAACCCACGTACAAACTAGAGGCTTCATAGAGGCTCATCGATCACCCCGACTTGCACCGCTGGCCAATGAGAGAGCCAGGAAAGGCATCGATGAACCTCCTTGAAGCCTCTAGTTTGTACGTGGGCTAGACGGTTTAGAGGTGACTGGAGTTCAGATTTGTTAAGGGGGTAGAGGCAATATAGGCATCCACAGATGGGTAGACACTGTGTTGAATCATTTTATATGAATACTGATTATTTTCTATGCGGTCAAACGGATCACACGGACACCGCGCCAAAGCGCGGTATTCCGCTTAATATAGAAACTAGAAAATTGTTGTTCCGACAGATTTTATTATTTTCAGAAAATCTACAAGAACCTAGCATTCTAGCATCAAAACACGATTCTATGACTTGCGCAACTTACTCATTATTGTAACTCTAGCTCTAGTTTCTGGCTTATTTTCGGCTTTTTTTCCCTTTGGATATTAGTAAGGGACTTAGCACTATTCTACTATCCATCTATAGTATCGGGTCATATTTCGACGGTGTAAGTCGGCAATCACATAACTCGTTTACGGTGTCTAAAAATCTCTGCCTCTATGTTATTTTTTTAAAGAAGATCAAACTGACATCATTCCTAGAAGTTTTTGCAGAATTTTCTTCGCACGGAGAAGAAAAAACATGGCAGTTTTAAAGAATTGTCGTTGAGTAGTTTTCCGTTTAAAAAATAAGGTATGACAGGAAGTCTGCGACGTCGCGAACCGAAAACGATTGCTGAATTCTTAAGTTTTTTTTAAAATTTGTTTATACATTTGATAACAATGACGGAATTAGTTAGTTAGTTGGTTTGTTTATTAATTTCGAAGATCAGCAACTAGGCTATTTACACCGGAGACCAGGAATTCATCTTTCATTTTTGTTTAAGTATATGTGTGTATATTCCAGTAAATGTAATGTTAACTTATTTATGTCAAGGCCTCGTGAAAATTGTTGTTGCATACAGTGAAACTTCTACTTTTCCACATTACCTTTCTTTCGTTCCATGCTATCCTGAGTCCTAATAATATCACTTTGTATCTTCTCCTTTTTAAAGCGCCAAAACAACCGGATCCATCGAAATCGTATGTATGCCCTTACGATCATTGCGACAGACGTTATTCAACCGGCTACAGACTACAACAACACCTAAAATCTCACGTAGGAAAAGCAGATTGCCCTTATTGCAAGAAGCACTTCTCAAGTCCATCAGCGATGTATCATCACGTGAGTCAACAACACCCTGACAAGCCGTCCCCCAGTAGCAGGCCTCGCAAGCAGTAGCGACCGCCACACAGTATAGATCGAGTCAATTAGAGAGGTTGGACAAAATTTTTTTGACTAAAACCGCTTATTTTGATATTTATTTCGTCTAATGGACCACTTAGCCTTACGAATTCAAGAAATCTGATACATGTTTCTTGACCAGGATTTCACGTACAGCACGATTCGCGCAATGAATATAACTGAAATCAACTCTTAACGAAGATATTAACGTTTTTATTTCACATTGGTTACGAGGAATTTGAACTGCCCGCTCACAAGAAACTCAAAGCTCTACGTGAGTCAAATCGCGCACTACAAAGGTTTCAGCAAGCCTCTCAATCGAACAATGTTCATTTCCCACCGGGTGTTGTTCAAACTATAAGTAATGTGCTATAGCTGAGCCAAAGCGTCAAGATTGAGGTTGTCAAATTTTTATATTGCAGAGACTGTCATGATAACGTTTAGCGCGGGATGTAAATCATGTACAGCATTGAGTTTTCATAAGTGGGTGGTTTGAATTCACGCATCAAGAATCATTAAATATTTTCGTAAGGAATTGATATCAGTAATTTTTGTTGTGCGCATCTTATTGTTTTACGTGAAATTTTGGTTAAGGAACATGGCTCAGAATGCTGAAATTTGTGCCTTGTCTAGTGGTCCATTTTAGGTTTTCAGGGGTGTTTTTCTGAGAAAATTTCACGAGGAAACCAATGACACCACTTTTAAAACCGCAAAGTTTTGTTTGAACTGAGTTATAAGCTTTTAAAGTCTCTAAATTTTGTTCGACCTCTCCCACTGACTCGATCCACCGTGCGCCATCGGGCGGGAGGGTAATGGGGGTAAACCTCGCCCTTCTCAGATAGACACTCCGGAAAATTTTTATAATGAAGCTCTTGCTCAAACCTTTTTTTTCTTCAATTTCATAACATCTAATTGCATTTGTAAGAAAATAAATGTGGTCGCATCTCTTGCTCTCTCACTTATTTATTACCCTCAACTATTCGAACCACATTTTGAAATTAAGAACTACAGTTTCTTATATATTCGTAAAAGCACTTATGTGCATAGGAAAACTTATGGTACATATGTTATTTCTAAACTGAGCTAGGAGTTTTAGTTTCTATAGCTGCGTACATACGAAATGCGACTCGCAATAATCATACAAGAATTTGAATAAAAACTTCGAAAGGCGCGTGTTATTTTTATCTTTTTAAATTAAAAGTTTATCGTTTCAACATATTTTATGGCATGCCACATCCATGGCAGAAGTTCTAATAAAATCAAGAAATTTCGTGAATTTCAATTTTTTGCGGTTTCATGAAATGCATCTCTGGTCCAATCTCCCTACTGATTACTGATAACACCCATATTGTTAAGTCCGATCTCCAAGTGAGGTGATTTTGAAGTAAATCGGATGAAACGCCTAGCCAGTGACCGACTAAGCGTTGTGGATCATCAACTGTTGAGGACCAGAACTGTTTGCGCCGTTGTTATTGCGCCTTCAAATTGCGATGATACCACAGTGGATTCATAAATGCGGATTTCAATATCCGAAGACAAACCATTCGTAATTACATAATTACTCACGAGGCAACCAACCATTGAAAAAAATTCTCGTAACATTTTATGCTACATATGACTTGAATTTATTTCTTTCGGCAAAATTAAGAAGACATGGAAAAGATAGTGGACGCCACCGTGTTTGAGATACATGCGTGTTTTTCTAGCATATCTGGGCTGCGTTGGTTTTTTTTTAAAAGACGCCGATGACAACGCACGCATCATTCGTAAAATTGAAGCATTCGCTGAAATGGCCTTGTTTTTTGCCCAGCCTAGGTCCATGTGATGGATCGTATGCTCCTGCAAAAAATTGGCAAATTTACTCATTAAAAGGAACCAAGCGTGCTTATCCGTATCATGCTATAAATATAATGCCGTGCTAAAGAAGAACGCCGTATGAGCATTCGAGAGTTGCCAAACCTTCGATAAAATGTTTATTTTTGAGGAAAGTGATAAATACATTCCGTTGGAATTTACAGGAACTTTAGGTGAAATTGCGTACAAAACTATCTGAAAAATTGGAGGGAAAATATTCGTAAGTGTACCAGGAAATTTGTGCGTTATCAAAGGAAATTTGGCAACACCTGCCGGTTCATACGGCGTTTACCCTTAGCACGGCAGTACGTATCGATGATTTTCATCTGAGATCGGGAGAAAATACACTCTTCAAAATAAGGAACATCTGGTTCCAAATTACTTTTTTTCAGTCGGAAACTCATTAAGTGGTTACAAAAATGATTTGTATGATTCTTTCGTGACCAAGCTTAGTCATCTAGACAGCCAGCCAAAACTGCATAATTGTTTTTTACGTCGACGTATACAGACCTCTATAAATACGGCTGTTTTGAAAACATGCATCGTACGTGATAGGGACTCAACTGCGATATAATGATAGTGTAATATCGTTCCTCCTCAGTTAGAGCGTCTTTTCAATTTAGCAGCGTTATGACTTTAATCGGAAACCTGCTTGTTGCTTGCCTTTTAGTCTTAGGCGCAGTTTTCTGCGACAGTGGAGGTAAGTTATTTTTCACTTATTGTTTATTTTTCGGTATTAAACTGACCCGTGCTGTGCTTTTTCATCAAAAAGTCTGCTACAAATACGAAATTTTTCAACATGATAGTATCCTGCGGATAAAATTATACGAAAATCGCGCTGAGCCCATCCCAAATGTCTAAAACACACTCCAGAACGTATGAATTAGGTAGGTAGACAGTATAGTGCATTTTCAAATCAAACGCAATTGATCGATAGCACTTTAGTCCAACAAACCGTCAATACTTTTAACAATCTTAACATTTTCTCTTATCCTCTCATTTATTTATCAAGTAAGCAAGACGAACAGTCCCTTAAATTGTTATAATCTCTCACATACCTATAGGATTCCAATCAATTTGAAGTATTTATTTTTGCTTGTAAATTCGAATAAGGAGAAAACCAAAAATGTTTGTTTAAAACGGCTGAACCCATACGCTCGAGAGAGATTATTTATGACAGGTTGAGAAGTTAAAGTAGTTTTTTCATTTAGATTGCGTCTGTTAATAATTCACTACATCTCAAGCGAAACCTGATTGCTCTACTGGTTAGGCCTGGTTCCCGGTCCAGGTAGGACTAGGTTCATATAGGATGAGGCTGGATCCTAACTCCAGCGTAGGGGGCCCCGCCTGAACCCGATCCAGGCCTGCCCATATGATGTTAAGGTAAAGCAACTGAAGCTACCCGTGTAGGTCGTAGCCTTAAACTCGTTTTTTCCCGTGGATGGCATTGGCATCATTTAATGGAAGAAAGTTTTACGAATGTTAAAATATGCCCAGCCAAATGAAACTTATGCCGTTTTGAGGTTTTCAGCTCAATAAATGTGGTTCTGATGAAAAATTTGCAACAGATTTGGTTCTGCAAATCGACTTTCCTCGTCTGAATTTTCCGTCTGACATGCAGCATTGCAGCGTGAGAAGAAAAGTTATATGAAACGGGCTCTCGAGTCTAGTCACTTTAACTGGGGGGTATGGATTCTGTCGACATGCATCGATCGAAAACTAAGAACGTGAACCGACCGACTTAATTCGATCGATTCACGGGTTTGTCGAACGATTCACGGATTTGTCGATCAATTTCCGGTTATCGATCGAATCACGGTTGTCGATTGAATCACGTCGATCGGTTCACGTCTTTATTTTTTGACCAATCCACGTCGATCGAATCAAAACCTTTTTTTGTTTTTTAATAATTGGTCGATAGGTTCGCGTTGATCGATTCACGTTTTTATTTCTTAATCGTTTCATATCGACCGAATCCATACCCTCCAATGGGCTTATTGTAAATTTTTGCTAGAGCAAAAATAAGAGTTGTTACTCATTGAAAATGTCTCAAAAATCACGATGAGCTCATCGGCAAAGCGTGAAATGCACTCCTAACTTCACAATTTGCATAAGAAAGCGTTTTTTTGCGCTTCCCGCCTCAAAAACGATACCACGGCTCAGGTAAACATTTCGTTAAAGGAGTCATTCCATCCAACCCCTGCTCACAAGGATATTACGCAATGTTCAACATAACCGCCAATACACATGTGATGGGACGATGATTCTAACCACCTGATAACAATCGGCGTGTTTACAATAGACCACTAGACAAGGTACGAATTTCAGCATTCCGATACATGTTTCTTAATCAAAATTTCACGTAGAACACAATGCGGACAACGAAAATTACCGAAAGCAACTCCTTACGATGATATTTAATGATTCTTGATGCGTAAATTCAATCCACCCGCTCATGAAAACTCAATGCTCTACGTGATTCACATCACGCGCGAAACGTTATCATGACAGTCTCTGCGATATAAAAATCTGGCAATCTCAATCTTGACGCTTTGGCTCAGCTATAGCAAATCGCTCATAGTTTGAACAACACATGGTGGGAAATGAACATTGCTCGATTGAGAAGCTTGCTGAAATCGTTGTAGTGCTCGATTTGATTCACGTAGAGCTTTGAGTTTCTTGTGAGCGGGCAGTTCAAATTCATCGTAACCAATGTGAAATAAAAACGTTAATATCTTCGTTAAGAGTTGGTTTCAGTAATTTTCGTTGCTTGAATCGTGTTCTACGCAAAATTCTGGTTAAGACACATGTATCAGATTGCTTAAATTCATACCTTGTCAAGTGGTCCATTTACATTTACATTTTTCCCGCGTTGTTAGATATCCGCCTCGATTGACCTCGTGCTCTCCTCAACTTGCGCGCGGAAGCGTCGGCCATGTAGAGCAGGGATTGAATGGAACGACTCCTCTAACGAAATGTTCACTTGTGCTGTAATATCCTTTTTGAATCGGGAAGCTTAAAAAAACCCAAAATTTCTTACGCAGATTGTGAAGTTGGGAGTGCATTTCAGAGTTTGCTAATGCGCTCATCCTGATTTTTGAGACTTTATCTGTAAGGGACGACTCTTATTTTTGCTCTAGCAAAAGTTTGCAACAGGCCCATTCAACCGGGTGTTCCTCTTTTAGCGACTGGCGCATATGGCGGTGCGCTCAGGCCCCACCAGAGCGCCTCACTGATGCTATTCCAACCGTTCCCGTTCCTGGTTACACCAAGGCTCCTTGTTAAGTTGTAACCCTTACCACTGGTGTGAGCGAGTTGTGGTCAGAGAACAGAGACCTTAAGCTCCACTGGCCTCTTGGCGACAGGTGGAAGCTTTTACTTTCGAGGATTCAACAGTTCCTAATGGAAAATTATAAGGGAGTAACAGTCATCACCTTAATTTCGGCTGTTGACCTACCTACATGGTGGATGATTTCAGGTGACGTCATAAGCCGAACAATTTCCCGAAACTTCGGCCACTTTCGACTTGTTTGCAAAACGAAACTGCTAACACGTTGTTGAACATCAACCATGTCTAGGTAAGTCAACAACAGAATGCTGATGTCCCGAAAGTAAAAGCTTCCACCATGGCCAAGATACCAGTGGAGGGTCTCTTTTCTCTGGTTGTGGTCGATATGTGTGGCAAAGCCTATTTTCGATCATTCTCGGTGTAAGTTTTTCTGTAATTTATTGTTGCCTTCAGTTCGCGATTACAGTATATTATGCATATGCAGTATGCGCAGTATGTGCAGCGATGGAGTTCCCATCTTTGTTAGTTTATATCCTTTCTATTCTAATAAAATCATTTTTAAGACGCTCGTTGGACGGGGTGAGGAAGGGGAGTAAGACGGTCGATGGACAGGAGCGAGGAAGGGTATTTCAATGGTCAGAGTTTTAGAGTGACTCTTTGCTTTCAGAGGCCTTTGTTTGGTCACGGATAGCTATATGTGGCCCTGTTATGATCGACATCCAAAAAAGGGAATCAAATTCAGAGTAAGGAGAAATTCATTGAGAATATTGTTTGGCGGGAAATTTTTCTTTCAAACATCGTTTTGTTATTCAATTAAAATTATTCGCTCATAAACCGCTAACGGGCGATTTCGACGATTTCAGTGCCCGCAGAGCTGCCTTTGAAGGCCGTTTTGCGGCCAGGTTGCATCTAAACTACGGCAAAACATGCCCCTAGTTGCAGTTGCACCTAAACTACATCATTTGAACTTTAAGTCTTGAACTATCATAATATCAATTTGTTTGGATATTTCGGGCGACTATTCCTGCAAAAATATCTGCGAATCACTCTTCCCCTGTATTTTGATTTTTCCTTTCTCCTGGAGAATTACTAATGTATTTTATCATGTATTAGTTCATGTATATGTACTTGTATCAATGTATTTTCCAGCTACAGCGCCGCCGGAGCATGAGACGGCTTGCACCAAACATTGCCACGAGGAAGATGGTTATATCAAGGATGATTCAGGCGAACGTCAGTGGATCTCAGCTCCAGACGTTGCGCACCAGGATACGAAATCAACATGCCACTGCAAGCCCAGTCCAAAGCTACTGAAGGTTTTAACAAAAATGAAGAATATTGCTCGATTTGTAACGCCGTTGAATAAACAGACCGTGCGGGCAATCCGGGATGCTTTGCGCCAAAACGGTATCAAAATTGAAGGCTCAAAGGCAACCAAACATGGAGGGTTAGAGACTCTGGAGCAACCATCATCTAAACATGGCCGAAAGCGGGAGCATGTGTCCAAGTTTATTCTAGGCGATGAACCACATAAACTTGACCTGAACAAACAGCCATGGGTGAAGAAGTACGTGCCACTATCTCGACTTAGAGATATAGCGAAGGAAGAAAATTGCAACGAGAAGTGCCGTCAGAAGGATGGCTACGTAGAGATTAAGAAGGATGAGGGTAAACATCCATCATTGAAGCGTGAGTATGAACAAGTGTACATCATGGTCGGGCATGTGGAGGATAGTGACGAAGGACGAAAATGTGTGTGTAAACTCAACGACGCCCTGCTTACACAGCTGATGAATAAAAGCATGGGTTTGGACAAAAAATTCAAAAATGCGTACGCACAAGGTGCCCTTTATGGTCATGTATTTTTGGCAAACCATGATTTCAAAGTCCGAGGATTAAAGGGTTCCACTGCAGAGGAGCAGCAGATCACAGATGAAAACACCCTCCACCTCTCGCCAAACGAAAGTAAGGATGAAACAGCCGTCACTGCACAGAGGAAGCTTACCGCAAGTCCAAGTCAAACCACCCACTACTTTTAGACAAACCACAGTAAAGGAACGGCTACCATTAGTATCCCTCGCTTACTCGCAATTCATATTTGAAGTAGAGTCCCTTTATACCCAGAGTTAAGACAACTCACTTTTGGTTGGGCCAGGGTTGGGCTGAAAGTGGCCTAAAAAAAAATCCAATTCTGATTGGTTCTCGCTCATGGAGGCCGAAACGAGTGCACCAAGATGGCGGTACCTCGAATGTGAACAAGAATAATGAAAATATTACCTAATTGTGGTTTATCAAGAGTAAATTGTTATTTCCATCGGTCCAAAATGAATACTATAGATTAAGAAATTATTCACAAACCAATCCCATTTTCTTTTTAATTGATCAATTTGTTGATGTTGTTGTTTTTGTGTGACAGACATCGCAGGATTCCTGATCCTTATCCCTCAATATCGTTCGTTTGGGTGCACTCGTTTCGGCCTCCATGGCCAGCCAAGGCCGGCTGCCAGTCAGCTGATAATCGAGTTGTCTTAACTCTGGGTATAAAGGGACTCTAATTTGAAGGAATAAAAGTATTCAAGGTATATTCAATGCACCATACTGATCTCTTGCGCCTTGAAACAACAGCGAGCAAATGGAAAATTTTTGCTTTGACCTCAGTTTAGCCTTCACTCATCCCGATTCTTCTCTGACCATAAGCAGAAGGAGGAACTTATTGTGTGTGTGTGTGTGGGGGGGGGGGTGGCAGAAAGACACTTTATCGAGGGGGTGGGGCTCTGGTTGGAACTACTTTTGCTCCACACTGGGGTCCGGGAGCTCTCGTTGGGAAAATTTAGAGAAATTGAGTCGTCTTCAAAGCAAGCGTGATTGCGTAGGAGTCGCGAACAAAATGATTTATCGTTGAATGAATGTTCATGATCGAGTAAAGTAAACTGATTGCAAACTTCAACCGAAAACGAGGAAATAATTTTTCTTATGAAACCGCTCAACAATCAACCTACCCTACCCGTAAGTGATATCATCTGCAATGCTATGCGTTTTGGGCACACAGAAAACAAAAAAGATTAGAAATTAACAATGGGATTTAAAGCAAAAATACTTGTGAGCTACCATTCGGTTGTTGCAGTTTTGGAGTATGTATGAGATCAAGGAAATCTCGATCGCAAACGATTTCAGATATTTTCTGGCTTGAAACGAGAAACATTTATGTTGAACATTTTCCGAGTTCTCATTATTATAATATTATTATTATAATAAGAACTTGGAAAATGTTCAACATAAATGTTTCTCGTTTCAAGCCAGAAAATATCTGAAATCGTTTGCGATCGAGATTTCCTTGATCTCATACATACTCCAAAACTACAACAACCGAATGGTAGCTCTAAACAACTATCGAGAGAAGTCAGTTACTTAGTTACTAAATCTAATCCCTATACATATGATAAAAAAGGAAAATGTCTCTATAAAACATTACATAGTGGCACATCCGGTCACTTTTACATATATATTTCACCAATTTCCTACAGCAGAAAATCACTGTAAAAAATATTGTGAGCAAAGTTCACAATATTTTTTACAATGATTTTCTGCTGTAGGAAATTGGTGAAATATATATGTAAAAGTGACCGGATAAGCCACTATGTAATGTTTTATGGAGACATTTTCCTTTTTCATCATATGTATAGGGATTAGATTTAGTAACTAAGTAACTGACTTCTCTCGATAGTTGTTTAATTCAAATCCAAGGATATTTTGGTGCACAGTTTACCAGTAGTTCCCATTTATAAATGAAATTAACCAAATTTTAAACACCTGCAAAGTCTCAATTCTATGTATACACGTTTTACCCGTATAGTAACTCATTCTGTGTTTTTTTTTATTATTTTAAAGTATTTAACATAGCATTCATTACCTTGTGCTATATTTTAGAAATAGCAGACTCGCCGTAAGACGTTTTAGAACATGCACAAAAATCTGTAGCACTCGCGGTCTGAATTATATTGTTTGAATAAATTAAGTGCACAAGTCTGTATTGACCATTATTCTCGCGTTGCTGCATGACTTTATACCATAAGCTGGAAATTCAATTCGACGTATTTCTGCCGGACAGAACTATGTGCATTAAGTCATGATCCCCGAGACTTATTAGAATATATGTATAACACGCACATAGCTCCGTTTGGAAGATCTACGTCCAATTACAATCGAGATCAGGGTAGCCCTAAAAACCAACAAAAGTCCACTTTCAACCGCCCTAAAATGTTTTAGATGATGACCTCCATCTCTTCCTCTCATAATTTAGAATTTTTAGGTTTTAGGGGAGGGGTACCTGATTCTCGCGCTGACGCGAACCGGCTCACAGTGGATCAATTCAATGTGAGAGGTCGGACAAAATTTGGAAACTTTCAAGCTTATGAAGCTCTATTAAGGTGATTCGATGGACGCCATATTTTGTGTCAGAACGGCATGCGATATATCGCATCAATTGGCTCCATTTTTTCAGCTACTCGTAATTTTTCTCCAATTTTGAGATCGCAATTCTGTTGTTAAGAGACTAAAGCACTCACTTACCAATTTTAACAAAGAAATTCAACGTACTAAAGGCGTGGTTTTTTCAGAGAGAAAACATCGCATTCGATACTGATATCGAGACTGCACTCGAATGCAATATTTTCTCTCTAAAGGAACCACGCCTTTATTACGTTGAATTTCTTTGTTCAAATTGGTAAGTGAGTGCTTCAGTCTCCTGACAACAGAATTGCGATCTCAAAATTGGAGAAAAATGACGAGTAGCTGAAAAAACGGAACCAATTGATGCGATATATCGCATGCCGTTCTGACACAAAATATGGCGTCCATCGAATCACTTTAAATCAAGACTTTAAGATTTTAAAAATGGTTCTATTAGTTTTCTGGTGACATTTTCTCTTGGGAGCATACCTCTCAAAATCTAAAATGTGGTGAATTAAACACCAACATTTGCAGTTTGAGTCAAAAATTCGATGTCCGACCTTTCTGATTGACTCGATCCACTGTGCGCCGGTCTTCATATTTTTTCACGCAACTGCCATCACGTCCTCTAAGAGTTTCTGCACCCCTTGGCTTCGACCATTCAGGAATATTTGCAAGATCCTCTACGTCCCTTTTCTTAACTCGACGAAATTCCTGCTTCCTCTACGTTAACAATATCAAGTGTTTAATACTCTGCAGTCGTCTATTCCACATTATCCACCCTATACCATTCCTTACATCTCGCGGCTGCGTCTCGCAATCGGTTACCCGTTTTGGGAACCTGCTCCTGATTGATCGTTCCAGAGCGTGGCTACGTGTTCAACAATCTTGTAGGGCCAGTTATTGCCGCGGCGTTGCGTATTTTCCGCAGGGACAAGGATTGGCTGCGGCCGTAACGGAGTTGGTAACACTGCTTTCCTTCCATTTGAATTCAGTATGAAAAAAATCGACTCTACAGCAGTGGCATGGCGTGCTTTTTGATCCATCTATATTTCCCCATTTGCAGCTGTGGTAAATAATCGATTATTAAGGTGTTCGCTGCGAACACCCTGTTTATCGATAGTTTTCCATAGGTTTAAATGGCAGATCAATCGATACATCGCAAAGCACGCCACGCCACTGCTCTACAGGTGAGGTGGACAATAATTATCGATTGTTTTGCAAACATTGATGAGAATTGATGAGCATAACGAATGAGATCTTACGTTAGGTTAAGTCGCCATCTTTGGAGAATCGCCGATGACAGGTGTCAAACCGGGTCGGGTTAAGTAGGTCCAAAGGATGTAACTCTGCTTTAGGGGATTTTTTTATGGTTCGTATACATTGGCGGATCCAACATCGTCTTTTCTCCATTTAAACCCTATGGAAATGTATCGATTTCTGGAGGGGCCAGATGCTCCGACAAGAATCGATTATTTAGCATAGGTTTAAATGGAGGAAATCTAGTATTGCCAAATTGCTGGATCCGCCTCTGTTCGTATATTCATATTCGTTCCTAAATCGCTAAGAATTTCTTAACCAATGAATCTCTTATGGATGAAGAAGACCTTAACTTTTAAGGACTGACTATGAATACGATTCTTTAACTTCATTTCTTGATTTAAACACAACGGTAAAAATTGCTGAAAGTATAAATGTACTTTTCATCTCTCTCTCCCCCTCTGCCCCCTCCCTCTCTCTCTAGAGCCCAGTTTTGCTGATACTGGCTGATACCTTGCTCATATACAATCATGAAGTGAGTAAAATAAATGTCTAGTTAAAACTTAGAACTTTTCTTTCCTACAACTTACCCATACAGCCCACCCTCTCAACTGTTTTTCAAATCTGAAATGTGTATGATCAAGCTACAATGAAGGTAAGTGCGCACTGCGCACCTCCAGTTCTTACCCACGTATCGCCACCGTTCCGTTTTATTGTGTAGGTTTGAGCGATTCAGCATTATTTTGACAAATCAGAAATTTCTATTTCTGGATTTAGTATGAGAGATCTTTATGCTAAAACATCTACCTCCATTTCAAAAATTCGACATTTACAGCTCTCGTAGCTATCACGACGCGACAGTCCGAATGGCGCAGTCTGGCAGTACGGTCAGTGGCGTGGCGTGAATTGCGACATATCGATTGTTATGCTATTTATACCTATGGTAAGGAATCGATTATTAAGGTGTTCGCTGCGAACACCCTGTTTATCGATCCTTTTCCATAGGTTCAAATGGCAGATTAAGCGATTTATCGCAAAACACGCCACGCTCCTGGGTGGAATTAGTCTTCTCCGCATCAAGATCACGGCTCTCATCGATACGACGAACGAAGATAGTATGAATGAGCGACAAGATAAGTGAGAGTTGTGAGAAAAAATACACCGCCCCGGCCGACTGCGACTCGGGCCCCGAGAGGAAGGAAGAAAGGAAGGAAGTGTCAAAAAAGCGTGAGGCTCGCCGCTGGGGCGAAGGACGGCAAGGGGACCCCGAGAGAAAGGTAGTCCCAGCCGCTTGTCGCACAGGCAACAAACTGGCGAACGTCTGGGCAAAATCATCCTCTCCGAAAGACAAGGCAAAACGGCCGCTCAAGAGATGGGCGTAGAGTCTTTCAATGTATTTCATCCTCAGAGGGCCATTGACTATTTAAAATGGACCGCGCTGAGCAGAAAGGAACCAAGCCACATCAGCTATTGTTTAATTTATTTGGGCAATTCAATTTTTTACATGAAAAAGGTTGTGCAGATTTTTGTGCTGATTTCAGTCTTGTAGGCGCCATGCGTTTCACGTTCACCGCACTGTGTTCGGCGCAATGCGAGAAGTATTCATGCATTCTTGTAGGCGCTATCCGTTTCTCGCTGACCGCAATGACCGCGCTGTGTTTGATGCAATGCGTGAAGTATTCGTACAGTCTTGTAGGCGCTGATATGTGTTACATGCCGATCGCCGCGCCGATGGCTTCTCCTTTTCAGCTCAAGTCCTCGTCATCATTGCTCTCTGCGCCGCGCCGACGTTCCAGGCCAAATTGCGTGTTTGGTTTCTCTCTTAACTCGACTAATCTAAGGTGCTGTCTCTTGTATCACTGAAAGAAGACCAAATTAAAAATTACTACACTCTCAGGAAATGAGAGATTTTGTCGCCTTTTCTAGTTTGTAATATTTTTCTAAATCCGATTTTTTTTTTTATACCTACATTCAAAAAAATCGCAGGATTTGCCGCCCTCTAGATTTGCCGCCCTCTAGATTTGCCGCCATGGGCCGCGGCCCATGTGGCCACCCCCTTGATCCGGCCCTGATTGCAAACGGATACAATTGGACGTATTTCTGCCCAACGGAGCTATGTGCATTATGATGTGAGCCCTCTTATGCATAAATTCTTATGGGCCTCTGGGCTCATGTCTCAATGCACATAGTTCCGTTAGGCAACAATGCGTCCAATGGAGATGTTGCATGTGTGAGGAATTTGCGATTTGACTGTTGATTCGTATGTAAAAGTTCGCGAGAAACACGATGGTGCCATTGGTTTTCTCTGAAATCAACTCCCAAGCTCAAAAAAAGCTCTCAAGTTGAAGCCGAAATGGAGGGGATATCCCACGCTACCCTGAGAGTCCACGTCTACATCAAGACAACCTATCCATGCAAAGATAGGGAGCAAATACATTGACAGGGCTGCCACTTTATTTGGGGACTCTAAAACTGAGAACACGGCAACCCTTCTAATGTATTTGCTCCCTATCTTTGCATGGAGAGTTTGTCTTGATGTAGAGGTGGACTCTCAGGGTAGGGTAGGATATCCCCTCCATTTCGGCCTCAACTTGAGAGCTATTTTTGAGCTCGGGAGATGATTTCAGAGAAAACCAGTGGCACCATCGTGTTGCTCGCGAACTTTTACACAAGAATCAACGGTCAAATCGCAAATCCTTCACACATGCAACATCTCCATTGTTACATACCTGCGAATTTTAAAGGCACGAGTAAGAACTTCACGCTTGATCGTCGGCGAAGGTGCATTTGCCCACTTAGCGGCAGAAAGGTCGCTAACGAGTCGTCTGATGAAGCTGCACTGAAACCCGACAAATCCCCCGGCGCTATCAGGCAGGGGGCCGCCGGGGGGGGGGGGGGAGCGCCGGCCGCGTCTGGACGGGAGCCGCCGTCGACTCCTCAGTCTCGACCGTCGGCGTCGCCCAATCGCGTCGCGACGATCCGCATCAGCGGCACGAAAGGATACTGATAACACGTTGCGTGTTTTTCGTCGCTCTTGTTCTCGTCGATTTTGAATTTCCTCAATTTTTTTTTTTTTTGAAAAAAATTTGTCGGAAAGCTCCGATCGCTCGTGAAGGTTCTCGTTGTTAACTCAGTTCAGTGTACTCACATTCTTGGTTTCGAATTTTTCGCACCCACGTGGGTTGCTTTGGTGATAGTGTGTGTGTGGTACGACCGAGTTCTGGATTCCGCCTGTTTATTGGGATTTCCACTTTGAACGTTAGTATAATTATTTTTGAAACGAGGGAAGACAGCATGATCCGGAGAATGGCTGCATGGAAGACGTGAAAATATAACGCGGGGACGCTTTAAACCTCTATCGAAGTTATTTTTGAAGAGAAAGTCCAAAGATAAATTTTCAGAAAAAAAGTGAAACGTAGCTTAATTTTTGTTTATTTTATTTTTAAATTTAAATTTGAGTTTTACTATGCGTCTTTGCAGCCTTTCCAAGGATTATGTTGTATTTAACTGTGTGTTTTTAGACTGGTTCAGGTGTTTTTGATCCTATTTTGTTAAACACAACATATGTTTGATCTTTATAAAGGTTTACTTCAAAATGAATGCTACACCAAGATTCTTCGTTTTTATCGAGTTCATTTCCCGAACTTACTTTGTGCACATGTTGGTTCATTAAGGCCTGTATCGATGACCTCCTCATGTTCAACCTCTTTGTAAAATTTTCCAGGCACTCAAAGTACTAGTTAAATTTCGACCAAAAGTTAAGATTTTTGTTCCAAAATATTTCACCGGGATAAAAATTGTCATTTGCATGGTAGATTTAAGAACTTATGCCCTAAAATTTCATTCAAAATAGCTTTTCAAGTTTTGCCTTGTCAGAAATGTTGTATCAAGGCATGTAATAAAATCGGGCATAAGTAAGATCATCACAATTATTTTGGAATTTATTGGATCAAGTAACATTATTCCATGACGCACGAAGATGAATAATCAGTTAAATATGTAAGGATAACCATGAATTTTGGTCTAACATTTAAACATCTTTTATGATATGCATGTACCTAGTTAATATGCCTCAATCATAACCGTCCGCAGGGAATTTAAAACTCAATGCAGTTGGAGAAAAAGTTTTCGTGAAAATCTTTTGCGCCAGGCGAAATTTAATAGAAATTTTGACATTTTTTAGAAAAGGAAATACATTTCAGAATACCAAAAAATAGGGTGATCCACTATTTATCAACAAACTGCATAGCATTTTCATCCTACAGTCCTAAATATGACATATCACAATTTTTAATAGCTTTTCCTGAAACGGACGATTTCCGAAACTGAGACTTTCGCATCGTTTTATCATTGGTTTTGCTTTGCAGTTTTGGGATTCTCTATGTTGAAATTCTCGTAAAAGTCTACTCTAAGCATCATTTCTATAAGCTGTTAGATGGATACAAGTTTGGTGACGTTTATCTGGCTGGTTGTTTTTTTTTGTCGCTGCGTTCAAGTCTCTGACGTTTTATAATTTGGAATTTTCATGAAAAACACTCTGTCTTCGATAAAAACTGGTTGGAGGTAACTAAAGCACGGAGAAAAACACACATTGGTATAAAACTGTTGAGCTTAGGTAAAGCCCTGAGCAGCTACGTAAATTGGATTCTTAAAGTTTTAGGGCTAGAATGGTGGATGCATCGTGTAATTGAAACCCACAGTCCTCTTAAGAGGTTATTTAGTGTCCGTGGACATCAAGGCTTTCAAATGTTCAAGAATTAAGGTCAAGAAGAATCTGTTTATAGGCGGATCCAGAGTTTTCGGGGAGGTTGGCGGAAGGCGGGCACATGGGGCTTCGCTCAGAAAATTTTCGAAATTTTGAAACACCTAATATGAAGATTGAGTCGATTTTGTCATGAATAATTGCCAAATATGAGTATCCCTCCTTCCTCTTTCCTCCGTTCCTTCGTCCTCTCTGCCTTCCCTTTTTCTTCCACCTTATTCGGGCGAACGGTGGGGGTTATGCCCCCTACTCCCCCCCCCCCCCGGATCAATCTGTGGGTCTGTTTCCGCAGATCTACTCGCCAGCTCCGCGAAAATTTGGCGCCACCGCCGGGACTCGAATCCGTGACCATGCTGTTAGTCTTTTGTTAGAAGCGCACCAGGCAATCCTTTCCGGCCTCATCAAATCTCAATCGCCTAACTTATGGTGTCAATGTCTAGGAATGCTATGTCTAAGATTTATCAGGGAATCAGGAAATCAGGAAATTCTTTAGAGAATTGGTGCTAAAATTTTGGAGTTTTTTGTTTGATGACTCTAAGATTAAATCAGCTTTTAATAAATAGTCGGACACTTTTGATAAAGTTGAGCCTTGTCCGAACTTTGGAGTATTTTTTTCTCAGTGACCGGGCCTCACAAGAAGATGATAGGGAATCCTGGATTCCCATATTTCCTTCAAGGAACTCTTTCCTGGAAATAATGAAAATTACGGAAAGATCTAGGAGTGAAAAATCAAGAATTGCATACACAAGGGCGTAACTTTAACTTAAAAAATCCAACAAATTCCAAATTCAACTTTTCCCCCTCTTTTCTCCACCCCTCCGCAATAATTTTGTCACCCCATAAATTGCCGTCCTTTGTAACTACCGTTAATTTCACAATATTCCTCTCATTTTGAAAGGTACAGCTGAGTGCTAATATTTTAGATTTTTAGCTTTTCATTGTTTTTCATCCGACTGCGGAAGGCTGCGTTTTCAGCCGAAATAGACCGTGGATCGGCAAGGGGTAACCCTCTCCACCCCGCAGGAATTTTGAAGATGGTGATTTTCTCGAAGTCCTTGACTAGTAGTAGTGCTCTTAAATCAAGTCTTTTCGAGAAGAACGGGAAAATTCGCGGAAAAGTCGGAATTCTAAGGAAGTATGGTTTTTTTTTGGGGGGGAGGGGTGCTTACTTCCCCCTACCATGATCAAATTCGTGTAAACAAAAAAATCTTATTCTACTAGTCGAGAGCTTCAAGAAAACCACCATCTTCAAAATTCCCGTGGGATGGGGAGAGTTACTCTTTGCTGGCCACGGTCCAAAAAGTTTTATTGCCATTTGTATAAAAAAGCCTTGTTACCCGCTGTTTGAATTTTTATCATTGTACATCTCGTCAGAGACTGCGAAGCATCCAACATATCTCTTACTGTCAAATACTCCCCCGTCAACTCCGCGGATTGTATTATCCTGAGGACCTATAATCAATGCACCGTAACCGCTGTTGCAACGAGTGCAGCTTGTTTGACTTCCTGGTGACGAGTTTGTCCAACACCAGCCGGCGAAGATGATCCGCGGCGACAGGTTACAGCTTCCACGGAGCATCTGGAGCACGACTCCAGAAAAAGGAAGCGGCCGCGGTCGGCATAATTCGAAACTAGTTTTTCGGAGAAGCGCGTAACGCACGCCGCGGTTGCAGTCATCCCCGTCCATTACCTAACCTCACTTGCAGGTCTCCGGCCACCGCGAGTGGTCAAGCGAACCGTCAGTGGTCATTCTCGGCGGCGGACAACAAGGCCAAAAAGTCACGCGACGCTAGGATAGGAGGAGATAGAGAGCAGTCTGCTAGCGAGTGCGGTTGAGCCCAGAAAATGCTTTCAGCGCGACGTCCACCGACCGGGTTTCACCGTTATTTGCTGCGACTAAAGTTTGCGCAGAGTCCTGCCTCGCTAAGTAAAAACAGAGTATCTCTCATGGGAACTCCTGTTCAGATCCGGGGTTTTTGCGTAGCACGTCCGAGTGCTGTGTTCCTTTCCTGGGTTTGGCTCGGTAGGCCTTGTTCTTCGAGAGCGGTGTTTGCCATTTTTAAGAGCTCTGGCCGGATGCTTCTATTTAGCTTCCTTGAGCGTGTGACTTTATGACTGAAGGGTACGGAAACAAAATAAGACGGTCAATTTATCGTGAGATATGGTAAAATTACCAATGCTTCCCTAAACTACATTTGACGTTGAGTTCCCTAAACATTTTAAAAAGATGTTCCCTATATTTTTGCCAAATTCTGTACCAAACACGGCAGCATCATCGCGTAGAGGAGAAAATTGAGAAAATCACCGATATTCTGGAGATCTGTAACCATAGAAAAAAGAATTTTTTTTACAGGATTTCAATTATTTGTGTTAGAAAGGGGGAGAGGAGGGTTTTCCTGACCTGTACTGGAAACATGACCCTTTTTTTCGGGAGCCATTAATATAATACGTATAACTTTTCGGATTTTTGTGACGTAGGTCCTCATCGTTTGACTTGTTATAATAAAATGACACATTGCTCTTCTCGACCTTTTTCTTTCTCCTCATAGAACGTTGCGTATTTTTTATGGACGCGGACGGCCCTTCATTACGAAAATCTAGGTTAATTGAATTCCTCTCGACAGTAGACTTCTATAACCAAAACAACTATTTTATTTTATGGATTCAAATTTTCTTTATTGAGGCTGGATTTGGAGATATCTATGCTAAAATTTGCAGGTTACCGCCCCTTTCCTCTTCCTCCTCTTCCATATTCCTCCTCTCTCAGTGCAAGAAAAGTATTTGAAGGGGGAAAGAGGCATGATGGGCCATTCTGTACCATGCTAGATCACATGATAATTTTTTTCGGAAAACTTTGCCTTGAGGTGACGGCCTGTCTGTGTGAGGATACCGCGTGTTGAAAGTGTTTTAAAACAATAATAACCTTTTCAGGTCATTTCAAGCAAAAAACCTAACCTGCCCAGTATTAAATTTCCACGTAAATTCAATGCAAACAAAACAGGATTGTCAAAATTTAACATGTCTCACTCCACGCAGTCCTAGTCCTAGTATATTTTGCCGACGTGCGTCTAATATTTCGCTCTTTAAAAGATTATTTTTTTCTCGTACTTTAAAATTCGATTTTTGGCTTTCACACGGATCGGTTTTTGTTTGTATTTCTTTCCAAACACTACTTACCCTCATTTCCACTAAAAATAAGCACACGGGCTCTTTCAGGCAATATTTCGGCCGGGAGGGCGATGCTTTTTCACCGCATCAAGAAAGAAAAACGTATAAGAATCCAAATGTTGCAAAATTGTCCTACTTAAATATTGAATTAGTAAGAAAATTTATGATTATTTTTCCTTGACATTTCCGGAAGCGTCAGATAAAATCGCGAATGAAATGCCCTGAAAAATTCGAGTGAAAAAAATAAAAAATTTCGAAGAAAATCGGATTTCAGGAGAAAAAAGTTGGCAACGTGTGAAGGTTCCTACGACGTTCTTCCTATGTACGTATGTTTTGTAAAGACTAGGCTTCATGCTCGTTTGTGGACTTAAGCGGAACATCCAGGCGATCTTTCCTCGTTTACCCATAATGCCCCGCTCATCCACGCCCGGCAATGCTCATCCAAGCGCGACCGTGTGCGCACCGGCCGGTATAGTCGCGCCGTCGTCGCGGCCTATTGCCCTTGAATTCGGGATACGCGCGCCGCGCCGCGCGACACGCATACGCCAGAAATCAGGGTTGCCGCTCACCGTAAAGAAAAGCATGAGGTCTCCCTGGGTCGCTACACAGTACACAGCCCTGCGGGCTAATTGTTGAAATTGATAGAGAGAGCAATAGACAAAGAAGACATATGGAGTATGGAGCGATCCTATTGGTTGAAACGGGTAGTTCTTATAGACTAAGAGGTAAATGATAGACTAGCCATGGGGTCTCTTGTGGGTTGCCGTTAGTTAGTCTGTTTATCCGTCGTCCTTTATCCGCATTGCAACCACCCGCTTCCACCTATAGGATTCTTATACATCCCGTTTGTTTTCTTTGTCTATAGCTTTGTCTATCAATCTCAAGAATCGGCCCGCAGAACCCCGACCAACGGGCTGATTATTGACATTGATAGACAAAGCAATAGACAAAGAAGAAAAAAAGGATATGGAGGAATCCTATTGGTGGAAGCGCGTGGTTTGAATGGACAAAGGACGTAGGTAAGACTAACTAACGGCAACCCACGAGAGACCCGATAGTTAGTCCATCATTTACCCCTTTAGTCTATAAGAACCATCCATTTCAACCAATAGGATCGCTCTATACTCCTTATGTCTTGTTTGTCTATAGCTTTATCTATACATTTCAATAATTAGCCCGCAGCACTACAAGCCCATACGTCGAAAGAAAAAAAATAACAAAAAATGTCGATCAATATGAGAAATGGACCACGAGGCAACCCAGGCCTTCGATTGATTCATGGGGTTCATATGCCTTTTTTACTGTTATCTATTTTTTTAACGCAAATCGCATTTAGGTCACAAAATTTTGGTTGGTTCGTGTTTCATTTCCGGTATTTACCGGAAGTATTACGCACGAACACAATTGGATCGCATTTAGCAAAAAGGAACCAGCTCGATTTCAGTGTTTTAAAAATGTTGCTTCTTCATAATTATAAAATATCTCCCAGAATAACAAATAGTTTTTATTCCCACCATAAAAATCTTAATTTTAAAGGGAAATAATTGGGTACATTTTAATACTGTTTATATTTTAAGTACTTTTAAAAGAAAAGAAGAAGTTGCACGATGTCGAAAACACTAGAATCGCGGTGGTTGCGGTTACTTCTCCCTAAATGCGATCCAATCGTTTTCCTCAATTTAGAGGGAGCTTCGAGTTGATAAAAGACCTGGTTCAAAGATAAGCAAATATTAATTAACTCCATTCAAATGTGAAGTTCTTAGTCCGATATAAAATTTTTGCTTTACAATTAAAATGTCTAATTTTATTGTTTCTACACTCATAATTCTTGCTTATATATTTACCCTGATAGAGAAATTTTCTCTGATTTTTTTTCAGAATTGGATACTAGGAATTCATTAAAATGAATTCCATCTCAGGCTTATCTGTTCTGAAAAAGCCTTTCTCCTGGAAGTTTACCAAGTACCATCGATTTCAGAAGAAAATAAAGCTGCAAATCAAACAGGTAAAGCCTACTTTTTAAAGTCGTAGCTAACGTTGTTATTTGTGCTTGAATGTGCGATACAGTATGCCTCTTCACATTCAAAAAGTCATGTGGTTGTATTTTTAAAGCTTCCTTTTGGACTAAACGTAAAACTTAAATTTGGTTCTTGTAAACTTCAGGCTATTTTTGTGTCTATAAAGCATTCATGCTGTGGGTCTATCGCTTTTCCTTCATTATTCTCGAAAAAAAGTCTGAATGTGTCTTCAACGGAACTTGAGCTAACTACCATCAACTGAGTAATTCTCGAGTTGCCCACCCGCAAAACTTAAATATTCAAGTAAAAGTAAAATCACATGGCAGCAATCACAAAGATCAAGTTTACTACAGCAGTTCTAGGCAGCAGGTAGTGAAACATTTCCCTGCGAGTCAAATTTCTTTAAAAACGCCTCTGCTTTCACTTCATGAAAGGAAAAACCTCGGAGACTTTAACGCCAATTTAAGAAAGAAAACAAAGTCCTGAACTGCAAGTCCAGAATATCACGAACACGGTGGGAAAAAGTAACCGACATTTTGTGTTAATATGGGAAGTAAAGCACAAAATAACCCAATCCTTCGGTTGATTTAGGGACTCTCCAGTCTGTCTATTGTTTTCGTGTCTAAATTCACCGCAAGCTTTGCCAAAATCAACAAAAAATTGAAGCGCTGGGTGCAAAACCCTGCTAAAAATGTTCCATGTAGATTCACATGGAAACAATTCGATTTCCATGTGATTTAATGGAAATCGTCTGACTTCCATGTCCTTTGACGCAGTAATCATAACGTTTCCATGAAACTCACATGGGAACCTGGTCACATCCATGAAACCTTCATGGAAATGAAAATATTTCCTTATGAGCTCGACGTGGACTTCATGACGTTTCCATGAAACTCGCATGGAAACCAGGCGTTTCCATCAAGTCTTTATGGAATAAAAAATGTCCCTCTCAGTTTGGCATGTACAAAGAAATTGCAGATACCTATTGAGTTTCGCGGAACTAGAAACTTTTCCAACGCGGGCAATTGTAAACTGGACACACGCTCCGGCAGGCGAAATATACACACATCAGAAGGCGAGTGCCGATGTCGGTGCACCCAACGCCCCCGTTTGGGTCGGTTTGTGTTTCACTTCCTATGTTAACGTTAACACAAGTTCCACAAGCAGGTGTGTTACACAGTAACACAAGAACACAAATGAATCAGTGAGAACGAAAACACACCAACTCGGAAAAATGAAAATAATCAAGACACGCACAAAACTACACGGTAGTAGGTGAAGAAGTTAGTTTAAGAAAAATATTTTTGTTGCCAAAAGACAAGTACTTATGGACACTTTAAAGGTCCAAGTTGGAACAGATGCGCTAACGGCAATGGTCTTTATGTGAATTAACTGTCTTTAGTGGAAATGGAGATATTGCATGTGTGAGGTATTTGCGATTTGACTGTTGATTCTTTTGTAAAAGTTCGCGAGAAACACGATGGTGCTACTGGTTTTTTCTGAAATCAACTCCCATGCTCAAAAAAAGCTCTCAAGTTGAGGCCAAAATGGAGAGGATATCCCACCCTACCCTGAGAGTCCACCTGTACATCAAAACAAACTCTCCATGCAATGATAGGGAGCAAACACATTAGCAGGGTTACCGTGTTCTCAGTTTTAGAGTCCCCAAATAAAGTGGCAGCCCTGTCAATGTATTTGCTCCCTATCTTTGCATGGAGAGTTTGTTTTGATGTAGAGGTGGACTCTCAGGATAGCGTGGGATATCCCTTCCATTTTGAGAGCTTCCTCAACTTGAGAGCTTTTTTTGAGCTTGGGAGTCGATTTCAGAGAAAACCAGCGGCACCATCGTGTTTTTCGCGAACTTTTACGTAAAAATCAACAGTCAAATCGCAAATTCCTCACACATGCAACATCTCCATTGAGCATCTTCGAGATACCGAATTGGTGTGTTTTTGTTCTCACTGATTCAAATATTTTTCTCAGTTTAGCGCCGTGCGTGATCCACGAGAGGCAGGGCTCGTGCGTTTTTGGACTTAAGTGCTCCCCTGTCATCTCTCATCTCTGAGGAGTATTTAGCATGGTCAATGAGCCGCTTGACCGGCGGAGCGGAAGCCGAAACGATCTGTCCGGCTGTTACGATGATTGATCGAAGTTTGCAGTCCGATTACGAGTGCGCGCATTGCATGACGGCGATGAGGTGATCGATACTCGATGCGAGGTGGCGGGCCTGTTGCCTCACCGGCCGCCGCCGCTGGTCACTCCGATGCGCGACTTTCAGAGAGCCCGACTTTGCCACTCCACCAGAGCCCTCAGGCGGAGCTTTCACTGGCTGGAAGCTCTTTCCTCCACTCATCGCGGTGCAGGCCTCGCCAGATGCGTTTTTTTCTGAGTCGCAATAAGTGCACTCCAGGCCGCCTTAATTTCATTCTTATAATGGAGCTCAGATAATATGGAACGCGTATTTTAGATTTAATTATCCGTTCTAGCGCGGAAAAAAGGTATCACAATCTCAACCGTACTCCTGGCTGATTTTGGTAGCAGATATGAGAATATTAGCACCAGTCAGAGGTACGGTTGAGGTTGAGCCTGCCGACAGTCTAGTTGGATCAACCATACCTCTGGTTGATTCAACTACTCCTATATCTGGCGCCAAAATCAGTCAGAAAATTATTTGGGATTGTGATTTCAGTGTGCGTGAGATTTTACAAGAAACAAGATAATTGAATTTTGGTTTTGAAAACAGTCGTACTTGGTAAAAATGCAAATTTCGTTTTATTGCGGAAAATGGTTATATAAACGTCACGCGCGTCTTTTATCGTTTCCCTTTTTTTTAATTTTGCAGTTAAAATATGCGCAAATTCCGCTTGTTTCGAAAAGTGCCATCTACAAATTTGAAAAATGTCCACATTACACCATTAAAAGCACATAAAGTTTCACTTTTTGGCTGTATGGCTCTTTTTAGTTTTCAACCGGGTGCGCTTAAACCGAAAAATGCCTCAATTGTGTTTCAGTTTCTATATCTGGAAACTCGCTTAATCTGACCCCCGAATCTCAGGTAAAGAAATAATGATGGACCATATCACAACTGTAATATGGTTTGTAACCGCTCACACTGTCCAGACGATTATTGAAGATCTTTCCGTGCCTCTGATGATCATTCAGAACTCATGATAAAGATACATTTCTATTAGAGTCGAGACACGTGCTTTCAGTGTTCAACCGTCCAACTATACAATCCATGGATGAGAAGTAGAGTCCCAGTTTTATTTTCACACCTTGGCCTATAACAAAACCTCCGAACCTAGGTTGTGCAATTCAAGGTCGTGAGAGCCTCCGAAAAATTAGCGGGCATTTCCACTCAACTTCTCGATCGGTCAGGCGATGGCGACAGCGCGCAGGCGTGAAAACAATTCGTGGAAAGAGAAACCCCGAGTAATTACTCGGAAACGTGTATGTAAAACACTCGAACAAAGAAAGTTTCAGGAGCTTCTTACCCGCAACTCGCGGATTTCAGACGTGCAAACGGGACTGCACGGCGCGTGCGCACAGTGAAGCTCGTCGACGAGAGAAGTCGGAAATGACGCGGAAATTCTGTAAAAGCTTACATTATCGTGTTTACGAGAGGTCGGAGTTTAAATGCGGCTCCCGATGGCTTTCTCGTAAAATTTAACATGCGAGGCACCCATTCAAATTTATAATGTTTACGGTATAAACATCGCAATTTATAGTTTCATTCATAAATTTCTCGTCCGACCTCTCACAAAGGTCCGTTCCCGTGTGCGTCGCGGCCGGCGCGACGCGACATGACGTCAAATGCAGTTCGCACGCACCGTGCAGCGACCACGTACACGCGTATTTGTTTGGAAGTCGTTAAACGTATAAAGGATCTATTCACATTGTAGCGGTGCTTGTTAAGTACTCGTAATAGGGAAGCTCTGCCGTGATAGCGAAGAGAACAGTAAGTACATTTATGTATAAGCCATGGTTAGTACATGCTCTTATGTGTCTCGAGGTTCATCCTAGCATGCACTTATTGCTCTCTTCGCTATCACAGCAGAGCTGGTTAATGGAGATCGAACTCGGCTAGGTAACTAATCGTAAATGGCGGGTGTTTCTCGACTAGTCTACAATGGGTCTGTTGCACTCCAGCGACGCAGACACGAGGAGTAGACTTTTTAAATGGATCGCGTTAAGCAGAAAGGGACTAAGTCACATCAGTCATTGCAAAATTTCCTCGCACAAATTATTTTTTTACAGGAGAGTGGTTGTACCGATTCTTTTTAAAATTTCAGGGAATTTGCTGCAAGCTACTGAGAAAATGTCACGAAACTTCCAAAAGAATCTACACTACCGTTTTCCTGTAAAAAATTAATGGTTGTTGTATTGGTGAAGGCTTTGAGAATAAAATATACGTAGCCATAGAACTTTTTGCGGCAAAAACGATGTTACCTTCAAAAAGTTAAAAATCGAGTCCTAGAGCTCGAAAAAACTCGCTAAAGTTCTGTAAAATTCAAGTTATGAATAAAAAAAGTCATTCGACAATCCCATCGCTGATGGCTGATTCGTGTTTAACGCGGTCCAAATGCGAGACCGCCCAAAAGTGACTGTAGCACGTCGAAAACTCTTAAAGCCGCCCTTCCTTAGCGCATAATTTGCTTAGATTGTATCACACATTTTAAACTCGCGCTCGCGGGCACTTTTTATAAACATCGTTTGATTTTAAGGAGATAAGGGAACTTCTATAGTTATGTAGCCATTATAGTGACTTTTGGTCACTTTGAACTAAGAAAAAAAAAATAACTACTTTTTTAGGTCAGATCAATCAAAACGACTTGCTTGATCGACCAAATTTTTGGTTAAATCGACCGAAACTTTAAGTTACTCTGAGACATTTGGGAGTGAAAAAAGACTCTGCTGAACTGATGTGCTCTTATCTCTAGAATTTCAGGAGGTTCAGATGTTCCAAATCTTGGGTGGGGAGGGAGAGGGAATCTAGATGTTTTGAAGTAGTTTGCAAGTAGAGCCTGATAGTAGAACCATTAACACTTGATGAGAGCCAACTGCCGTTTCATGGACATCTAAAGAATTGGCAATGCACTTGAAGCTGTGTGTCGGCGTTGGCCTAACAATCGGCGAAATTGAACTTGTTAACTCGATGAGAAACAATATCACCCTCGCATGCATTCAAAAACGACGTGCGTGTGAATGAGCTATCCTGTGAAGTTGAGAGAAATGATGAGGGAAACCTGCAAAGCAAGGTTTGCTGCTTACGCAACCCGTTGAAACTGGGGGCAATTCGTCCACTGTGTGAACTTCGACTGAAAACATTGAACTGCAATTTTTTCAGAGTATTATTGATATCATTTGACTAATATTTGCACACTTTGAAAAATCTTCGGAGTTTTAGTTTGTTCGTGATATCCTTCATTCAAAGGGTAAATTTAGAGACACTAATTCGATGATTGACCAGTTTTGAAGCTCATGTTGTTGCATGAATCAACCTAGGGCAACATAAAGGAGCATTTGACGGAGTAATTCAGTTCTTCTCTCGTCTATCCTGCCGTGATAGCTATAAGAGAACCGTAAGTGCAAAAATGAAGTTTTGAGAAATTGGGCTCAGTAAAGCTTCGGAGTCGAAAATTTTACTATAGGAAGCCTCCGTTCTTTGTCAAATTGCCACCAATTATCCAAAAGAAATTGCTTAGATGATTAATAAGAGTCAACCAATTTTATTTAAATTATTACCTATATAACAAGAATATTATTGAATTTCATGTCAGGCAAGACAACCGTAAGTGTATGCTTCTGCATGCTTTCGAGGTTGCGTTTTGGACACACAACAAACACATTGTCGGGCTAGAATTTGGCAAAAAAGGACAAAATTTTCCTTAAAAACTCTGTTTTCATTGGCTCTCTGCAGGAATAATGCTAGTTTCGACTGTCTTATCTGAAATTACGTCATTTTTGTGCACATACGGCTTTCTTGTAAGTCTCGTTTTTATATAAATAAGACGAATTTAGCGATTTCAGTGATTTCATCTAAAAGAAATCAAACGAATTTTGAGGATAGCTCGATTTCGAAAATTTTACAGTTACGGCACTCTTCGCTATCACGATAGTATCATGCTCCAGTGTGTGGGAGACTTTTATTCATCCGCACATTGGTGTGATAGAGGAGTGACAAAAGGAGCTCGCGGCGAGGAATAGGAAATGAAATTATATCCGAGGAATTATCCACGGCAAGATGACTCCGTTCCCTCAATTAATCTTCGCGGCAGTGCAGTGGTCGTTGCTGAAGGTGGCTTACGCTTCGCTGATTCTGGAGCGTCGTGATCTTGTGAATGAAGTAGGCCTCCGTGTGGCAACTTTGAAAGTCTCGAAACGAGGGAAACGGACTGATGCTGTGACCAATCAAGTAGAAAAAACGAAAGGAGGATGACCTCGCCTACGGAAAATTCAGTATGCTGGCATGATTATAGTGTTTTATTGGAGCGTCGTAAGCGTCCATCGGCGGATCCAGCAAATTGGCAACATTGTTTCTTTTACATTTAAACCTACGAAAATGTATCGATTTTTGGAGGGGCCAGGTGCGCCGACGAGAAGCGATTGTTTAACATGGGTTTAAATGGAGGAAAGGTGTTGCCATATTGCTGGATCCGCTTCAAGGCTACACCTAACAGTTTTTACTATTCTGTATCATTTACTCTTTAAGAAAATGTATATTTTAGAGACCCTGTACTAACAGTCTGAGCATCATAATCGAATGAGGCAACGGTTAAATCCGGAGGTCAACGCTAAATTTTCAATCTCTCATATTGAACCCTGAATATCTAATAGGCCGCTTCCTTAACTTTACGCCATTAGAATGAGTACCGACCCTAGATGAGCTCGTTTTCTGTACATTCCTGAAACATAAGCTAGGAGACAGTTCTCTGGAAATTGTGGTCCGTGCAGCACTAGGACGTCCCCACCCCCCTAAACAGAAAAAATGAAATTGCTGATTTCACAATTTTGTGGTTAACAAAAAAAAGTCCGACATGTTTCGATGTAATTTTACAATAAAAAAATGCTAATTCAAGAATCCCCGCGGTTAAATTAGCTTTCCATTATTGTAAAATGTACATCTGAAAAATGTCGGACATGTTTCAACAATTTAATCGTTAAATCAGCAATGTATTTTTTCCCGTGTATTTATTATTACTATGGCGGTGGATTTTAAAGGCAAAAACTCGGTGTCGCGTGAGGGTAATTCCCTGGGATTTCCTCGAAGCCGCGTCTGACGGCCAGCGGAGGGCTCCGAGCTGAGACAGGTGCTCCCCGCGACTGTCAATATAAATTGAAACGCAAACAAGAAACGCGTTTAAAAAAAACCCGCTCGAAAGCTCGAGTCATTCTCAGGTATGATGCAGCACCAGCATCCACATCTGCTCACGCGAGCAGAATTCGCGCGAGTGAAAGTTTCTCGCAGGCTCGGGTAGATGAGTCTTCGGCGGTACCGCTTCCATCTACAGGCAAAGACAAGCAGGCTCGAGGATTTATGCGTACTTTAGGCGGGATTTAAATTTTTCCCTTGATTTCTAAAAAAGTCTCCGGTTCGAAAAGCCGACCCAAAAAGAGGTGTCTTCGGTGGGTTTTTATTCTGATAAAAATGAGAAGGAGCATTCGCCTTTAGGTCCAGTTACACGATCAAATTGAGCCATCAAATTGGGCCTCTCATTGGTCGGATCCTCACCTCAGGTCTTTTTCCACCAATCAGAGATCCAATTTGATGGCTCAATTTGATCGTGTAACTGGACCATTAGAGGTGTTGTGCTGGGGGAAAAGCTCGTATGAACTGCCGGGTGCTGCTAATGTTCTTTCATGAAAAATGTGCTTCAAAGAAAATTTAAGAATGTTGATCTTTATATTTTCAGATTATAAATTCGGATTCAATTGCGAGTAAATTTGTTGAGTAAAAATTTACTGGTCTTCAAAAAATTCGTATTTTATTTGAAGAAATTTGGCAACGTCGAAATGCTCTTACGGCGTTTTCCCTTAGCTCTGCAGTAAAAGAGATATCTCTACGATAACCTCCGTTTTTTTCCCGGTTCCCTGGTTCTCCCACCAGTTTTCCGGGATAGACAATTTTTCCGGAGAAACTCTGCGACAAGTTATTCTTGTTGTATTGCAAGAAATAAGATCGAGATTTTCCCAAGTCTATAGAAATGGGTCACTCTAGTGTTTATTTAGTCGATGAGTCTGATAATGACATCAGATTTTTTCATCTTAGTTTCAGCTCCTCCGATAACTAGTTTTCTTCCAGGGCAGCTTTTTACACCTTTCCAAATGTATTTATAAAGATTTTATAAAGTAAATTGAATGTATTTCTGCCAAACGGAACTATGTGCATTAAGACGTGAGCCCTGAGACCTATAAGAATATATGCATAACAGGACTCATGTCATAATGCACATAGTTCCGTTTGGCAAGAATATGTCCAATTGGTTTTCATGGAAAATCGAAAGGCAATAAAACAAATAACAAAACGATACTTCATAAAAATTAGGGATTGAATGTTGAATGTTTCAGAAGTTGAATACCCCATTCATTTAGTTCTGAACGAGACGTAATCAGTTACCGCTAGAAAAAGGCCCTTGGGCGGTCCCTGTGCATGCGTCTTGTTCAAAGTCGCAACTTTCAAAGTAATTTTCATGACGTTTCAATCTTTTGAAAACCTTTGACGTGATATTTCAATATTTCAGACTGCGGTCAATTAAACAAAAATTACAATTTGTCAAAGGTGTGATATCAAAATTTATTTCAAGTCTAAGTAGTCCTTACAAACCGATTAATCTTTTCGACTCATCACTAAATGAACATTTGAAAGTCTCTTATAAAATGTACTTTTCATACACAGATTCTACGTGCATAAAGTTTCGTCTTTTTGTTTGCCTACGTGAATTCTTAGGAACCAGATTTTTAAAGTTTTGAATGATCAAGTTTTTCACGGTATTCTTTCCTTAAAAAAAAACATCCCTTATTTAACCTAATCTTACTCGTTACGATAAGTAAAAAATCGAACACACTCGAACAAAGCGCAGCTTGGCAACTTTCATCAAGGATGAATGAATCCACGCTTTTCATTCGAGTTGAATGGCTGCGTGCAAGATCAACTTGTCAACACATCCATCACGAGTCTGTGGATGTGTGTGTGTGTGTACGTGAACCGTATGCAGGCGAGTCCGTATGAGTACATATGAGAGGCTGTGGGAAGAAATGCAAGGACCGGCCGGCAGCGGCAGGTCCACTTTAGCGTGGCTGATCTTTCAATTAATAATTCATTCTCATTACGCTCCATAGATTAGCATCGCCCGGCTCGGTGAACCTGTAACTTTCGTTTTTAATTCAACGCCATGGTTACGCAAACACCCATTTCTTCTGTTTAATTTTAGGTTTTAATTGTTTTGGGTGTAGTCCCCACCCTGCTCACTATTTACACTTCCTATTCTCTCCACGTTTTACAGCTACGTACCTACTTCGAACTGAATCAAGTCAGTCCATAAATTCCGACTTTCCAAGCATGAGATCTCAGCTCGTTTATTAATTTATTCATCGCGCATATTTTAATCGGTCTAAGTTAACACGTAACATGTCCAAAAAGTCAAAGTTGGTGAGAGAAGAGAAAAATATGCACGCAATGAATTAGATGAATTTTCGACAGCGGCATTTAAAATTCCTGAGAATGTATGGAGTGAGTAATGACAAAATTTCAACACTCCTGCTAAACCATTGAAATGATGAATCTAGATTAATAATTTTAGATATGACAGGTATTTGCATAGAGTCACCTTAAAAAGTGATTATCGTTTTAAGAAGCATATCCAATTTTCATGTTTATGTTTTATCTTCACTCATACGATAACAATTCTCGCCGCTAACACTCATTCACTTTTTGAATTTTTGGACAGACGCGAGTTCACTCGTCGCGCCATCGCCCCTTCAATTTTGCAGATGCAACACGGACATCCATCAAGCACGAATAGTTGTATCTCTGCGCCGTCATCAGCGCGCGTCATTCCGTTCATTCTATTTCTATGTCGTGCTGGTAACACTTGCCTCATTTGTAGTTTTGCTTCAAGGGATATGTGAATATCACAGCTGAAGATAGGAAAGACGTATCCGGCCTCGTTTTAAATTTTCCTCCCAAATCTGAGCAACACATCACTATCAGCGCACCATAGAGCGGAGCATTGCGATTGCGAGTTCACGCGTCGCGCCATCGCGCCTTCAATTTTGCAGATGCAACACGGACATCCATCAAGCACGAATAGTTGTATGTCTGCGCCGTCGTCAACGCTCGTCATTTCCCCTGCTCTATTTCCATATTGTGTTGGTTTCCGTTTGTCTTGTTTGTTGTGAGGGCTACGTGAGCAATGCAGCCAAAGATAGGAGAGACGTAATTCGGCCTCGTTTTTAATTTTTCTTGCGAATCTGAACGACGCCATAACGACTAAAATTGTAATTTGGCGCAGTCATCAACAAGCGTTCAGGTGTCTCTAATTTTTGGAATTTGAGATAGGTTAAAGTTAAGTTTGCTCCAAATATACAATGATGTGTCCAAATCAATTATCATTATAAAGAAAAACGAAAAATTAAAAACATGTTGAAAGGTCTTTCAAGCGTCCCGGGGGGCGCACGTCTATAAATTGGTATTTTGGCAAAAGGCGTCTCAGTGTCAGGGAACTTGTCTTTGACAATTACCCCTTGAAATCCCAATCCGGGTCAAATTGACTCGACTATCTTTTCTGGGCTACGGCGGATGATGAGGAGGGGGGAGGGTGAGAAAAGCGCTGGTATGTTACCAAAAAGTCAAAAATTTCAAAAAAAATTTTAAAAAAAAAAGTATTTCTTGCCTTCAAACGCAAACCGAGACACGAGTTTCTTTGTCTCCCCCATCGAAAAAAAAAAACACTTGGAAAAAATTAAGCAAATCTACAACATCGCCTGAGCAGACATTTTTACCGCGCCAGGTCCATCGGGTGGATTCTGTGTTCCGCAAAACAAGACGGATTGCCTGCATCTTGCCCTGAATAGGAGCGTGGAAAATCTGCATGCATGTCTGCGCATGCGCTTGAGAAACCTCCACTTTTGCCGAGTCATTATCACTTTCGCGAACGACTTACCCAGGTATTCTTTACCCAGTTGTTCGGTCCGAGCCGGATTCTCGATAACTAGAACCCCCGGCGCAGCCGTCTCGTAAGCCTCACTCGCATTTTACCGTACAAACGAAGAACACCGTATGAGCCTTCGGACGGTGCCAAATTTCCATCGCCGAAACACGATTGTTTGGAGAACCTGAACATATTTTTCATCCAATTTTTCAGAAAATTATACTCCTCAATCGTTCTAAAGTACTTGAAAATCCCTAACAATAATATTCATAGCTTTTCTTAAAAATATATCGCATACTGTTTCGAGAGAAATTTGGCAACATTCGAGTGCTCATACGACGTTCCGCCTTAGTGTGACAGCATTTAAGTGTGAGTTGCGTTACGAGTAAACAAAACCAATAATGCTGCGGACATTTAGACATGTCAACGGCAGCGAACTTTCGCCAGCGGATGTTTGACTTGATTGGCCGGTGATTACTGTGCAATGCCGATGTTCGGTGGAAGGTGCAACCAATCAGAGTTGAGGATGGATTCTTGAGCGAATTCCTGAATGAAGTGGGAAAATAGATGTTTAATATGTGGAGAGAGGTGAGAAAAATGATGCGTCAATTTTGCCGGCAGCTGAATTACCATTACCGGCTGGATCCATTTGGGTAGACCATTCATTGGGTCGACTTTTAATAGGGAAGTGATCCAATTGCCGAAACACTCCAGCTGGACAACAAAGCCGAATTGAGAAATTGGTGCCACTGCAGCGATAAGTGTCAAAGTTACGAGGCTTTTTGCAGTTCAAAAGAAAAGGATCGAAATTTTCATTGCAATGTATATTAAGTTCCGGACTGTCGAATTAAAAAGTCTCCTTACGCTTTCCCTCCCTCCCCCCCCCCTCCAAACATCTACGCACATAAGAGTTGCTCCTACAGCGCACGCTAACATTCTGCGACACCTAAACGGCACATGGGCAGCTGGCACTTAACAACTCTTCGTCAATGTCTTGCCGCCATACCTTCAAAGGACGTCATCAAACAAATGAACAAAATTGCTTGCATCATTTTTTCTTTCTTTTTAATCAAAGAGAGTTCTCCACCGAAAGCTAAAATAATACTTTTATGACCCAACTTCACCAGAATCCCGCTCCTTAAAAATGTGTCCTATTAATGTTCCCTCTTTAAAAATGCGCCTTTTTTTGCCATAAGGTCAAATCAAATAATTTATTTTCATCGATTTTTTTTTATACACCTTTTTTGATTTACTAATGGAAGATAGGTGCATATTTGGAAAAAAAAAAAAAAAAATGAACCACTAAGTGAAGACCTTTTAGAAATATTTGCTAATTTGAATGCCGGAATATTCCTACCAAATTTTCTATTTTTTATAAAGTGTATGCTTTTTTTAAAAAAAATGGAGCTTTTTCAACCGTCAAACAGAAGTGGTTTGTTCCCTCTCTTTTAGATCTCTTTCCTTGCGGATCCTCACACTTGATGTGAGTTAAAAATCCATCGCAAAGTAAGCAATAACTTAAAATAAGGAACTTTTCTTCGTTCTTGAAGTCTCGCCTGACGAAATATAAAACAAAAAACGCTCGAGGAATACTTTTAACCCCTTGAAACCGGAACTGGGCATGCTTGGGTCCCTCCACCCTTTTCGAGGGAGGGGCGTTGCGATCCTGGAAGTATCCGGTGAGTGCTTCTTCCTCAAATTACTAGTATTCCTGTCGGGCTCCCACGTTAATGCATGCAATTTGCAAAGTAAAAGTGTTGCCGCGCGTCGCAATTATCCCACCCCTCGAAGAGCGACAAAGCTTCGCACGCCCGACACTCCTCGATCAGCCGAGTTTTCTCAAACGGAAGCACCGTCACCAAAATACCGTGCAGGGTTGACATATTAGGAGAATGGAGTAGGGCTGTCTCACAGTTTTGTAACGCTCAGTTCAGAAAGTCCGTAAAAAATGAAACTGCATTACATTACTGTTTTTCATCCGGACCACATTTTGCAATGGACCACTAGACAAGGTACGAATTTAAGCATTCTGATACATATTTTTCAACCAAAATTTCACGTAAAACACGATGCGCACACCAAAAATTATCGAAATCGACTCTTTACGAAGATATTTAATGATTTTTGATGCGTGAATTCAAACCACCCGCTCATGAAAACTCAATGCTCTACGTGATTCACATCGCGCGCTAAACGTTATCATGACAGTCTCTGAGATATAAAAGTCTGGCAACCTCAATCTTGACACTTTGACTCAGCTGTAGCAAATTGCTTATAGTTTGAACAACACATGGTGGGAAATGAACATTGTTCGATTGAGAAGCTTGCTGAAACCGTTGTAGTGCGCGATTTGACTCACGTAGAGCTTTGAGTTTCTTGTGAGCGGGCAGTTCAAATTCCTCGTAACCAATGTGTAATAAAAACGTTAATATCTTTGTTAAGAGTTGGTTTCAGTAATTTTTGTCGTGTGAATCGTGTTTTTCGTTAAATTTTGGTTAAGAAACATGTAACAGATTGCTTTAATTCGTACCTTGTCTAGTGGTCCATTGGGAATTTCTGGTTCATTTGGAGGCAACATAATATGTGCCATTGGTTTCCCTGTACAGAAAAGTGATTTTGTAGAAGAGCAGGAGATAGTGGTTCCTTATTGCAAAATAGACTTATTTATGCCAAAAGAAACTTTGTGCATAGGGTTTGCATGATAGTTCCTTTTAGCATAAATACGTCCAAATGTAATTCATTTGATGGCATTCAGGTGCAAGCATGAATTGGAACCGAATGTTTCTTCAATTGAAGAAACACCTTTCAAAGTCGCCGGAGATCCAACTTCATTCCAAACGGAAATGCATTGTGCCAACAGATTTCGTGACGTCATATGAAGTGACTTTTGAACTATGTGAAATCCGGAGTCTATTTCACTCCGGGATCTATATGGTGCCCGAACATTTTCAAAAAATGCGAAGATGAAATGGATGGGCAATGAAATTCGCTTCATGAGAGCATACGACACTCCACAAAAGGAGAAGACTCCGTAAAGGTTCAGCCTGGTTCAGGCCTTTCCGTAAAAAGAAGTAATTCCGCTCCGCAATCACAGCACTTGGATTGTTTGGGCACTACCATTACACAGACTTAGGATTGAAATATACTCCAGATTTCATTCCGAGATTTTTACAGTGATACTCACTATCAACGCTCCTAGACGTAATTGGCTACCTCGTTGCCTTAACGTGTACATTACCATAATTATTGCTTCTTAAAGAAACAGATCGTGTAGTAGCGTAACGTAGTAGTAGATCTCGTCTCTAGATCATCACTTAGGATCACCGTGAGGCGAATTGAAGGTTAACGGCCGGTGACAAATCAATTAAAGGGCCGTGCACAGGTTCATGAGCAATTTGACCACTACGCATGCATCCGCCGGGATGAGTCGAATCGAAAGTGGTCTTGAACCGTGCGAAATGCCGGCGGGGTTATAGGTTGGCCGCTTAATGACACCGGTGTCGTAAGAGCCAACCCCGTAACAGGAGAGAAAGATGCGGTCCGTTCTTATCAGTCGCCGATTCTTCTTCTTTTTTTGCGGTAGTAATTAAAAGGGCGGCTGCAGGCGGGTAGTGCACTCAACGGGAACTTGGCCCCGGGTGGAATAAAAAACCTGTCGCCGGACGCGACTCTCGCCGCGCACGGTTGCCGCACTATGCTTGAAATTGATAATTTATATGAGGGGGATATTGTATTTTTGCGCCATGATTGGCAAGCAGCGACGACACTCGCTACAAAAAGGAGCTGGTTCGTCTGGGCCTTGAGCTTGAACTTGGAGGAACAGGATCGATGCCTTTTCTGAGCTGTGCGCGCTCGCTCGGACATGAAGTTATCTGACTCCGAGTTGAATCGCAATGCTCGCTTCACGCTAGGCTAGATTGGGTGCGACTCATGGTACCATGTTCAAGTTTCCTCGGCAGCCATAAAAAAACCCTCGGCCGGTGCAGTGGCGCGGGGAAAGGTCGAGGCGAGGGGCACGACCCTGCCGGGACATGGCGTCATAGAGGGACATTACATAGACAGGATTGTTTTCGTGAAGATGGACTTCACAGTTGAATCAGTGAGAACGAAAGCACACCAACTCGGAAAAATGAAAATGCTCAAGACGCACACAAAACTGCACTGTAGGTGAAGAAGTTAGTTTAAGAGAATTATTTTTGCCGCCAAAAGAATACTTATGGACACTTTAAAGGTTCAAGATGGAACATATGCGCTAAATTCAATGACCTGTATGTAAATTAACTGTCTTTTAAAAAAAAAAATTAAGCATTTTCGATTTACCGAGATGGTGTGTTTTCGTTCTCACTGATTCAGTTGCAGTTTCTTGAAAGGTGGTAATATTCTTTTTTCTCCATTTAAATGTAGGTAAAACAATCAGCGCCCGTCATCAAAATACCCAAAATCCACCCAATGGGCCTGTTGCATGCAAGAGATACAGCCGTGCGAATAGACTTTTGAGCGGTTAAATGACACGAAAATTACGATAGTCACATTAAAAAAGTCTGAAATACACTCCTTACTGCGCAATTTGTGTTGTTAGGAACGCGCTTTTTCAAATTTCCCGCGTCTGGGGGCAGTTTTCTAACGGAAATAATTAACGGCAACTCGCGGCTATTTCCGGTCAACTAAAACTGACAACATAACCTAAAAATCGGAGTTCGTGACATCGTGAAATGAAATGTAGAAGGATTGCGTTGGATATTTAAAAGTTGATCGATTTGGTTACCGCATAAAGCGTATATGGACCACTATAGGAGATCACGTTGGGTTTGTAAACAAACTGAAGGAAAAAATAACAACAACAACAATGACTCGGCATCTTCCGGAAATCACCGAGCCCGCCGTTTGCTCGTTTCCGGTGATTAGAAAACTGCCCCCAGACGCGGGAAATTTGAAAAAGCGCGTTCCTAACAACGCAAATTGCGCAGTAAGGAGTGTATTTCAGACTTTTTTAATGTGACCATCGTAATTTTCGTGTCATTTAACCTCTAAAAAGTCTATTCGCGCGGCTGTATCTCTTGCATGCAACAGGCCCATTCAGAATCGGTATCAACGAAGAGCCTGTCTTATAATGATTGTGTGAATAGGCTCTTTACTTTAAAACTAAAGGCTTCAAAAAAAGGGTATGGATTTGATCGACATGAATCGATGGCTGTGAACCGATCGACACCAATTCCACTGACAAATTATTAAAAAACCTGTGTCGATTCGATCGATTTACGGATTTTTCCATCGATTCATGAATATTGTCGATCGACTCACGGGTTTTTCGATCGATTCGGTGTCGATTGAATCACGTCGATCGACTCACGAATTTACTTTTCGATCGATTCATGTCGATCGAATCCAAATCCTCCGATTTGAAAGGGTTCATTGATCAAGTTCACTTTATTTTTCAATATAGGAACCACAATTTCTAGCTTCTTTTAAGGACAACGAATGTACTGTTAGTTTTTTAATGCTCACAAACTTTTTTACAGATGAGCAAGAAATCGTAATTCCGAACAGCAAAAGGTGGTCCAAATACTCAGGACATTACTTTGCTGAGCAACGAGGGAACCTACATGTTAAAGTCGTTTCACTCGCATGCTTCTTTTTCGAATTGTTTATGAAAATATGTAAATGAAGAGAAGAAAATTAGTCGGGTTTATTGTAATGTTTTATCGTTTGAAATGACAATAACCGTACAAAAATTTCAAAATCATAAGTTGGAACCCGCCGACGCCGGAGGTGTGTATTTGCGTCAAACACAGTGCAGCCGGTGCGCGGGGCTGGTGTGCACGGCGCGGAATGCATGGTAGCGCCTTACAAGACTGTAGGATACTTCATTCATTGCGCGTATAGCACGTAGTACGCGCGCCGCATAGTAGCGCCTTACAAGTCCGCAGGATACCTCATACATTGCGCGCATACCATGATGCGCGTTCTAGTCGTTGAAAAATCGTTTTTTCCCCCTCTGAACAATATAAAACTGACAACGGAGCCTATAGATGAGTTCCTATATAATGATCCTATATGATGTCCCTTTTGGGAGAGCGCGGGAATTTTATCGACGGTTAAAAAGAATGGAAGCTCAAAATGACACCTTATAATGTTGGATTCGCTTTCTTCATCCACGTGTGTCCAACTTTGATGATAATCTGCAAAATACATAACACAAGTAGTAACGGAAAAAGAGTAATCTTAATGTATGATACAACTTTTCTTAACAAATTTCAGTCTTTTATACCCTCATATATTGAGTGGAAATATTTTTTATTGACTTTCACCGAGAGAAGGATTGGGATTTGATTAGATGAAGAGCTCTTACAAACGATGACTAAAAAACAATAATCTTGTTGTATCATGCGAACTTTCTTCACAAATCTGTGGTCTTTCACATCTTTTTACCATGAGCGAAGGAGTACACGTACAAAGCGCACGCAGCATACAATAAAGCGTACGGACGAATCTAAAAAATTAACATTCAAACGGTTCTGTAGGCTTGTAAAAGTTTTGTTGTGCATTCCGCGACAAATAAAGAGGGGAATTGATTTGATTGTGTGTTCACGCCTGGAAGTAAACACCAAAAAGAATCTCACGCGGTATCACGGCTGCGATCCTCGTTTGTAGTTTAATTTTCTCTTTAATCTCGTGAGCGGACGAACAAAAAATACCGCTGTCCGGAGACATTACGGAAGCTGCCGAAAAGAATGAAAGTTTCGTGGAGTGCGGGTGGCGGGTGCGGACAACCTGTTATTATGCGGATAATGACACTGGCTCCGAGGTGAGGCACCCGCCACCATTCTAATACGAGAGGTGATACGACTCCCGCCGCGCCGTAGTCTCCAAGTTTCCTTCTCGTTGATGCCAAGTATTCAAATCGTATATAATTTTAAACCAAAATGAAAAGAAGGAGAAAAAAAAGAAGAAAATTGAGGAAGAAGAAGAAAAAAGGAAAAAGAGGAAGAAGAATGAAAATGGAAGAAGGGGAAGAAGAAGAAAAAAAGGAAAAAGAGGAAGAAGAAGAAAAAAAGGAAAACGAGGAAGAAGAAGAAAAAAGGAAGAAGAAGAAGAAGAAGAAAAAGGAAAAATAGGAAGAAGAAGAAAAAAGGAAAAAGAGGAAGAAGAAGAAAAAAAGGAAAAAGAGGAAGAAGAAGAAAAATGATAAAAAGAGGAAGAAGAAGAAAAAAAGGAAAAAGAGGATGCACTTAAAAGAATAAGTTCCGAGCAGTTTAGTTCACTTTATTTCAAATAGAAAAGGTAAAGTTGCATTCTAGTTCAGCAATTTCATGCAAAAATTGTAAACCACCTTTTTTTCGAAACTATGTTTATTTAACAACAAACTTCAAATCTCCAGTATGATGTTTGGTTTGACATTTGTCAGTGTTTACATATATAAAAGCCGCTTTCACAGCGCTTTTTGTCCCCCTGCGACACCTATCCGCCAAAATTCCCCTACTTCTCAAAGCTCTTCAGGGAGTTGGCATTCCCTCATTTCCTCTAATCCCCAGGGGACGGCCGTCCCTTTCGTCTCCTCCCAGGAGTAACCCAGTCAAGCATCTCCCATATTGGTATTTTCCGCCCCAATATGCTGGTAAAAGACTCTTCTATCACTCAGCTTTGAGATTCTGTGGTCAAAGATACCTCCGTTTTGCCGCAAACGGTCACAAGTAGTCATTTTAGGACCTTAAAATGCAACTCGAACAAAAAAGCCCTAACAATTGGGTTTTGTTTTTGTTTTTGCAATTAATTTTAATGTTTTGTTTTTTCCTGTACCTGAAAAACACTGAGGAAGAAATATGCATGAAATGATGGCGCTGAACACTGGAAAAAAACCACATCGGATCTAGAGTCCCAGACTCTTGAAAACATTGACAAGAAAAAGGACTCTTGATTCAATCAGATTTAAGCTTAAATCAAAAGGAAATCCGCTCAAATTAAGAGGCTTGGTTCTTGATTTAAGCTTAAATCTGATTGAATCAAGAGTCCTTTTTCTTGTCAATGTTTTCAAGAGTCTGGACTCGAGATCCAATGTTTTTTTTTTTTTTTTTTCCAGTGAAAAATATTAATTATCGACTTCTCTCGCTGTTGTAGCGTGGGCTCGTCCATAAAGGCCTGAACATTGAGAGATTTTACGAGCTTTGAAATTGATTTCACAAAAAAAATTTACGGCGACCATAAATCTGGGACTTCTGCCGCGACTCATTCGCTGATTGCGGAAGCGAGGTGCGTCGGTAGCCATCTCCATAGGATAACCGATTCTATTTAATTGAAAGATGAAGTAATGAAGTAGGCTATACGTCTCATTAAGCACGCCTCGGATAACTTAGGATACGTAAGGTAATGGTTAGCTTACGGTCGGTTAAGTGGAGTTACGTAAGAATCTTTGTATTCATGCAGATGCTCCAGATGCTGCCGTGTGGAGGAAAAACACCGTATTAACATCTGAACGTTGCCAAATCACCCTCGATAAAAAATGTATCCTTAAGGAAAGCTATGTAGCTTCTTCATTCGTACTTTCATATGCCTTAGATTAAATTGTTTATGCGATTAGCCAAAAAATTGGGAGAGAAATATTTTTCAGTTTTCCCGAGAGTTTGTATTTTGCGAAGGAATTTTGGCAACGTTGGAGATGTACACCGCGTTCTTCCTTACAGTAAGGCGGTCCCCGATCTTAGAGTCATTGCGTGTATGTACGTTGATTCGGCGCACGATGGGACAAGCCACTGAGAGCAGTGGCGTGACGTGCTTTGCGATGTATCGATTGATCTGCCATTCAAACCTATGGAAAAGGATCGATAAACAGGGTGTTCGCAATGAGCACCTGAATAATCGATTCCTTACCATAACTTCAAATGAGGATATATCGATAATTGAGCATTCACGCCTCGCCACTAACAGAGAGAGGCCGCGCATGAAATTTTAACTGAATACTGCAAAGTTTGATACTTATTTTGTTATATTATAAATTTTAATGAATAAACCTTGTAAAAATTAAAAAAAAACCTCACGAGAGACCAAGTTTAAAACCTCAATATTTTTCACTAACAAAGATATTACTTTCTTTCTTTCTTCACTGATGTAACCTTGATTTCCATGTAAAGACACAGAGGTGTAAATGGCCTTAGATGCTAAAGCACCGCTTTAAAATAAACTTATCTTACTACTACCACTACTCTCTTTCTCTCTTTAATGGCCTTAGATACTAAAGCACCGTTTTAAATAAACTTATCTTACTACTACTACTTTCTTCTTTCTTTCTTTCTATATTTCCATCTTCTTTGTTTTCTTTTTTTCTGGCGTTTGCGTGCCACAGAATGCCAAAGCGCGTTGTAGGAACGATTTCTATATAATTTATAAGGTTTTCCAATCCACGTCATGTTCGACCTCACCCATTGACTCGCCCCACTGCGCGGCGAAGAGACGCGGCAGCAACGCAGAGCTGCGTGTGCTTGGAGACGAGAAAGACTTCAACGCCCGGGCAAGAAAGCATCTCACCGAAATGAATGATTGTCTTTCCGACTGTTTAATTGTCGGCGCGAAAAGTGGGTGAAACTGCGAAAGATACGGCGTTTCGATCTAAGTCGTGCTCGAAAGCGGCTCTCACAATTTGCATTTTTGATTTATCCTCACTTTTATAATTTCTTCATTTTTCTCGCTCGTGCCTCGGAACTAACCTGGTGTTTTTGAATGTAAAATTGGACGTGCTCGGAGACTTTCGTTAGTAATTTTTATCTATCTGAGATTGGAGAGGTCTATGAATTTTCCATCGTTGAGGTAGTCAGGTTACAGGTATCTGCTCGCTGATTGCTTGTTTATCTTGCGTTTCCACTTTTGAGCTTTTAAGCTTCTTTTGAACCACTTTCTCAGACTCTTCCATAAAAGCACCTTCCTGCATAGGGAAACAAGTGGCATGTATGCTTTTTCTAAAATGAGCAAGAGAGAGTACTTCCTCATTGCTAAATGTGGTCCATTTTCGCTGCTTGGTGTTTATAGCACCGAAAAAAACAACTAAGTGCTAATCCCTGACAGTTTAGATCAAATGGAGCCAGCCAATAAGGCAGTAGAGCTAGGACTTACAGTCTGTAGGGCTGGACCCTAAAGATGTAGGGCTAAGCACCACTGCCTTATCAGCTGGCTCCAGGGACCCGGAGCCAAACCGGAGCAGTAGCTCCGCTCCGAGCTCCACGCTGTCCTGGCTGCAGCCGAGGCAGTGAGAGATCTGCGATGCAGTGGAGCCGGGCCGTTTCGGAGCCAAGCTTGGTTCGGAGCCGAGCCTGGTCCGGAGCCGGCTCCGTAACATGCCCAGCTCCGGCTGGACTTCGTGCGACAAGGCTCCAGCTCCTCTGGGCCGGCCGGAGGTTCCGATTATGACCGATTTTTCTCAGTCTATCTCTCTCGCACCTGTGTTAATCAGTGCGCTCGGTTGTTTTGTCACATATCCTTCTCCCACGCGAGGAGATGACGCGTTATCTCCTCCCAGTTCTAGGAAATTCATGCGGGCACCCGACCATCGAGAAAGGCTTCTTTTTTCCTCTTCCTCTTGCATCTTGTCTTTTCAAGTACTTCACGTCACTAATATGTATTCCATCCATCCCCGACCCCAGCAACTCTTTAGCTCACCGTATAAACCAACAATCTGCGTCTCTCCTATCTTTCCATGACTCGAGCTTGCTACACCGATTTATTACGAGGCCTTTCTTCGGACGGAGAAAAGGGGGGGGGGGGGAGCCTGATCGGACTCCGAGGAGCCGGTAGCAGGGTCAAAAACACAAATTATTTAATATTTTCAACTACTTTTACAAATTATCTCGATGAACTTGGAAAGCACGCCGAACATTGGGTGGGATTTTCGGGACCTTTTCACATAGTAAAATTAGTAGAATAAGACGGGTGAAACATTTTTTGTTGAGGTTGTGTTCTTTACCATCTTGTCTAAAAGTCAGTCAAGAAATCGGCTATTATTAATTGTTTTCAGGCATTTGTGTTGCCTTTGAAGTAGTACAAACGACAACCCCAACAGAGCAATTTTCGTAACATATTGATCTATACTGGAAAAGAGTCTCTGAAAAGTGAATGCCAATGTTTGCGCGCTAGCAAGTCACCTAAAAAAAATGTATCACTAAAAAGTCGATATGGATCGTGTTTCTCGGCCCTAATACGGTTTTTTGGGAGGCACATAAACATTCCTCAGAAAATTAATTTTTACGCGTCCAGTTAAAACACCACAAAAAGAATCTTTGAAAATTTAAGGTCCAATTTTTTGTGTGCTGTCCAAGTCACTCGATAAATTGCAATTTGGTAAGAATCGCTGAAACAGTGTTTCCGGTTTTGCTGTCGATTCCTCGGAGAGACAAAAACACCTAGCAAAATATTTGTTATGCTATCTTAATGTCCTATAAGTGGAGGCTTTCGGAATAAAATTCCAATTTTTTGCATGCTTGCAAGGTCGAACAAACGAATTACGTAAATCACAGAGATTTGGACCAAATTGAGCGATTCGGCCTATTTATGTGCTTATAAATGGGAGCAAAACTAACAATATCTGTAAAAATATATTCTCCCTTAATCAGTCATAAAAACGTCCCTAAAACCTGCAATCTGATTTTCTGTGTGCTTGCCAAGTCGCTTAAAAAATCGCTAAAATCATTGAAATATAGCAGTCACAAGTACGGCTAAAATTGTATTCTTAGCATATGTAGGGCAAAAAAAGTTGTATTGATCCAAAAGCTAATTAGCACGCCTTAAAAAGCTACGAAAATTGAGTTAAAATTCCAAATATAATGGCTCTAGCCGACTTTTATCATGCTTAAAATTTGCGATGGAATCAGTAAAACACCATAAATTATGTAACATTTTTACACAGACTATAAGAGCTGTAACGGATTTTTTAGAATGCTTTGGCACACATCAGTCTGATTCCAAGACGCAACTTTTTTCTCCTATACATACTTTTGAAATTCAAAAGTCGACACCCCTCAGATAAACTGTTACTTTATCCGAGTCGCTTGATTTGGTCGAAATCTTAGTGATTTTCGCTATTTTCCCCTCGAATTGGTAAGTTGTATACAAAAGTGGAATTTAGACCTCTAAAGACCTCATTTCTAGGAAATAGAGTACCTATATAGGAAATGTTGATTGTTGGTATTACATATGTCCCTTGAAGGACCCTGGAGGAAGGATTAAAATACGATTTTCATCGACTTTTCAAGCACAATTGTACCTGTTTTTTGAGTATCGTGGCAAGTACGCAAAAATAATGGGCCTTCAATCTTCAAAGGCTCTTATCACAGAGGATGAGCTTGGCAAAAAAGTATTTTCTTGGGCGTTGTACTTCCTAAGAGGCGACAAAAAGGCGACTTTTGACAACGTACTTGTTCAGTCTTTTTTGACTACAATAAATATCGAGGCCTCGGACGGAGTTGCATTTTCTGTCGATTTGGTGCCACGGCCCTAAGGAAATAAAATTCGGTGGATTGGTGAAACTTCTTGATAGTCATATTTTTCCCTGAAAATTCCACGAACACCTAACGGAAGAGTCTTGCCGTATGTAGTGCACTTATAGCTCAAATGGCGCGCCCCAGCTCTCTTAAAATCTGGTAATCGTTAGATCAGCAAAATTTGATGTCTCGCTCTAAAATGAATAGAAAAGTTATTTTCCTGTTAATTTACCATGAACCATTTTCTCCCATAAAGTTATGAGACTGTGCGAAATAAGACACAAGGGTTGATTGGACGTTTCAAACTTTCTTCAACCCCTCTATTGGGCCAAAAACAAGAAAAAAAAAAAAATGTTAGACATGCCATAGGTTGGCTAGAAATATAAAAAAAAGAATGATACTGAGCTAAAAAATACCTAATATGAAACCAAGATAACTAATGGGGTTGTAAAATTTTAATGTATAAGTCTGCCGAGTAATCGGTCTTTTTTAGCGTTCTACTATGAATTTTCCCAGGTTTTAAAGATATAAAAATGGATTAATTGTTAGGTTTCGGAGTACCATGAATTGGGCAGACGAGTTTTGTTTTCTTCACAAAACTGCTTTCAAAGAATATCTAACACTGGGCAAAAAATTAGGGGTTGAAAATTTAAATTGACCGGGGCCTATTTTTCCAATTCTGGGGAGGAGGATTTTTATTGACTCAGGAAATCACTATAAAAAAATTGTTTTACTCCTAGATTAAAAAAATTCGCGATTCATAAACCCCGCTGCGTCAACACACTGCTATAAATGCCATTCCTTGTATTGGACATTTCTAAAGTGTAATTACATTTTTCCAGGTATGGGATAGGGTATTTCACAGAATTTTTGACCCTGAAACCGAAAGGAACTACGCGCAGAACAGGGGGGGGGGGGGGGGTCTCAGTGGCTCCCAGCAGATTTAGATGAAACTTTCATAGATTGATATAAAGTTCATCGTTAGCACAAAGCCAAAACATCAGCTCACTCTAACGAGTAAAAGCCGAGATTTTCGCGATTGAACCCGGAATATTTTCTATTATGTCACAGCATGGCGGACGAATTAAGACTCCTCTCTCCTTTGGTTGTTTGGCGTTCTTGATCAGACCCCTCACACAGTTAGGTGCTTTTTGTCGACCAATTCTGTTTCAGTGTTTCAGTAACTCTTTGTCATCTCGGACTCCATCATATCGCACGGCCTGAGCGTACATGACCGTATGGAAGGAGCGAACAAGATCGTAGCTACCTGCGGAGGGGGCGGGTGTGTCTCCTGGCCGCCATAGAGAAAAAAAAGGAGGTGTTTGCATTTCGGGTATCTTGGATTTTTTTGATGACGTAGGTCGGTACAGCGACTTTTCTCATCGATTTTCTTGGAAATGGTGTAATTTATGGAAAAAAGTCATTCTATAAAAAGTGCTTGAAATTATATCATGAGTTGATTTAAGCAAAAAAAATGGGACATTATGGTCCGTTTTCATACTTTGAATTCCCGATTTCGCTGGCTAGGTTGTGACGACCTACGTCACAGGGTAAACAAACCGCAAGATGCAAACACCTCCTTTTTTTTTTCTCTATGCCTGGCCGCAGTGTTCTTCACAGGCAAGGAAGAGCTCCGCGAAACGCTTATTTACCTCCTTCGCACAGAAAATTGTCCGGGTTCAATCGCAAATATCTCTGCCTCTACCCGTTAGAATGAGCTTATTTTTTCCAGCTTTGTGCTGATGATTCATCATAATTATGTCCATTAATTAAAGTTTCATCAAAATCGACCGGGGGTCACTGAGCCTCGTGCTGTATGCGGGGTTCTTTCCCCTGTATTTGTTACTTTGGCACTTTTGCAAAAAACTGGAACTAGGTATTATAAAAAAGAAAATAATTAAATAAAAATCACAATAAATAAAAACTTGTTGCTTTGAAGTACCTGATTTTCCAAGAAAATGATATGCGTAAATAAAATTACTAAGAGAAGTTTTGAGCTTAGCGCCAATAATTAAGGAGACGATGCTTTATTTTTTTACTGGAAATATTATATTTAAGTATATTTCGCTTGCTTTGAGTTGTGAGATAATAATGAAAGTCTTAAATGGCTAATACCATGATACCATATACGAGGTAAAGAGAACATGGGAGGGTACATTAACCCCAAATATTTTGCATCAGGAATTCTGGGAGCGAAGTTACCCTTTTAACAGCAATTTTTAATATCGGCACACCCTCTCAAATGACCTACATCTGTTAAGTGAAGAAACACGTTCCATGTGATTTGCATTCAAATCAGAAAATGTAGTCTGCATGTATAATGACTGATCTCCAGTCAAATATTATGAAGATGGCTGTTGTCTAACGCCTATAATTATCACCTGATGAAAAAGAAAGCTGAAATTGGATGTCATTTGTGCACATTTTTTCCCCATAAATTCCAAAAATTCACGATCGAAAACGAAAATTTTAGCAATCGATAGAGTGGATGTGCCAGCAGTTGTCAGCTTACCCGAATTTTCAAATAAATTTTACAAAAATAACTTCCAACTTGCAAATTAAGACCCTTGAAAAATGACCGCACTAAACTATTGCGTTCTCATGGCTCCCATTTTCAGCGCGAGTTTCAAAAAAGTAAGTGTACCTACCAATAGAATAATTTAGGATTACAAGGGATTATTGACCTTCAAATTTTTAGAACTATATACATTGAGATCAAGCAGTGCGCACTTAATTGCTGCAATTTGAGAAAGTTAGATCCCTATGTGAAACACACTTCCCTCAGCGTATGACAAGTTATTTTTTTATTTTGTATTTTCCATATTAGTGTGGAAACGCTCGTGGGCGTTCAAAGATTGCAAATTTTATGCTTGATGATGTGTTTTTTGTGCCTCAAGATTTTTTATGCGCATTCATATACTCCACACCGAAAAAATTTTCCAGAAATTTCCCCATCACTTCGTTCAACGAAGTAATATTTTATGCAGTTCTGAAAGGTCTAATTTTCAATATTCTTCGCACGCAGAAACATTCCTGATTCGTACAAATTTCCTTTTCTGCTAGTTCTTCGAATTTTTATTATTATTATTTTGTTTTCATTTTGCACTCAAAAATAAATGTGTCAGTGGTTAAATGAACGAATTTAGAGGAAACGAGAAGGAAATAATTTGCAAAATCGTCTTTAACATTTCGGGACTGTGTTGTTGCTCTTTCCAAAAGTAAAGTATTGCAAATATCGTCGACTCTCTTTCCCCCAATTGCAGTCTTTTTTGCCTTTATTGCTCATGGACATTAAGGGCAATTTCTAATTTTGTACATTTTTCAATGATGGAACGAGGATTTTGAGGTTTATTCACGGAGAGGTGAAAAGAATGTGTTTGCGTCGAACTTCAACAGTATATTCAATGAAAACTATTTCCTATATAACATGTTGAAGCTGATTAATAATAGACTTCCTTGCCTCCAAAAGCACTTTCCTGTGAATGAATCCCGGTCCCTATTTTAGCACCCGCTCTCATCAATGAACAGATTTTCCATATGAGTATATATTTAGAGATATAATCAGGATCTTGGTGGTCCAAAAAAGTCAGTCCCCCCCTTTCGCGAAGTAACGAGAAATGAGAGGAAGAGACACGTATTGGTATTGGTTGCAATTTCACGTTAATTCTTCTTCTTCTTCTTTTAAATCCTCTTTTTATGGTACTGCAATTCTTGTAGCATATGATTTCTTTGACGGATTTTTCTCATACTTGTAATTTCCTGTTGATGTCTCGTGGTTAATTTCATTGCGTCGTTAGAAACGAAACCATGATAGCAAAAAGTTAGCCTCTGTTATTAACAAAAAACTAGAATTTTCAGAAATAAAATAAAAAATAAAAAAAACCGTTAATCCATTGCCAAAACAATTTCTTGGAGAAGGATAATTTCCTTATATAATGGCGGAGAGGGTTACCAACCCCAATCTTACGTACACCTCTTATTTAAAAAAATAATATTTTCCCAAATAAAAGCTACTATAGGTAAGCCATCACTAAAAAAGCTATACTCCAAGCGTATTCATTATTTTTTTAAAAAAAATTGTGAGAGGGAGTGTGGCCAATCCTGCAATATTCAAAGGGAAGAGGGGGGGGGGGGCAGGTTGCCATACGGGCGCTTACTTTGCGCGCGCGCGGGGAGGGGGTGGTGGTGGTGGTTGTTAAAAAGTCGGCCGAAATAGCTCACTTAATATAACTTGAACGGTCCTTATCCACACAAATGTTTGTAAGGATTGTTAATAGTATTTTTTTAATAACAATATATTTTTCTCGTGGGGTCGGGGGATTTACTGCGATTACAAGATAAGACTTGTAAAAGCAATGCAACACGCATAAGCAGCTGCCATCCGGACGATAATCTGAGTCGTGCGATGGTCCATGATGAGCTTGAGCTCACTAAGAAAGGTGATAGAAAATTCAAGCATGAAATGCTGTTGAAGGCACGGGAGTCACTGGAGTGGCCAAGGGCCGAGGGAATAACAAAATGTTGTGTGGAATAGACAGCCGCCTTATCACACTAAAGTGCCTAGACCAGGAAGCCGGGTGATGGGTGAAAAACAAAAATGACAGAAAGTAAAAGCATTGAGGATGCGATGGATTGTGCGTACAAGGAAGGGAGAGGGATAAAAAGGTTGCGATAAGTAAGAGCGGGGCGGGGAGGGGGGGCGGGGGAAGTCATAGTCCGAGATACAGACCAAAACCGGAGCGGAGCCGGCTCCGTTTCAGCGAAGCTCCGAATTCTGAAACGGAGCTTGCCTCGCGCAGAGCCAGCTACCGGCCGGAGCCGACCGTGTTACATGCTCGGCTCCGGCCCAGGCGGCTCCGCTGGCAGAGGACGGCTCATCAGCCCGATGCTCCGTGCGTGGCTCGGCTCTCAATCGGAGCCCGGAGCCGGAGCCGGCTCCGGGTCCCTGGCTGGCTCCATTTGATCTAAACAGTCAGGGCTTAGCACTAAGTGTTTTTTTCCGTGAGAAGCAGCTATTTTTAAAATGCTAAAGCATCGTCTATTATACTAAAAATAATGCTGTTTCAACTTTTAACCTACTAATTTTTTAGAATGCCAGCTGATTTAAGAAACAATGTAAAAGTGGGCTTGGTTCCCTTGAGGAAATGGAAAAGCGGGATTTTAAATTTAGTCAAACGGAACCATGTGCCGACTGAAGGTGGTACTCATGATCCATGGGCATGGGACAAGAGCGTTGTAGACAGGGCTCATGAGTTAATGTATCACCCGATGACCGTGGCGCCACGCCGGCATCTTTGCCGCTGACGTCACTGGCGCTTTATAATTCCCATTCATTCTTACGACCCTCCACTAACGAGCACACACCTTCTCTACCATCTGTCTCTAGTTCCGTTTGGCAGAAGTACGTCCAACTAAAATCACAATTCAATGAAGTCCCCAGAATCTCGATCAAGGGCAATTTTTTCGGATTCCATGGCACTGTTCCTCTCCCAGCAGAGAGTATCAAAAATGCAAAAGCCTCACTGGAAAAAAAACACATTGGATCTAGAGTCCAGACTCTTAAAAACATCGACAAGAAAAAATACTCTTGATTCAATCGGATTTTTGCGTAAATCAAGAACCAAGCCTCTTAATTTGAGCGAATTTCCTTTGATTTAAGCTTAAAACTGATTGAATCGAGAGTATTCTCTCTTGTCAATGTTTTTAAGAGTCTGGACTCTAGATCCAATGTGTTTTTTTTTCCAGTGCTTTAATGAGACACCTACCTCTAAATCAGTCGTTCGCCGAATCGGTTAACTAAATGGAGCATTCTCAAACTGACACCATGGCTTGAACATTTTATGCAAAGCTCTTTGATCTGCCGCTCATTGCTATCTAGATTTTGACGAGCCACAAACGTTGACCCGAAAAGCGGAGCGGCGGCGGCCGGGCCGGCGTCAGAGGTCGGACGGCACCGCAGCGCGCAATGCGGTTCCATGTTGTGCCGTTCCACCGTCGCATTGTTGCAAGAAAGTGTTGAAAAAGTAGTACTCCTCCTCATTTAACAGTACGTAACAAATCCGTATTTTTTCGCATGACCTGGCAACACCATTGTCGCTACTCGCGACGCAGCGTCTGCCGAAGAGGAGGATGCTGCGTCGCGATCGTAGCATCAGCATCGGCTCCGAGTCCGAGACTTCCACCACAATGCAACTGTCGGCCTACATTTCTTCTATCCAGACATGCACGCGTCATTCCTGCCCGCGGTGTTGTCCTGTCTCGCGGCTAAAACTCGAAGAAAGCTGGGAAGAAAGGTTCGCGAGATCAGAATACGGGGCCCTCCTGGGGAAGCGCACCGTTGCACCAATGAAAAATGGACCGCGTTTGGCAGAAAGAAACTCAGCCACATCAGTCATCGCTAAATTTAGCAAAGCAATTTAATATTTTACAAAAGAACGTTTGTGCAGATTTTTTTTTTTTAAATTCTAAGGAATTTGCTTCATACTATGCAGAAAATTCATTGAAGCTTGCAAAAAAAATCCATTACCACCACCGTTTTCATGTAAAAAATTAAACTGTTCAGTTATGCGTTCATGAATCGATGTATTCTCCCAAATTTAGCAAAAAGTACCTATTGATACAAATAGCAATGACATGAAAATAGTTTGTGTCCTACATTTCGGTTATTCGGCACGCTTTTCCAACATATTCATGTTGGATTTGTCTTTTTGTTTTTATTATGAAGCATTTTCTTGGAGTCATGCATTCAGCACACTATTTGGACATATTTCTGCCAAAAGGAACTATATTGACGGTGAAACTACCAAACCACGTATCTCGTTTGCGGTGTTTAAAAATCTACGCTCGCATTTTATTTTTTTGAAGTAGACCAAATCAATATCATTCCTTGAAATTTTCACAGAATTTTCTCCGCACGAAGAGGAAAAATCACAGAAATTTTCAAGACTGGACGTTAAGTAGTTTTTCGTTTGAAAAATAAAGTATGACAGGAAGTCTGCGACGTCGCAAACCGAGATACGTGGTTTGGTAGTTTCACCGTCGATATGCATTAAGACATGGGCCCTGAGACCCTTAAGAAAATAGGCATAAAAAGACTCACGTCATGATGCACATAGTTCCGTTTGGTAGAAATACGTCCTTTTATGAGGCGTTTTGACCGATTTCGGCTAATTGTAGGGCATCTTAATCCCACTTCTCAGTTACTCTGAACAACACTTGTTCCCCATTCCTCTCGCCCAGCTTGATGACTAAAACGTCACCGCTGTCACATCCCATCGCGATAAATCATCGACGACTGCCATAATCGAGGCTCGTCCCTCCGAAACCCCACCATTACCTCGGTCATTCATAAAAACTCAAGAGCCACAACGTGCCGGTAGAACTGCCCGAAGTCGGCGTCTCGCGCGTGGAACGGAAGGTAATAGCGTTGCGGGATAGCCTTAGCGGGCGGCCGCGTCGTTACGTGGAAGTTGCGTCGGGTCAGTCACAATCGAATCGGGCAGGACGACCCGCGGCGATGGCTGATCGGCTCGGTTCAACGGCCAGAATGGGAGAAAGTGAAAGGGCAGATGCAGAGGAAGGTCGAGATCGCGCGCGCGGCCCCCCGCGTGGTTCGCGGCCCCGGCGCGCGGCGCGGCGCGGCAGACAGGTTGTCTGCGTCGCTCGCCACGCCTCCGTCACCCATGACACGCTCGGGGCTCCTGCCGGGAGTGACAATAGGAAACCCATACTTCGCTTCGTCACGGCTACCAAAGTGTAACGCCTGTAACGTGTAGCACGCATGAGGAAGCAGGCACTTGCAAGGTTGCACCGAAAAAAAAGTGAAGTTGAGTCAACAATCTGGATTTAAAAAAATCGAGCGAGAACTTATAAAGTGCTGAACTACCTGACACAACAGTTAGTTCTACATCTCAGTATTGCTAAAGTAACTGCTTTAGCGGACAGCATTTTATAAGTTCTCGCACGCTTTTTCACAGCCAAAAATGTTAAATTAACTACACTTTTTTTTCGGTGTGCCTGAGCGTGAATCTTCAGCACCTGCGAGAGAGATTCGATGGTCGAGATAACAACTTTCAATGTGAACATTTTATCACATTTTTGAAAAAAAAAATTCCGATATTCATATCATATTCTACTGCCGTGCCGTGCCACGGAAAAACGTCGGATGAACCTTCAGGCGTCACCAAAACTTTCATAAAACACGAATTTATTGAGAAAATTGGACGTACTTCTGTCAAACGGAACTAAGCGCCATCGGGGGAGGAAGGTAGAGGGGAGCTTGGATTGGCGGCGAAGCCGGGCGTCAGGCTCATTCCGTCCTATACTCGCAATGCTTTTCCATGGCGCTTAGTTCCGTTTGACAGAACGCGCTTTCCGGCATTCTAAATTCCTCAAAAGGAACTCAAATTGGCGCTTATGTCCGTTTGACAGAAATACGTCCAATTGTAAATATTTTGTTTTCATTCCAAGGTTCCGCAATCGGCTGAAAGAATTCGATTTTTAACGGATATAAGACGCGGCGATTTCTACTCAGAATTTTGCTGATTTTTTGTGTGATCAGAGGAAAAATCAGTGGAACAGCCGGTTAGAAATGCCAGGCAGTTTCGTGATTAAAGTGCAATTGGCGTGTGGAAATGCGACTTTGAAATGCAGGTATACGTTATTTTGTCACAATGGAAAAAAAATCGGTCTTATGAACCGAACGTTCGGTGCTCCATGTCATCCCAAATATTCGGTTTGTCAGACTGTCCGGTCAACAATGGTTTTTTTCCAATTCGTATAACCGAAAGTTCGGCGTATGTGCCTGAACTTTGTTTGTCAGTTCACTTTACCGCACAATTTCGGTTTGATAAACCGAAAAGTTAGTTTGATGAACCGAATTACTTGGGATGGTATGGAACACCGAACTTCGGTCGATGTGATCCACCTTTTTTTCAGTGTGGGAGACGGTTTCAGCAGCGCGGTGCGGTGGTCTTTTTTAAAACTGATACGAAGTAGATTCACCTTTAAGGTCCTTAATTTTACCCTGCTCGATTGCTCGGTTCCGCTATTGAGAGAAACGGGAAAGAGGCGGTCCGTGGATGGGCGTTCCTCCACAGCGCGGTTGAATCGCGGTTGAGGCTGGTCGGTGAGTAGTGGCCCTGATAAACAGGGGTTCGGTGGGTTTCGACCGAGTTTGTCACGGTGAAAGTCCTACGATTTCGGCGACCGACCCGACGATCGTTGCGGGATGTAGGAGGGTTTTGGAGGGGGATCTCCGGGCTGGACCGCTCGGCTTCGAGTGAAATGGGGGTAATTAATTGCACTAACAAAGGAGTACACCGATACATGCAGTAAATAACTACACGATTTGAGGGAGATGAGGAAGTAAAGTTTCAATTAGACCGAGTTCATCAGAAAAGAACCAATGCTTATTTTAAAAAAAAATTAGTTAAGAATGTTTTTGCGAGCTCCTTTAGCCGTATATTTTCTCCTGCCAAAAATTAAAGTCGAAAATAAAGGAATTAGTATGTGAAACGAGGGCTCAAAGTTTATTTTCTACATTGAGCATTATGCAGGAACAGTACTTCAAACCTCAGTTTCAACTTAATGTGGGTTGATTCCTTCCCGATGAACTCAATCCAAATGTGACCGTCCGCAGCCAAAGGGACCTTAATCCACGAGAACTCAAAGTAAGATATTTTCGGACATTTTACGATGATAACTTCAAAAAATATAAAAAATAAAATTGATTGGTTGGAAGCCAAACTCATTAATTACTCCCATGCAATAAAAAGAGGAGTGAAAATTTTTAAACGCCACGGTTGAAATACATTTTTTTTTAATTTATTTTTTTCGTAGAGGTCCTCGATTGCGCAGAATATCTTGTAAACATTTGACATAATAATACTTACAGGTCTGTTTTTTCCTTACAAATGAACGCATAAGTTTTGAAACATGGCAATTAAAATACGTGATCTTGAACTTTCACTTCGCACATTTTTTGGTCTTACAAGTTTTGTCCAAAATTGACTTCCAAGCTCACCAAAGGCTCTCTTATTCGAGAGCTGATGACGACATTTTCTCGCAAATTTTTGCTTGGCATAAGTGTGTCAAATGCCACATCCTAAGACCTTTCAGGAATTCTGTCTCGCTTTAAAGAGAATAAATAACGATAATTACTTTCTCTGGAGTATTTTAATAATGAAATATAGAGAGACTTTAATGCAATTCATTTCTTTCAAAATTCCTGTTATCTAATTACTTAAAAAAAAAAAAAAAAAAAAAAAAAAAAAAAAAAAAAAAAAAAAAAAAAAAAAAAATGCAACTTGTCTTGTCAATGGAAGTAAGCAGAGTATCTGCAAAAAATATTTTTAGGCCTATCCATGAAGAAATGCGTGCAAAATTTCACGAATACAATTAAAGCGATCGGTTTTCCTGCTGTCACACGTAACGTAACATGTATTTGCAGTGTGGTTAACCAAAAAACGTATATTTCCTCTTCTGTCGTATCATTTACTTGTATTTTTATCATTTGTGTCGATCTCAATGATCCTTTGCATCTCATTGATCTCATTGTAAAAATGCTCTGTAATTTATTGTAATGCAAATTTTAATTTAAAATTTTGTCTTTTGTTCTCAGGTAAATAAATTGAGCTGAGTCATCGCACTAGTTAGAAAGTCCTTTGTCGTAAGTGAGCACCGTGATATTTTTACATTTTTGGATCAAAACTTTGAATGAACTTTACCAGTAGGTCATATGCGGTAGGTAGTAACAATTTGAAACTCCCGGAAATCTCATATAGCCTGGGAAATCTCATATTTGAGGATTGGGTTTTAGACCTTTCTGATGCATTCTGTTTCCTGTGTTAAACCAAGGTCGATGGACACAGGTTAGTCCAAAAGTTGAGTGAGATCATCTTTGAAGAGCAACGGCGAGAGCTGTCCGCGTTGCCAAAAGATTCCCCCGATTTGCTGGTCTCATATATATTCTTATAGTAGCTGGTCTTATAGTAGCTGTACTGCCGTGCTACGGAAGAACGCCGTGTGAACATTCGAGAGCCGCCAAATTTCTCTGGATAAAACATGTGTTTTTAAAGAAAGTTATGCATATTTTTCCTTGAACTTTTCAAATATTTTTGAGTGAATACCGAACAAAACTATCTGAAATTCGTGAAGAAAAATATTCACAATTTTCTATGCGAGTATGGTTTCAATTGAAAGAAATATGGCAACGTCTGAAAGCTCATACGGCGTTTTTCCTGAGCACGACAGTGTACCTGTTATATCCGAAAAATCTTTTGTATCGTATTGATACCCATCTATGACGTCACGACCAAATCTGAACAATATCAGCAATCAATTCACCTTCAGCATCAGCACTGACGTCACACACTATTAGCCATCTCCTTTTTAGCGCTTGGGCAACGTTCGTGCGTCTGGCGACACCGCGCGGTGTCCGGTTAAAGAGGCTAGCATCCGTGACTGCTATCGCGACCTGTATCGCCGGTCATGGGTCTTCGTCTTGAAGTCTTGGTTCGGCCGGGCCGCCGGATTCCGAGCAAGGATGAGGATGAGGATGCAAAGCTGACAATGGCCGGGGCCGGGCAGCCGTCGACGGAGGAACCAAGCAGTTTAGAGCTCAATTTAACACGGTTAGAGCAGTTAGCCGACTGTTGAGCTCAACGTCCAGCCTCGAGAAATCCGATCTACATTTTTTGCGCGCTGCCGAGCGGCAAATAGCCCCGTCTCAGTTCTAGTTTTCGCCCGTGTTGCCACGAGCAGGGATTTCCGCACCGTCGTTCTTTCCGAGGGAGCAGTATGCGCCGAAAGGCAGGTTGTCAACTTTTCGACAAAAACGATAAAACTGCGTGTTGTAACCCTGGTAAAGGTTGGCGATAAGAGCTGCGTTTCAAAATACCATAGGAATTTTTATAGCCGGCTAAAGAAGGCTACAGAAAATCATATAGCTGGCTGTAGAATGCGGAGAAAATTATACGGCCGGGCTATACGAAGCGATAAAAAATTATGTAGCCGGGCTATAGTTCCTATCGCTGGGCTTTACATTTTATCGCCTGGCTGTTGCTTTTTCGCCATCGATTATACAAGGCTATAAGAAATTGTGTAGAAATTCGTGTGCTTTAAAAATCATTAAGTTTGATACGGAGCCACCTTAATATGTACAAAACACACGTTATATTTTCCTTTAATACATATTTTTTTTCCATCAATTAAAACGAGAATAATCCATACAGGATGTGCAAAAATTTCAAAGTCATGAGTTGAATAACGCTGACTCCGCCAGATTAAATATTAGAGCCTAACACAAAGCGGAGCGGCGACGCACTGGTGCCTACAAACCTAACAGGGATACTTCACGCATTGCGCAACGCGTGAAGTATTCCTGTTAGGTTTGCAGGCGCCAATGCGCGTTTCGCGCTGGCTGCCCGCCTGGAGAGTGCCACGGCGCTTGAAGCAACTATTTCACGTCAGAGGTATTGCACAGTATCATACGAAACTGAAGGCGCTCTAATATATTAGTAATGGCAGGCATCCATCAAAAGTACGGAGCTTTCCTCGCAAAATAAATCAAGATACTACGGCCCAAAAAGAGAGCAGTATTCCAAAAACTCACTAAGTCCTAGCATCCGTAATTAGTAACGTTTAGCATACACTTTATCGCCTGGCAGTTGCTTAATCGCCATCGGCTATAAAAGGCTATAAGAAATTGTGTAGCCGGCTATAGAAGCTATTGGAAATCTTACAGCCGGCTGTAGGTCTATGGTATTTTGGAACATAGGTTCTACTACCAATTTTTACCAGGGAAGGCCAATTAAACGATATAGAAACAGAAGATTGGTAGCGGCCGACGAAAAACGTAACACACGTGGAGCTGTCGTTCGATAATAGGCGGGCGGGGAGTGGAACTGTCTAATTGCTATTTTCGTCATATAACTTCAATTACGTGGGATCTTACGGGAGTTTTTACGATAAATGATTGAGTTTTGAAATTTTTATCGTAAACTCCTTTGAAGAATGGCTAAGTTTCATATCTGGACACAGATTTTCAAACAGTTGGTTCTGAAATTGATTTAAGCTTTTGTTCAGCAACAGTCCCATGAGAAACTATGTAAACCGATTTTCCTCGTTTGTCACTCCTGGCGTGCTACGAATTTCACTGATGGCGTAGCACAGGATCTACAGTTTCTAGCTCGTTGGGCCAATCAGACGAGTAGCACATGGAGGCACATGAACTATTTTTAATGATATCGTACTTTTTCAAAACAAACGGTTAGTTTTGCACTACTTTAGTTTTTTTCTTCATCCGCATGCCAGATATTCAGCAAAACTTTAATGTTATTTATTGTCTTAGAAACCAAGTTTCGTGCTTTTAAAGTAAAGTATCAGATTTTTCTTTGAAAAGAAAGAAGCCACAGACCACAGACTCAGCACAACGGGTTTGACATTTCGATGTTTGTTTACAATTACGTTGAATGAACCTCAATCTTGCATGAAGTCGGTCGGTGACCCCTACAAAGGGCACCTCTGCGATGTGACAACTATATACCATGCAGAGGATAATGTAACGCATTACAGAATGATCCTGTTACAGGGGTCATTTTTCATAGGGGTGACCATTGACGTGACCCTCCGACCGTCTCTGAATAAAACCGGAAGTAAGGTCTTTGTTTACTGGATGTCGTTATCATATTTTGTGCGTAATTATGATGAGAACATGTAGAAAAAAAGGTGAAATCAATTTTTTGAATACTTAGGTAGGTAGTAAATAACGGATCACTAAAGTTTTGCAATTTTTTGCCCACGCCGTGAAATGGGCTTTTGGCCCTGAGTGAAAACCCCTTATTAAAATATTAAGCGCTCAGCCGATAGGCGGCGCTTTTTGATTTCGATTTGCCACTAGAGCTCTAGTATAGTAGGGCGCTCAAGCGGTCAAATGGCGCACCAACTCATCGATGCACGGAACGTCATTTAGGAAAATTGTTTTTTTGATTACCTCATAATAGCTCTGTGAATACGATTAAATGCAAATTAGCGTGAGAAATAAATAACAGTCCTAAAACTCTCTTCGCTATGCGGTTTATAGTTATCCTATAATTACTTTCGAAAGTTCAAGATTCGCGTTCTGATTTCCGAAAACTTTTCCACCGGTGATAACCTTATTCGGAGACCTTAGTAGAATTCGCCTACATCTAGGTTATGTGTCTTTGACTTAGGTACTGGAGAGTATTGCCATCCTTTTGCCCTTCTCTGATTGGTTCATGAGTTTTGGCGTCTTTGGCCCTTTTCTGGCTTAATAAGATCAATGTTCATTTTCTGTAGGTACATAGCCGCGATTCAGATTCAGATGACACTACTCTCCCGTATTTGCTTCTCGCGTCTCGCTTACTCCTTTGTGTTTTCATATTTCGTCCATCTCCCTCCATCCATAATTAATTCCATAATCCATCCGCCTCGTTTAAGATTGTGTTGTGAAATTTAAGATTGTGAAATTGTCTGAAATTTGAAGCATAATATTTTGGAATTATTCAACGTATGTCGTGTCTTGTCTTCAGACTCGTTCTGCCCACCTCGTGAAGTTTGTGAAAGTTTCTGAAGTATAATGCTGTGAAATTATTTGACCAATTAGCATGCTACCTCAGAGACTGTTTTAGTGTTTTTGGGTTAATTAAAGTATGTCAGGTAGGAGATCTGCCATTTGCGATACATGCAAAATGCTTCATTATACTAGTGTACCACAGTTGTTCTCAAGCACCAATTACAACACGGTTTGCATTTTTATGCTGAATAGCATAGATAAACGACCGGAGCATTTTGCGCAGCTCAAGCGCAGGGATTTGTACCTTCGTAATTGTCACCACCTCATCGCTGCAAATTATGAAAAGGACCGCTCGAGTGTATCCTTGATCATAGAATATCTGTTATTATCAAAGCGATGTCGTCATCACATCCCTGTCAGTTCACAACTTCTAATTATTGAGTTTAACTAGGTGTCAAAAAATCTGAGATATCTGAAGTAGCAGAAAATTGTGTACTTTCAAAGTCTAAGATTTTTTGCGGCACCGACAGTTTCATAAATCTTCCTTATAACACTCTACTCTGAAACCGCTACATTCTACCTCTCACATTGCTCCATAACAAAGGTATGTGTTAGCCTCTTACTTGTACTAAAAATTCTAGGTTTCATGACTCATTTACTCATTCACTCTCTGGTGAATTTGGTTCCGTCAGATTCATTGCAAGACACCTTATGTGTTATCTCCGCAGACCTAACACAGGCATTTGAACGCTCAATGAGAGCAAAATTTCAACTGGCCTGTTGTCTACTTTTCAGTAAAGAAGGTAAATAACCTTCCTTAAGGACTCGCTTTGAGACGATAAAACAAGGTTTCTCCATTACTTACCGTAAGACGATAATAAGTGTTCCACCAGACTATGTAGGAGATGAGGTTGAAAGTTACATCACCTCCATGTGTGAGGAAGTTTTCTTACCTACAACCTGATTTTATGACTTACAATAACAAAAGATACTGCTTTCGCCTGACATTTTTTCATGCGTCGCATCGTCTAATAAACGGGGACCTACATTTACTTGATTCCATGAATAGGTAAAATGGCTCAGAGAGAATTTCGTCGAATGATCACTACGGCCATCTCTCATCCAGTTGGAGAACTTTTACTTACCTTTGATTTAAAAATTCATGAACCATAGAGTTTTTGGAAATTGAGTACACAATATTATTGTGAAAGATTTTTGAGGTTGAGTCTTTGTTTACATTCTCAAAGTATCAAAAGTTCTACAGTTTCATCGTGTTTCCTCCTAACTTTATCAGCTTATGAGCAATGGCTCCTAATTTACTCAACTCCTCAGCAGGCCAAAAATCCATACCTCTACAGATACATATGAGAATCATGCGTTTCAACGAAACCTACGAGTCCTACTTATCATCACTCAGGAACCACCGATCTTTTCTGCAGGTGTCATGGACCATTCATGACAAATACTGTTGCAACCACCCTTATCCTAGGTACATATCTATGCATAGTAATTCTAGTGATCATCTCCATACTCACAATGTAATTTCTGTAAAATACAGTTGGACGGTGGAATTACCAGACCACGTATCTCGGTTTGCGACGTTGTAGACTTCCTTTCATACTTTCTTCTTTACACGGAAAACCAACCAACATCAATTTTTAAAAACTTCCACAATTTTTCTTCTCTGTGCAAAGAAAACTCTGTGAAAACCAAGGAGGAAAAATGATTTGTTCTCTGTCAAAAGAATAAAATGGGAGCGGAGATTTTTAAGCACCGCAAACGAGATACATGGTCTGCTAGTTTCACTGTTGACTTGTTACGATATACCTATACCTACAATATCCCTACAGATTACATTGAAGATATTACTGTCCCTGTAACAGTGACTGATTCGAATGTTATCACAGTAGAGGGTTTCAGATATTTGGGCCAGCATGGTTTATTAATTACACAGAACGTAAGTTACCTTTATAAATTAAGGCGTAGAGGCAACTTCTGCCTTTGGTTGGCCAGAAATTTCTGTAAACGCATTTAAATTCCTAAAATTTATGAGAAATTCCGAATCTACTAAATGAAAGCAAGGATTTCAGGAGAACATGATTAACAATTTGCTGTCAGAAGGAAAACTGCGGAAGGAAAGTGGGAAAGATTTTTCACTAAGGCTCAATATAATATGAGGAGGAAAAAATGAATGTAATTACCGTTTACCCTGGTTATAATTCTGGTATTGTAAGAATTCTCTTTCTCTATTTACGTAATTACGTATTAGATTATTGTATTGTATGAAATCCTGTTATCACGAAGACAGAGTATCATAGAGCATAAACAATAAACATAGGAAAGGTTGTGTCTGATCATGAGTCATTAGAAGGTTTTAGCGTAGTGTGCTGCAACCTAGCGGACGCATGGTGCCTTCGATTCGCGAAAAGTTACCTTCAGTACTCACAATCAGTTGCAGTTGATTGATTTCGTTTATTGTCTCATCATTTACCTATTAATATTTATATTTCGTTCATTTATTTACCTATAATATTTTTTACGTGTCCAATTAGGGCATCATTAAAACAATTAATTTGGCCTCGTTAAGTGATACGTTCATCTTTGATACATTTTCTTCAAATGATCTAGAAAAGTTATTTTTTTGGAGCCGTAATAGTTTTCTCTGTTTTTATGAGAAATCGAGGATTTTTTATGTATTAATATTTCGTTACTTAAGTAATGGATCCTTATTTTTCTTATGGATCTTGGATTTTTTTCGGGGGGGGGGAAGCACAATTTTAGATGTTTTAATTATTGCAAATTTTAACATACTCAGTTAATAGGTAGTAAATTAAATCTGGGACTCATTAAAATTCCGCTCACCGCTGAGCGCTTCTCTAATACCCACGTATTAGAGCTTTCCCGCTTGTTTTTTCTTTGGTTTCAACATAATTATTAAAGTAGTATCCTCGAAGACATAGTCTTGCAGCGAATGATGTTAAGTGTTAGATTTGCCCGACGCGGCGCCTGTTGATTCGTGCGTCATGCGATGTTGTTGTTGCCGAAAACTTGGCTAAATAATCTCCTCACCCCTCCTCGTCTATGTAAAACAGTTAATGGAAGATGTTAAACTCACGTAACATCAATATAACATTAATTACACGTTAGGCAGGAAACATTTGAAAGCTTTTATAACCGCTACTCACGAACAAATATTCTAATGTTGGAAAATTGAGTATGAAATGTAATTTAACTTTAGATTCGAGGGAATATGGGGCATAAAGGAGGGGCTTAGAGGACAAGGTCGAGAGTTGAAGAAATTCAGGGCGGGTCTGAAAGCAGCCCTTATCGATACCCATACTGTAGCATTTTTGAAGAGATGCCTGCATGAGGGTCACCTATTAATATTTCAGGTTACTAGTCCCAAAGTGTACAATGTCCATTTTGGTCGAAATTGAGTCAGGAGTGGATCCTTGATCACCCATAATGAGGTTCAGTTACATGATGAAATTGAGCCATCAAACTGAAGCTCTGATTGGTGGAAAAAGACCTGAGGTGAGGATGCGACCAATGAGAGGCCCAATTTGATGGCTCAATATGATCGTGTAACTGGACCTTTAGAGGAGAATCAGAAAATAATTTAAGAGTGTGCCAAAACAGCCAAAATCCTTTTCAATTAGCAGTATTAAACAGGTAAGTTGCAGCCAAACGCAACAACCTTAAAACAATTTTTTGCGTTTTTGTGACAAACCACTTTTGTGGACATCGTAAACTTTGGCACTAGTAGCCTCATTTCCAGCGTCGATTATCGTAAGTTAGCAACACTGTTTTCTCTCCATTAAGTCAAAAAATGGATTCTAGGTGAAGCAGCTTGTTCCAGCAAATATCGATTATTTTCCATGCATTTAAATGGACAAAATCCAGGACTTCGAACATGCGAGAACCACCGCTCATTACTCTCGAGAACAATTAACTTTTCCTCCGGGTTCCGGCGCGTCGGACGGTGAGCCGACCAGTGCAAGTGTCGTGCACGATAATTGATTGTAAAGTACTGGATGTATTTATCGAAGAAAGTAGCCGGATGATCCTTTTCTACCCACCTGTTGCCAAATGCCCCCGGTAATCAAATGGAAGCAATGGTTTGAAAGCGGATATCAATAGGACTCGATTTGCGTTCGACAACGTTGCTCGGCGTGCCGCGAAGCTTCTGTAAACACTCTGACCTTTAGACTTCCACCGAGATTGTCGGCAGGCAAGCGGTGCCGACAAATCAATTGCATGCCATGCCGTGACGATGCAAAATGCAGTGTCGTCCATTTCACCCAATCTTCCTGGTTCTCCATATTGTTCTCTATATTGTGCATTTCTATAAGCTCATGACAATCTTAAAGGGTTCAGTTTGAAAACTGCTTTACGAAGCCTGGGATCCCGACTTTAAAAACTAGGGTAGTGAGAAAGTAAAAATGTTGATAATTGTACGTTTTTTTACTATCATTTTTATTCTGCTTTGGAAAAAAAAAAACCACATTGGATCTAGAGTCCAGACCCATTGAAAACATTGACAAGAAAAAAGACTCTTGATTCAATCAGATTTAAGCTTAAATCAAAAGGAAATTCGCTCAAATTAAGAGGCTTGCTTCTTGATTTAAGATTAAATCTGATTGACTCCAGAGTATTTTTTTTTGTCGATGTTTTTAAGAGTCTGGACTCTAGATCCAATGTGTTTTTTTTCCAGTGTGCATTTTTTGCTATTTCGAGGAATGTGTGCGTTTGAAGTTTTGAAATTACATGGATTCTTATGGCAGAGTGCAAGTTTAAACTGACTTTCTGATGCCTAAAAAAAGGAATTTAGGAGTAAATTTTTCACAGGATAAGAATTAAGACTAATTTTACGTGAAATCATCAACAGCTGAATTTGTTCAAAAACTGCAAGTTAACATGACAATTTTGACAAGATAATAAAAGTTACGTATATTCGATCCTTCCATGTATTGCGTTTTATTGAACCAGTAGTCAGTCAAGACTTTAGATTCAGTTTTAAAAATGAAATGCGGATCAGGTGTCGAGCCTTCATAAAACGTGAGCCGTGAAGCTACGACGATCAATCTCACTCACCTCAAGTGCTGAAGTAACGTTTCATATGCGTGCGTTAAGCTCAAACATCATGCTGAAATGAGAGTCGTTACGAAGGGCCGAAGAGTGTCTCTCTGATCGTTCTTTGGAGGAAGTAATATTTCATAAGCTACTTATGATGACCTCATCACCTTTTCTGACATTTCCTCAGATAAATGAATATAATATTGCTGCATCATCCTGGCTGCCACATTTGATTAGCCGATTATCTTTTAGATGTTCATCTATATAGTTGCGTTGAGTATTCTCGTTCTTGGAGGCAGGATCAACTTTCAGTCATTATTAAAACTAGTCCCGTCGGTTTTCTTTTCGATCCAATATTTGCAGGCTTTATGAAAATACTAACAAGTAAGAGAGAATCTGTTATTCTGGCGAAGGGGTTTGCTATGTTTTTATTTCATCATGCAATTTTCAATTTCTTATAAAACATACATTTTACAAAAAAAATGCACGTTCAGTTGAGAAGTAAACATAGGTAGAGGTGGAGGATCCGTCTGAAAATCTGAAAAAAAAAAACGGCAACTGAATACTTACAAACATGCTTACATTGTGTTTGAAGATTTTCAATGTATAGAGTTGAACGTATTTCTACCAAACGGAACTAGGCGCCATAGGGGAGGAAGGGAGAGGGGGGCTGGATTGACGGGTGTTGCGGATCGGCGATGATCGTTCCGTCCTATACTCGCAATGCTTTTCAATGGCGCTTAGTTCCGTTCGACAGAACGCGCTATCCGGGATTCTAAAATCCTCAAAAGGAACTCAATTTGGCGCTTAGTTCCATTTGACAGAAATACGTCCAATTCACCTTTATAGACTATAACAAATACAAAATGTAAGATTTATCTCATTTTTTTTTTTTTTATTTTTTATTTGGTACTATATACAGATTAAATATAAAGTACAATATAGTGATCAGACCTAAAAGGTCTTTTTACACTTATTTTTAAAACTGTAAAATAATAATTTACAATACAATTGATGAGGCACTTTTAGAAAATTACTATTGGAACAGAATTAGTAGAGAAAAGTAGATGCAAAAATTAAAGTGAAGAATTAAGAGAAAAAAAAAAAAAAAAAAAAAAAAAAAAAAATTAAACGTTGAAATTAAACATAAAGGAGAAAGAGTAAAATACAATAAGTTAATCGAGAATAATGAAAATGTAGTAGACAGATAAATTGAAAATATTAAAGTGAAATAGTGGTAAAAAGTGCTAAAATACCTAACTGTAATAACATGTGCATAAATAAACTATTTTACTAGCAATTTTTGTCTTTATTGATGGGATATTCCCTTGCCGACAAAGGTAGAGGGGAATAGAGCCCGTAAAATTGAAGGTGCTATTTAAATTTTTCGGAAGTCAGGTGTGTAAAGTTCGTGTGGCTTCCTGCGCTTTAAGCGTCTGGTCTCCCCTGCCCAGTCCAGAAGCTTAATTGCCTCTGGATTGGGATGGGATTCCAGACGCTCTTCATACCTTCCGTACATACGGGAGATGAAAACGTCCAGACTTTCTAAGCCGAGTTCAGATCTGATATCATCGTTCCTCATATACCATGGAGCGTTTGCTATTTGTCTTAAAATTTTGTTCTGGACCGTTTCCATCTTCCGTATGTTGGAATTGGCAGCGCAGGCCCACAACTGACTGGCGTATGCCCAAATTGGCCTTATCATGGACTTGTATAGTAAGATTTTATTATTTAAACTAAGTTTAGATTTCTTTCCGAATAACCAATACATTTTTAACAGTTTAAGTTCAATTTGCTTCTTTTTCCTAGAAATATGTTCAGCATAGTTCAGTTTAGAGTCCATGATAAGGCCAAGGTATCTGGCTGCTTTCGATTGGGGTATAGCTTGTCCATTTAGCACTAAGGGAATATGGACAAAATTCCTAAGTGTGAAAACCACGTTTTCAGACTTGTTTGGATTTAACTTGGACCCATCAGCATTCGTCCATTCCTCGATTTCATCCAGACTGGTCTGCAGCATGTCCACAGTTTCCTCATATGATGGGGCGCTCGCGAAAACCGAAGTATCATCCGCGAACACACCCAACTCAGAGTTTCCTTGAGGTTTTGGAATGTCTGCTGTGAACAAGCTATACAGAAGGGGTGATAGAACAGACCCTTGTGGAACGCCAGCTCTTATTGGTTTGAACTCGGAATATGCGTCCTCGAAACGCACCCTGAATTCTCTATCAGTTAGATATGAAGCTAAAAGCTTGGTGTGATTTCCAGGAAGCATCTTCGCGAGTTTCTCAACGAGACGCTGGTGGTTTACTCTATCGAAAATTTATCTCATGGTATTGTAAACCTCGAGCTCTAAAATGTACCACAGATCCGCAAAATATTCATTCTTCATAATTCAGTAATGTCTGTTTTTTCTCACCATGCGTTGAAGTCACTCACGTCGGCTAAGCGCTCAGCCGGTAGGGAGAGCTTTTTTATTTCGACCTTCCTATAGAATTTTAGTATACTAGTGGCGATACGTTGAAATGGCACCGCGGCCCAACAACAAGATGGCGGATAGGTCCCTCACATATTTAGAATAGATTGATCTATTATACCTTATTAGTGCTTCTGATATCAAAGAGCGGACGACAATAATCGTTTTTTCTATAATTTATTTTTTAACGGTGGTGTGGTTTTCTCAAAATCGATGGTTGAAATTTTGGTCGGGCTAATTCCTTCACTCAGCGACGCGTATTTTCTTCGGGGAACTTAAAAACACACCTACATCAAAAAAAGCTGAGCGCTTCTCTAATACAAACGTATTAGAGCTTTCCCGCTTGTTTTTTATTACCGCGCGTTTAAGTCTCCGATACAGCAGCCATTTAGATTACACTTTGCGGCAAGGAATTACACTATTTTTGGCTCAGAAATAGCTTATGCGCTATTAGTTCCCCTGTGCAGACAGTTGATTTTATGGTTGCGAAAAAAATGTTAGTTCCTTCTTGCAGAGCCCAATCATCCCCGACAAAAAACTATTTTTGAAATTTAATATCGTGGTGTGCTCTGTGCTGCCAGATAAACTTTGGGACTCTATTAACCGACAAGATGTATTATAATGTTTTTCCAGGGGAAGGGGGTGTCTCTTTTTGAAGTTTTAAAATATTGATTTTTTTCATAGGGTAGGACACGTTACTAGCCAAAAATTGATAAATAGAGTAAAGTTGCGTTATTTTCATTTCAAACAGCAGAAATTGTATCGGTCATCATATTCCAGAGCCGAGACAAAATATTTCCGGTGAAATTCATATTCAATTTTCGTGTTCAGAACCAATGTACAGGCAAAAGGAACAACCCTAACACAAAATACTGCAGTTGTCATAAGAATTTCTTATTGAGAATGATTCATTCATTTCGTAATAAAAACTCTGAATGCGTCGTCGGTGCGCCTAACTTCACCGAAGCGCGAGCATGTACTCTTTTCAGGTCGTTTTGAATTTAAGTCTCATTAGTGCATCGTTATATGAATGAAATATTTTGAAAAGTAAGTTCGCCCGAACTTCATGAGCCCCGAAACGCTGAGACCTCCTTGTGCTGGAGAACCCAACTAAAAACGGACATGTTCCGTTTTGGAATCGACCATTGCATGCACGGGCGCCTTCCTCGAGGGATGAGGCCCAAACGACGGCGGGCGCCGATGTTTCGAGGAAAGTGAAACTGGAAGTTCAAAGTTCTGACCGTTTCACTGATCAGCTGCTTGTGAGCAAGTTGCGTCGACGCTGATTACAAGTTAATCGCTTGTAACGTATTCAAATTCGGCTGCGCCGCGCCGCGACGGGAAGTTTCACTTTTTCCATAAACGCTCGCTCGAATTCGGCCATGATATGAAGCATCGTTGGCACTTGCAGATGTTTACTAGAGCACTCGATTTATTTACGATAAAAGACGATTTTTTTATGTCAAGTGTGAATTACGGTATTAATCTGTGTAAATTTTAAACGAAATTACTTCCAAAGGAAACTTTGCTCAATTCTACTGACAGACGGTTCATGTCCTATTCCTGATTTTGAATTTACCTCCCGAATAGAATTTTTGCAATTTTGAACAAGAGGCAGAAAAAATAGTTCTCAGCAAACCAGCTGAAACAACATACACTGGAAAAAAACGAATTGGATCTAGAGTCCAGACTTTTAAAAACATCGACAAGAAAAAGTACTCTTGATTCAATCAGAATCTAGCTTAAATCAAGAACCAAGCCTCTTAATTTAAGCGGATTTCGTTTTGATTCAAGCAAAAATCCGATTGCTTCAAAAGTATTTTTTCTTGTCTATGTTTTCAAGAGTCTAGACTCTAGATCCAATGTGTTTTTTGCAGTGTAATATGTATTCGATTTCTGTCAGCTGTTTAGTTTTCAAAGTAAATATGAGCCTAATATCATTTTTAAAGAGAGTGAATGATATTTTTTTTATTGCCAAGTTTCGCCAAAAGACCAAATGGGCCTTTAATGATGAGAAAACATCATTGTACGTATATTTTGAAACTTGAGAAATATGGTGCACAAAGAAAATGCGCACTCTACAACAAACCGTGGAGTTACAAATGCAGTTAGTTATACTTTCCCTTTTTTCACGATTTTTCCAGCTTTACACGTGACTAGCTGACGGACTGTGACTGCTAGGGGTATGACAGTTAAAATACTTTAAAAAATTCAAATTTTGTCGTCATTTTACATGATAAAAAATAGGAAATACCCCGTAAGCGGACCCTTAAATATGCGTATCTGTGAAATTGGACAAAATCTTCCTCATCAAGATGACCTCGGCATATGTTCACATGCCCAGTCTGAAATTTCGAGAAAAAAGATAAGGCTGACAGCAGTGTAACACTGAAAAAAAGTATGGTAACATCTACTCTTAGTATACTTGATTTCTTACACAGTGACACTATTTAGTGAAAATAACCAGAATTATGGTGGTATTTGCCAGAACTATAGTGACACTTACTATGATATGGTAAATGCTACCAAAGAGTCTGGTGTTTATGACCATACTCGGATCACTATGTCAGGTTTTGTAAAATCTACTATACCCTTTTTTTCAGTGAAAATTGCACTCTGCATGGCTCGCAGAGAGTAGGGATTCTAAGCTCATAATTAACAAATTTTTTTGATTTTTGACCAAGTAATACATGACTATGAGAGTAACCACAGTCTAAGTAGCATTTCATGTTGGTAAAAATAAAATAACAGTGTCGTATATATAACGAAGACCCCATAATACCAAACATATCATTTCATCAAAAATCAAGTAGGCTTTTAGTGGAGCTTACCGGTGTTTTTTCCGTACTCTCTAAAGCTGACAAAGCTCTCCAAAGCTCTGACGAGTCTCTTATGAGTTGATTGTTAGCTCACATAATTTATGTAATCGATCAGCCGGCTGATGCAGTTGAGCGCAGATCCACTGAAAGCGGATCTTCCAGTCAAGAACCGTCTTTGGTCGTCTCATTACCTCAAACAGCGCCTTTATGTTGCTAATCAATGATATTTTCTCGCCCGGTCCAATCACTTCATTATCATCAACGGAATAGTATTCTGATACTACTGTAAGAGTCGGACCGGTTTAAAGCGGCGTTTAGACTGCCCGGTGCCCGCGTCCGGTCGAAGGTGGCGCGCATAAACGCTTCCGAATGAATCGTTATGCGCCATTGATCAACTCGCTGTGTTCGAGTCATCAGTGATTATGCCTGAGCTATGCATAGTTTTTATCAGAGGGTCAAGTTGTTAAGTCGAAGAAATCGGGAAAAAAAACCAATTTGCTTATGCAAATCGAACCCTTAAAAAGCTGTATAATTATACTATAAAAGCTCTCCAGCCCCCTTAATTTTGGTTTTTTGTCACAGGTTGCTCTTCCATTCTACTGGAACGATTTCCATGTTTTTTGCGGCTATCGACAGGTGGATTGCATTTTGCAATGAGGAACCACTATACTTCCAAGGATTTTTCATAAAAACACCTTTCTAGGGAAATCAATGGCATATATTTATGTTGATTCTAAAATGAGCCAGAAATAATGGGTTCCTTTATTGCAAAATATGGTCCAGGAGATTGTCCCTAGGTGAGCCCGCTTTATTCAGATTTTTGAAATATGACCCAGATGTTTTTATAAAACACTATAAGGTGAAAGTGAAGGTAAGGGTTCATTTTTTGTCATTTTTCGTTCTAAAAATTTACCAGGCTGATTTTGACGATTTTTGCAGCTTTTGATAGAAAGTAGTACCCTGATGAACCCGCTCTACTTATTGTTAGATTAACTTCCAGGGACCCGCGAAGAGCTTTTTAGGAGTTAGACAGCGTAGACCCTTAATCTACCGAAGTACCGAGTACCTGATGAGCAGACTCCTTTTCCAAAGATCCTGGTCCATTTCTGTTAAACTCAATCTATATATCTATTTTGCTTGGCTCTTCTATCCAATCGCGCCGAACATTTTTGCATCAGGGTTTAATAAAAATTCAAATCAGGGCAATTTCAATCAAGGCTCTTATTTTTAGTCTTATCAATGTTGGCACTTATGAAGAAACAGAAACAATTCAGAACACCCTGCTGTCTCTCTCGGATGAAGTCGCCGCTGAAGAAAGCAAACGAATTGAACCCCGACCCCTCGACTTTCGACCGAATCGATACTTCCCGTCGTAAAACTCGTGCGAGTGAGTTATTATAGCGGATCGATTAAGCAAAACGCAATAAATTACGCATCGGAGGACTCAACAGGTTCTCGACGGGAGAAAGTGACCTTGTCACCGGCGGGATGCACCGCAGCGCCTTCCTCCGGGCGGTCACTTTATGGTCATTTTCCCCTTAATGGCTGCAGTATTAGCGAACAAAGCAATCATCATTCCACCAATCAAACACCGGCGTTTATTTGGTCTTCCCATTATTATGCGGCCAATCGAGGGGCCGCCCGTGAATCTTCCGCCTTCATGCATCCTCGCCGTTGTCACGTTTACCAATGGACCACCGGGTAGGGTCAGAAATCGAGTGTTAACAATTCATGGTTCTATAGGTTACCTTTATAGTATGGACATGTCATTTGCATTACATTCTGCAATAAAGAACCACTATCTCTGGCTCTCATAAAAAGCACATATCTGCATAGGGAAACAAATGACATGTATGTTATTTCTAAAATGGGCCAGAAATAGTGGCTCCTTACTCCGTATTGCAAAATGTAATCCATTTGAAGTAAGTCTCAGGGCTCGAAAGAACACTCGAACTTTCTCTAATGGTGATGAGAATTGGATTCGAAGTAATCGGTTGTTTGTCTTTTCGGCCCTGACTTGTTCCCAGGGGCATCAGTAAAAGCCGTATGTATTCCCGGACTTTCACACGTATCCACATTGTCGTTATAGAGGTACTTTACATGATTTTTCATAAACATTTTTTGTGGGTATAGAACCGAAGAATATCGATGGCTGGAGTGCTAGACCACATATCTTCAATGTGGTGTTTCAAAAGTTCCGCTCTTATTTTATTTTTCCTGGAGAAAGAAGCTAACTTTATAGATTGAAATTTATCCAGAATATTCTGCTAACTGAGAGGAAAAATAAGGCAGTTTTAAAAAAGAATACGTTGGCTAGTTTTAAAGAGAAAAAAATGAAATATGTCTACAACTGTAAACGGAAATACGTGGTTTCACAATTTGGCCATCGATATGAAGAGAGGTCATATAAAAATGCAGAAGTAGTGGAAATTCAATTTGAGGAATCACTCAGAACTCTACTCAAATTAATGAACAATTATTTTTAGACCATACCGACCACGCATACCTACACGTGTTGAACTAAGCTCGATCGGCGATCTTGTACAAATAGATTTACAAGTTTATCTCAGTGCAATCTTTCAAAATGAGCTCTCACTTTAAGCTGACAGCAGTGCTTTCGCTCTTCCGCTGAGAAGGATTTGGTGTGGCATCAGTGATCGATACAGGATTGCACTTTGCGATTATTGCGCCTCTAAAAACGACCCGTCTGAGCACTAGACGAAGCTCGTATGAGCTTTACTTCCTGACATCATGATAGCCTCTCTCCTCCTCCCTTTCTTTTTGAAGAACAATCAAACAGCTTTATTTTTTTTGACGTGGTAGCATTTGAGATAAATCAGAGGCTGTGCCAGGGTTAATGTGTCTATTGCATCAATATCTTTGACTTTTACATCATTGTACTAACCTCTCTAATTTTAAAATTTTAAAATTTCTCGTATAGTTATTGAGGAGATTCATCTTGCAGATATCCTCATTTTTCGGTCATTATCAGGTGATTATAATCTCTAAAAGAGCATTCAGTCTTCAAATTACCAAATTATGGCTCTGGTTTTTTGTTACCACGCTGCGTAAAGATGGAAAATACCATAGCAACCCGATACTGAGGGAAAATGGTACGATGAACCCCTTATTGTGGTTTGAACCCCATGATTTTACTCTCTGCAAAAAGCACGGATCAAGACAATTAGTCATTACTAAATTCCTGATCATTTATGGATTACTTTTTACAATAAAAAAACCACAATTTCTAGCTCTTCTGTAAAAACGCCTTTCTGCACAGGGAAACCAACGGCATATACTTAGTTTCTAAAATGAGCCAGAAATAGTGGTTCCCTACATGGCCGGATTCACCTACTTACCGCCCATGCGCCTGTATTTTTCCGTCCCCTTTCATTCGTTTTGAAACTCGATAAAAACCATCAAATGAACGTGTCAGCGGGGGAGGGGTGCATAAGACGCATTTACTCGAGTTGAACACATTTTTTGGGAAAGCCTTGTCAACACTACTGGCAAAAGTTCACTGATCTTTGCGCGAAAGTTAAGTTCCGTGAACCTATCTGTGTGTGGACAAGGCCTTTCATCCATAAGAAATGAACGAAAAAATTATGAAAGAACAAACATAAATGTGGATCAATGATTTTAACTTCCGCCGCCTTGCCCCGCAGACCGCACCGTGTTTGGAGCAATGCGTGAAGTATTCCGACAATCTTGTAGGCGCTATGCGTTTCACGCTGACCGCACTGTGTTTGGCTCAATGCGTGAAGTATTCATGCATTCTTGTAGGCGTTATCCATTTCACGCTGACCGCAATGGCCGCACTGTGTTTGATGCAATGCGTGAAGTATTCGTGCAGTCTTGTAGGTGCTAATATGTGTTACATGCCGATCGCCGCGCCGAGGGCTTCTCCTTTTCATCTCAAGTCCTCGTCATCATTTCTCTCTAAGTCGCGCCGTTCCAGGCCAAATTGCGTGTTTGGTCTCTCTCCTTAACTTGACTTATTGAAGGTGCTGTCTCTTGTATCACTAAGAGACGACAAAATTAGAAATTACTATACTCTCAGGAAATGAGAGATTTTGTCACCTTTTCTCGTTTGTAATTATGTTTTTATAAATCCGATTTTTTTTATACCTACACTTAAATAAATTGCAAATTTTTGCCGTCCATTATATTTGCCGCCATGGGCCGCGGCCCATGTGGCCAACCCCTTAATCCGGCCCTGGTTCCCTAATGCAAAATGGGGTCCAAATATTATCCCCAAGTAATATGATTCCCAAGAACGCAGGGTTAACCATGCATAGTGGTTACGTGTGCCAGTCACTTAGTAAGCATACTGCCAGGATACTAGGACTAGGCACTAGATTCCCTGGAATCATATATTACCAGGAATCCAGCGAGCATTAATATTATTTAATGTATTTCCTATTAGAGACTTCAAGCAACTTTTATAACACGTCCAGAGAGACTAGTTTAATTTTAAGCTGAAGTACTCTGTTCTGTTTCCTTTTTCCCTCTTTTTAAATATACGTAACAACACTCTAAAAAGGTGGAGATTCAGTTTCAGAAGCCTTTAATATTCAACAATCTTAAAAATTCGTGCTCGTGATATTAGTCTTTTTCCATCCTACTCGTAATTTCAAACATTTTGAAATCCTTTGCAACAAAGAAAAAAGTACCTAATCCCGGTAGATTCAATGGCTAGTTGAATCTCTTCGGCACTTCCTTGCAACGAAGAAAAATGCTCAGTAGCTATGGTCATCAGATCATTTGATTAAACCACCCCATCAAAAAATCCATTCCAATCAGTCATTTCTTGACAACAATGAAAAACAAAAGGAGAAAAAACTTGTGGTTTGACAACATAGTATTGTGTGCATCGTTCGATTAAATCGAGAAGAAACCGCAAACTTGTGCCTGCATTTTATTCAAAGTACAAAGGACACTTAAGAAAGGATTCCTGGCCCACTTTAGTCCCGAGGTAATTGAAAAGCTGCGTTATGAATGGCTTCCCTCCGACCGGTGAGAAACTGAGATTCCTCGTGAAATTATTAGCTTGACCAGGATGGCTGGCTCTTAGGGAAGGATTCCTAGTTGGGTGGCCAACGAGTGCAAAATATGTAGGGTCAGTAGCGCGAGAAAATAAAATTTAATTAAGATCAGAATAAAACAAACCGAAACAGGCATTTTTAAATTTTCAAATTAACATACTAATTTACAAATGAAAAAAAAAAAGTTAGTATAAAAGTTTATTTTCAATTTTAAAAGTTTTTTTTTGAAAAGTCAAAAAATGCGTGTTTCGGTTTGTTTTATCCTTATTTTACTTGTTATATCATGAAGCAAAATGCGCTTCACATTGAATAAAATGTGATTTTTAAAGGTCATGCCACATCTTCGTCGATAATTTCTTCGTCCAAATAATCAACTGCAGATTCGAAAACCGGTGCTTGTCTATTCGGTTTGACTTCAGATTTTGATACGAAAATCACATTTCACCGCAGAAAATCCCTGAAAACTCTATATACTTTTGACGCCTAACTGAAGTCTTCAACTCCAACGCCCTAACAATTTTTCGACGGGAAAACTGATGTTTATCTATTCGGTTTGACTTCAGATTTTGATTCAGATCCATCCTCGGAACTGGGAAAAATACGAAAATCACATTTCACCGCGGAAAATCCCTGAAAATCCTATACTTTTGACGCCTAACTGAAGTCTTCAACTCCAACGCCCTAACGATTTTCAACGGGAAAACTGTTATTTATCCATTTGGTTTGACTTCAGAATTTGATTCAGGCCCATCCTCGGAACTAGGAAAAAATACGAAAATCACATTTCACCGCATATGAGGACTTATCTGTAACAATAGCGGATGTGAAAAATTACCTTTTCGAAACACGCTTAAAAAACTGTTTTGTTCACACTAAAGTTTAATATGTTTGGCTCTGGCATAATGTACAGATCTCGAAGATCACATCTCAAGTATTTTCTCAAAATTTTCTCGATGCCAAAACAGTTTTTTTAATGTATTTCGAAAAGGTAATTTTTCACATCCGCTATTGTTACAGATAAGTCCTCATATAATCCCGGAAAATTCTCTATTTTTAAAAAAATTCTGCCCTTCCTGTAAAAGGCTCAACAGTTCTATCATGAAACTAATAAAATCTGTCATTCTTTGGTTTCAGAAAGAGGACGAGGTCTCGGTGAAGGATGCGCTGAACATGAGCTGGGAGGACGAGCCGGAGAGCTACACGGTGCTGGAAGTGGGCACACCGCCGGACTCGGGGATCCACGAGCCGTGCCCGCAGTTCTGCTGGGACTTCGACAGGAAGCGCAAAAAGCAGAAGAGACCGCCGAACGCCAAGAGGGCCGACGACTCAGAGGTCGACAGCGACCTGGGCAGCGAGACGGAGGAGGACGGCTTGTACAGCACGGTTGCCGAGGACGCCAGGCGCAGCTCCCAGTATTGGTCCTTGTAAGTTTCCTGTTCCCCTAAGGCAAATCCCTTTGGGGAAAAAGAACTCTAAGGCTGCGTTCCAGCAAAGCAGCACTTAGATGCCAGACAATAAGCCCGGTCCTCGTCGAACTCGTTGTTAATCCAAGCATAGTTGACACTAATCCAAAATCTAGGCGATGTTCTCAAACCTGTCTCTCCAATCAAGAGTTACATGAAAAAAAGAGAGTAAAACAACGGAGACAAGGCTAAAAATACGATATTAAAAATCCGAGACGTTTTGATTTAAAACTGAGTCATTTTCAGACGGAAAGTAAATTAAACATTAAAAATATCGATTAAAAAACCTGAGAAAACTTTCCTCTCTGGGGAGAATAGTTTTCTCTCCGGAGGAAAAAGTTGTCTCTGGTTTTTTTCATCGATATTTTTTGATTATTAATTTATTTTCCGATTGAAAATGACTCAGTTTTGAGTCGAAACGTCTCGGGTTATTAATGCTATATTTTTAGCCTTATTTACCGCCACACCAAGTTTTTTCCATGTTTCCACTAACCCGAACTGCTTCATAAAAATGTGTATCCAATCAAGAGCGTTCATGCGTTCTTTCCGTGTGGGTAATAAGTAGCCTCTTCCACACATTGTACAGAAAGTACCTCCACACGAAGAAAATGACTCTCAGGCTGCGTCCTAGAATGGAATCACCTAAAGTTTGGGTATAGGCGCATGGTATCAGTCCTATTCTCTCAGAACTATACGCTTCATCTGAGTAAAGCTATGGTAGTCACAGAGAATCCTGATATTACCGTTTGATCTGTATCTCGAGGCATAAGCACTAAACCTTGCATGTGCTCTGTGGGAACGAAAGAGGTCGGCGTCCTTAGGGAAAACAGTGATGGAGCTTTCGAATGTTGCCTGATCTTACTCTCGATAACATTTCGATACTCCGAAAAACAAGTTTTATGCAAGTCAGGAACTTTTGAACCTCTCGTCCCCTAGTTACTTGAGATAATGCAAGGAAAGCCTCTTGTAAACATTTTTCTATACTTCTTTTCATATCTAAAATACCTGCAATCTTCAAAGAAAGATACTCATGAGGTTCCTCATAAATCATTATGTTGGAGGATACGTGGCAATATTCGAACGCTCATTCGGCGTGAGGTCAGCATAGCAGAGATGATCGCTAGTTTAGTAGTATCTGACCAAAAATGGAGGGAAATGCCAAACCTCAAGCACAACCTAATGTGAGATTGAAATCATCCATAATTTGAAAACTTGAGAAGGAATAAAGAGAAGGGAAACATACGATAATGAAGTATAACTTTTTTCCTCAAAAACTAGGAAGGAGGAGTTTGTTTGGTGCAATTTTGATTCGAATAACTTTCACAATTAATTCACTCTAACAATTAATCGTGGAAATTCGGCCGTAATATACTGAATTTCGATCTGAAACATTTTATTATCAGCTCAAGCTTTAATTTTACGAGAGCAGACCATCTTGCAAGATGAATTCTAAGAAACTGGGTCACTTAAATGGCCAAATGTATAAGAAGCGTACATATTTGTCAAAAGATGTACATCAAACTTCTTCCAGGCTCAGCTTGTGCTACGACTTTCACCGCACCAATAAATTATCATTAGAATTTTATTTTCCTCGATTCTGATCGCTTTAAGTAATGCCTCGAGTCGTTTGTGCCATTAAAAATTGTCCCGTTCTCGACGCCAGTCCTAAGGTGACACTTACAGTTGCGTTATTGCCTTTTTCGTTTGGAGTACAGTTAAAGCATAATTCTGGAGGAAAGTTTGATTTTTATGTATTGAGTATTCAGCTATCGCGGTTTGTGATTAGTACTGTGTCGTGAAGTTGACGAATAATTTAAGATTTAATGGATTATAGGTTCATTCAGCAATCTGCAGCCACTGTGTATTTAATCTACGTAATATCTTCATTTGGACGTATTTCTGTCAAACGGAACTATGTGCATTATGACGTGAGCCCTGTTATGCATGTATTCTTATGGGTCTCAGGGCTCATGTCTTAATGCACATAGTTTCGTTTGATAGAAATACGTCCATTTCATCAATGAGCTCGCAGCATGTATAAGAACCATTTTTTAAGTATATGTAGAAAGGATTTAATCCAAACCGGTTTTTTATGACACCGTCAACACAGCTCACAGCCGAGAGAAATGCATATGAGTTGCTAATCTCTCTCGCCTCCTTGAATGAGATTACCAAAATAGTTAGATTTTTACGTTGCGAATTCGTGGTTTTTCTCAATAAAAACATCCTGAATAAAAAAAATTTCGTACATAACACCTGTTAACTGGGATTGTCAATACTTGCGGAGATTTTTCCATGAGCAAGGATGTAGAAAATGCGATTTACAGATATTACATATGGAAAGATAAGGATGGCCTAGAAACCTCGAATAATTAAACTTTTCATTCTGTAATAATCTTTTATAATATTTGATCTGTAAACTCTAATTACACACCTACTTTAAAAGTTAGGGGTTTTATCGTAATAATATATTTAAAATTTGTTTTTCGGCTGGGCTTATTAAAAGTTCAAGAGATTATTAGTTTAATTAACGTAATTTCTCCTTTCTTTATATTTCATGGTTTTCTAAAATTTTAAGACAGCAAAACCGTTACTATGCAAACACATGTGTAAATTCAAAATGAATATTTATTACACTGAAAAAAAAAAGGGTCAGATTTTAGCCGAACTGGTCAGTTCAGCGGCGATTAGGCTAATAGGCAAACTGTTTGAAGTAGGAAACAAAACATTTGAGCTCCTAGCATAACCAAGTTTATGTGCTATCTAAACCCTATTTTAGATTCATCACAAACCTAAAAGTTTATGTTGTATCTAAACCACTTCTAGGTAGTAGCTGAACTAGTTCGGCTATAATCCAAACTGGCCATATACCGTCACAAACTGTTTAGGCAGGTGCAGTGACGAATCACGTGCGTTTAAAAAAGTCCGTTACTTTTTCAGTCTCAGTTGAAATGCTAATGGCGTCGCGAGTCGGTCGTATCGAGTCGGTTAACGAATTAAAAGTAATAAAAATTTATTATCTCAAGTGCTGTGCTATTTCAAATTCACCGCTCATTCTCGGAATCAGTGGCGCTCTCTGAATGCAGTAGAACTTAACTCTCAGTCAGTCAGTGCTGTTGATGTCAACAGGAACTGATAACAATAACACCATCCCGGTGGGTGAGTCAAGGTATTATGTTACTAATTCTTTAATCATTAAACTAAACACATCTGAAAGCATTATTGCTGATCTTTAATCTTTCAAGTAAGGCAGTATTCCTTCGTTCAAGAGTGTAGATGTTTAACTAATCTGTTCGTTCGAGCGGCGTGCTGCGTGACAAGAATTCGCGATGAAACCGGAGGACTTTAGTCTGACAGTGATTCTTATCATCAGTTTGTTAAATCAAGAAACATCAGCATTATCCAAATCATCATTTGATCGCTCGATATCGGTGTTATTGTTTTAATACATGGGATAGTAACAGTGTGTACCTATCTATGAGTCGCTCGTAATTAGAATCAGGACCTCATGTATGTATCAAAGCTCAATATTTTGGTTTCTTTCAGCGGCACATAGATTTTAAGGTGACAACTTTTTCTCAGGTAACTCATCTGAAATATTTTTAACTTCGTATAACAACTTAGAAATCAATTTACATCTCCGCTCAGCGCCAGAACACAATTGTTTATTTTTCATTAAAGCTAACCTCAAAATATATTTTCATTCTTTATCCGCCTTGGTTTTTCATAACAGTCACTGCGTATCCAATATATCCATGAAATGGACTGTATTTTGTAGGAAGGTACCAAGTCGCATCAAAATCAAATTCAGGCAAAGAGGTTCAAAGTTTTACCACTTCATATGACTCAACCAGAGATTAGTTCTGGAGGAATTCTTTCAAAGGCTGCCCTGAAATCATTTTATTTCAACTCATTTCTCCATCTTCTCTAGAATATCGATCCATCAAACCTGCTTAGTTCAACATTATAGTTTCTAGCTCTTTACTGCAATTAAATTGCGGAACTATAATTTGACAGTTAGCAGAATATCCTTAAATGTACCCACACTTCCAACCTGCAGAACTTACTTTGCAGATAACTGAACAACAATGATTAGCACGGAGGAGAAGTTCGTAAGTACTTAAGTACATATACACCTACTAGCAACTTTACATATCTAGCCCCATTTTCAGTTACAATATTAATAGTATGTTTCATTTTCATGGAACCGGTTATGACTCCAGGTTTGTCTTCCTATAAGCTGTGTTTTTCTGTGCCCATTATTCAGGAGTCAAGAGTAGAGGATTGGAAGTCTGGAGAAGAACCGATCCATTTAATGCTACATCATTAGCATGTCCAAAATTTTAATTTCCAGAGAATTATGTGGTGATGAAAAGCCAGAGCCCTGTTATCCTCTGATTTCTTGTATTTTAATGATTTGAGTTTAGGTATCAGATTTGTAATGGGTGGGTAGTGTACCTTTTTGATCGATTGATGATAAAAAAATTGATGGATGCTTGTCCTACATTCAATTTAAATTTACAAGTACCTGTTAAATGAATTCATAACGAAAATCAATAATTTCAGTGATATTATTTTTATGCTGTCTACATACACTGGGTTCTTATTCTTCAGGATTGTTTCTCAGGATTGTTATCATTTACCAAAAAATACCTTGAAACTGAGCAAAAGATTTTTTCTGGTATGACCTTTTGGAACTGCATAATTAGGGAATAATGCGTGTTTAGAATTTGACTAGGCATTCTATCCACTTTCCCCCTTGTAAGCTAATCTTTTTTATTTAAGACCTTCACATCATTTTTTCCTATTTTAGAGAGAGTAAGGAAATGCTGATTATAACAAAATTTGAGGAACAATTACTTTCATCCCTGTTGAATGAAAAAAAATAAAACGAAGCACCTACCTAAAAAAAAAAATAAATAAAGTAAAAAAATACCATGAAGTAAAAAATAAAATAAAGTAAATTCATAAAATAAAGTAAATTAATAATATTAAGTAAATAAATAAAATAAAGTAAATTAATAAAATAAAGTCAATAAATAAATAAAGTAAATACATAAAATACCTGAAGTCTAAAGAAAATCAACCAAAAACACAAAATGAAGTAAAACAAATGACGTAAAATAATATAATGAAGTGAAAAAATAAAATGAAGTAAAATAATGCATTAAAATAAAAATCGAACAAAAGCTTTGTAAATTGGTCAAGATATCCTGGTTTTCCTAGCAATTGGAAGCTAAATGCGGGTTTTTCGTCCCCGATCATTAAGTTCTCGGCATGGCTCAGTAGGTAGGATCCTCGTCTTCGGTTAGGTAGGTCCCAGGTTCTAATCCCGACAAAGGCCAAAAAAATTCTGCACGTAAATATCGAGAAATATGCCTCTAAAAGTCTCGTGGACCATATTTTTCGCGGTTTTAGACATTTCCGTAAATAATCCATTTTGGGGGGCTCTTTTCAACTGTCCCCTGGCTACAAACCCCAAAATTTGCTGCCGATGCTTCAATTTAGCGATCCAAACCAGGTTTAGATTTATGCCCAACTAGTTTAGATATTAGCTAAACTTCCGAGTCAGCGTAGATACCAAAATCGGGTTTGCCTACTATCCAAAATAACTAGCTGGGGCCATATCAGCTATCCGGAGTTGGTGTTGTACACCGATATTCCGGCAAAAATCCAAACCCTTTTTTTTCAGTGTAATGTTGAACAAATTTTTGGATTCTCGCGCCGCTTTTTCTGAAGATACCGCGAGACTTTAGAACGAAAAACTTGTTTGCATTCGTTTTTTCCGATTATACGCTGAAAGCGATTTTACCATTCTCCATATTCAATTTGAATTGTTCTTGGTAAAAGTTCGTCGTCAAAATGGTATACTAATGTGTCGATATCTTGAATATAAAGCCGATATTTGATCTTGTGTTGTGATAATTTTACCGCGGAGTTAGCGATTGTAGACAGAGTTCATTGGGTCTAAATGTAAGACTGAAATTGACGGAAATGAATCGTTTTATTCTGCAAAAGTGCAAGTTAAATAAGCGGACAAGTTGACTTTGCGGTCTGTTTTTCTCACCACAACGAGTCCTTGTAATGCGATGACCGCAGGCCTGCAACAATCTATTTCCCAGGTTCCCAGGAGACCGTACCACAACAATTAGGTCACCCACCACTATAATAAATATTATAATTTTTTCGAATTTTCAAAATGATCAACTGCTGATAGACAAGAATGTTTAATTCAAGTGGGCAACAAGCAACCCTCTCTTACATACATAATTTTTCTCATATAGAGCGTATATCTCAGTTATAATATTTCAAAAAGTTCATTCCTGATGTATACTTTTAAATGAATATAATGCTCACTTTTTCACACGTAAGTTTCAACGCTCTTACCTGAGAGATTAGAAACAATCGCACAAAAGGATTGAGTTTTGCAACAAGGAACCAGGAGAACTGCAATATTGCTAAGATTATGCAGCTTCTTTTTTCTTGGCAGAAAAATCCGATTACCTATAAATAGTTTCTACTTTACTTGCTAAAGCTGTAAATTTAGAACAAAAATTACCATGTGAATTTCATATTTTTCAGGTTTTCAATAGTTATATTGCAATGGATGAAGCTGCTTAAACTTAGCAATATTGCAATGCCCCTGGTTCTTTTTTGCGAAATGCAATCGAAAATATCTACAGTGCTCGAGAAGGTTTCCACGTGGACCTCATTTTAATATTTTATCATCGACTTGAAAAATGAGTTAACCACTTTACTTAAGTTCAGCTAACATTGTGAAACAATGTCTAAAAGGTACAAATAGTATCACTGAATATATGGTATTGGGAGTGTAGCCGAGTGCTAGAAATACTGTAAAATTTTTCTTTAAAAAACTTACATTTTTTTGACAAACTTTGACCGAAGCTTTTCGAAAGTACTTTACTTAATCGCATTAAACCGCTCCTGACTATTTCACAACGATTTCCAATGTTTAATATTTGCGTTTTGATTTGCAGGCCCGGTGCTCTTGGAACGGTGCCATTGTACGAGAACGCATCGAAGAAGAAGGCCACGAAACATTTCTACGAGAACTACCGGCTCTCCTCATCCCTGAGTAGCTCGGACGAGGATGAGACGGCAACGGGCTCTAGCGGAGAGAACGAGGAACTCGAGCACATCTACGACTACGTAGAAAACGTCCACGAGGGTGGCAGCCCACTTGGCAAATCTTACCCGGTCAACGTCTTCTTGAGCCTCATTGAGGGGGCTGACAATACAATCAGCCCAGACCCGAACATCTACGAGGTGCCCCCCGGCGCCATCTTGAATTTAGCCGGGTCGCCCCTGACAACCATTCCATGCACAACATAACACCCCCTAACGGGTTCAAGGACACTCTCACCTGGGGTCGCCGCCACGAGCTAAGTTCCCTCCCGGTCGACGCTCTGTACTCGTCCGTCGTCAAGCCCAAGAGGAAGAAAGTGAAGAAAAGGCCCGGGCTCGACGTGCTTAAGAATCTCACCGCGCAGGAAGACGTCGAGGCGCACACAGCGACACCTCCTGGTGAAGAAGTCGAAGAAAAGCCAGGGACTACTAAGGAGGTACAGGAGGTTGAGGTCCTAGAAGTGAAATCAAACTCGAAGAACGAGTTCTTGAAACTGGACCCTAAGAAGGAAGGAGACGCGAAGGTGACTCCTGAAGAAGCATCAGAGGATGTTCTTGCAAAAAGCTCCGTGACTAGCGGCAACGAGCCGGTCAGAAAAGAAGAGGGAACGAGGGTAGTTGAAGTGAGAACGGAGTCAGAGGTGGAAAAGGCTACGAAAGAATTGAGAAATGCTGTGGGGAAAATCGGGAGGTCCAGGAGACAGAACGATGCTGTTGAACCCGCTGCTGAGGTCGAAAAAGTAACCGCTGAGGTGACTGTTGCCGAAGATAAGGCTGCAAAATCAGGGTGCCGGGCGGATAAAAAGACGAAAGAGAGACCGGCGAGAAAACCCAAGCCTGCGATCAAACCAGAAAGCACCGATAAAGAGTCACCGATGTCGCCAGAAGCTCTGGCCAAAGCTGAAATTGGCAAGGCTGTGGACTCAAAACAGTCTTTCAAAGAAGAAAATGCAGAATTAAGCAGTGAAACAAGAGGTGGAAAAAATGAGGCCTCGGTCACTGATGAAAGTAAAATAAAGAAAAGTGAACCACACAAAGAGGCAGTGATCAAGTCAAAGAAAATCACAGCCGAAAATCATGAAAGTTCAGAAAAGCGGAGTAAGTCACCGCAGAACAAAATCAAATCAGATACTAACGAAAGGGCCAAAAAATCAGATGGATCCCAGGGCACTTTAAGACGGAAGAAAGGAAAAGCCAAACATGCACCGAACGTCAAGTCTCCTGAAGAGACAGCGTCTTCACCTTCGGGAGACTCGTGTCCCCCGGAGAGTAACTTGAAACCAACCTCCGTTAACAAGAAAAAACAGAATAAAAACTCCCGACCAGATCCTAAAGAAAAAATGAAAGGTTCGAAAGCTCCCGCCAAGAGTGACAGGCCCAAAGCTGAAGATTGTGACGCAGCGAGTCGACCTCCAATAATCCCGATTCTGAAGAAGGTTGTCAACGAAAAACAAACTCCAAGCCAAGAAAGATACCTCAAACGGCAGATAAGTCATTCCCCGTTGGAAACCATCGACCAAAGCGACGAGAAAAGTAAAGCGAACAAACTAATTACGCCGCCAGAAGTACCCGCAAACAAGACTGAAAATAATGATCAAGTCGGCAAAACCCCTCAAAATTCAACGTGTGAGCCAAAGGAGAAGTTTAACACCGAGATTAAATTTTGCGAAAAAGACGAGACATCAAAAACATCAGAGCTTGATGACACATCGCGTTTGGTTAGCGAGAAGGAGACAGACCAGACGAAGCTCACAAGTTTCTCTGAGAATCTTCAGCAAAATACTCCCATCGCCATCGAAATTTCTGACGACGGCACCTGGGGATCAGCCGATCCGAATTCCACCTCTGAAAAAGCGGAGACAGAAAGCTCAGAAAAGTGCGAGGAACTCAAAAGTTCAGACTTCCTGAACGCAAATCTGTCTGCCGAGGACATAAAAATGCAGCACGTATTGTCCGAGTATGGGAACTCCTATTTCATTCAAACCGCCAACAAACCTGTTGAGAAGAAAAGCTCTAAACCAGCTGGCGCCAATAATCATGTTGGGAATAAAGGCAAAGTTCAAAGCTCTGCGCCGGCTCAGAGATGCAGCCTCAGAGACGAGCTCAAACGCTTTGTGAGAGAATCTGAGATGGCTGCTCAGAGAGCTTTGGAAGCTGAGAAGGAACTTCCGAAAGAGCAGCAACCGGAAAGGATTGTTGAATCCGAGGTGACTCCGCAAGAAATTCATAAACTTGAGTCAGGTACGGAGACGGAAGATGCTGAAATTTTGGCCAAGGGAAGGAAGGGCGTTCTTGAAAAAACGATGGTCCGCGCAAAGAAGAGAGACAGCTGGATTAAAGGTAATTTAACAAAAATTGAACTTCGTTATACAGTATGGAACCACGTGTATTGTCAAACCCAATCAAAGTATTGACAGTTTGAGCACTGAGAAATATTTCTGTTTTAATTATTAAAAGAGTTTTTAGAATATTTCTCGCCAATTTAAGCTAGTTGTTCAAAAAAACGTCCAACTCGAAGTTACTCTTCAACTAAAACTCTTTTGATTTTTAAAAACTGAAAACAATTGAAATTGTTTTTACAAAAATTGGATTTGCGAGAAGTATTCATGAGAGTTGCTTTTGATTTCAACATTTTATAGGTATTATTTGTGCGCAACTAAAGAGCGTGAACTTCAGAAACTGTGAACTGCTAAGAGAATTTTCTTTTTCTACGTTTATGGCTTACAAACTGTTAATTTTAAATAAAATTGCATTCAGTCTGTCGATATAAAAATGAAATAATTCACCTGCAGCTTACTTTATGGGACATTCAAGCATGACCCACGATACGCGTAAAATTTGTGATTAGATTTCTCGACTCAATTTGACAGAAATCGCTGCAACTGCCTTGTACACCAAAATTCCTTTTTCTGCTGTCTCATGCTGTAAAATGCAACATTTGGCATTATTAACATTAATATTAATGGGGCCGAGAAAATGTACAATTCGTCACATACCGCCGAAAATATCACAAGCGCCATACGACGTTTAAAATTTTCCGCTGCCATTTTATTTTTTCACAGAGAAATTGTTCAACGAAACTGTCCGAAAATTTCACTTAATTTTTTTTTTCTGCTGCCGATAAAATTCAGTGAAATTTTCAAACAGTTTCAACCAAAAATTTCTCTGATAAAGAAGAAAAAGGCGGCGGAAATTTTGAAACGTCGCATAGCGCTTGTGAAATTTTGGCCTGAAGGTGACGAATTATCCCCTCAGAAGTGTGATCAAGTCTCTAACAACACTCGCCAAAAATATTAGAAATTTCCGTCGCAAATTTTAAAACTTGACAAGTTTTGGAGCTATCACTAGTTTCACCATTCACATAAGTACATACAATTTGACTACGGCTCCGGTTTAAATTTCTTCTTTTCAAAAAATCTTAGTGACGTCAAGCCAATGCACCGAATTTTCTACGCAATTGTTCTCCTCTAGTCTTGATTTCCAGTGAAAGCGCTCACGTACAAATCCTCATAATTGACACATTTGTGAAAGAAAGGACGTCGTTCTAGTCGATAAACTTTGTGTGCCCGGTCGAGAGCGAAAGGGTGAACTTGTGGGAACCGCATAAGAAGGCTGCAACAAGAAGTGAACCGAGTTCGCGTCAAAACATACACATCAATCATCTACAATGAGCCCTGAGGTCCATAAGAGCGCTCGAGTCCCAGGGTTCATGGTTTCAAAAGCGGTCGATCCAAGCAGGATTATTACTTGGCCCATTGTCGGGGCACAATGTAGCAAATTTACCGGATGAAAGAGAGCGATCGTCCGGGACAGGTGCAGTGGCGTGGCGTGAATTGCGATACATCGATCGTTATGCCCTTTAAACCTGTGGAAAAGGATCGATAAACAGGGTGTTCACAGCGACCACCTTAATAATCGATTCTTTACCATAGGTTTAAATGGCATAACAATCGATATATCGCAATTCACGCCACGCCACTGATATTCTGAACGGGAACAAGCGTGGATTTTTGAGGTATCGATCGGGTTCGATTCACTCTCACCGGTAGACGGGCTGGCATATTTTTTACGCTCGATTAGCCGACAAGCGCTAATTTAATTTAGCTAACGACGCGACTGCGCTACGTGATGCGGAGCGCTCGCCGCCCACTCGGCGGGGCCGGGGCTTTGTTGGTTATTGATTGGATCTAACCTGAAATCAGATGCAAAATGGAGCACGGCCGCTTTCGTCTTCCGAGTTCCTCACGACCGCGGATCGCTGTCGGTGCAGCGCGGAGTGGCGCCTGGGGTCAAAAAAGGGGTGGGCTAGTTATGGAAAATTCTACACAATCATCTTTTTCTTTTCGTTTTTCCCCCTTTCCCTCGGTATCTTCTTCCTCTTCTTATTCTTCCTCCTCTTCTTCTTCCTCTTCTTCCTCCTCTTCTTCTTCCTCCTCTTCTTCTTCTTCCTCTTCTTCTTCCTCCTCTCCTTCTTCTTCCTCTTCTTCTTCTTCCTCCTCTTCCTTTTCTTCTTTTTATTCTCCTTTTTCCTTTTCTTTCTTCACTTCCTCCTCTTCTCTTTTTCTACCTCTTATTGTTGTTGTTGTTGTTCTTCTTCTTCTTCTTCTTCTGCTTTTTCTTCTTCTTCTTATTCTGCTTCCTCTTCCTCTTCATCCTCCTCCTCCTTTTCTTCTCCCTCTCCCTCTTCTGCTTCTTCTTCTTCTACCTCTTTTTTCTTCTTCTTCTGCTTATTCCTCTTCTTCCTCTTCCTTTTTCTCTTCCTCTTCCTCTTCCACCGATGTGATAGTAAAAGTACGCAGTCACGGCAATCAATTAAAAATTTCAAATATTTCCACGCATACTTTATTTTTGAGGAGGCAAACAAATCCGTATTAGAGTAAGTACACCATGACTATGGCCAGGGGTACACCATGGGAATGGCCATGGAGTCATGGAAAATGGCAAAAAAAAATATCAAAAGAAAATTCAGAAGCATAACGTCAAGTGCGAAAAAATTTTGATTCGTTGCAATTAAAATGAATGATTCAGGAGAAATTGTCAAAAACGATTCCGGATAACATATTTTAAGTCTTGTAGAAGAATTCCCATTATCATCACGTTCTATACATGCTTTACATTTTATAATACTGGTGCTTTTTCCAAACCAGACCTTGCCACATGTTTGAGAGACGGTTTAATATGAGGAGGAAGAAAGGGGGTAAATCTATAGATAGGTGTAGATCAGGCTTGACAATGTCCTCATAGCGAACATGATTACGTATCAATTAAATGAGTATGTGTAACTCGCTCGCAGTAGCCTCAATTAAGGCCCATTACAATCAATGTGGCTAAGCTACATTCTGGCGAGTGACAAGCTGCAGAATTATTTATGAGAAGCGTCACAATTTGCACGACGAATGCTGCTCGAGAATTTCTATGTGGCAACTTTCATTTCCTGGTGATAGCAGCTCCGTTCTCGCACCTGCCCGTTCTATTTGAAATATTTAGATATTCCTCGTCATAATAGCAAATGAAATCAGTTCTAGCATCCTCATCCGAAAAAGAGAAGAAAATGATGTGATGCAATTGGCCGAAAGATACCCCGACTGAGTCTCATAAAATGTTCGGGGGAGGGGTGTATTTGATGCCTTCCATCTTTATTCATTTTTTTTAAATTTTCTCATTTTTTCGTTATCCTGTGGAATCCACCAATGGAACTATATAAATCAGATTTGGCCTAACATGTCAGCTTGCAGCCGCACCTTAAATGTTCTAACTAGGTCAAACATTTCTTCTCAATTTCCTCGTATATTTAAGGTTACACCTGAAAAGGACCATCCTTTTTAAATATTAAGACAGAAAATCCACAATCTTGATTTTTGGGTATAATTCTTAAGTTGAAGAGGGATAAAACATATATTGCACTTTAAAAGTGCATAAAGTTTTTTGGCGTGGACTTTGTAACGTGTTAGAAACTGCAACAATCTTCTCTCAAAACGCCATAACTTGCTCAGTTCCAGGTTTTTTTTCACAACTTTGAGCTCGTATTAACAGCAAGATCTCTTTCCACGCGGAAAAATGTTAACTCATTGATAGCACATAGAGGATAATTAAAAGAGGCGTTCCCTCAATGTTTGAGTAGGTATCCCAAAAATGCCTTTCTGTTTTTCCGGCCGATCAAAAAGTATGATAGAATCAATAAATTTTTCGGGGGCTTTACTGAAGTTACTTAGTATAGTTACTTACTTCAGTGTCCTTAATTTAATAAAGAATCACAATCAATTGGCACCGACTACGTCAGTCTAGCATATAGTTCAAAATATCATACTTTTCTCTTTCTATATTTAAGAGCAAGTGAAAATAATGTTTTTTTTTAAAGTCAAAATAATTAGAAACTAAATCATGTTCGAAATGATTGCAGGTGAAGATGTCACTTTAAGCACTGATAAAGAGCGAAGAATCGATGATTGGCTTTCAACTGGAGCGCAGCAGTTAAGCCTGCCCGCGAAGCTACCAGAGGAAATCTACGACCTTGCCATGGATCCTAATATCTCTCTTTTGATCACAAAAGAAGGTGAGCTCTCATTTTTATAAGATTGATGTTTACGTGGACTCAAAATGAGCCTTTCTGTTTGTCATTACTCCAAGCAGTAGACAGCTGCACTCAAGACACAGTACTTTAAAAGATTTTATTTAGAGCGATACTTTCATAACAAATGTCATGTGAGCCTTCGGAAGATGAAAAATGTCCTTCACCAATTAAAATACGAATATCCCGGGAAATTTGTAATAAATTTATTCGCAGTTTTTTATTGCGGGAAGTTTGATATCATCCAAATGTTCATATGACGTTATTCCTTCCCATGGGTGCAGGACTACATGAGAAAAAGCCAGAGATCACTGTATTCTTACAGCTTCTGCAAAAGTCGAACAGTTTTGATTTAGCCAACATATCCGGAAACGAAAGTCTCGAAAAATATACGACAAAGACGATTGCAGCAAGTAGGTAACACCTTTTTTCCTCGAATTAAGTCAATTTAAAATAACCCAGCGGGATTAAGAACCTAATAAGTTTAGCAAAATTGATTTGGCTGCGGTTGTCTTTTCTGTCGCTGCGTTCAAGTCTCCGACATGTTCTTTGATACCTGATCCATTAAGTGTGGCCGAGGTTAAAACTGAAGCATCAAAAATTAGCAAACTCGTTTCTTTTTCAACTTTTTTAGTGAAACACACTGACTCACTGCAGAAAGTATGATGTAAGATGAAAGAATCTCTCAAATATTCCATGGAAAAGTAGAAAATCATCAGTGTATTGCATGGAATCTTAGATGGGGTGTATCTATCACTTCTATCGGTTGCTATTCAAGCAACTAAGTTGGAAACAATGTTTCCTTACAATTGGACTGCATTTTGCAATTTAGAACTATAAATTCTGGCTCTTCTGGAAAAACACTCATGTGCATAGGGAAACTAATGGCACATACGTTGTTTCTAAACCGGGCTAGAATTTATAGTTCCAAATTGCAAGATGCAATCCAATTAAATCAATTCTTGGGCTTGCAGCCTGCCTCGATAAAATATCGATTATTACACACATACATTTTAGTGGATGGACGAAACTTAGTGTTCCTTCCTTACTTAAGAATCGCCACTGATTATGTTCTTGGCGAGGTAAATGTAAGCTCCAAAATGTTTTAATATTCAATGTTCGTAAGGGAAGGACCTAGGCCTTCTCCAGCGAATTCAAATAGATCGTATTCGATACACCAAACCGGTGAGATTGTGTCGATATCGATTGGTTCAAAACATAAACATAGCCTCAAAAGTCAATTCAGAAATCTGAGGGAACGGGTCTTTTGAATAGATGTTTTATTCTTTTGAGTACCAAATGCCAATGCAAAGTGAAATTGTGAGGAATTTTCACATTTTCAGCTTTTCAAACTAAAATCCTAATGGTTTTGTTCGAGGTTTTGTTCTATTGTTTTGAACCAAACGATACATCGAACCACTATCGAATGCGGTCTTGAGAATTGTGCATGTGCATTATCAAATCAGTGTACGTGCAACTTGCGTATGGAATCTTGCAGACGAAGAGAGAACGGTATCAGACAATCTCCAAATCCCCTTTTCTCCAAACGACCGGCCTTGTAAAAGAAAATAATCTTCGAAAGAATCCACGAGAGAGAGAGGGAGGGCCGGACAAAGCTGTCTGAGAAGGATGAAACATGACTGATCACGTCGGATCATAAAACTTTCTCATTTGAGCCATCCTGTCTCCGCCGATCTGAATTTTTCTCAAAAAATACTTGTTTCGGCTTTGAGATGACGTCTGATCCAGTTTTACGGCCTCGGGTGCTTTAATGAAAGCTGATTTGTCACTTTCACTCGGCGGCTCGAGTAATAGTCTTAAATAAGATGATTCTCACTTTAAAAAACAAAAACGCGGTCCTCTTTTATGTCATCGGTTACAAGCGCAATAAAAAATTTCGATAAAAAAACTCGCCGAAGTTTTGGACGGCATAGCCCTTGACGTCTTAATTATAATAGTTAATTTTAAGACGATGTTATAAATTGAGGCATTTTTCGGTAAAAGAGCGTATGAGACTTAAAATGCTGTTCAGATTGTGCAGCGTTGTTCTCTAGAAGTAAGTAACTAATCCGACAGTTCTGCTATGAGTTTTTCCCTGAATTTGCTCGGAGTTTTTACTCTTTATTGTTAGGATGTAGGTCGGCTCTTAATGAATTTTATCTGCCACAAACGCTAAAAAAATTACACAATCTTTGCAGCATTGCAAGCCTCGTGCGCCCTTTTGCCGAAAAATGCCTCTATTGTATCCATAGGAAATAGATCAAACGTGTCACGAAATCGTTTTTTTGTGATAATAAATAATTTAACAAAATCTCATCCTACCAAATAAATATCGGTTGCAGCCAAGGTCGTGTTGCAAGTAAAGAAAATGAAACGAGAATCCAAATATTGGGGGGAAAAAGACTGACGATGGTGCCTGCAATAATTCGAGGTAATAACAACTGTCTTTAACACATGAAGTAATTTTACTTCTTTTTCAGTATTTTACTGTATTGAGAGGTTGTTGTCACCGTGAATGATCCTATGGATATTTTTTGTCAATTTGAGCCTCATTTAATGATTTTTAAATGTAATAGGTTACATTTGCATAAGTCTTTCATGTATTGTCTTCTCATCAATGAACGTTTGAAGATAATGGATCTCTTGGGTCACGCATTTTATTTCTTACTTTAAAGATTTCAGCTTAACGGTCATTGAATTCTTATACTCGGGTACAAATTTTTAATATATAATAATAGTTGACTAAGTATCATACTCACTCATGTAACAGATTGAGAGCAATTCCTGATATTCCTATAGTAGTTTAATTAATGGTATTTTCGCGCAAAATTTTTCTGAAAAAGCTCCAAAAGTAGCTGTTAAGCCAAGTTCGCTACTACAAAGCATAATCCATCAAGGTCTGCAATTTTAATAGATTTATTTCTTTATTTACCACGACGCCCAGTATTTTATAATTGAATCGGTGTAGTGCGAAAACCATTATTGTCCTGTTTCTTCAATTTTGAGGTTCTGAGTTTACAATACTTTTCAAAGTTAGATACAATCATGAAAGAGGTGCAAAGCTTCCACCAATATGGGTCCTGGGTCCATTATTCCAAGACGGGTCTTTACACCTTTTTCACGATTGCTTCGACACTTCAAAAGTCTTACTACCAAAAAATTTCAAACTAGTTGAAGTGGACACAAGGCGGATCATTTTTTAAAACTTCCATTGATTTTTTAAACTTTTTGTCCTGAGGCTGACCATTGAAACATTCTGTTGTTTCAAGCCATCTGATACACTTGCTATTGTCCCCTTAAAAATTCTTTATAAAATCTCTAAAGGAGGTATACAAAAATTGAAACTCAAAACTATAGGTCCTCTGGTTCCTCTCAATGAGCTTGTTAACCTGTTTCTAATTCTTGCATTTTCAGAAACTGCATTGTCTCCTGATCACGCAGTAATTTTTTCAGATTTTTTCGAGCCGTTTTTCCCTCCGAAATCGACTTTTGAAGTTCGAAATTTTAAAATGCCGCGTTTGCCCGCGCTTTAGCGGCAATTCAATATGGCGCCGGAATTACCCCCTGGCTTTCTTGCCACACATTCGACCGGGCGCCGTCAGCGGGACCTCTACGCGTTCGAATATCGAGGCTAATCAAAACAACCAACTGGCTGTTATCAATTTCATCTTCTGACAAAGATTTCTCTAGTTTTTGGCATATTTTCTGAACTGTTATTCGTTCAACTAAAATATCTAACCCTGCTTTACAAATATCTCGACCTGCAATCTCCTTGAAACGTTGGGAAATCCGGAAATAGCTTCCAAAACTGTGTTAGTTATAAGTGTGTGTGTGTCCCTATCACTTAAGTATCTAAAGGCTTGGTTTTTCAGCTGAAATCACCCTGTTTTCGGTGTTGGGGTTAACATTGCACACGATTTTTACAGTGTTTGTGTTATTCAAAATATACTTATAAGTGTTCTTCTAATGATACATTTTCTGCGGTCATACATAGATTCTTGCACTTGCAACCATTGGGTAATCAGACAATCTTCACATTGGACGGGCTTTATGCTGCTAGAACATCTGATACCAAGCACTTACTCTAAGATTTTTCCTCCTTTCTTGCGAGTGTTAAAGTCAGTAATCTGTATATTTGCTCATTAAGTACCTCTATTTGTATATCCACATATTCTTTCCTTTGCTGTTGTGAATACTTCCTCATGACCAACTCCCTTTGAAGTCTGATAGTGTAGTAAATTATGCTTCAGTTATCTGAGCATTTATTTACTAAAAAATCAGTTCAAAGGAATTTTCTTCGACATGGATCTCCATTCTACCCTGGAACTGTGTGTGCCGGCACCAACAGACCCTTCGGCAAAAGCCGTTAAATCCTGAAATTGAAAGGTACGTAAGTACCAATAATGTTCAAACTAGAACAGAAGTAAATTTGCTCCAACGTGCACATGACTTGTTTTAAATTCTTTGGAACATATGTAGTTTTCTCATAAAAAATTTTTGCGGTGTGCAATGAATGTAATATCCAGTAATTGAAAATCACTAAAAATGTAGCAAGTGATAATTCGAAGGCACACCAAGGTATTCTCTTATCACTGGATTGACATGGAAACCTGAGGTCTCCATTTCACAGCAGAAATGTCTAGGTACTGATCAAATTATGAGTCGAAGGAAATTTGTCTAGATTTTCCTTCAGTACACCCATGAAAACCCTTAAAATCAATTATGTAGATGGATACGCTAGCCAACAAATTCATGTGATTGCAATATTTTAAAGTGGATGCCTCCAGTTGGTAGATTTTCTCACCTCATTTTACTGTCACCATTATCTTTTTTTTGTCTCAATCTTTAAACTCAGTTGCTTTTTCATAATGATATTTCAAGGATAAAGAGCCTTATGTATTTCATTTCAATAAAAAATTTGCAAGAAAGAGGGAAGAAAAACCACGAGGATCGTCCAGAGATGAGTTTACCTGTTCAATATCTCCTAAACTGAGATAGGTACTTCGAGAAAATCTGTAATAAACTTTAAAAAAGCCAATACTCTGGGCTCTCTAACGCGCCATAGATTTTTAAATTTGGCTTGATAGAACTCTAGAAAAGTGGCTTTTTCTGAATCCACCTCCTCTCCGCACAGGTCCAAAATTTTACAGAGCCTCATTCGCAAATGAGCCACTGTGTCTATCGCTAATTTTGAACCCGTGCGGAGAGGAGGTGGGTTCAGAAAATCCCACTTTTCTAGAGTTCTATCAAGCCAAATTTAAAAATCTACAGCGTATTAGAGAACCAGGGTAGTGACTTTTCAAAGCTTATCACAGATTGTCTCTACCTATTTTCGTTTAGGAAGTATTTAACAGGTAAACTTACTTTCTGGACGACTCTTACTATCCGCCATTAGAAACCATATACTTAGGTAATTGAAATTGAGAAGGGAACTTACAAAGTAGTTAGCTACTCACCTTTCATCTTCAGGATTTTTAATAACATCCATTTATTCAGAGTCAGGGCACGCATCTTCACAAAATTTGTATGTAGTTCCATGTCGAAGAATGTAACTTAAAACTGACTTTCTGGTAAAACGCTCAGCATAGTGAGCCATTGTTTACCAAAAAAAAAATCAGGTTCAAAGTGAATCAAAGTCATGTGGAGGATGTGATTACGTAGAAAATGAGTGGATGAGAAATTGAGATTAAATCACTGATGTTATATCTCGCATTGAGACAAACTATCAAAGATAATGGCACATACTAGCAATTCACAATATACCTGTTAATAATTATGGAACACTGAACAGTTTAATAAGTTTACGGTCCCAGAATAGAAAATTGTTGAAGGCTATTTATTCTTGGGTGGCTTCCTAAGAGTAAACAAGTGATACCTACATGTAATATATTGTGGATATTTCTTTAAAGAGAGCCATTAAGGGAAGGACATTCGATTACTGATTCTATTTAGATTGCTGTAAATGAGAAGTAGGAAGTTTTCTCCAAAATATTTACTTCCCGAAACAAAGCACGAGGCTTCGCATCATGAAGCTTTCGGCATGGTCAATAACAGTGTCAGGATTTGACCGGCCGATCTGTTGTTGTTTCTGGAGTTTAAACAAAAACTATTGCAAAAACATATGCACTCAACATTTTCTAGAAGAATTATTCCCAAATTCACTTCACTACCATGGAAACTCAGTATCTCAGTGTACTGAAATGACTAAGTAAACTAGCACAAATTTGGTCAATATTTTCGGATTTTCCAACGTTCCAAGGAGATTGCAGGTCGAGATATTCGTAAAGCAGGGTTAGATATTTTAGTTGAACGAATAACAGTTCAGAAAATATGCCAAAAACTAGAGAAATCTTTGTCAAAAGATGAAATTGATAACAGCCAGTTGGTTGTTTTGATTAGTCTCGATATTCGAACGCGTAGAGGTCCCGCTGACGGCGCCCGGTCGAATGTGTGGCAAGAAAGCCAGGGGGTAATTCCGGCGCCATATTGAATTGCCGCTAAAGCGCGGGCAAACGCGGCATTTTAAAATTTCGAACTTCAAAAGTCGATTTCGGAGGGAAAAACGGCTCGAAAAAATCTGAAAAAATTACTGCGTGATCAGGAGACAATGCAGTTTCTGAAAATGCAAGAATTAGAAACAGGTTAACAAGCTCATTGTGTTCGGAGAGTCATAGCTAACGACATTCTCCACAACAACGTGTTAAGAATGGCTAGCTGCAGCGTATGTTGCTTTCCGCTGAAATGCAGGCGTCTTAGTACTGGCTAAACGAACATGAGACGTCGCGCGCGCCGCTACTCACTTCACTATACGATCAACATGCTGCTGCTCCTTTTTCGCCTACAAACAGCAGGTTATACTTACCGCATAACATTCCCGCTGCTTGTCTCGGTCGAGAGTATCTGGCGACTTTGTAGGCGGATTGTCCTCGTTGAAAGATTGGCTTAGTTTACCCGATGAAAGGACATAATTAAAATAAATAAGCATTTATTCTTGCAATGTACAAATTCTACTCTTCTATAAATTGAACAAGGAGCCTTATGAAGACAGCAATTAATAAAGCTACAAATTAGAATAGCATCAATGCAAGCATGAACTTTTTTCTCATACGATCGAACGAAAAACTGGATAAGAAAATGGGCGAAATCTGAAAAAGCTAAAAACGAATATCAAAGTGCTTTAAACGTGGAGTGGTGTTACAATTAACTCATTGTTAATTAGAAAACAAAAATTAAAGAAAAAGTTACCAAAATATGAACCCCCAATGATGATTCCCCGTTCGTGATAACAGGGTATCCGGGTTTTAGTTGTTCGCTGGGTTTATTATTTATTTATTTATTTATTTATTTATTGTCTCCTGGTTGACAAAGAGATGGCTCTTTGAAATTTTTTTAACCTTCTTATTCAAGTGTCTTCCATATATTTTTCGTTGGACTTTTTGGGCTATTCTTGCGTATCTTTTTTACAAAATTAAATATCCATTTTGCCACTGTGCAACCCATATCAAATTAATTTGGCTAAAGTAAATTAATACCAAATTCATTCAGGGAGGGACCAATTCACATTAATTTGGCATGGACACATACTTTGATTGAAACAACATAAGAATTTTGACTCCAATCATCCGCGCTTTGTATTAAAAATCAAGCCCATCTCTTTGGTCTTCAATTATACCAATTGAGGGTCCTGGGTCGAATGTATGAGCATGTTAAAATCATTTTTGGTCACATCCAGAGGAACCATTGTCCATTTAAATAATTTTCCTTGTAGGGCCTAAACTTCTTTAAACTTTCATCGGGAGTAATATACATGAACAAAACTTATCACTAACTCTCCGATTTCATCGGGAGGCAATGCTGCCATGCGAAGGAAGAACACCATATGAACATTCGAGAGTTGCCAAATTTCCACCGATAAAATTTTTATTTTTGAGGAAAGTTATGAATATTTTTCCTTGAAATTTTCAGGAACGTTAGGTAAACTTTTAGGCAAAATTATCTAAAAAATGTGAAGGAAAATATTCATAAGTTTACCAGGAAATTCGTGTTTTATCAAAGGAAATTTGGCAACGCCTGGAGGTTCATACGGCGTTTTTCTTTAGCACGGCAGAATGCTGTTCCAGATTTCATGAAGAAAACGCCACTGCAAGAAAGCGTCATCTGAGGTTAACTCAGTTTTGTGCTGATACATTATTAGAGTTTTATTTTATTCTGATACTTTAACTTTTTTATTTTATTTTCTTCTTTCAAGCTTTGCTGTCAAGGGTTATTGTGGGCAATGACAATTTTGCAAGTTGGCAATACTGTTTTTTCTACATTTAAATCCATTAAAAAAATCGATTTCTAAGAAGCACCAAGAATCGATTGTTTTACATACATTTAAATGGAGGAAAAACAGTGTTGCCGACTTTCGAGAATCGCCACACGGAAAAAAAAGTCCTGCCATTTTAATCGTCGCGACTGCTGAAGGAACAGCCCTTGGCTGTTAAAAAACGGCACAGCATCCTGGTTGTTAAAATAACATTACCTTTGTCTGTTATTACAACAGGCGCTTTGCTGTCACAATGACAGTAAATGAATGTAACAACGACAGCAAAATCTGCTCAACCTTCATCGAATAGTCTGTTACACTGGCAGCGCAGCTGCTGGCGTAAACGCCGGTTCCCCATCAGATTGACGTTCACGCTGCCTTCGATTTAACAGCGGCCGCTGCTGTCGAAATAGCAGCGTCGCTGTTCTCATGGCAGCCAGTTCGTTTTTGAATTTAAATCCACGCTGCTGTCGATGTAGCAGCGCTGCTGCTCATGTAAAAGCTAAATCGCTCTTGAATTTTCATTCACACTGCTGTTAATGGAGCAGATACAGTGCCAAGCAACTGTAAAAAATTATGGTCATACTTACATGCTTATGTAAATAGCTGATAACTGCTTAACTGGTTTCAAGTAAATGATACAAAAACCGTAGATAATATTCCGGTCAAAGTAACATTTACAGACTAAATCAGTTTCACAATGAGTTAATTTCACAAAAATTTTAACAGTTTAAATGCACAGAAACACTACACAAAGTATACATCTTTGCAGTTCTCGGTGGGGCAGAATTGATCATGGCCTTGGGGTCGTCAACAAATTATGTGAGGCACATTTTAAACCCTTCCTCTCCATCCGTTATTTTCTTTTTTTCAAATAACCGAACTTTTCACTCGCAGCCTGGTCAGATACCGCACAAACACTATATTACACATTGAAACACTTTACGCCATTAAGACAATGTCACGTTGGCGTCATCAATAAAAAACAACGTAAGAACCAAACAGCAGATCGTGCTTATGAGTTAAAAACACCGAAAATGTATTATAAAAGGTTTCAAAAAATTCTACCAAGATTAAGATTTGCTAAATTATCACTTCATTTCATTTCAAAACAGCCTAAATTTCTTTGAACGAAAGAAAAGGAAAAAATCACACAATGGAATTGGGTCGGAAAGTATAGAGGACAGGGCTAATGGTATAATCTACAGGAAACGAAATCAAAAGAGTGCACACTTTTGTTTCAACATACTTAAAATGTTAAACTATCAGTCACGACAACTAAAAGAACAGAGAAACGTCAAACAAATTTAACATTCAATGCGACTGTTAAAATGACAGGTCTTTTTTTTCCGTGCAATGAGTGTGGATGTGGGCCGCCTGTGGATCCACGACTATTCTACTTGTTGTGTGATGGTATTCGGCCCCCTTTATGTCTATAAGACTCTTCTTGTAAGCTTGTCCTGCAATTTGGCCGCAGTATTCTGGCCGTGTCTAAATTATCTATAGCGCGAGTAAATATTTTCAAAACTCCACGAAGTACAGGAAATCAATAGTGTAAGAATGCATGTTTGAACATAAAAAATAATTTAATACTTCAATAATCATTATATATATAAAAAAATATAGCCTGTGCAAGTAGCAAAGTCAACTTAACATTTCAACAATCAATTATTGAATAAAATATATATTCTTCGCGCCTAAAAAATCCCTCGTAGCGTATACAAAAACACTGGAATTTACAAGTATAAGAGGGACCAAAATTTTGGTACCAGGATTTTGATTGTGACATTTTTTTGCCACTTCTCACTTTAAGGAGTCTCAACCATGCTATTCCCACCAAGGATCCTTGTGTCTGATTTAATTCGACAAGGGATAACAATATGATCTGGAGCTGGCCAGTGAAAATTATCTGCAGTGAAACCAGAAAACTCCGCGGCATCGAAATGATCAAAATAAAACTTTAATCGAGATGGCAAAAAGTTCGGCTGTGAAGTATTCGACACAGCTGAACAAATTCTGTGCAAATCGCTCAGAATATATTTTTAGTAACCCCCTTTAGTTAAACAACCCCCTTTTAAATTCATGAGCCCCCTCCCCTCAGGGTGGCGGGGGGGGGGGGGGGGTCGAAACCATGAAATTCGGACTCCTCGGGATCCATTCCCTATTCAATTCCACGGTCTCTGACCGCGTGCTATCTGAATCAACCGATAAAAAAGCCTGGTATGGTACCGATTGTCACTCTGCGGACGACGAGGGTACTCCCCGCTAATTTGAAAATTGGCGCGTCAATTTGTATATTGGCGCGTCAAGTTGAGCAAAATTGGCGGGAACCAATGGAAGTGGATGTTTCGACTTGTTTACATTCGCGTTGTTTTGATAACGAGGTTATGAAGAGGTAAACAAACGTGGTTCTCTCTCTTCTAGGAAGTTTGGTGTATAATAGAGTCCCTTTATAACCCAGAGTTAAGACAACTCACTTTTGGTTAGGCTGAAAGTGGCCTAAAAAAAAATCCAATTCTGATTGGTTCTCGCTCATGGAGGCCGAAACGAGTGCACCAAGATGGCGGTACCTCGAATGTGAACAAAAGTAATGAAAATATAACTAAATTGTGGTTTATCAAGAGTGACTTGTTATTTTAATCGCACCAAAATGAAAATATATTAAGAAATTATCCACTAATCAATCTAATTTTAAGGTTTTGATCAGTTTTTGTTGATGTTGTTGTTTTTGGATGACAGACATCGGAGGATTCCTTATCCTTATCCCTCAATATCGTTCGTTTGAGTGCACTCGTTTCGGCCTCCATGGCCAGCCAAGGCCGGCTGCCAGTCAGCTGATAATCGAGTTGTCTTAACTCTGGGTTATAAAGGGACTCTAGTGTATAAGTCTTTTTAATGTTTTAATTTCAATTGCTTGAGGTCTTTAATTTTTTGCACAAGTGCGAAGTGCCTATCTCAACCACATCCCTCCAAAGGATAATCAGTTCGGTGTTCCCTCGTTTCATCTCCAAGTTTACAAGAAGACAGCTCAATGTGTGCTCTTAAAGAATCTGTAAGTTATCACTCATAGATCTATCACTCCTCCTTGAAGTTTCACTTGCACTGTACGCACTGTTCGAAATTATTGAGATTTCAAAATTCTAGGAAGCCTCAAACCCTCCAGTTTGGTTTGTTTCTCCATGAATAGCTTTATTATCACCAGGGAATGCCAGGGATTCACCTGTTATGTTGTGGTCCATGCACCTACTCCAAGTGTCTATTAATATCAGTGTTGCTAGTTTATTTATACTCTCAGTCACCTCAAGTATGGTTTTCCTTGCTGAGAGTCAACAAGCCTCTTGCCTGGAAATAAGATAATGAAAGGTCTCACAATCAGTCAAACTCGGAGTCTATATTGAGTTGGTAGTGTATATCGTGAACCGGCCAACGTTAGATTTTCCTATGATTTACACATACCTATACCTCTAGGAGTGATAACAGGGTGGAATAAGTTTTCCTTGAAGCTTTGTGGCCTAGGCTTGTATTGTTAGAGATGGAAAACAGAACAGTTGATCTGATAACAAACAGGCTGATAAAAATAACAGCAGCATAAAGGCTGTTATGAGCATTCGGAATAAATGTCAAAATTGATAAGTGTTAGACCTTCTTTCCGTCAAATCTATTTTTCTCCCGTGGCTCCCTGCTTTGCAGCAAAAAGTTAATCATCACTGGTAAAACCTACTAGAATGTGGATATGTAAGGAGCATCAAATCGAATCGTATCATCAAGGTGCAATGAACACAGGAATCGGTGAGGGTATTGCTGGTTGCATTTTGAGTTTTTGTTCGGTTCCCTTTTGTCACCCTAAATGAAACAAAGGAGAATCCTTGAGATAATATCGTTAGGAAAAGTTTGTGCAGCTTATTGACTTATTGACCCACAAAATGGTACTCTCTGCGGAGCTTGATTGCTTTAGGTTGAGTTTCATTTACAATTGTTGTTTTCCGCCTCTTGAGCAGACAGGAGTGACGTCATCTCCTAACTGGAAATCTGAGGTCTGTATCCTGTAGATTGGCTTCTGTCCACTTTTCTATTTCCTCCAGTAGCTCAGGACAGTCAGGAGTCATTTCTGGATCGCCTTCGCCAACTTTCCCTGGAACCACAATTAATAAAATCGTGAATTTTTTATACCTTATCGTAGGTACATTATGATGCCATAGAAGTATGAGTGTTGTGATGAAAACAATATGGAATGCATTTAGAGTGAAAAATGGCTTTGTGATTTTATGACACTCAAGTTCTCAGGTGAACAAGAAGTTTTTAGCAGTGTGATACACCCACTAGCTCTGAAGCAACTGATTGCTGGAGAAAATTAGTTCCATCAAATAAAAAAAAAAAAAAAAAAAAAAAAAAAAAACTTGATCCTCAATACCTACCTATAGATTTTTTTTTTTTTTATTTTTTTTTGCCGAAAATATTTGTCAGACTTTAAATTTGAAATCCGAAATCTGAAAAAGCTAAAAACGAATATCAAAGTGCTTTAAACGTGGAGTGGTGTTGCAATTAACTCATTGTTAATTAGAAAACAAAAATTAAAGAAAAAGTTACCAAAATATGAACCCCCGATGATGATTCCCCGTTCGTGATAACAGGGTATCCGGGTTTTTAGTTGTTCGCTGGGTTTATTATTTATTTATTTATTTATTGTCTCCTGGTTGACAAAAGGATGGCTTTTTGAAATTTTTTTAACCTTCTTATTCAAGTGTCTTCCATATTTTTTTCGTTGGATTTTTTGGGCTATTCTTACGTATCTTTTTTACAAAATTAAATATCCATTTTGCCACTGTGCAACCCATATCAAATTAATTTGGCTAAAGTAAATTAATACCAAATTCATCAGGGAGGGACCAATTCACATTAATTTGGCATGGAGACATACTTTGATTGAAACAACATAAGAATTTTAACTTCAACCATCCGCGCTTTGTATTAAAAATTAAGCCCATCTCTTTGGTCTTCAATCATACCAATTGAGGGTCCTGGGTCGAATGTATGAGCACGTTAAAATCATTTTTGGCCACATCCAGAGGAACAAAAACAAAAGAAAGACTACTACTCTCTACTCTTTTATGAAAAGATACTCTCTTTTTTGAGTGATTGGTGGCATCGGTCATATCCTCAAGTTGCTTCATCTCTATTTTGTATTTATATCATAAGGAATACCTCATAAGTATGTCAAAAACAACCTGTGCTCGATTTTCCAAAAATGTCGCTTAACAGGTTCATGCTCTGAACCCTTCCTGTAGAAGCATTTAAACCACTTTACTTTCATTTGAATAAGCATAATTGGACGTATTTCTATCAAACGGAACTATGTGCGTCATGACGTGAGCCCTGTTTTGGGTTTATTCTTATGGGTCTCAGGGCTCATGTCTTTATGCACATAGTTCCGTTTGATAGAAATACGTCCAATTCTCATTCTGGAAAAGGAAGAAACGCCAACGACGAATTCTCGCATAGAATTAAAAGTGCGTATTTACATATAATACACTTATGCATGGAAATGAGCCCCGGATATTTCTTGCCCCGTGCGAGAAAGTAATTGCTCCGGCGTATTCCAGCATCATTCCTGAAATTTTTCTCCGATTAAATGGTCCTTGTTCTATTACTTGCAAACTGCGGCTTGAATGCCGTGCGAGCACACGTTTTCGTATTATGCGGTGTCACAGGCCGCTATTGCATCGCACGATTTGTCGAGTAAAATCTTTCGCATATGAACGAAAGCTGGTAGAGGAAGTGTCGTGTCGCGTCCGTTTTGCTTCTCAATGCGCTTGGTACATCGTGAAAGAGGCTAAAAATATTTCAATGTACATAAAAACATAGAATAAAAAATACGTAATGTCTGTATAACGTTGCTGTAATTTTGTTATGATCGGAAGATTGGATGTTTTTCTCCTTTAAGAACATCGATTTTGAAACTAAACAGGAAAAAAATAGATATCTCGATTGCAAAGCTGGATGCTCTCAAAGGAGCCAAGATGACATTTTAAGCCCCTTCCACCATCCTGGATTTTTGAATTTTGAAAATTAGGCTAAAATATCGATTTTCCTGTCAAAGAATGTCACGTAGTACCACCTAGTTTTACAACAATCTATCGAACAGCAGCCACAAATCGTAGGATCTGTAAAGAATTTCACTCAGTGGTAAATCATACCAGTCAATTTACGCACGCCAGTCCGCCTTCATTTTCGTCTGATACTGTGCAATACTTTTGTGGCGGAATAGTTGCCCAGAGCGCCTTTCATCAGTGTCGTTTCGACTTTGATGGAAGATCACGATTATACCGCCGAAATTACACTCTGGCGAGTGTGCAGTTTACACATGTTCTCCATTTCCTCATCACCGATGGTGCGGTAAAAACATTCATACTTCAATTTGCGACGTTGCAAATTTTTCACCATCGTTTTATGTGGGTAGATCGATACATATGCCCACTTTAAAATGTGTTATGATTTTTTCGACTTGTGATGAAAAACTTTTTCTTGCTGTTTCATTCACACACGTTTTTACACTTTTTGAGGAAAAGAGAGGACCCAATCGTGGACACCAAATGCTACCCTTATCATGCAACGTTCCTTCAAAACTAAGCTTGTGTCTTCATGTAGAGGTATTAAAAAGTGAAATACGACGTAGAAACTTTTCTTCAGCATTTTTTATTCTACCCATGGCGCAGAATTTCAAGATTGATAGTGATCAATAAACCATTTATGATCAATTTGTATTGTCTATTTATTGATGTTGACATATGAAACTTCTGCTAAATAGCAATTTCAATCGACATGTACAATTTTTGAATTCAAAATCTAACTTTTTAATTGCAATTTGTCGCTATGAAATCGCTATTTTTAACAACTATTTTCGACTACTTTCGTCCTTCAATTTTTGAATTATCAATAGCCGTACTGAATTGCCATTTATCACTATCAACTTTCAACTTTTGAAAACTCTGCTATATGGGCAAGTTCGATCGAGGCCTTTAGCGAAACGCACCCTTTTAAAATAGAGGCTGCTCTCAGCACAAGGTTGCATTTCAACCAAATCCTAGTGAAATTCTCAAGTTTCCAAAATTTTTCAATTTCGGGCGGCTGTTTTATGTATGACCATCACGTCGTAGAGCTCCTAGAAAAAGAAAAAACTCGGGGATGCGGGAAGTGGATTTCCGTAATCTGGCTCGGCAGTCGAGGAACCAAGAAAGAATCAGCGCATCAGATCTTGCTGTGGCGGCGGCGTTGGCGCACAGTGGATTGAGTCAATCAGAGAGGTCGGACATGAAATTTTTGACTAAAACTGGAAATTTCGATGTTTATCTCGTCTCATTTTAAATTTCAGGGGTGCTCCTAGTAGAAAAATTCACGAGGAAGCTAATGAAGCCACTTTTAGAACCTCGAAGTTTTGTATAAACGGAGTATTAAGCGTTTAAAATTTTCCAAATTTTGTCCGACCTCTCCCATCGACGGTCCAGTGTGCGACGGCGGCATGCACCCTCCTCACACGAGATTTTCATCTGATTCCGAGTGAAACGCGACCGCGAGATCCATGCCCATTACCATCACGCAGGCGCAGCGCGAAGAGACATAGTGGCTTCCGACGCCGGCATCAACGCGTTTTAATGCCAGTGAAAGTCGCCGTGCGATACGAATTTTTTCGACGCATCTTCCTCACTGCATGCGAATCCAGCGCCGGCTGCGCTCTGCTCTAGCTCTGGGTCCGTCAGCCAACTTCTGTCGGAAGTGAGAGATTCCTCAAAGTCTAATATGATCCGGTCCAAGTAATGAACGACAAGATGGAGTAAGAACTAAACGTCTAAAGGACATGTTTCCTCATCAAATTTGCATGCAGAACACGCACTGGAAAAAAAACACATTGGATCTAGAGTCCAGACTCTTGAAAACATTGACAAGAAAAAATACTCTTGATTCAATCAGATTTAAGCTTAAATCAAAAGGAAATCCGCTCAAATTAAGAGGCTTGGTTCTTGATTTCAGCTAAAATCCGATTGAATCAAGAGTATTTTTTCTTGTCGATGTTTTTAAGAGTCCGGACTCTAGATCCAATGAGTTTTTTTTTTCCAGTGCGACAAATACACTAAAAATACCAATAATTGGACGTATTTCTATCAAACGGAACCAAGTGTATTAAGACATGAGCCCTTAGACTCATAAGAATGTGTGCATAACATGGCTCACGTCACAATGCACATAGTTCCGTTTGATAAAAATACGTCCAATATTGGACCGCGTTTAGCAGAGGGGAACCAAGCCACATTGGGATGAATTGAAGCCTCTTCAAAATTTAGATAATTTTGATAACGGACAAAAATTAATAAAATGAGCTCCCTCTAAGGTCTTTACCGAGAATTTCATGATTTACCTCATCTCAGTAAGGATTTTTCCAAGCAATATCGAAAGTTTCGTCATGTGCGTTTTTTCGTGTATTTCACCTTTAATCCAGGGTTGCCACAGTTAGAGAATACAGGGAAAACCGGAAAATGGCCGGGAATTTTAATAAGTATGGGGAAACCTGGAAATGTCAGGGATAAATTGTCAAATAACGTGTATTTCCTTTCTAGGATGTGTTCGACGTTTCGAACGACAAATTTTGCCTAAAAACTATTTCAGATCATGTCATTTAAGCATTTGGCTTATCCTCAATTGTCAGGGAATTCCACCAAAATGTGACAGAGAAATCAGGGAAATGTCACGGAATTTCATTTTCTAAATTCTGCGGCAACCCTGTTGAACGCGATTTTTGCGAATCTTAAAAATGTCATTTAACTCTCACACCTGGATAATACTCTCAAATTACCTTAAACACTTCTGCACTCTGCACGAAACAAATCTTGAGAGCTTAATCTTGCATAAATTAATGCTGCTGGGGTCTGCGCGCCGGCGGTCTCTCAGCATTCTCCGTTCATCATAAAAAAATTCCTCGGTCCGAATACTTTCCCTGAATCGTCCGTTCCTCACAAAATGCATCACTTTGTTTCACTTAAGATGCTAATACCTGCAAAAATTAGCGTCATTGCGTGCAATTGAATATTATTTTTTCGCATCGTTAACACTGACTCAGATCATTCGCACGGTTTCTCTTGCGAGCCGCGTTTCATCTCCAATCAACGGTCGCTTAGCATGCAGCTCCGACATTTCACTCATTCTGTTTCCTCGTGGATTTAGAATACAATGTCGCCTTATACGAACTTGTCGGATCGCGGTGAGCCCTCATATTCTCTCTCCCAGTTTCTAAAATGCGAAATCTGTTGTTTCCCTACGAGGAGTGGTGCGTGAAGATATACAAATATTATCCCTATAGAAAAATTCCTGAATTGTTAGGGTCAAGACAGGATTAATATTACAGATTAACATATTTGGGAACCTCTTTTAAGTATTTTTGCGTAAAAATTTCCACATTTAATATTTTTGGTCAGTTTTTTTCTAAATTTTCAGACACGCACAATGCATATTTTTGCTTTGATACGTACTTTGCGTCCGCGTTAAACAGATTTTCTTGATATGATTTCATGCAAACTTCTTTCATGGTTTCGTGCGTGATGAGTAAAAGTAATCGAAAAATTGTTTCATAATTTAGGTAAATATTTCAACAGAGTTTTCCACGTAATAATATGAGAGAATAGTAGGTATACTAGCCGTTCTGGGCGCGCTTGGCGCGCCCGTCACGCCTAGCCGGGGGCTACGCCCCCTGGACCCCCGGTCACTCGCTGCGCGAGTGACATTCGGCTCGCTTCGCGCGCCGATTTTGTAGTAGTTGCAAATTTTTTATCACTATATTTTGAAGATTTCATAGAAAACATTATGAAATTCTCATTCCACAATTAACTTGTAGAATAATAATGGCAGGGCAAGAAATAGACTATATCTTATGGACGGTTCCCACTTAGTAAAACAGCCAACACCACGAGAAGGTGAGGAACCATTGTTAGCCACTTTTTTACTTTTCTGAAAAAATTTACTGAAATTTTACTTGCGTCTCCTAAAAGGAAACACGGAGAAAAAAATTTTGTGCATGGAACCCGAAGCTGAGATCATATGGATCTCTGAAGTTTTCGGATCACGCATCCGAAAAGTTAAGGTCCATCTGCCGAAGTTCGGGTCAGACAATTGAAGTAGTTCGGTATATACCGAAGGTTTCAGGTCACACATCTGAAGTACTCGGTGCATACCGAAGTGTTTCAGATTTCTGACCCGAATTTCGGCAGCTGGACCTCAAGTTTTAAGAGATTCATATGATCTCAACGTCGGGTCCCATGCACGAAGTTTTTTCTCCGTGTGAGTATTAATATAAATTTCAACACAGTCAAACACAGTAGAGAACCAAGGAAATCACAGTAGAACAGAGAAAAAATACCGTCGAATAAATAAAGAAAACTATTATCGAAGAAATTCTAATTATTTGGAAAGTAATTCGCTAGCGTAGGTAATCAATGCGTAGCTGCGTAGGAGCATGAGCGAGATTTATCATCAACTGACCGCTGGCCGCTAGGTACCTGGGTGGGCGAGCGACAATACGTAAGCGGTGGCATATGGTTCGATTGACAGAGGAGTGGGGAACGGTCAGACGTAGGGGAAAGGTTCAGGCTGAACCGTTCAGCACAGCGCAGCGTCAGTCACCGGGTGGGGAAGAGAGTCCGGGAGGGGACACTTCCCCTCGAGTGAAATAGAAAAAGGCAGAATCCTTCGAAGTTTATATTAATGATTAGTCCAACAGCAGTCCTAGTGTGGTTGCCAGAAACTATTACCTATTTTCCCTCGACTAGCTGAAAACAGACTTTTATACTTCTTTAAGCAAATATTTTGAATTTCAATTGTGATACGGGTTTTCTTGATTCTCCCATTGTCATACCATTAAAGCGTGTTAATGAAAGGGTTTTATCAAACAAAATCCTAACCTAACATTGTAAGAGAAATATCCCTTATGCCACAGTGGGCTGTTTGAAGAATTGAGATAATAAGCATCATACGTCAAGTTTATTAAAGTTCATACCAGATGCTCCTCAGAGTATCTTGACAAAAGTGCGGCTTGGTTTCTCAATATTGCTGACGAACAACGATATTGGGTTACCATACTGCTCTCTCCTGTTTTATTAGGTCCTTAGAATAAGAGACTATAATATTACGATTATTACGTTACGGATCAGATCTGAAAATGAAAGCCTGAAGTCACCTATGCGAGTTTCAAAATCTTGTTCATTCCTTCCATTCAATTTAATTGTGCCGTTATTTAAATTTCAAGCGTGGCTGCCGCACCGCAGTCTCCAACTCCTTTCATTTTTTATTATTCTCTCGGGCAACAAAAGGAGAACTGAGAATATGTTTTTTATTCAGATATCATAGGCCCAGAGCACTTAGAAAAAATGACCGGGGCATAATAGGATGCGTGCTTCATTCGCAATAAACTCCCACATCTTGAAATGAAAGTCATCAAAGTGGTTTAAAAAGTTTCAATCTCAATTAATCGGTATTTTTGATGGAGTAATAAACGTCAACGATGCGTCTACCATGTATAGCAGTGTTTAATTTCTCACTTTTTATACAAATAGGGGGTCCGCCCCTAGTCACTACGCGGCCCAACCCCCGAGGCACTGCGCGCCCCCAAAGGCCGCTTCTTACTCTTCTTACTCCCCTTCCTCACCTCATTCATCGAGCATCTTAAAAATAATTTTTTTTTCGCAGGCGTTTTTCGCAATAATAGTTTCGGAGAACACATTTCTAGGAAAGGTACCAAAGTCTAATAATGTTGACTTTTTCATTTTTGAGGTTTCTTTTCCCAATAGACTGCCATTTTTAATCAATGGAAATCTGGCAACTTTTCCGCTGTCCATAAGGCGTTCTTTCCAAGCACACGATACGGTGAGAAGGTGTGAGGCAAAAGTTTCGTTTTGAATTAGCCGAGAGCACGATTTTCTGGCGGAGGTAAATACCAACGCTACATGCCACTATGGTGTTGAGATATTGCATATCGATCTCATATCGGAGCAAATGGGCGACCTCCGACCGCTGTGGTGCTCTGCCCCGAATGCCGGTGCATGAGTGCATGACTCGCCCCGGAAATCGCAGATGCATAACAGCTCGAGTGTCAAAAAGTATCCACTGTTTACTATCCTTTCGACAGGGAGGAAATATCACAAGGGTCTAATGAGTCCCCATTGTAAAATTAGGGGTTCCCTCAAGCCGCTTTGTAGAGAGAAATAACCGGGATCTTAATTCACAAATTTGATAACAGCTGACTCGTGCGGGGAATCATTCGCCTGTCAATGGAAATAAAGTTCATCGCTCCTCTGACGGATGGGCATATTTCTGTCTCCTCATGAGCCCTGAGAAGCATAGAGTTATATGGAGAACAGGTTTCACGTGGAAATCGAGATACGCCCTTACTTCAAAGGAGCGACGATTTAACAGAAAGGAACGAGCTTGATTGCAGTATCTCCAAAATCGTGTAACTTCTCTTTTGCTTCAAAAAATACAAATTATATGCACAGTAATAAAATTTTACAATCGTTTCCCTTTAAAAAAATCAAATTTTTGGTGGAAAAACTAAAACTTTTCGTTATTCTAGGCATTTTTGTGAACGAAGATGAAGAAACACAATTTTTACAACATACTGTAATTGAGATGGTTCCCATCCGTTCCATGCAATCCAATTGTTTTAACACAGTAGGGTCAGCATTTAGACTGAAAAGTCATAGAATAACGACTAACATTTTACACTTTAGGGGACGATCAGCAAGGTATCTCTGAGTCCTTCCTTCACGATAATGTCCCCTAATGCACAGAACCTCTAAAATTTCTGAAAAGTGTAAGGCCTGGAAGATCCAGCCGGGCTGAACCAATTTCACTGATATTCCGAATAACCCCTCATTGGAAACTAGGACAGCTAGAATCATGACTTTCCCGATCCGAAACGAAGATTGCAGTGGTAATGCAACCACAAAAATGATAGGATTTGAATATTCACAGATTTGAGCGCTGTGTTGGGTCTCGAGGTCGGAGAGAAAGGTGGATCAAAATAATTACTGGGTACCTAGCCCGCCTTGTTCGTCTCCCGTTTGATTTGTTGTGTCCAACCTCAAAGAATTCGATGCCTTTGCATTAATCTTAGCGTGCTGCCATTACTGTCAATTTTCAGTCAATGTCTCTCTCTCTGTGACGTCACTGTGAAAGAAAAACACATTATAACAAAACAATTTTCTCAACCCAACTTTAGAAAAATAGCTCTTCTGGAAACTTTGCCAGCGAGGCCAAATGTCCCTTTTACCATAAACTTTCATAATTAAGGGACTTTTTTAAGGTGCGTTATGATAAAAATTCGCGGCAGTTTCACTGGATTGCGTATTTACCCGAGTCATAACCTTGAGACTTCTGACTTTTGGAGGTTGTTCACGTGTTTGATTTACGGCGGAAAATCCAATCGACTTTGCTTTGTTTTTACCAAATCAACAGGTTTATACATAGACTCATTAATGGGCAAACAGACGAGGCAAATATGAACATAAATCCATAGTCGCACTTTTCCTCTTCAATTCGGTAAACAATTATTCATACAAAAGCAAGCTCCGCATTCGACTTCCGTCCTGGAACACATAATACTGATTAATTAAAGGATGGGTAGTGTCATCCATACATTTGCCTACTCCCTAGTTTAAGGTTTTGCACCTTTTTCTGACCTATTTTAACATTCGGAATGTTTGACCTCATTTTCTTGGCAAATCCTTCAATTCACACGGAGAGTAAAATCCTCTATTCTTTTGGACTCCCAAATTTTTCGGTCTAGGTACCTGACCGAAATTTTCGATCATGAGGCCCAAAGTTCAAACCAAAGTTTAGTTAAAAGTATCAAGGTCCTCGTTCTCAACTGAATACGTTGAATATTGTAACTGAATACGTTAAATATTGTAACTGAATACGTTGAATATTTTAACTGAATTTTGGTCCCTGTAACCAAAAACCTTCATTTCATAGGCCGGAATCTTTAGTACCCCACGTGAATCCATGTTTGGCCCTCGTCACCAAAGTTTTTTTCTCCTCTCTGTGAGCTATCTTAAACAGTGCTCCATTTCCCGGAGCTGGCCCGAAGTTCGGAACTTTTGAGATTTTCCTGAATTTTCCCCGGAACTTTTAAAATTTCCGAAATGTTCCGGATTTGTTGCAAGTTCCCTGGATTTTCGCAAAATTCAAAAAAGAAGGAACTTTTGATGGGTCATGTAGTGGGAAAAATTGGAACAAAAAAGTTCCGTTTCCCCGAAACTTTTGACGGACATGCAATGGGAGCTCTGCTCCTTCCTAAATGTTTCAAAGTATATGACCTCACGATAGGGATAAGGAAAGCTCTCGGTCCATTCTAAGCTGAATCGGACGCGGAAACTTAAACGTATGTCGTAACACTCATTACTGCAATAATTAAGGGAAGGAGGGAGGGCGGAGCTTGGAAGCTCGTTCCCGAAGACGCGACGCGACGATCCTGTGTGTGATAACACCTGCTTACCGTAATTTTCATGCACTAAACGGGTTCACTCAATAGCAGTTTGGAATCCATTGCTGCCAACTATACGAGCTCCGTTGTTGGTTATAACTCATTGCCTTGCCCGGAAGGGCAACCCTGTTGAAATTATTATATTTTGCTCCCTTCCTGCGAAGAGTAATCGCGCAATTAATAGGTATACCCGTTGCCACGGTTGTCGATAGAAATATATTCGGATCTCCGGGAATTTCCTAGGCGCCACTTGCATTGGATGGTCGGTCGGTAGAAATAGGTAATTTAACAAATAGCTAACGCTCAATTGGTTCGAAGGCGCATCGAGGGGCTGGTATACTGCCGTGCTAAGGAAAAACGCTGTATGAACCTTCAGGCGTTGCCAAATTTCTCTTGATAAAACGTGAATTTCCTGGTAAACTTATATGAATATTTTACTCATAATTTTTAAGATATAATTTAGTTCGCAGTTTTACCTAAGACTCTGAAAATATGAAGGAAAAATATCCATGACTTTCCTAAAAAATAAACGTTTTATCGAAGGAAATTCGGCAACTCTCGAATGTTCATACGGCGTTCTAGCACGGTAGTATAGTTGATATTTCTACTGGTGTTTCAGATGTTTTCAATCAAGTTACGTCGGTTCGTAAAGCGGCAGGGAGGGTGCTCGGCCGTGACTAAGATCAACGACCGACTTACGATGTTAGAGAATATCTGCTAATAAACGCGTTTAAAAACGAGTTTCGACGGAAGTCAAATTTGTCAGTTAAAAATGAATCTAAATGATCTAAAAATATAATTTTAGAGCGCGGTTTCACAAAAATGTCGTGTGCCATTCGACTTTGCGTTCGTAAACTTGTCAAGAAATACTGGAAAGAAGAGAGAGAAAAATGTCTCATCGCAAAGTACACTGATGTTAATGGAGATGTTGCATCTGTGAGAAATTTGCGATTTGACAATTGATTCTTGTGTAAAAGTTCGCGAGAAACACGATGGTGCTACTGGTTTTCCCTGAAATCAAATCCCAAGCTCAAAAAAAGTTCCCAAACTGAGGCCAAAATGGAGGGTACATCCCACGCTATCCTGAGAGTCCACCTCTACATCAAGACGAACTCTCCATGCAAAGATAGGGAGCAAATACATTGACAGGGCTGCCACTTTCTTTGGGGACTCCAAAACTGAAAACACGGCAACCCTCCTAATGTATTTGTTCCCTATTTTTGCATGGAGAGTTCGTCTTGATGTAGAGGTGGAATCTCAGGATAGCGTGGGATATCCCCTCCATTTTGGCCTCAGCTTGAGAGCTTTTTTTAAGCTTTGGAGTTGATTTCAGAGAAAACCAGTGGCACCGTCGTGTTTCTCGCGAACTTTTACACAAGAATCAACAGTCAAATCGCAAATTCCTCACACATGCAACATCTCCATTTCGTCGAGATTTTTTGACTTGAGTAGAAATGCGTTTTTCCTTAGCACTGCCGTATTGACGGTCTGTGCTTGAATGAGCCCGGACGCAGCCCATGTAAATGAACAGTCTGAGCGCGGCATCGCCGCGCTGGAAGGAGGGATAGTGAAAGTGAGTTTGCTCCAGAATGAAATGTGGAAGTTCGGTGAATAAGGCATGAGGAGTAGCAACAGCCTAGGAGTAATGATATTCCGCGGGGGAGCGCGGTAGTCCGGCGGGGGAGAGGGAAAACATGATGCAATGTCCGTCAGATGGACCACCAAGTCACTGACCATCAATCCGGCATTCATCAATCGCTGCAACTGGTGCAGGCTCTCCGCTGTTCGGCCGCTGCACTTGCATTCTTTAGTGTGAGAAAATCCTTCCTGCTTTGCCGCACCGCATTACGCTGATAACTTCGCGAGGATTCGCTTCATTTTCGCTCGACCACCGGCGTGATGCATGCACTGCACTCGCGGTCAGTCAGGAATATGCAGTTGATTTGATCTCCAGGACTCAGCTTGAGATGGATTCTTTGCGAGACGTCATAGCGCTAACAGCGATTATTTATGTATGAATCATACAAAGTTCATAAACATGTCATCTTGTTTGCTTCAAAAATAGCTGTTTTAACCGATCTCATTAAAGGACTATCTTTCTTAGATTTTTTACGTCCATAAAAACTCTCGTTTAGAGTCTAGCATCCCTTCTCCGCAAGAAGACGAAGATTAGCGTGATTTGATTTCATAGAAGAGGGCTAAGAAGAGTTTTCGAGAATGGAAAAAGTTTAGAGTGAGAGGAATAGTGACATTAATTATCATTTATTGGCAAACGGTAAATGCGCTTGAGCCCAAATTGGAACACGTATTTCATACGATCGGAAGACATGTTAGCACTTAGTTTTTGTACGAGTTTCCTAGAAATTCCCGGAATGATTTGAAATAAAATCACAAAAAATTTCGACGCGATATTTCCGTTCGTTCTGTTTTCTTTTAATTAAACCAAAATTAATTTTACGCGAATCGAGTTTCAGAATCGCTGCATCGTTTAAACATCTTCCGAGTTTCTGAATCGTTGCAATTAAGATACTTATTTACCCTTTAATTGTGACAAAAACCGGGCAGGGACCGTCAAAAGAAATTACGCGTGGTCCTAGTTTTGCGGCGATTTTAGCGTCGCGCAGGCCAGGGAAGAAAACACAGTCGAGTGTCGAGTCATCTTCACAATGTGATGCGCCTTCAATCCAGTTAGCGGCAATGTGTCAATACCTGTGGCCGAGTAGTTATCACAAATAACTCTCATATTGCGTTTGGTGCAACGCGAGAAGTATTCATGCAGTCTTGTAGGCGCCAATATGCGTTTGACGCCGACCGCACTGTTTGACGCAATGCGTAAAGTATTTTTGCAGTCTTGCAGGCGCTAATATACGTTTAATGCCGGCCTCATTGTGTTTGGCGCGATTATTCGAATTCGCATTAGAATAATCGCGGCATCGAAAAATGGGGCTTAATTTTCAATTGAGTAATCTGGCGGAACGGGTTTCTTGTGATAGATTTTTTATTCGTACACGGAAAAAAAAGTGGTCCGCTACGTGAGCGGACCTGCTCGGTGAATTTGAGGTACGAGCTTGAGGAACGACTGTCTGATAAAGACCCAGGTGACTCCTGGTTGTCAACCCCGTACTCAGGTCGCCTGTGGAACCCGGCTGTTCGGGTCTGAGATGAATACCGTAACTTCAGTAATGACGAGCGGCTGGTCGGCGCCAACGAACGGGGAAAGTCCACCCCGTGGATACCGGACGCATCGACCCCCGTCGGCACAGAAGGATCAGGGCTCAACCCCGCGTTGGTCCGCATTTCCGCATGTCTGTCCGGCCAACTAATTACCGTTGGCGTGGTCTTTGTCCACTTACCACCGCGCGCCATATTGGTGTTTGACTTCCAACCGTTCTGACCGTTTTAACTGCTTTCCAAGTTTCAGTTGGAATATTAATATCTGTGTGAACACTGTGTTATTTTCTGTTTTGTTTTTGTGTACGATGTTGATGTATTTGAAGAAATCTGAGACGATTCTACGAGAGCTGTAGGCAGTTAAGGATTAAGTGTATTGTCAAGGTGAGTGTGTTTATTAGGCCATTTTAGGCCCTCGAATATTCTAGATTTTCAGAATTCGTCACTCATACATTATTACTCACATTTTTATCTTTCTTATTTCATTTCTCACATTTTGCTTCACAGAATCATTCAATTTTTCGTATCTTGGATCTTTATTGTTTTTGCCCCATCACACCTGCAAACAAGTGCACACCTACTTTATACATATATCAAGTACAACGCGAGAATATTTACCATTTGAGTTACGCATAGCTGGACAACAGTGAGGAATTTAATGTAACTAATATTCAATTTTTATTTGCATTCATTCATTTTTAATGGAATCGATGGTTTTATAATGCTTGTATATTTGTTATTTGGTCACTCATTTAGAAATCAATCAATGATAAAATCCGCAATTTGAATTTTTAAGAATACTGGCATTTCATTACACATTCACGACATTAGTAACGCAACTATTAAGTCCCACTGATTTATTGAAAGGCTGAAATCCAAAGAGAGAAAATACTGACATCGACAAACGCGTGATGCACGTTAACTTCAAAGCAAATGTGTTACATGAAACAATTATTTCCCCCCATTTTTTGCTTATTTATTTATTTAGTTAATAAGTAACTAAAGGGTGACGAATTTTGAAAATTGGTAGAAAATTCATGACGGTGTTCAATGACTGATAAACACACACATCTTTGAGCTTTTGAACAGCTTTGACGCCTGACAGCTCTTTTAAAAAACTCTCATCTTTCGGAAAAACTATCAAAATCAAACAGAAACTGATACAGGAGCACCAGATCTTGATTGCGGGACTTTTTTGGGTTTCTGACTTACATCATGAACTGCGCATGAACGGGAAGTACGAAATTGCTAAAACGGATGCGAACCTGAAGAACTAATAAACTCTTATTCCTATATAGGAACAAGAGCTTTCTCAACGAATAATAACTGGTCTAATGCACAGGGAAAACCTGAGGATCCCTGGAGCAGCAGGGCTGAGAAGGGGGGGGGGGAAGAAAAAGAAATTCGGTACTGTGATTACATCAGTCTAGCTCTGCTACAAAATTCGTCTTGGTCTGATCTAACGAACGAATAAGCCCGCATGAACGACCGGGAGTTCCGGTATTCACAGCGGACCTCTCTGGAGTGGTGAATGAGTAGGACGGTCGGCGTAGCGAGACATTCGCAGTTGTCCACTCCGGCATAGTGACCATCAAATTCACCGGTACTATTACAGTCGTCAACCCCGGTAACCCTCTATAGCGCTATATTCACAGGAACTTTCCTGCAACCGGTACGGACTAGTCCGCTCGGGTAGCAGGCCTTTTTTTTCCGTGTATGAGTACTTAGTGGCATAGAGTAGTGAAATCGCTACGAAATTTCTCATTTTCAGCTTTTGTGACAAATGTCCTAAAATTGTGGTTCGAGGATATGTTCTATTGTTTTGAACCAAACGATACATCGAACCACTATCGAATACGATCCATACATTTTGGCGTCAAGAAAACCTGCCAACCCAATCAAGAGAAAAAGTCCACAGTTACTTCCTGCTAGCAGTCCCGACCAAAATACTTGAGAAGATAATTTTCATAGACATCTATGCCGTAGACTTTGTCCAAGTGGCGTCTCGTCTCATTGAGGTTGATGATTTAGAGGCTCGCGCAAGGAAGCTTTATAATTATACCTTGCGTAACTCTCGAATTAACTCGGTGTCGTTCATTTCGACAGTGACACAGAGATTTGTGCTAGATGACTACGCAGTGTAACGCTCATCTTCGACGATTAATTATGTCACTCGCCGCTAGGGTCGCTGGAATCAAGATCAAAATATGTCAAAATGTTGAAACAAGGAAACACCAGGTATAGAGCTAAACCGCGAAATCTAGGGAGCTACGACAATCTAACCATCAGCTGAGCAATTAAAATCACAAATTTAACTATTTTAACTCTCCAGCGTATTTTTTATGTCACGTTCACGAACCAAAAAATTGAGTCATGGTACGTTCTTGAGTGCTTCCTTGATATTTATTGGAGTCATTTACCGATATTTCTCATTTATTTCTGTTTTCGTGTTAAAATTTTTTAGGTTGATTTTTCCATTTTTTCACCATCTAATCCTGATGTGTTTTCTTTGTTTGTTTCAGGTAAGACCATTGTAAGCATGTAATTCGAGAATGGTAAGATAGGCAAAGGTGGATCCTGAAATTTGGCAACATCGGATTCCTTCCATTTAATTTAAACCTTTGTTAAATAATCGATTCTTGTCGGAGCACCTGGCCCCTCCAAAAATCGATACATTTCCATAGGTTTAAATGGAGGAAAACAACGTTGCGCATTTGCTGGATCCGCCATGAAGTGCATTCAGTAATCACCTCTGCCAGCGCACAGTACTCCGCCTTGCTACAAAAAAACGTCGCCTGAACATCATAATGTTGCCAATTTTTTTCTGATTTATTTGCAAGAAAACACGGAAATGAGAACGGTCATGTTCCTTGAAAATTATTATTGCATACTTTTTAGACACAGCCATGGAGATGACCGATTTTGTAACTAAGCGCTTCTAATCATTACCCCAGAGTCAAAAGGTAACTAACTCAAATTTTTGGGAATATTTTATAATATTTTTTTGGAATATGCGGGGTTTTCGAAATCTCCATTAACGGTTCCATGCATATGGGAAATTTGCGGTAGCCCTATCTTACACCGGAAATGAGATATGAAATTTCAAAAATAGCGATTTACATGGAAATCAATGGGATCGACGCGTCATTTCCCCGTGATATTACGAAAAGTTTACAATGGAGTCACTAAAAAAAACGTTCGGTCGCATGAACCAAAGTTCAGTGTTCCATATCATCCCAACTAATTTGGTTCGTCAAACCGAACTTTCGGTTTGTGTACCGAACTTCAGCGGTAATGTGAACTGATGAACGAAGTTCGGTCATATGAACCGAATGTCCGGTTACATGAACCTCGAGTTCAGTTTGCCAAATTGAATAGTTGGGATTGATATGGAATCCCGAACGTTCGGTTCATATACGACCGAACTATTTTTGACAGTGAGGTGCCTTTTGGCTCTAGGGTACTGTTATTTGGACTGCATTTTGCAATTTGGTACTATAAATTCTGGCCCGGTTAAAAAACAACGTATGTGCCATTAGTTTCCGTATGCACATAAGTGTTTCTTCAGATGAGCCAGAATTTATCGTTCCTAATTGCCAAATGCAGTCCATTTATGCCGCAATCACACGCTGAATGTGGAAGTCACCGGCCCGAGGCCTGAATTTTGCGCGACACGCGCAAAATTCAGCAACGATTCTCAGCTACCATCGGGTATTGTCTGAACTATTCGAATAGATTTAACACACATCTGGATGAAAATAACTCGAATTTGCGAAATTTCATCTGTTAAGCGATGTCTGTTGACTTCCACATTCAGCTGCCAAATCAACGTGTGATTCCAGCATTAATCGCGAAAATTTGTTTAACGGTCCCGGGGACTGCACGTGAATTTGCCTCGTCGGTGGCAACATGTCGGGATGGAAGACGAAGCAGAGAAGATGAGCAATGGCAGTAGCGGACGTTTTTCAGTGCACCCACTTTCTCGTCTTTATCAAAGCCGCCATCAACCTGCCGTCCACCGCCTGCCGCCTGCTCCCGCGCACCATTCCCGCGCCCCTCCGCCGCACAGTGGATCGAGGCAATTCGAGAGGTCGGACATGATATTTTTGATTGAAACTGAAAATTTTGATGTTTATTTCGTCACAATTTCAACTTTAAGGAGAGCTTTAAAAAGAAAATTTCACGAGAAAACCAATGGAGTCACTGTTAGAACCTCAAAATTGTGTATAAACGGAGTTATATGCGTTCAAAATTTTCAAATTTTGTCCGACCTCACCTATTGACTCGATCCAATGTGCGCCGTCCGCCGTCCGCCTTCGCAGTTCCTCCGAGCTTTAACGGCTTTTAATCCGCCACAAATCGCCACCGAAACGGAAAAGACCCCCGCGGCAGGGACCCGGAGCCGGCTCCGGCTCCGGGCTCCGATTGAGAGCCGAGCCACGCACGGAGCATCGGGCTGATGAGCCGTCCTCTGCCAGCGGAGCCGCCTGGGCCGGAGCCGAGCATGTAACACGGTCGGCTCCGGCCGGTAGCTGGCTCTGCGCGAGGCAAGCTCCGTTTCAGAATTCGGAGCTTCGCTGAAACGGAGCCGGCTCCGCTCCGGTTTTGGTCTGTATCTCGGACTATGACTTCCCCCGCCCCCCCTCCCCGCCCCGCTCTTACTTATCGCAACCTTTTTATCCCTCTCCCTTCCTTGTACGCACAATCCATCGCATCCTCAATGCTTTTACTTTCTGTCATTTTTGTTTTTCACCCATCACCCGGCTTCCTGGTCTAGGCACTTTAGTGTGATAAGGCGGCTGTCTATTCCACACAACATTTTGTTATTCCCTCGGCCCTTGGCCACTCCAGTGACTCCCGTGCCTTCAACAGCATTTCATGCTTGAATTTTCTATCACCTTTCTTAGTGAGCTCAAGCTCATCATGGACCATCGCACGACTCAGATTATCGTCCGGATGGCAGCTGCTTATGCGTGTTGCATTGCTTTTACAAGTCTTATCTTGTAATCGCAGTAAATCCCCCGACCCCACGAGAAAAATATATTGTTATTAAAAAAATACTATTAACAATCCTTACAAACATTTGTGTGGATAAGGACCGTTCAAGTTATATTAAGTGAGCTATTTCGGCCGACTTTTTAACAACCACCACCACCACCCCCCTCCCCGCGCGCGCGCAAAGTAAGCGCCCGTATGGCAACCTGCCCCCCCCCCCCCTCTTCCCTTTGAATATTGCAGGATTGGCCACACTCCCTCTCACAATTTTTTTTAAAAAAATAATGAATACGCTTGGAGTATAGCTTTTTTTAGTGATGGCTTACCTATAGTAGCTTTTATTTGGGAAAATATTATTTTTTTAAATAAGAGGTGTACGTAAGATTGGGGTTGGTAACCCTCTCCGCCATTATATAAGGAAATTATCCTTCTCCAAGAAATTGTTTTGGCAATGGATTAACGGTTTTTTTATTTTTTATTTTATTTCTGAAAATTCTAGTTTTTTGTTAATAACAGAGGCTAACTTTTTGCTATCATGGTTTCGTTTCTAACGACGCAATGAAATTAACCACGAGACATCAACAGGAAATTACAAGTATGAGAAAAATCCGTCAAAGAAATCATATGCTACAAGAATTGCAGTACCATAAAAAGAGGATTTAAAAGAAGAAGAAGAAGAATTAACGTGAAATTGCAACCAATACCAATACGTGTCTCTTCCTCTCATTTCTCGTTACTTCGCGAAAGGGGGGGGACTGACTTTTTTGGACCACCAAGATCCTGATTATATCTCTAAATATATACTCATATGGAAAATCTGTTCACTGATGAGAGCGGGTGCTAAAATAGGGACCGGGATTCATTCACAGGAAAGTGCTTTTGGAGGCAAGGAAGTCTATTATTAATCAGCTTCAACATGTTATATAGGAAATAGTTTTCATTGAATATACTGTTGAAGTTCGACGCAAACACATTCTTTTCACCTCTCCGTGAATAAACCTCAAAATCCTCGTTCCATCATTGAAAAATGTACAAAATTAGAAATTGCCCTTAATGTCCATGAGCAATAAAGGCAAAAAAGACTGCAATTGGGGGAAAGAGAGTCGACGATATTTGCAATACTTTACTTTTGGAAAGAGCAACAACACAGTCCCGAAATGTTAAAGACGATTTTGCAAATTATTTCCTTCTCGTTTCCTCTAAATTCGTTCATTTAACCACTGACACATTTATTTTTGAGTGCAAAATGAAAACAAAATAATAATAATAAAAATTCGAAGAACTAGCAGAAAAGGAAATTTGTACGAATCAGGAATGTTTCTGCGTGCGAAGAATATTGAAAATTAGACCTTTCAGAACTGCATAAAATATTACTTCGTTGAACGAAGTGATGGGGAAATTTCTGGAAAATTTTTTCGGTGTGGAGTATATGAATGCGCATAAAAAATCTTGAGGCACAAAAAACACATCATCAAGCATAAAATTTGCAATCTTTGAACGCCCACGAGCGTTTCCACACTAATATGGAAAATACAAAATAAAAAAATAACTTGTCATACGCTGAGGGAAGTGTGTTTCACATAGGGATCTAACTTTCTCAAATTGCAGCAATTAAGTGCGCACTGCTTGATCTCAATGTATATAGTTCTAAAAATTTGAAGGTCAATAATCCCTTGTAATCCTAAATTATTCTATTGGTAGGTACACTTACTTTTTTGAAACTCGCGCTGAAAATGGGAGCCATGAGAACGCAATAGTTTAGTGCGGTCATTTTTCAAGGGTCTTAATTTGCAAGTTGGAAGTTATTTTTGTAAAATTTATTTGAAAATTCGGGTAAGCTGACAACTGCTGGCACATCCACTCTATCGATTGCTAAAATTTTCGTTTTCGATCGTGAATTTTTGGAATTTATGGGGAAAAAATGTGCACAAATGACATCCAATTTCAGCTTTCTTTTTCATCAGGTGATAATTATAGGCGTTAGACAACAGCCATCTTCATAATATTTGACTGGAGATCAGTCATTATACATGCAGACTACATTTTCTGATTTGAATGCAAATCACATGGAACGTGTTTCTTCACTTAACAGATGTAGGTCATTTGAGAGGGTGTGCCGATATTAAAAATTGCTGTTAAAAGGGTAACTTCGCTCCCAGAATTCCTGATGCAAAATATTTGGGGTTAATGTACCCTCCCATGTTCTCTTTACCTCGTATATGGTATCATGGTATTAGCCATTTAAGACTTTCATTATTATCTCACACCTCAAAGCAAGCGAAATATACTTAAATATAATATTTCCAGTAAAAAAATAAAGCATCGTCTCCTTAATTATTGGCGCTAAGCTCAAAACTTCTCTTAGTAATTTTATTTACGCATATCATTTTCTTGGAAAATCAGGTACTTCAAAGCAACAAGTTTTTATTTATTGTGATTTTTATTTAATTATTTTCTTTTTTATAATACCTAGTTCCAGTTTTTTGCAAAAGTGCCAAAGTAACAAATACAGGGGAAAGAACCCCGCATACAGCACGAGGCTCAGTGACCCCGGTCGATTTTGATGAAACTTTAATTAATGGACATAATTATGATGAATCATCAGCACAAAGCTGGAAAAAATAAGCTCATTCTAACGGGTAGAGGCAGAGATATTTGCGATTGAACCCGGACAATTTTCTGTGCGAAGGAGGTAAATAAGCGTTTCGCGGAGCTCTTCCTTGCCTGTGAAGAACACTGCGGCCAGGCATAGAGAAAAAAAAAGGAGGTGTTTGCATCTTGCGGTTTGTTTACCCTGTGACGTAGGTCGTCACAACCTAGCCAGCGAAATCGGGAATTCAAAGTATGAGAAAACGGACCATAATGTCCCATTTTTTTTGCTTAAATCAACTCATGATATAATTTCAAGCACTTTTTATAGAATGACTTTTTTCCATAAATTACACCATTTCCAAGAAAATCGATGAGAAAAGTCGCTGTACCGACCTACGTCATCAAAAAAATCCAAGATACCCGAAATGCAAACACCTCCTTTTTTTTCTCTATGGCGGCCAGGAGACACACCCGCCCCCTCCGCAGGTAGCTACGATCTTGTTCGCTCCTTCCATACGGTCATGTACGCTCAGGCCGTGCGATATGATGGAGTCCGAGATGACAAAGAGTTACTGAAACACTGAAACAGAATTGGTCGACAAAAAGCACCTAACTGTGTGAGGGGTCTGATCAAGAACGCCAAACAACCAAAGGAGAGAGGAGTCTTAATTCGTCCGCCATGCTGTGACATAATAGAAAATATTCCGGGTTCAATCGCGAAAATCTCGGCTTTTACTCGTTAGAGTGAGCTGATGTTTTGGCTTTGTGCTAACGATGAACTTTATATCAATCTATGAAAGTTTCATCTAAATCTGCTGGGAGCCACTGAGACCCCCCCCCCCCCCTGTTCTGCGCGTAGTTCCTTTCGGTTTCAGGGTCAAAAATTCTGTGAAATACCCTATCCCATACCTGGAAAAATGTAATTACACTTTAGAAATGTCCAATACAAGGAATGGCATTTATAGCAGTGTGTTGACGCAGCGGGGTTTATGAATCGCGAATTTTTTTAATCTAGGAGTAAAACAATTTTTTTATAGTGATTTCCTGAGTCAATAAAAATCCTCCTCCCCAGAATTGGAAAAATAGGCCCCGGTCAATTTAAATTTTCAACCCCTAATTTTTTGCCCAGTGTTAGATATTCTTTGAAAGCAGTTTTGTGAAGAAAACAAAACTCGTCTGCCCAATTCATGGTACTCCGAAACCTAACAATTAATCCATTTTTATATCTTTAAAACCTGGGAAAATTCATAGTAGAACGCTAAAAAAGACCGATTACTCGGCAGACTTATACATTAAAATTTTACAACCCCATTAGTTATCTTGGTTTCATATTAGGTATTTTTTAGCTCAGTATCATTCTTTTTTTTATATTTCTAGCCAACCTATGGCATGTCTAACATTTTTTTTTTTTTCTTGTTTTTGGCCCAATAGAGGGGTTGAAGAAAGTTTGAAACGTCCAATCAACCCTTGTGTCTTATTTCGCACAGTCTCATAACTTTATGGGAGAAAATGGTTCATGGTAAATTAACAGGAAAATAACTTTTCTATTCATTTTAGAGCGAGACATCAAATTTTGCTGATCTAACGATTACCAGATTTTAAGAGAGCTGGGGCGCGCCATTTGAGCTATAAGTGCACTACATACGGCAAGACTCTTCCGTTAGGTGTTCGTGGAATTTTCAGGGAAAAATATGACTATCAAGAAGTTTCACCAATCCACCGAATTTTATTTCCTTAGGGCCGTGGCACCAAATCGACAGAAAATGCAACTCCCGTCCGAGGCCTCGATATTTATTGTAGTCAAAAAAGACTGAACAAGTACGTTGTCAAAAGTCGCCTTTTTGTCGCCTCTTAGGAAGTACAACGCCCAAGAAAATACTTTTTTGCCATGCTCATCCTCTGTGATAAGAGCCTTTGAAGATTGAAGGCCCATAATTTTTGCGTACTTGCCACGATACTCAAAAAACAGGTACAATTGTGCTTGAAAAGTCGATGAAAATCGTATTTTAATCCTTCCTCCAGGGTCCTTCAAGGGACATATGTAATACCAACAATCAACATTTCCTATATAGGTACTCTATTTCCTAGAAATGAGGTCTTTAGAGGTCTAAATTCCACTTTTGTATACAACTTACCAATTCGAGGGGAAAATAGCGAAAATCACTAAGATTTCGACCAAATCAAGCGACTCGGATAAAGTAACAGTTTATCTGAGGGGTGTCGACTTTTGAATTTCAAAAGTATGTATAGGAGAAAAAAGTTGCGTCTTGGAATCAGACTGATGTGTGCCAAAGCATTCTAAAAAATCCGTTACAGCTCTTATAGTCTGTGTAAAAATGTTACATAATTTATGGTGTTTTACTGATTCCATCGCAAATTTTAAGCATGATAAAAGTCGGCTAGAGCCATTATATTTGGAATTTTAACTCAATTTTCGTAGCTTTTTAAGGCGTGCTAATTAGCTTTTGGATCAATACAACTTTTTTTGCCCTACATATGCTAAGAATACAATTTTAGCCGTACTTGTGACTGCTATATTTCAATGATTTTAGCGATTTTTTAAGCGACTTGGCAAGCACACAGAAAATCAGATTGCAGGTTTTAGGGACGTTTTTATGACTGATTAAGGGAGAATATATTTTTACAGATATTGTTAGTTTTGCTCCCATTTTTAAGCACATAAATAGGCCGAATCGCTCAATTTGGTCCAAATCTCTGTGATTTACGTAATTCGTTTGTTCGACCTTGCAAGCATGTAAAAAATTGGAATTTTATTTCGAAAGCCTCCACTTATAGGACATTAAGATAGCATAACAAATATTTTGCTAGGTGTTTTTGTCTCTCCGAGGAATCGACAGCAAAACCGGAAACACTGTTTCAGCGATTCTTACCAAATTGCAATTTATCGAGTGACTTGGACAGCACACAAAAAATTGGACCTTAAATTTTCAAAGATTCTTTTTGTGGTGTTTTAACTGGACGCGTAAAAATTAATTTTCTGAGGAATGTTTATGTGCCTCCCAAAAAACCGTATTAGGGCCGAGAAACACGATCCATATCGACTTTTTAGTGATACATTTTTTTTAGGTGACTTGCTAGCGCGCAAACATTGGCATTCACTTTTCAGAGACTCTTTTCCAGTATAGATCAATATGTTACGAAAATTGCTCTGTTGGGGTTGTCGTTTGTACTACTTCAAAGGCAACACAAATGCCTGAAAACAATTAATAATAGCCGATTTCTTGACTGACTTTTAGACAAGATGGTAAAGAACACAACCTCAACAAAAAAATGTTTCACCCGTCTTATTCTACTAATTTTACTATGTGAAAAGGTCCCGAAAATCCCACCCAATGTTCGGCGTGCTTTCCAAGTTCATCGAGATAATTTGTAAAAGTAGTTGAAAATATTAAATAATTTGTGTTTTTGACCCTGCTACCGGCTCCTCGGAGTCCGATCAGGCTCCCCCCCCCCCCCCTTTTCTCCGTCCGAAGAAAGGCCTCGTAATAAATCGGTGTAGCAAGCTCGAGTCATGGAAAGATAGGAGAGACGCAGATTGTTGGTTTATACGGTGAGCTAAAGAGTTGCTGGGGTCGGGGATGGATGGAATACATATTAGTGACGTGAAGTACTTGAAAAGACAAGATGCAAGAGGAAGAGGAAAAAAGAAGCCTTTCTCGATGGTCGGGTGCCCGCATGAATTTCCTAGAACTGGGAGGAGATAACGCGTCATCTCCTCGCGTGGGAGAAGGATATGTGACAAAACAACCGAGCGCACTGATTAACACAGGTGCGAGAGAGATAGACTGAGAAAAATCGGTCATAATCGGAACCTCCGGCCGGCCCAGAGGAGCTGGAGCCTTGTCGCACGAAGTCCAGCCGGAGCTGGGCATGTTACGGAGCCGGCTCCGGACCAGGCTCGGCTCCGAACCAAGCTTGGCTCCGAAACGGCCCGGCTCCACTGCATCGCAGATCTCTCACTGCCTCGGCTGCAGCCAGGACAGCGTGGAGCTCGGAGCGGAGCTACTGCTCCGGTTTGGCTCCGGGTCCCTGCCCCGCGGTCACGAATAATCCCACTAATCTCGTCCAGAAATATCACAAGCTAATCCACGTTGAGAGCATGCTGTGGGCTGATCGTTGAAATTGATAGACAAAACTATAGACAAAAAAGACAAAAGAGATAAGGTAATAGACTAGGTAACTGCAAACCACGAGATACCTTTTAGTTAGTCTATCATTGACCCAAGGACCAGGTATATAGTAAACTAAGTAACGGCAACCCACGAGATATAGTTCGTCAATCATTTTCTCTCTTAGTGTATAGGAACCAACTATTTCAACCAATAGGATTGCTCCATACACCACATGTCTTCGTTGTCTTTCGCTTTGTCTATCAAATTCAACAATCAGCCCGCTAGTGGACTTCAAAGTGCTGGAGTGCGGATATCCTTCATTGAAAGGGCGTGGATGATTTGTTGCCCCATGGAGACCCTTCAGGATCGAAGTTTTACGACGACTTTTAATGAAAGATGACGTTGTCACCGCAGGCGGGGGCTTGGGAGCCCAAGAGAAGCCTACTTTTACCAGAAATTTACTCGGTCCCAATCTAGAAAATTTAAAGGATTTTAAAAAATCTTCGCTCCTTTGACGTAAAGGCGTATCTCGATTTCGACGTGAGCCCTGTTCTCCGTATAACTCTAAGCTTTCCGCGGGGCTCCTGCGGAAAGAGAGGTAAGATTTTACGTATAAGCTTTCACAATTAGATTAACTTTGCTCCTAGGTTGACTCAATATTTTAATTTTTTTTTGGGGGGGGGGGGCTCACGAAGTTTCTTGTCGCAGTTTCATTCCGCGCCCTCTTTAAACCCCTTGCTTTAGCGTCTCTCTGATTCCTTCTCCCCCAAAGTTCCTAGCTCCATGCTCCACCCATGGTTGCCAACTGCTGCGCTTTTCGCCCACTCGTAATAAATAATTGATAATTCGTTCATGGTAGGCAGGTGGACATTTTAGAAGTCAAATACTGAAAACATGCCAATGGTGATTGCGTCCAATGATAGCATGAGGTGGCTGAGCCAATCAATAATCAATGTTTCGGCGCCATAGCTCACCCGAAAAAGTTGCTCTGATCCTGCAAAAATGGGAGGAGGGAGATGACTTTTGTCTGTATTTTCATCCAGCCTCGCATCACGTGCATATGGACTGCATCTCGTGTTGGAGGCGGCACCGAGCTCCAGACCGCAGAACAACTTTCGATCTCACACTAGGATGTACTTTTTCCGCACAGCGCACTGCGCGGCGCGGCACGACGGCGACGTGGCTATTTTCCGCGAGGGAACTCGAAATTTCGCGAGTGCCTCGGGTTTCTCACGACGTTAGCCGACTCGTCCGGAATTTTCGCGGGAACGTTACGGCCCAAACGGAGTGTTACAACGAAATCCATAGTCGCTGGCGCTTGTATGGTAAGGCCCCGCTCCGCACAGTGAATTGAGTAAATCAGCGAAGTCGGACATGAAATTTTCAACCATAACTGCAAATTTTAATGTTTAATTCGTCACACTTTATGTTTTAAGGGGTGCTGATGATGAAAATTTCACGAGGAAACCAATGGAACTACTTTTAAAACTTCAACATTTTGAATGAACGGAGTTGTGAGCTTTTAAAGTTTCCACATTTTTTCCGACCTCCCACATTGACTGTACCCTGGTAAAAATTGGCGATAAGAGCTGCGTTTCAAAATACCATAGGAATTCTTATTGCCGGCTAAAGAAGGCTACAGAAAATCATATAGCTGGCTGTAGAATGCGGAGAAAATCGTATGGCCGGGCTATACGAAGCGATAAAAAATTATGCAGCCGAGCTATAGTTCCTATAGCCGGGCTTTACACTTTATCGCCTGGCTATTGCTTTTTCGCCATCAATTATAAAAGGCTATAAGAAATTGTGTAGACATTCGTGTGCTTTGGGAATCATTAAGTTTGACACGGAACCACCTTAATATTTATAAAACACACGTTATATTTTCCTTTAATACATATTTTTTTTCATCAAATAAAACGAGAATAATCCATACAGGATGTGCAAACATTTCAAAATCATGAGTCGAATAACGCTGACTCCGCCAGATTAAATATTACAGCCTAAAACAAAGCGGAGCGGCGACGCAGTGGCGCCTACAAACCTAACAGGGATACTTCACGCATTGCGCAACGCGTGAAGTATCCCTGTTAGGTTTGTAGGCGCCAATGCTCGTTTCGCGCTGGCTGCCCGCCTGCCGCACCGCAGCGTGCCGCGGCGCTTGAAGTGACTATTTCACACCAGAAGTATTGCACAGTATCATATGAAACTGAAGGCGCTCTAATATATTAGGAATGGCAGGCATCCATCAAAAGTACGGAATTTTCCTCGCAAAATAAATCAAGATACTACGGCCCAAAAAGAGAGCTGTGGTCCAAAAACTCACTAAGTCCTAGCATCCGTAATTAGTGACGTTTAGCATACACTTTATCGCCTGGCTGTGAGCTGCTTAATCGCCATCGGCTGTAAAAAGCTGTAAGAAATTGTGTAGCCGGCTATAGAAGCTATTGGAAATCTTACAGCCGGCCGTAGGTCTATGGTATTTTGGAACACAGATTCTACTGCTAATTTTTACCAGGGGAAACATTACGCGCTGCGCCGCCGTTTGACGCTTTTATGCAATAGTGGCCGTGGTTTTGTAGAATTTAATCCGCTCGTCAGTAAACAAGGGATCTGTTGCAAACTTTCTCAAGAGTGAAATATAATTTTCCCAAGGAAAATAAAATCGTTGTTAACCGCATTACAAAAGTTATAAATTCACTCATAACCTTACTATCTACGTAAAACTATTTTTGAGCCTTCCATTTAATTTGTTCAACGGTGTTGTCATAAAATGACGCAGATGAGTCAGGCCCGGTTTCACTAGAGTACATTTATAGACAGACTCTGACGAGTTTGTTACAGTAGTTTTTTGTTAAGAGAAAAAGTGAACTTTTCAGTTCCTCCTGCTCTTTTGGGGCCGCACTCAAAGTTTTACTGTAGCAGAATACTCCTTTTTTGAGAAAGAACCTTGAGGGATATTTGTAAATGACATCAGACACTTATAGGGAGAGGGAAACTCTGGAGTTAAATAAGATGTACTGTACCTTTGGATGGTAGGAAAAGGTATGGGTACGAGGGGAGTCATGAGTCAGGCCGAACCTAACGCCGGGCTAAAATTGGCGCAAAGTTAGAGATTAAAATGACGTGGGGCTAACTCAACCTCATGGTAAAAAATTTTGCGGTAGTTTCTGCACCCCGAGAATTTTGACAGCTGGAGCTGAGATTTGCGGTTCCGACTGACGAAATTCGGCAGAATTGCCGAATCCTCGGCAGAATATTCCGAACTTTTGGTAATTCTGCCGAATTTCGGCAGCTAGGATCGCAAGTCTCGGCTCCAGGTGCCAACATTCTCGGGGTACACATACTGCCGCAACAGTTTTTACCGTGCAATGTAATTTTCGAAGGAGGATGAGGAGGGTCAAAACTGTCTGACATATACCTGACATGGGAGGGAGAGGGCCAATATTCGAAAAAAAGCTGAAGGTCATTATCATGGAATCACCTTAAAGGTCATTTGTCTTGATCAGATAGAAATTATGTAGTTGTATCTTTCGATGGGGGACCGTATGGGGCCGTATGGGGGACTGTTGTCACAGGTTTAGCAATCCTGCGGACCCCAGCTGGTAGCCCCTGCCTCAAAGGGGGCAGTGGAGATGGTCACCGGCCTCTGGGCGTATGAACCACCTGCTAGAAGGGCAGACAGGGCTCTGAGCTGAAGTGAAAGCAACCTGTCTAGGAGAGGCAACTCCGAAATCAAACCCTGGTCCTCCAGGTTGGGGGTTGAGTCATCGGGCTAACTCCCCGGTACTTGTAAAAAGTTTTACTGTTAAACGACCTAACAATACAAGCCTCGGTACCACTAGAACTAAACGGACACGTCGACAAAAATTGAGAAAACGGACAATGGTATTTGGGACGTGGAATGTCCAAGGCATTTCAAATAAGTTACCGGAAGTGATATCGGAGATTCAGAAACTTGGAGTGGATGTCGCTGTTCTTACTGAGACCAAGAAAAAAGGGCACGGGTCAGAGAATTACGGTGACTATGATCTATTCTACAGCGGCGTAGCCAAAGATCAGCGTGCTCAGCAAGGAGTAGCAATACTTTTGCGGAGAAGCCTACGTAAGTTCGTGGGCACTTGGGAGGCCGTCAACCAGCGCATTATCAAAATGAACCTTAACCTGTACGGACATAAGATCACGCTGCTCGGAGTATACGGTGTAAATGATGATGCCACTGTCGCATGTAAGGACCAATTCTTCGAAGATCTGAATGATGAAATACTGAACGTTGGTGCTGGCAGGGAAGCCATTCTTATGGGTGATTTGAACAGCAGAACGGGACGACGAGTAAACTGTAAAGTTGTTGGACCGTTTGGGGAGGATGCTGTTAATGATAACGGTGATCGGCTCATCTCAATTTGTTCTCAAACTGAGATGAAAATTTTGAATGGCTTTTTTCAACACAAAGACATCCATAAGTATACCTGGGTCCAGCCAACGCGAGGATTGAAATCCATCATCGATTATGTAATTGTAAAGCACACTACTAAGTTGAAATTGCAGCAAGTTAGAGTGTGCAGGGGACTCTCTTGCGGCAGTGATCATCATTTCCTCCGAGCAGATATAGCGTTTCCCGTTAAAGGGATTAAAGATAAAGAGCCAATGCCTGAGCAACAGCAGAGTCAGGGAACGCAAAATCATGAAGTATGGTATAACATCGAAAGTTTGGAGCACCCTAGTGTCAAGGCTCTGTATCGGAAACGCTTAGATGAGAAGCTGGGGGATGGACTCTCGGGTACCACGGAAGAGCAGTATCAGTTCATCAAAGATTGTATCCACTCTGCAGCGAAAGAAGCCCTAGGTGTTCACAAAACCAGTAATAAATACCAGCATCCTTACTGGTGGGATGAAGAAATTGAAGACGAGATAAATCTTAAGAGGCAAAAACACCTTATATTTCTGTCGTCTAAAAAGACTGAAGATAAAGTTGCTTACAGGAAAGCTCAGTCTAAAGTTAGGAGCCTCATAACACGGAAGAAGAATGAAGCTTGGGAAAGCAACTGTTCTAGAATTAACACCTACCTAGGGGGGAGAAAAAGTGCTGAGAGCTGGAAGTTAATTAAAGGTTTACGTAGAGACATGAAGCGCGACATCGTTTCTCCGATATCACTTAAAAAACTGGAGGATCATTTTAAAGATCTTTTGACGGAAAGGCGCCCAGAGTTTCGAGACAACAGCACGGACAACGGAAGAATGAACAACTTGGAGATCCACACTTGTGACATAATTAAAGCGGTTAAAGAGCTAATTAATGACAAAGCACCGGGTCCTGGTGGGATTCCTGTCGAGTTGGTCAAGTACGGGACTGCCAAGCTCTTTGAGTGCCTCAGAAAACTGATGCAACAATGCATCAGGGGTGACGAGGTACCAAGGGAGTGGAAGGAGTCTTGGATCAAGGCCATCTACAAAAAGAAGGGAAGGAAGGACGACTGTAACAACTACCGGGGGCTCTCAGTGACCGGGACAATAAGCAAAGTGTACGGGAAGATACTGAAAGCGAAGATCGAGGACGAATGGCAGGATCACGAAGCAGAGGAGCAGGCTGGTTTTAGAGCTGGCAGGTCTACGATAGATCACCTCTTTGTTATTGTCCAGGTCATTGAGAAGAAAATGGCCGTAGCTCAGGAACTGCATTTAATTTTTGTGGATCTCCAGAAGGCGTATGACAGCGTGCCGTTGGTGAAACTTTGGGAGGCCTTGGAAAAATCGAATTTTAACGGGGGGTTGATTGACGCTGTTAAGCGATTTTATAAAGGGAGTTTTACCAAAGTTAAGTGCCATGGGGGGTTGTCAGCGGGATTTTATGTGACTAAGGGTTTAAAACAGGGATGTTGTTTGTCGCCAACATTATTTAAAATTTATCTCGAGTGCGTGCTAAAAGAATGGAAAAAGAAATGCTCTGGTATGGGTGTCCCCTTGGGTGATCTCGAAACTCTGTTTACTCTGTGCTTTGCTGATGACCAGGTGGTGGTTGCTCAAGATCAAGATGACGCGGAATACATGATGCGCAAGCTAGTAGAAGAGTATCGGAAGTGGGGTCTGGAAGTCAGCATATCCAAATCTGAGAAGATGACTTTTGGCGGTGATCAGCAAAGCATTGAGTTGGAGGATGGGCAGCAGATCAAAGGCTGCGAGCACTTTAAGTACTTGGGAGTGCGGTTGACCCAGGATGGAAGGACGGATCAAGCTATCAGGGAAAGGAACACCTTAGCAAGGAAGGCTATAGCGATTTTAAATGGAATCCTCTGGGATCAGCGGATTTCCAAAGATAACAAGAGGAGGATACCCGAGAAAAAATGGATCGTTCCAGCTCATTCAGGATCATTCAATTTTCAATGATCCTGAATGAGTTTGAATGATTCTTCAATGAGCTTGAATGATCCCGAATGAGCTTGAGTGCGCTGGCTCATTGGATCGTTCAACTTGAATGTGCATCGGGTCATTCACCCAATGTGCTTGAATGCGCTGGCTCATTCGATCATTCAACATGGATGCACTAACTCGTTGGATCGTTCAACTTGTATAATCAGGATCATTCAATTTGAATGATTCAATTTATCAGCTTATTCAAACTCATAGGGCCAATGATCAGGCTTATCGTAACTGAATCATCGAGAGCATTGAAATTGAACGACCCAACATGCTGGCTCATTCAAGCTTATTAAATCAACGATCAAGATTATTGAAGTTGAATAAGCCACCAGAATGATATGGATGATATGATCAGCAGATTCGGATATTCAAGTATCGGTCTGATGAGAATCTATCATAAAGAAATTGTAAAAAGTATAGAAGCAAAAGTACGTGGGTATCCATACTCACTTTGCAGTTTTTCTTCAACAGAAAAATGAAAGGGGAAAAAAAAACAAAAAAAAAAAAAAAACATATGATGATAGAAAAAGTTAAAAAAACACAGGCTCACCAGAAGTTTAATCCAATTCCTTTTGAAGTAAGCTCATCCTCCGCCCTATTACAGTAATAGCGTGAATGTACCTTTAATAAAAGTAGTTTGAAGGTGAAAATTTTTGCTACAAACCATCTCCCCCACGCTGTCAAGAATTCAAACCACAAAACAGTCATGATGGGAGAGGCTCGTAGCTTTGCCGCCGAGTTGTAAAGCTGCTCTGCTCTGGCTCTGCCGTGCCAAGGAAGAACGTCGTATGAGCCTTCAGACGTTGCCAAATTTCCTCCAATAAAAACCAAATTTACTGGGAAATTGCGGATGTTACTTTCTGAAATTTTCAGATAATTTTGTACTTAATTTAATCCAAAAAATCTGAACTTTTCAAGGAAAAATATACAAGAATGTTTTCAAAAATACATGTTTTATCAAGGGAAATTTGGCAACTCTCAAATATTCATACGGCGTTCTTCCTTAGCACGGCAGTGCTGCGGGGATACTTCTCATTGACTACTGAAAAAGTTAACTAAAAGGAAACATGTTAAATTAACAGCATAACCAGAAAAATGTTGAATTGAAGAATGAACCGCGCGTTTAGAATTACACGAGCAATGTCGCCGTTACTTTGATTTTAAAGAAAGAAAGCAGCAAAAATTACATTGGGATACAAGGATATGTAATTGATTTTGTCTTTGAAATAATTAAATTACCTTAGATTGTGCTTTGAATTGAAACAAGGCCGAACGTACTTACAATTTTGTGCTCGAGTGTTCGTTCTAATGAAGTGTCATCAATGGAGAAAATTTTATCGGAATAAAATTGTGTCTTCGGAACACAAAGCAGTGCATTTGATGGCTGGAACACGACTCACAAGTATAAGGTAAGTTCATACTTATAACTTGTTAAACAGTCTAGGGAAATAACAAGAGATAGAATTCAAAGCAGTATAGAAGAGAAATTACAGAGCAGAGGATTTTAATTATCGAGAAAAGAAGGGTTTCCCTCACACTAGCTTTTCCGGTAAATTCGTTAGTCTTATGACAATAAAAAAAATGAGCCTTACATGATAATATAAAAAATAGAGACAAGAAAGTGACGTAATCGTAGCAACCCTTAAGACAGGAGGATGGAAGAATATTTAAGCAATGTGGCAACGCCGTTACTTCCCCGCCTCCCGCCACTGGCCACTCTGCAGTTTGCTGCGTGAGGAAAACAAAGGAAGATGCCGTTGAGCAAGGGAAGATTTGGAAATTCCACCCCAAACCTACGCGGCCGAGGGCTCGCGTTGGTCTGATCTGATCAGTCTAGGACTACGATTAGTCTTACTGCCTGCGTATCATTAGCGTGTCGCCGCTCAGATTTTTCTTTTGTGTTGCTTTAAATTTTCTCGTTTTTTCCCTAGACCGTTTAACAAATTATCAGCATGATCTTACCTTATACCTGTGAGTTGTGCTCCAGCCATGCACTGCTTTGTGTTCTGAAGATACATTTTTACTCCAATAATATGGTCTCCATCGTTGACACTTCATTTGAACAAACACTCAAGCACAAAATTGTAAGTACCTATTGGCTTGTTTCAATTCAAAGCACAATCTAAGTAATTTAATTATTTCAAAGACAAAATCAATTACATATCCTTGTATCCGTATGTAATTTTTGCTGCTTTCTTTCTTTTAAATCAGAGTAACAGCGATGTCACTCATGCAATTCTAAACGCGCGGTTCATTCTTCAATTCAACATTTGTCTGGTTATGCTGTTAATTTAATATGTTTCTTTTTAGTTAATTTTTTCAGTTGTTGATGGAAAGTATCCCCGCGGCAGCTTTGCAACTCGGCGGCAAAGCTACGAGCCTCTCCCATCATGACTGTTTTGTGGTTTGCATTCTTGACAGCGTGGGGGAGATGGTTTGTAGCAAAAATTTTCACCTTCAAACTACTTTTATTAAAGGTACATTCACGCTATTACTGTAATAGGGCGGAGGATGAGCTTACTTCAAGAGGAATTGGACGAAACTTCTGGTGAGCCTGTGTTTTTTTAACTTTTTCTATCATCATATGTTTTTTTTCCCCCTTCATTTTTCTGTTGAAGAAAAACTGCAAAGCAGTGAGAATGGATACCCATGTACTTTTGCTTCTATACTGTTTACAATTTTTTATAACAGATTCTCATCAGACCGAGACCTTGTCTCATTGGAATTCAACGATCAGGATCATTCAAGCTGGTTTGGATTCAACGATCAGGATCATTCAAGCTCGTTGAAATGCAACGATCAGGATCATTCAAGCTGGTTGGGATTCAACGATCAGGATCATTCAAGCTCGTTGAAATTCAATGATCAGGATTATTCAAGCTCGTTGGAATCCAATGATCAGGATCATTCAAGCTCGTTGGAATCCAATGATCCGGATCATTCAAGCTCGTTGAAATCCAATGATCCGGATCATTCAAGCTCGTTGAAATCCAATGATCCGGATCATTCAAGCTCGTTAAAATCCAATGATCAGGATCATTCAAGCTCGTTGGAATCCAATGATCCGGATCATTCAAGCTCATTGAAATCCAATGATCCGGATCATTCAAGCTCATTGAAATCCAATGATCCGGATCATTCAAGCTCATTCGGGCGCATTAAAATTCAATGATCAAGTGAACGATCTGGATCATTCAAATTTGAATGAGCTGACGAAAAACTCATTCAAATTGAATGATCCGGATCGTTCATTTTTCAATGAGCTTGAATGATCCATTTTTTCTCGGGTATACAACGCTGTAGTCAAAAGTATATTAACATACGGATGTGAAGTTTGGCAGCTGAAGAAACGGACACAGGATATGCTAAGAGCAACGGAGATGGATTTCTGGAGAAGGTCAGCAGGAATTTCTAGGAGAGATCGGGTCCGTAATGATAGAGTGCGTCCGATAATGGAAGTCGAAAATGACATCGTGTTCGACGTCATGACCAAACAACTTGTTTGGTATGGTCATGTCAATAGGATGACGGAAGAGAGGCTGCCAAAAAAGATGCTTGATTGGGTTCCTCCTGGGAGGAGACGTAGGGGACGCCCAGTGAGAGGTTGGCGACAGGGGGTGTTAAATGAGATAAGAGATTGTCAACTCCCTGATGACCTGTGGGAAGACCGAGCTTTGTGGCGATTAGGCGTCGCACAGCGCCAAAGAGCGCAATAAAAGCGACTCATATATATATTTATATATATATATATATATATATATATATATATATATATATATATTATATATATTATATATATATATATATAGTTTCCTCAAGTAAGAGTTATTGCAACTTGAGCGCATATGGAGTAAGCGTCGTTGCACCATGACGGAGTCGTTGCACCATGGGGGAATAGTTGCACCATTTAGCTTCCCAGAGTAGGAGAACTTGCACCCAGGGGCCGATTGTACTGCAGTGCCCTCTATATTAATTTTAAAGTGTTCCAGAGTTGTCCCAGAATTGCCTGCAGACTAAAGTACGATATTTTCTAGTGGTGGGCAATTTTATTTTTTATTTATTTTTATTTTTTTCTTTTTTACTTAGGTAGGTATTTATTTTTTTATTTATCTATTTTATTTATTTTTTTTACTTATCTATTTTTTTACTTATTTATTTTTTTACTTATTTATTTTTTTTTACTTATTTTTTTTTTACTTATTTTTTTTTATGTATCTATTTTTACTTATTTATTTTTTTATTTTTTGTAACGTGATTCAATTCCCTCATGTTCTTTCAAATGCTTACATCGGCCCTTTATCGGCCCAAAGTGAACCGAGGGGGGGGGGGGGGGGGGGTCCGTAAGATCTAAAAATTTTGGAAATTGGAAATACAATGAAGTGCTAATGTGAGGTATGTAAACAAAACTCATAGTTCCGAGCGATTTCCAGTGGTTTACGAGGTTACACATAATTTTTGAAATTAATTAACCCCAAGGGGCTTAAAAGCTAAAAATTTTGAAAAGGCATAGCTAAACCTACTATATAAGTGTGACATGTCTAAAAATTCCTCCCAACGACGGCTTTAACGTGGCCAAAGTGCATACTGAAAATTTTGAACTCCAGTGTCCCTAATGGGAGGGGGGGCGGGCTAAGGGCTCAATATTTTTGAAAATCGAAAAATTCAAAAACGTGTAAGTGAGGCGTGTCCAAGGACTCAAAGTACCGGACGTAGTTGCACAGGTAAGATGGTTACAAATGATTTTCAAAATTGACTGCCCCCGAGCGGTTTGATGCCCCAAAATTTTGAGAAATCACAGCTAACCCTACTACATAAGTGTGACATGTCAAAAAATTCAGCCAAACAACGGCTTTAACGTGGCTAAAATGGTTACTGAAAAGTTTGAACTCCAGTATGCCTAATTGGAGGGGGGGGGGCCTAAGAGCTTAACATTTTTGAAAATCGAAAAACTCACAAACATGTAAATGAGGCGCGTCGGAAGACTCCGAGTGCACAGTTTTAGCGTAGGCTTTTTAACATTAAGCTCTTAGTCTCTAAATGTAGCATCACCCCTCGGTTTTTTCAATTTGCGCAACCGACGTTGCAAAATTTACCTCGAATTGGTAACAAAATACTTTCGTCTTTGCCGCCAGACCGTTTATCCGCCTTCAATCTCGGCAACTATTTGACCGATTTACCTCGGATTCTCGCAAATGAAAGCTGTAGGTCTCTAAATGCACCAACACCCCTCGGTTTTTTGATTTGCGAAACCGACGTTGCAAAATTTACCTCGAATTAGTAACAAAATACTTTCGTCTTTGCCGCCAGACCGTTTATCCTGCTTCAATCTCGGCAACTATTGGACCGACTTACCTCGGATTTTTGCAAATGAAAGCTCTAGGTCTCTAAATGTACCAACACCCCTCAGTTTTTCGATTTGCGAAGCGACGTTGCAAAATTTACCTCGAATTGTTAACGAAATATGTTCGTCTCTCCGATCGCTAAGAGATTGTCCTCCTTCAATTAATTTGACCTTTACTAAGGGTCCAAAGAGCGCTGCGGTCGGAAGCGATTCGATTCTGATCGGCGGATCCCGGTCCACGAGGTAGGGTCTTTCTTCTTTGTGAGATCTTTAAAGTTTTTCATGGAGCTCTATCCTTCGATGTGGGTATGAAAATATCCGAAAATATCTCTGCATGTCCAAATAGCCATGCAATATCTAACGCTGCCGCGCCACGGCCTTTGATTTTGCGTCGGGCCCGCTTTTTTATAGACAACCTTACATACTTCCTTTTTTTTGTAAGTAACTACAACAAAATTTCCAGATCAATAAAAAAATCACTTGACATTCTCCCCTAAAATTAACGGTTTCAAATAAGAATGATCAGAAAGTTCGTTGATGATAACAATTTTGTCGCCGCTCTTTTTAAGTCCTGAAATTTTGGTTACAAGAATATTTTTAATTAGATTTTTCTGTAAGTGGTCACTACCAAATGTTCCGCTCTTTAAGGAGATTTACAGACATTTTCCTCTTTAATCAATGGTTTAGAAGAAAAAGGATAAGCAAGGCGCTCATCGTAGAAATTTTTTCCGCAGTTTTCTTCACACCACAAATTTTTTTTATAATTTTTCCCTAAAAATCGATAGCTTTTAAGGGTCAAAATCGAAAGTTCGCCAAACGAGCTGAAACCAAGCATGTTCGCTTGCAAATGACCCGCTGAGTGCGATTTACCGGTCGGAAAAGCTCCTCGAGTCCGCTGCTTGGCGCTATCCGCGAAAAACGCCTGGCAAAAACGGTGAAAAACGTGCAAGAAACACTCGTTTCAGACCAGTTTTTCGCTGTTTCTCGGCTCAGGAGGCCCCGCAGAGCCGCGGGATTGTGCGCAACCGATCCAGCACTTTCATCTACTTAGGATCCGACTGAAATCTCGGAATTTTTTCTCTGGACGAGAATCAAGAAAAATTGACAGGGGTTACATGGACTAAATTTTAAGGGTCAAAATCGAATGTTCGCCAAGCTGAAAACAAGCATGTTCGCTTGCAAATGACCCGCTGAGTGCGATTTACTGGTCGGAAAAGCTGCTCGAGTCCGCTGCTTGGCGCTATCCGCGAAAAACGCCTGGCAAAAACGGTGAAAAACGTGCAAGAAACACTCGTTTCAGACCAGTTTTTCGCTGTTTCTCGGCTCAGGAAGCCCCGCAGAGCCGCGGGATTGTGCGCAACCGATCCAGCACTTTCATCTACTTAGGATCCGACTGAAATCTCGGAATTTTTTCTCTGGACGAGAATCAAGAAAAATTGACAGGGGTTACATGGACTAAATTTTAAGGGTCAAAATCGAATGTTCGCCAAGCTGAAAACAAGCATGTTCGCTTGCAAATGACCCGCTGAGTGCGATTTACCGGTCGGAAAAGCTCCTCGAGTCCGCTGCTTGGCGCTATCCGCGAAAAACGCCTGGCAAAAACGGTGAAAAACGTGCAAGAAACACTTGTTTCAGACCAATTTTTCGGTGTTTCAGGCTCAGGAAGCCCCGCAGAGCCGCGGGATTGTGCGCAACCGATCCAGCACTTTCATCTTCTTAGGATCCGACTGAAATCTCGGAATTTTTTCTCTGGACGAGAATCAAGAAAAATTGACAGGGGTTACATGGACTAAATTTTAAGGGTCAAAATCGAATGTTCGCCAAGCTGAAAACAAGCATGTTCGCTTGCAAATGACCCGCTGAGTGCGATTTACCGGTCGGAAAAGCTCCTCGAGTCCGCTGCTTGGCGCTATCCGCGAAAAACGCCTGGCAAAAACGGTGAAAAACGTGCAAGAAACACTCGTTTCAGACCAGTTTTTCGGTGTTTCTCGGCTCAGGAGGCCACGCAGAGCCGCGGGATTGTGCGCAACCGATCCAGCACTTTCATCTACTTAGGATCCGACTGAAATCTCGGAATTTTTTCTCTGGACGAGAATCAAGAAAAATTGACAGGGGTTACATGGACTAAATATTAAGGGTCAAAATCGAATGTTCGCCAAGCTGAAAACAAGCATGTTCGCTTGCAAATGACCCGCTGAGTGCGATTTACCGGTCGGAAAAGCTCCTCGAGTCCGCTGCTTGGCGCTATCCGCGAAAAACGCCTGGCAAAAACGGTGAAAAACGTGCAAGAAACACTCGTTTCAGACCAGCGGGCCGATTATTGAAATTTAAACCAGCCCGATAAGACATCGAATTGCGATATATTGCATGGTTAAGATAGGGCTATGTCTTGTCGTGTTGGGCTGACATAGTTTCAATAATCGGGCCGCAGTTTTTCGCTGTTTCTCGGCTCAGGAGGCCCCGCAGAGCCGCGGGATTGTGCGCAACCGATCCAGCACTTTCATCTACTTAGGATCCGACTGAAATCTCGGAATTTTTTCTCTGGACGAGAATCAAGAAAAATTGACAGGGGTTACATGGACTAAATTTTAAGGGTCAAAATCGAATGTTCGCCAAGCTGAAAACGAGCATGTTCGCTTGCAAATGACCCGCTGAGTGCGATTTACCGGTCGGAAAAGCTGCTCGAGTCCGCTGCTTGGCGCTATCCGCGAAAAACGCCTGGCAAAAACGGTGAAAAACGTGCAAGAAACACTCGTTTCAGACCAGTTTTTCGCTGTTTCTCGGCTCAGGAAGCCCCGCAGAGCCGCGGGATTGTGCGCAACCGATCCAGCACTTTCATCTACTTAGGATCCGACTGAAATCTCGGAATTTTTTCTCTGGACGAGAATCAAGAAAAATTGACAGGGGTTACATGGACTAAATTTTAAGGGTCAAAATCGAATGTTCGCCAAGCTGAAAACAAGCATGTTCGCTTGCAAATGACCCGCTGAGTGCGATTTACTGGTCGGAAAAAGCTCCTCGAGTCCGCTGCTTGGCGCTATCCGCGAAATACGCCTGGCAGAAACGGTGAAAAAGTTGGAAGCTAAGAAGTTGGAAAAGTTCGATTTTGAGTTGGGCCCAGAGGCGACGGTTGATCATATTCAATTATGTTACGTGTCTAGGTGTCCTTGACACCATATTCGAAGCTCATCATTCGTCTCCTTTGGGCCCAGGTCGAAATCTGAGGTAGAACCGCGAAAAACGCGAAATTTCAGCTATTTTCGCCTTCGATGCCATGTTTAGGCCCCTGTTTCGCAGCCAAAAAACGTGAGTAGGTATCGGCAAAACTCGATTATTTCTGTCAAATATGCACCGTCAACTGCCGTATATCCAAAAATTTCTCAATTCCGTGGAGTGGCCGATTTCGGCCCAAGTCGCAACCCCTCCTTTGACACTTCTTTAAAGATATTTTAGAATATTTTCTTCTGAAATCAACGGTGTATTAGAAAAATGAGAAAAAAGGGCGCTAATCGCAAATGTTTTGGCCGCAGCTTTCTTAATACTCCATATATTTGGTCAAAATTATTTTTGCGATTAGACTTTTTTTTTAAGTGGGTGAAAAAAATGCTCCGATTCAATAAACGATCAATATGAAGACATACCTACTCCTCTAAAACAGGTGGTTTGAAGGAAAAATAAGAAAACATGTCGCTGATCGTAAGCGTTTTTGCCACAGTTTGTTTTTAAGACCCATGTCCTCAGTCCCGAGAATTTTTTTTTAAAATTTTTGTAATTGACTACTAGAATATATACACTTGTTGAAAAATATCAAAAAGGCGAAAATATGTCGTTTTCGATCCGAGGGAGATTTTGCAACGAAGATCATGAAAATTGAATAACTCAAGAGTTATGGCTCATCCAGATCCCAAGAGCTTTCGTCTAAAGCAAATCCGAGGTAAATCGGTCGAATAGTGGTTGATATCGAAGGAGGACAAATTGCCAAGTGGCAAAATCGAAATGAGTGCCCATCAATTCAAGGTAAATTTTGCAACGTCGGTCATGCAGATGGAAAAACCGAGGAATGTTGGTACATTTAAAGACTAAGAGCTTTCAGTAGTAATAATTCGAGGTAAATTGGTCCAATAGTTGCCAAGATTGAAGGAGGACAAACTCTTAGCGGTCGGAGAGACGAACATATTTCGTTAACAATTCGAAGTAAATTTTGCAACGTCGGTCACGCAGATCGAAAAACCGAGGAGTAGTGGCACATTTAGCGGCTAAGAGTTTTTATTTAAAACAATTTTGAGGTGAATCGGTCCAGTAGTTTTCGATATCATACACGGAGAAAAAAACTTCGTGCGTGGGACCCGAAGTTTGTAGGTCATATGGTTCTCTGAAGTTTTCAGATTGAGCATCTAAACACTTTAGATCTAGTGGTCGAGGTTCGGATCACACATCTGAAACTTCAGTTCTTACATCTTAAGTACTTCAGATGTGAGAACCAAAGTTTTTCGGATGTGAAAACCGAAGTACTTTAGATGTAAGAACTGAAGTTTCAGATGTGTGATCCGAACCTCGACAGCTAGATCTAAAGTGTTCAGATGCTCAATCTGAAAACTTCAGAGATCTACATGACGTAAACTTCGTATCCCACGCACGAAGTTTTTTTCTCCGTGTAGAAGGACAGGACAAACTGTCTAGCGGCAAAGGCGAAAATATGTCGATTTCGATCCAAGATAAATTTTGCAACGATGGTCATGAAAATTGAATAACTTAAACGTTATGGCTCATCCGGCAGCCTGATTGTTGAATTTTTTGGTTTGTCGGGACGACATAGATGACACAGGTTAAAAGAAGGAGCGAGATTGGTCGGCTATGTCTTATCGCTGCTTTGTCGTGCCTTTGTCAGGTGGAATGGACGACATGTCGGAAACTTAAGAGGTGCCGTTAGCTTGTCGTGAGTTCAACCCGACATAGGCACGACAAAGCAGCGATAAGACGTAGCCAACCAATTATGTCCCGCCATTTAACCTATGTCATCTATGTAGTCCCGACAAGCAAAAAATTTCAAAAATCAGGCAGCTGATCCTAAGAGCTTTCGTCAAAAGCAAATCCGAGGTAAATAGGTCTAAGAGTTCTTGATATCGAAGGAGGACGAATTGCAAAGTGGCAAAATAAAAAATTTATGGTTATCAATTCGAGGTAAATTTTGCAACGTCGGTTTCGCAAATGGAAAAACCGAGGGTTGTTGGTACATTTAAAGACCTAGAGCTTTCATTTGTAAAAATCCGAGGTAAATTAGTCCAAAAATTGCCGAGATTGAAGGAGCATAAACGGTCTGGCTGCATAGACGAAAGTATTTTGTTACTAATTCGAGGTAAATTTTGCAACGTCGGTTTCGCTAATCGAAAAACCGAGGGGTGTCGGTACATTTAGATACACTGACCTATCATTAGCTAGAATATGAGGTAAATCGGTCCAATAGATGCCGAGATTGAAGGAGGAGAAACGGTCTGGCGGCAAAGACGGAAGTATTTAGTTACCCATTCGAGGTAAATTTTGCAACGTCGGTTGCGTAAATCGAAATAGCGAGGGGTGATCGTACTTTCAGAGACTTAGAGCTTTCATTTGCAAAAATTTAGTGTAAATTGTTCCGAAAAATGCAGAGATTGAAGGAGAATAAACGGTCTGGCGGCAAAGACGGAGGTATTTTGTTACCCATTCGAGGTAAATTTTGCAACGTCCGTTTCGCTAATCGAAAAACCGAGGGGTGTGGGTACATTTAGAGAAACTGAGCTTTCATTTGTTAGAATATGGGGTAAATCGGTCCAATCAGTGCCGAGATTGAAGGAGGTGAAACGGTCTGGCGGCAAGGCGGAAGTATTTTGTTATCAATTCGAGGTTAATTTTGCAACGTCGGTTGCGTAAATCGAAATAGCGAGGGGTGTTCGTACTTTCAGAGACTAACAGCTTTCATTTGCAAAAATTCAGTGTAAATTGGTCCGAAAATTGCCGAGATTGAAGGAGAATAAACGGTCTGGCGGCATGGACGAAAGTATTTTGTTACCAATTCGAGGTAAATATTGCAACGTCGGTTGCGTAAATCGAAATAGCGAGGGGTGTTCGTACTTTCAGAGACTAACAGCTTTCATTTGCAAAAATTCAGTGTAAATTGGTCCGAAAATTGCCGAGATTGAAGGAGAATAAACGGTCTGGCGGCATGGACGAAAGTATTTTGTTACCAATTCGAGGTAAATTTTGCAACGTCGGTTGCGTAAATCGAAATAGCGAGGGTCGTTCGTACTTTCAGAGACTAAGAGCTTGCATTTGCAAAAATTCCGTGGTAAATTGGTCAGAAAATTACCGAGATGGAAGGAGGACAAACTTTTAGTGGCGGGTGGGACGAACATATTTTGTCCTCAATTCGAGGTAAATTTCGCAACGTCGGTTGCGCAAATCGAAAAACCGAGGGTAGTTGGTACATGTAGCGACCTAAAGCTTGCATTTGCAAAAATCCGAGGAAAATTAATTCGAAAATTGCCAAAATTGAAGGAGGATAAGCGGGCTTGCGACAAAGACGAAAGTATTTTGTTACGAATTCGAGGTAAATTTTGCAACGTCGGTTGCGCAAATCGAAAAACCGAGGGGTGGTGGTTCATTTAGAGACTAAGAGTTTTCATTTGCAAAAATACGGTGTAAATTGGTCCGAAAATTGCCGAGATTGAAGGAGGATAAATCGTCTGGCGGCAAAGACAAAACCAAGTCATTATCAGTTTAAGGTAAATTTTGCAACGTCGGGCATGCGATTCGAATAAGTAACGGGTGCTGGCAAATCTGCAAGTTTGTAATTTCCGAGATCGAAGGAGGACAAAAAAATCTTAAAGATTTAATTTTACAGATAGAAGATATCGTTATTGAAAACCATATCTTCGTTCCCAAGCATTTTTAATTTTAGATTTTTTTTTTTTGTAATTTGCTTAAAAATAAATAACCACCATTCAAAAAATATCATTAAACATTCTTCTTTAAAATGAACGGTCGATATCATCAAAACCTGAAGTATGTTGATTATATAAATCCCGGCAGTGGAGTACTTGCACCTGGTGCAATAACTCCTACTACGTAATGCTTCCACCATGGTGCAATAACTCCTAGTACGTATGCGGATTTTTAAGTTGCAAATGTATAATTTTTAAGGAATATATTGATCAATCATCGAAATTGGGTCTTTATAATAAACGGGCAACAATGTTTTCACTCCCTCCCTCGTTATATATACGGGTTTCGACGATGGTGCAACAACTCCGGAAATCTTGCATGGTGCAACAACTCCTACTCCATAAGAATATATATATATATATATATATATATATATATATATCTTTCGAAAAAATCCCCGTCATGCCGATTCTGATGACAGTCTGTGCAATGTGCATGATCGCGTTTTCACTGGATGTCGACCCCTACTTCGTGATTCATTCTGAGAATTGAGTTGATTAGAAACGCGAGGTCCTACAAACATCACAGGTTGCCGAGACAAAAATTAATATAGTGTTGCCGGAGCAGATTCACTTTTTATAGTGATGCGATCAGAGAGCTAAAAAACCATCAAACGCGGTCTTAAAAAAATCGAAAAGCCAGTGATCAATGCGCGATGATCACGCACGGCGGGTTTTTTCTTGAGTAGAAATATTAGCGTGCATAGCTCGCCCTCCCAGGATTAGAAAAAGCTGCTTGACAGTCGATTCAAGATAAGCCCCATTCCGGGAACAATAAGCCCTTGAGCTTCTAGAGTCCTCAATGAAGATCGAAGATTTCATTTTGATCAGTATGCTTGAAGTGAAAACTGGAACGTTACCCACTGTCAGTTGCTGCAAGCCTTTCAAAATGAAATCCCGCCATCAGTGGCACCACTATAAGCTTCTTTCATACAACTGGAAGGTAAGTTTTACCTCGAACGGAGAATTTGACTGATAAATCCAATTTATAGGAAACGGAGAGCATCCAACAAGATCGCCCCTCTGTTAAATGGAAAAATTCGCGACTAAATTTCGCATCCATCATTTTTTTTATTAATCTGCCTCTCATAAGAACTAGTCTCGTCGAGAAGGTTTCGTGACTGTAATTTGACCTTTGACTTCAAATAAAAATGAGATTACGTCATAGAAGCCGTCGCCAATAACCATTTGCTCATCCAACCGAGGTGCAAAGAGGCTTTCACACTTGGAGAAACATGATATTTTAAAACTTTCATATGTTGAATTTTAAATGTTTCACCGATGAAAAAGTTCACCGGTAATAAATGATCATCGAATGGATATAATTGCGGCCCTATCACTTGTCATCTGTGAATATTCTTTTCTGCTTGCCTTATGGAAAGCATTGCGTTTTGAAGCGTACAGCCTCGTCAAAATTTCAGCGGTAAGTGTGAACGACCCTCAACGCGTCGCGGTGACAAACGGGGCAACGGAGGAGTGACAACTTGATTTTGTTGATGAAAAAATGCCTCCGTTAATAGAGCGGGAATATCGTTCTCTCCAATGCTTTTAAGCATTAATGAAATGGTATAAAAACTATCACGCACCAAAATCACAGTCCGTAATTTCTTACAAAAATGGTACAGCTACGAAAGGGGACCCCAGTTTGTGACTTTCAGTCGTACACTCAGTCGTGAACATGATATACCCTAGAAAGTGTGGGCTTCAATTTCCACTTGGGATTATATTTCTGGTGAGGTATTGTGTATTATTATTTAGTTAGTCACTATTCAACTTTTACTTTTAAACACCTTTAAAAAAAATTCGCCTTAATCAACTATCTGTCGTAATTGAAGAGGGAAGGAGAAAAAGCTTGGTTTTAGTTTTTGATTTATGTCCTCAAACTTCAAACAATATTGCAAATTTTATGTATAATTTTATAGGTTTAATTCCTTCGCTTATTATCGATTTACATAAGCAGTTTCAAACTTATAGGTATCGACAGATTTCCGAGAGGAACGTGAAAATTACGAGTATAAGCAAAATTTGTTTCCTATGAAACAAAAATGTCATGTCACATTGGAACAAGCGAGTGGGTGATTTTTTAAACTAGTATCCTTAAAATCTAACATTTAAACATGAATTAATAGGGTCAAGACGTGAGAGAAACATCAAAACGATAAATGTATCGACGGTGAAATTTCTAAACTACTATCTCGTTTGTGCGGTGTTTCAAAATCTCCACTTACATTTAAATTTTTCTAAATGAGAACGACTGATCATGGTTGCTTGCAGCTTTTTCAGAATATGCATCATACGGATGAGAAAAATCACTGAGGGTTTCAAAAGTTGACGTTAATTAGTTTAACATTTAAAAAATTAAGTATTCCAGGAATTCTGCATTGTTAAACCGATACACAAGGTTTGTAGATATTAATTTTGTCAGGCATTCTAAAAGTAGACCCTTTAGTTGTATACATTTGTACCGTAGACCAAAAAAATTTTGACATTTTTTGAGTAGACCTCTCTTTCGTAGACCTAATGTCCCTGAATGCACGCCACGCCACCGTCTACGGGACGGAGGTGAGAGGGTAGTTCGTTTCTGATCCATTCCGTTGCGTCGTCTAATTTTCAGGCATTCGCCTGTTTGGCAAACACCCAACCGATAGAAAAATACGGAGACAATCCAACATCCAACAATGCTGAATCGAGCCCGGTCAAAACTGATCCCGCACAATCAGTTGCGAAACACGATGACAACCCAATTTCCGACCATGCTGAATCAAGAGCTGTCAAAATCAATACCGACGCTCTGAAATCGGCCGCGGAACATCCGGACGAAACTCTGACCGGAGGCGAGCGTCTTCAAAAGAGGGGCTTATTTAACGAAATTCTCGGAGGGTTGGAGACAGGGTTGGATCGTCTCCACTCCGACATAGCCGCGGGCAACTTCCAGATGATCAACAACCAGGGAGTCTCCCATGGCGACGGGAATGGCGGGTTCTATTGGAGCGGCGGGATCGCCAAAACCCCTTACTCTGGTGATTCCATGGATTTTACGGTCAGGGGAGTCCGAGTGCGGATGGTCAGTCCGGAGAAGAGGACACAAAAAGTCCTCTTCGAGGGCAGGATGGTCAAGGTCAACGATGTGGTCGTCCTCTACGATTCTGGCGCTGCGAGTCGGACAATGAGCTACCAGAAGACGGCGACAGCGTTCTGGCACACGAACCTGCCGCTTTGGCCCGTCGGAGGCGTTGCGATGACGCCGGAGGATATCCAGAATTTCGAGAGGGAGTTTTCGAATGCGAGGGAGAGGACGTCGGAGGTCGCGGGGGCTGTGGTGGGTGCCGCGAGAAAAGTGGTGAGGAGGGCCAATGATGCGTTGAAGGATTTTCGTTTGGCCCGCTGTCATCACCGCCGCGGGTGACGGCGGGCCGGAGACGTTCTGTGACGATGACGTCCGTCACGATGAGTCGTCGGAGGCACAAAGGAGGACGCGGCGGTTTTTTCTTTGGTCTCATGCATCTTTGGCATATCGAGGGTTGGTACTAGTTTAATGGGAAATTAGGAAGTTAGGAAGTTAGGCACGGTAATTTAAATGTACACCTGTTTTTTAAAGCCATTAAAAATAGAGCATATCATATTCTTGTGAATTAACTTTTTTCTTTCTTTTTTTCTCTTTTGGTGATGTCAGGTAGCCAGTGCTATGGTACTGCAATAGCACTGGCTACCCGACAAACCAAAAATTACATAAAGTGCTACTACCATAATGTTGTATATTAACACTTTCAATCAACTTTTTTCTCCTCGTTGAAAGTTGAACAGAACTACAGAGACGCATGATACACTTGTCTCGACTTGAAAATAGCTCAAATTGTATCATCATCGCAATTAAGGCGCACCTTATTCTGTACAATCCTTAATGGCATCTATCATACTGGATTGTCCCAAATCGAGGGGGCCAAGCGGCGATGTGTTCATCGAATATCTGCATCGAGGCATCTTAAGCACGACCAATCTACACGGATCAGTCATTCCCGAAGAAGAGTTTTGGAACTCTACTGCGTAGTGACATGGAACTGGCTGTTTTTGCGGCGGGAAATTTAAATTTAATGTTTTCCTCATGGGAGCAGCCAATGTGACGTCACGCCGGCTGCGACCGAGTGAAGGCCGGGCATGGTCGAGCGGGGAGTGGATTTAAAAGAAAAGCGCAATGACTGGAGATTGGTCTTGATCTTAAGGGGCTAGTACGTCCATACTGAAAGTTAGAAGTCCACCCACACTGGCAATATAAATGCATGAGGGCCGGATTCACCTACTTGCCACCCATGGGCCGCCTATATTTTGCCGCCCCCTTCTCATTCGTTTCGAAACTCGATAGAAACTATCAAATGAACGTGCCAGCGGGGGAGGGGTGCATAAGACGCATTTACTCGTGTTGAACACATTTTTTGGGAAACCACTGTCAACACTACTAGCAAAAGTTCATGGAACTTTGCGCGAAAATTAAGTTCCGTAAACCTATCTCTGTGTGGGCAAGACCGTCCATTCATAAGCAATGAAAGAAAGAATTATGAAAGAACAAACATAAATGTGGTTCAATGATTTTAACTTCCGCCGCGACGCCGCGCAGACCGCGCCGTTGGACGCAATGCGTGAAGTATTCACGCAGTCTTGTAGGCGCTATGCGTTTCACGCTGACCGCACTGTGTTTGGCGCAATGCGTGAAGTATTCATGCATTCTTGTAGGCGCTATCCGTTTCACGCTGACCGCGATGACCGCACTGTGTTTGATGCAATGCGTGAAGTATTCGTGCAGTCTTGTAGGCGCTAATATGTGTTAAATGCCGATCGCCGCGCCGAGGGCTTCTCCCTTTCATCTCAAGTCCTCGTTATCATTTCTCTTTAAGTCGCGCCGTTCTAGGCGAAATTGCGTGTTTGGTTTCACTCGTAACTCGAATTATTGAGGATGCTGTCTCTTGTATCACTAAGAGACGACAAAATTAGAATTTTTTTTATACCTACTCTTTGAAAAATTGCAAATTTTTGCCGCCCCTTAGATTTGCCGCCATGGGCCGCAGCCCATGTGGCCACCGCCACCCCCTTAATCCGGCCCTGTACATGACAGTTTTTAAAGTCATCAAAAATATCCTAGTATGTGATTATTTTGAGAATAGCGTAATCACTCTCCTGTACATCCACCCCCACTCCTCTCCTGATTTCAATCACCATTTGCTCTAGATACAAACTTTTTTTTAGTGAAATTTGGAGTACATTCCCTTCTAAAGCCTGCTTTGCCCCCAACGAGCCCGAGTGAATTGAATGAGGCATGACACTTGCCCCGTAGAGTGGAGTGTTTATTCCACAAGAAGAGCTGATAACTGTCCACGAGGAAATGCTGCATCTTGGGAGCGTTTTCCACCTGTCGCTGAGATGTTAGTGGGAGGTCTTTCTATGTCTTTGACAACACTTTTCACGCATAGAAACGAAGCAAATGAATCAGAATGCTCTCAGGACTTTTTCGAAAAAGCTAGCTTTTGCCCAGATGACGATGGATGGAGATGTAGTAACCGCGATGTCGCATCGTCCGATTTGGCGCGGTAGAAAGTGAAGCTGCCGGCGCGATGCGGCACGGTGCGGCGCGGTGGTGTCCGTCGCACCGTTTGCGTCTGATGCGATCCGCGTAATTTTCTCAGTCGCCTTCAGTCCTCTTCACTCTCTCCGTGCGTTAAGTCGCTGTGCGTGTGTGTGTATGTGAGTCGTGTAAGTGAAAAACCTCGTAAGTGCTTCTACCCGGGGACCGGCTCCAATTTTACATCCCTTCTCCTGTCCGTGATCGAAATTTACCTCCGGCCAAATTCGTTTTGGAACTTAGGGTCGGTTTTGCAGCCGACGTTTTAAAGCCGGAAATCCTAACCTCAAAATCCTCACGCTTCAATGGACGTGCTTATTCTAAAATTAGTGTGTTAGATATCGAGGTGCTCTTGCGTTGGGAGTGCACCATTTTTCATTGAAAAGCAAGAATTCTCTTGAATATCCGTAGCCTGCAATTATCTCCTCACATTGGTGATAGTTAATTCATTTCAACTTAACATTGGCAAGCACCGAAAACAAAAATAAGCATAGATCATTATTCCATCAACTACACATGGCTCAACTTGGTGGTTTAGGGTATAAATGAGTGGTGTTCACTGAATTAATTAGTTGATTTAATTAGAAGATTAGCAACGATGGCTGTTTACGTCAGAGTCCATGAGAATACATTAAATTTTGAGTGTTAGTTGCTTAAAAAGTTTTAAAATGTCAGTGGTGACTTTTGGGTTTGCGGTTTATGCAAGGCTCTTGAAATATACATTTATTTCCAAAAATCCATCAGCTGACGTCTTAAGTAACAAAGTTGCTACGCACTTTATTAAATTATCGTTGCCTGTGTGTTTTCAACACGGATGCCTATAAGGTTACTCTTAAAATAAGTCTATAGGGCGATTTCTTAGATGTATAAGATAGAGCTACCGAACAGAGATGCAGGAATAGGGTACCTACACGTTTTCCTGCTACAAGAATGTCCTTATGAGGAAAACGAGATAAATTGTCATAGACATACGCCTTTCTCGCTTGTTATTGCAGAATAAAAGATCTAAGTGATTATCTAAAGTGATAATCGTCTGATAAACAATGCCTCACTTTTCAAGGAGAACTCAGGTTTCGGTTTCATTCAATGAAACTAAAATTGTTACAAAATTATAGGAATTCCTATCAATGTTACAAACTGTGTAGCTTTACGCTAACGTTAACTTTAAAAATAAGATAAAATTGATTTAAAATTGAATATTTTCAGCAGACAGAACCTTGACTGTCATTTTGCTACATTAAGTATTTACATATTTGACGTAACCAAAGTCATTACCAAAGTGAGACTGTTTTATTCCCAATGATACAATGCCAATCTTCTTCCCTTATCAAGTCTTAATTCTCTCTCTCCTGAAACTATTCAACAAAAATGCATAAAAGCGTTGTCAAGAGTAAAAATCTCACGCGAGAAAAATTGAAAGTTCAGAGCTCGCTACAGTCGTGGTCGCATATTATTATTATTCGAGATCTTCTCATCACGAGAGGTTAATGTTCTCTCACTCTCACTCTTAAATATCCATTCCTGGTTTCCTGTCTTCGTGGGAATTTTATGAATAACGATTTGTCTCGTTCTTACATCGTTAACGATTCGCCATCCTTATGATGGCGTTTATCTCACTATTCTCCGACCTCATACTTTTTAATGTTCAACTTTTCCGAACTACTTTAATAGATGCCAAGGAAGCTTAAGAAAATGTTTTTCTACACACATTAAAAACATAATCGACTCCCGCACTAATCGTTTCTCACGATGTAAAATTTACCTTCGATGAGTAGTATAGACTAATAATTTTCGCTTGACAATGATTGATGGTACGAATATATGTAACGCAAATTTGACGTAAAACGATTTTAATCAGACCAAGTTCAGTGAGACGGAGCGACTTTTTCAGCCTGTTTCAAAAATGAAGTGTCTTCATTTTTTAGACAAGGGAACTTAACTTTATTTAAAGCTGCAACATCGACTCAAACATTTAAATTTTTCACAAGTATATGACTGCAATTTCAGTCCAAAATTTCGCTGCTTCTTGCATAGCTATTATGAGGAGAAAATTCGGTATAATTGAACGCGCCCTACAATTTTTTTTAGGAAGGATACATTTTATGAGCGGGATTTTCGCGACGTTGAAATGCAGCTCCGTTTTCAGTCTGAAAAAGGACGATATCATGCTATTGACTCCCATGTACAAAAAGTTGTTTTTATCGGCGTGACAATATAATTGGTCATTTCCTGCTGAACTCGGGCTATCGACATTTGAATATCCAGTTCAAAAGTATTAATGAAAAATTATCTAAAAACCTTATTAAAATGTCATGCATTTGCCATCAATCGGTAAAAACGAAAGTTTCCATCACGTCAACTACAAAGGCACAGATAATAGGAGGCTCCTCACCGGTAAAAATATTCCTTTTCGACTCCTAAGGAAGAGTAGGGAACAAAAATAAGAAGAGAGGAGTTCGCAACGGTAAAGAAGGATCGACATGAAATCAGCGTGCGTGTTTTCCATCGTAATGTTGAAAATTATTGAATTTTTTTTTTTTTTTTTTTTTTTTTTTTTTTTTTTTTTTTTTTTTTTTTTTAATTTGCGCCATGGATGTACACTTTGTACACCAGTAGATCAGTAGGTTAGAAATTACTGCTGAGGGCTCTCACAGAAAACTCGCGGAGCGGAATTCCTAGACAAGACCTTACACGCAACTGACTCTTAGATTAGACTCAAAAATTGTTTACTCTTTTAGTTCAATTGGCTTTTACGTTTCCGTCTTTACCAAAAATTAGAGTTATCTGAAGATCATGAACGTAGATTGAAATCATAGTATCAGTAATTCAGGAGTCTTAATGCACGAATTGACGAAAATATGATCCGCGGAGGAGCAGAGAGCTGGTAATAATCTCATCTTTTGGATCGGATTGGATCGGGCATACCCACCTACTATTATTTCCCACTTGATAGACGGATGATTCTTGCTGACCCAGGCAGAAAAATCAAATTCATTCATGCGAGTTGATAAAAATACTTATGATAAATCAATTTTGTCTACAGGAAAACGTTCAAAAATGTTGTTGAATGTTTTTGCTCTCTATTCTCTCAAAGTGCCTGAGGTTTTGATGCTTGGGCCCTTTTTTATGAAGAAAGATTCAAAGGATGAATTAGTTTTTGCGTGAAGTTCTTACGTCCATTACGGTGATCCGCAGCATTCGCGTGTGGCGATTTAACTGTAACTTACGAACTGCAGTTGGTACATGAGCCCTGGTACTCATAAGAATGTATGCATAACAGGGCTCAAGTCAAAATGCACGTAGTTCCTTTTGGCAGAAACACGTCCAATTGGATTGCATTTTGCAAAAAAGAACCACGGGTATTCCAACGTCGCTAAGGTGCAACTTTTTTTTACCTTGAAACTGTAAATTAATCATCATAATCAAGTTTTATCCTCACTCTCAATAAACTAAAATCTCAAGATGAAAACTACCTTTCTAAATTCAATTTTTCGCGTGATTTCAGTAATTTCGTTGCGGAGAATGTAAGTAGCACTATCCAAGCAACATCGGATCGCTTTTGGTTCTTTTCAGTGGCGTGGCATGAATTGCGATGTATCGATTGTTATGTCATTTATACCTATGGTAAAGAATCGATTATCAGGGTGTTCGCTGCGAACACCCTGTTTATCGATCCTTTTCCATAGGTCCAAATGGCATAACAATCGATATATCGCATAGCACGCCGCGCTACTGGTCCTTTTTCGCAAAATGCAATCCAATTGACCCATTGTGACAGGCAAAAGAGCCGCCGCCGCTACCGACGGTGGTCCGGATCTCTGAAAATAATTATCACACGACCCCCCCCCCCCCCACTCTCTTCCCCGCCCCGCCGGCCCCGGAGGAAAATGCATAGTCGGTAACAGTTATCATTCTTTCTCTGTGCTCCTCCTCGGCTCGCAGTCGGAGTCGAGAAATAGGTCAATAGTGGTGGCGCGGCGCTTCTGGCGCGATCTTCATTCCCGGTTACGCGGACTCGAAGCTCGACCGGAGAAAAAGTTGTCGGCGGATCCGATCGGCCGGCGACCGGTGCGCCTGCGCAGTCCTCGGGATTTTATTGTTCCGTACGGAACGGTACTCGAATCGAGTCGTTACGTCGCCATCGGTAGCGCTCCGCTTTCCACCGATCACCGATCACTCACCATGTGCCGTCCGAGCGGGTCGCTGCCCCGCCGTTTCTGACCCTCTTCCGTCCAAGTTCCCGGACTTTCGGGGTCTCCGGAACTTTTTCGCGAGTTTTCCGGATTTTTTCGGGAGTTTCTCGGCTTCTTTGGACCTGTGTTGTGCGGGATGGCGTTCGTGAGCCGCTTTGAGATCTACATCGCGCCGGACTCGGCCAAGATCCGCAAGAGCTTCGGGCCCTTCAAGATCAAGAGCAGCTTCCGGAGTTGTAACAGTGCGCCGCCGTCGCATCTCACGCATCAGGAAAAATGTAAGTTTGCAACTGTTGACTAGCCGAGTTAGCCACAGACACACTGGAAGAAACACTCCGGCTGTGGAAGCACTGGAAAAAAGACACATTGGATCTAGAGTCCAGACTCTTAAAAACATCGACAAGAAAAAGTACTATTGATTCAATCAGAATCCAGCTTAAATCAAGAACCAAGCCTCTTAATTTAAGCGGATTTCGTTTGGATTCAAGCAAAAATCCGATTGAATCGAGAGTATTTTTTCTTGTCAATGTTTTCAAGAGTCTGGACTCTAGATCCAATGTGTTTTTTTCCAGTGAGCCACGGGTTATATTGACATACCGTCTGCGTTCCGGGCGTATAGCACCCGGAGCAACGAAGCTACGGCTCCAGCAACCGGAACTTTCGGCCTCTGAGCCCGGAGCGGACGGAATGTCTATATAGCCCGTAACTTTTTTCAGTGCAAGACGACAATCGGAGGTTTTTAATGACATTCACGAAGGAAAAATAATCGTTGCATTACAATTATTCTCAGCGTGGATTTCAGGTCTCTAATCGAGGTTACGATGTTTCTTTTGTGATTGCAGACTCTTCAATCCCGATGAAATTACCTACAGCATTGTATTCGGGACCAAATTATTTGATATCGCAAACTTGCATCATAACCACGACTATGAAAGTATGTAGGACCTGAAATCTACTATGAGCATTGTAATATCAACGATCCTTTTATCCAAGTGTTACGTACACCGGAAAAATGTTCCTGCTAATAATTTACCGCATGCCGTGTCAAGAATTCTTGTTGAATCAATCTGAAACCTCTTCAAAGCTACCAGATGTCACGTTAAAATAATGATAGTATTTGAAACAAGACATTCTCCGTTGTCTCTACTGGAAATTCCTGTAGCAGCACATGAACAGGAATTCCTATTGACTAAACAAGAAAGTTTTTGCAGAGTAGACTCAGAACTAGACACTACTCCTGGCACGGCTGGTATCTACCCAACATCAACATCTAAATGAAGATTTGTATGACCTCCCTCGCCAAACGTGAACATTGAACAGCTATTTTCTCATAGTTTAAAAAAAGGAAATCGACGATGAAACGTCAATGAGTATTCATAAAACTACTGTCTGACGGACATGTTCAGTTGGTAGAGTTACGTCCTTTTGATGGGTGCCGATTAATGTATGCTTTGAATTGGACTGCATTTTGCAAAAAGGAACCAGGAGCATTGCAATGTTGCTAAGATTGTGTGACCTCTTCTGTCTTGAAAGAAAAATCGGATTATCTATTAACAGTTTCTTTTTTACTCGCTAAAAACTGTAAATTTAAGACAAAATTGCCGTGTAAATTTCATACTTTTTCAGGATTTCAATATTTTTATCGACAAGGTTGAAGTTGCACAATCTTAGCAACATTGCAATGCTTCTGGTTCCTTTTTGAAAAATGCAATCCAATTTATCGTTGGTGTGATGCACGTGAAAAGGTAAAGTCAGTTAAAGTAAACTATTGTTTGGTGAGTAGGTAAATAGGTAAAACCCTAAAACAACGGTACGATCGACTAAATCCTTCGTTGGATTCTTCTTCTCACAGTATAACGAAACTCGGAGGCGGAAATTGATGCAATTTTACTTTTGCGTACATGATACGCGAAGAAAACGGATAATTTGAAGCACGTGCCCTCCATTATTTTAGCGACGGCTTTGAAACTCGACTCTCCTTCTTGATTGGGAACGATTTGCATAGAAAGTGATATTTTTAGATTTTTACTAAGTGTAATTTTTACACAATGACGACTCCTGGCAACGCAGCAAGGCATCATCGCATCACAAGTCTTCCCAGCTTTCGATTTTACATACAGCGACAATCGGTCTTTTTTTACTGTTTACATCATTCCTTGTCGGTGTTCTATTCAGAGGCGCTAGGAAATATATTATTCCTCCGAAGACGTGAAATATGCCTATGCATTTGAATTTGACTCATGCATATTCTTAAATGGTACTTGAGGAGACCATTATGACTCCATGACGCGTCATGGCGTTGTTCGTGGTTTCGCGGTACGCATCAAATCGTAAAAACTCATTGTGTTTTATTGTGTGTCACATATTGTAGCACTGGGAGATTACTGTATTGTTTGCATCACCAGTATAATATAGCTTGAGAGTAGATACAACTTCCTGCAACTTTCAACAACTCTTGTTTGAATGATCCTATGAAAATGTACCTATAAAACTGAAATAGTTCTGACATCTCATTTCAAAAGCACACATACTGAAAATGAGGGCTGAAAGGGAGGCACCGATACTATCTTCGCATATTATATGGGATAGCAATGCACTTTTGGCGCCGTTGATGACCCCATTCGCAGTTTCCACTCACAATAAGATGAACTCGATATTTCCAAAGTTGTTGGTTTACCATGATTATCTGAAATTTATCCAAATTTTTTGGCCAGTCACACTTATTTTCTCTAACCGTTCTCATAGGGATGGACAATGGATATTGCTCCTAAAGAGCCAGAGTAAGCGTGGCCCCAAATTTTTAAAATTTCCTCGGAGAGACCATACCTGAAACCCACCCTTTGGGCTGAAATGACTCAGATCCCCTCTGGAAAAGTGCGGGAAAATTTACTCACAAGAAATTTTTCTAGCCACGCTTATGTTGTGACCTTCCGGCTAAAGTATCACAAGCGACATGCGGCGTTTGAAAGTTTTCGCCACCATTTAATTTTTTTACAGAGAAATTATTGGTTGAATGTGTTTGAAAATTTCACTAAATTTTATCGGCAGCACGAAGAAAATTTGTGAAAAAAAACAGTGAAATTTTCGGACGGCTTCGTTGAAAAATTTCTCTGTAAAAAAATAAAATGGCGGCGGAAATTTTGAAACAGAATTTTTGGCCGAAAGGTGACAATTTCATGAGAACTGTGGATCTACCTTTCTCGGAGAGAAAAAACTTCGTTTCTGGAACCTGACTTCAGGCCGAAGTTTTCGGATCATGCATCTAGAAACTTGAGGTTCAGCTGCCGAGGTTCGAGTCACACATGTAAAGTAATTTGGCCCTTTGGTCGACTCTAGAGAGGTTTCAACCGAAGTATCAAAGTAATTCAGATGCGTGACCCCAACTTCGGCTGCTGGGCCTCAAGCTTTTGAATGCAAAATTCAAAACCTTAAGTAGTAAAGTAATTCGGTCCTTTGGTTGACTCTGTAGAGGTTTCAACCGAAGTATCAAAGTAGTTCAGATGCGTGGCCCCAACTTTGGAAGCTGGGCCTCAAGCTTTTGAATGCAAAATTCGAAACCCTCAGAGATCTTTAGAGTCCATCATAGACCCCTTCGATTCCTTCGTCAGACTCAAGAAAGAGCCAAGTTGCAGGATATCGGTAACTCCCTTACAGCAAATATTAAATCCGTGATCAACCATATTTGGAGACGAAACCTGCGTCCGATAGAGGCGTAAAATTCGCCTGAAGTTGTTCAATTACGTTCACGAGTCATTGTCCGAGCCATGAGCCGCGTGTGTTGAGGCTGTCCATTGTCTGGGAAACAAATGACGGTCAATTATTTCAGACCGACGCGACGACGTAAAGAGCAGATGATGCCAAAAATCGAGATCACCGGTGTAATGACTCGCTCAATCAACATCAACATCGGGCTCGTCGGATTACACAATCGATGGCAGGAGAGTGTGAGTAGGAGGCGGTGTTGCCAAACTATTGCGTGACTATGTTTATCGAAAATTTCGCCTCGCAGAATAGCAAAAAAATGATATTTCTCGCCGAATTTGCAGCCATGTGACAGGAAGCGGCGGCGCTCGGACGGTCATCATAATAAATATTCTTTTGACACCCGAAAAAGTCACAATTAGGTGTGTTACGCTAAAGTTACGACTCTTACGTCGAAGGTGCTTTACATAAATGTATTTGAATGGGTACCTTTAGGTTTCGGCACGTTGGGTCGTTGATTACCCGATGCATCGGATGGTGCTAATTACATATTATTTAATCATACCTTAAGCAGCGGTATAGATAATTTTGGAACGACCCGGGAATAATCTTTTTGGCCGTTCAAAATCATACGGCCAGGGCCGGATTCACCTACTTATCGCCCATGGGCCGCGTGTATTTTACCGCCCCATTCTCAATCGTTTTGAAACATTAATACAAACCATCAAGTTTACTCACCGTCGCGTTTACTCGTGTTGGGCACATTTTTTGTGAAAGCCCTGTCAACACTAGCAAAAGTTCACGGAACTTTGCGCGAAAGTCAAGTTCGATAAACCTATCTCTATGTGGACAAGGCCTTTCATTTATAAGAGATGAACGAAAAAATTATGAAAGAATAAACATGAATGTGGTTTAATAATTTTAACTTCCGCCGCCGCGCCAACCGCACTGTGTTTGGCGCAATGCGTGAAGTATTCCTACGGTCTGGTAGGCGCTATGCTTTTCACGCCGCGCCGACCGCTGACCGCTCTGTGTTTGACGCAATGCGTGAAGTATTCATACAGTCTGGTAGGCGCTATGCTTTTCACGCCGCGCCGACCGCTGACCGCTCTGTGTTTGACGCACTGCGTTAAGTATTCATACAGTCTTGTGGGCGCTATGCGTTTCACGCCAACCGCTGCTGACCGCACTGCGTTAGACGCAATGCGTGAAATATTCGTGGAGTCTTGTAGGCGCCAATATGTGTTTCATGCTGACCGGCGCGCCGAGGTTTTCTCATTTTCATCTCAAGTCTTAGTCACCATTGCTCTCTGTGCCGCGCCGCTCCAGGCCAACTTGCGTGTTCGGTTTCTCTCTTACCTTGAGTAATGAAAGGTGCTGTCTCTTGTATCACCGACAGACGAAAAAATTAAAATTACTATACTTTAACTCTCAGAAAATAAGAGATTTTGTCGCCTTTTCTCGTTTGCAATGTTTTACCCTGAATCGGATTTATTTTTGACACCTACATTCGAAAAAATTGCAAAATTTGCCGCCATGGGCCGCGGCCCATGTAGCCATCCCCTAAACCCGGCCCTGCATACGGCGTTATTCCTTAGCACGGCAGTGTGGCTTATATCACTATTAATTATTCATTTTGTTTGTTTTTTTCAGGTGAGTTAACATTCATTTATGGACTAAGAACTTAGGTCTGGTCTGGGTGCAAGGTAATAATAAGCATGTTTTCATTATCATGTAATAAAATATACAATAATGTATTAAAGCACAGTAGAATATTACCTCCTACATGTGAGGGAAAACTTTCCCGAAATCACCTCAGCACAACATCGTTTTTTCCGCGTGTATGTTGTTTCTAAAATTATCCAGAAATTGTGATTCCTTATTGCAAAATGTGGTCCAAGTGATCTCTATGAGCTCCGATCTGGCGAACCCGCTTTTGTGGGTTCGTGACTCTTAAAATTCGCCTGCGTCTCCAACGAGAGTCCCTGCGCAATGCGCATGCTGTCACCACGCCATCCTGATAGATAACACATGTTACCGAAAGCAACATTAATGCAAACCTACATATGTGTCCTGTAAAATTTCCATCGAATGAGGACGTCCCTCTCACTAAATACTTTCCAATCATCATTCCCGGTATCATTCCATTGGCAATTATTTTGCCAACGAGGCGTAACATAGTTACATACGAGTAATATTTTTGATGTGAGGACAGGACTTTGGTCATAAGCAGAAAAGTTCTAGCTAATGATGAATTCATTTTAGTGATTGTAAAACAAAGAGATCGGAAACCTCCAGGGCTTTCTGCTATCATTCAGCACCAAACATTTTTCTTATGTGAATGGCATCATTCACCGTGGTTTTTAGATGCATTGTGATACGTCTCCCCTGAAATGGACGCCAAAACTTGGTGTTTGAACAGATCTCACTGCTTAGCCTACGGAAATCAATTTTGAAAAACATGAATCTATGATTAGTGTAACCAACCAATCACGCATGTCTAACACCGGATTAATAATATTTTATTACGGTGTTTTCTCAGTTTATCGTGAGCGTAACATGACATTCTACGACCTCATACGAAATAAAACTATTTCTCATAACCACACTCCTCTCTCCGCACACCAAGCGTGATACAATATATCTTCGAGTCAAAGACTAGATCCTTTACAAGCGATATTATGTCTAGTTTTATCGCTCTTTACACCGGAATAAGATCTGATGGCCAACTTTCTGAATAGTGAAATACACCCGCTCAGCAGAGTTTCGTACGTCTACCTAGCCGTGCGAGACAGGAACTTACAATTTCGGTGAGATCCAGAGGATTCATGCTCCTTGACTTTACAGCATTGCCGAGCTATTCATCATAATTTTTAAAAATTTAAGCATTTACTTGATTCAACCACGTTTGCTTGCGGAGCTTAGTGTTACCATGCACATTTTTTAATACAGCAATTATGTTCAAAAAAAAGGTAGAAGGATATTAAACAGAAAAAAAGCAAGTCGCGCATGTTAGAAAAATATGAGTTAGGAGTAGTTTGAACTTTACCAGCCGCATATTCTTTACTGTAAAAGTGTCCGAGTAGAGAAAAAAATATCTATAATGTGGAAAGAGGCGTTGAACTTTACCTATAAAATTGCACTTTATTGAAGGTTAAAACTTCATTCTCTTTTTTTGGCTCACTCTTGATGTAACTGGGGTTAAATTCGGTCCAAATGGCATTACGAGGTGAGAAGAAGCAGAGTGTCCCCATGAAAAGGACCTCTTATGTCCTTTGTCATGGAACCAGGGATTTGAATTGTCAGAGAGCTTAAATAAAACCTTATGATAGTAAAAAAAAATGTTCTAATCAGGAGTTTTAAGAAAGTTCAAATGAATAATTTAAAAAAAGTAGTAAAGGTTTTAACTGAAAGTTCGATAACGGTTTCAATGATACAGCATTCCAAATTTAAAGCAGCATTAAAATATGCTTGTATATGAAGTAAAAATGTAAATTTAGTACCGATGTGTCGGCAAAAGAAGCTTTGAACCTAAGTTAAACATTACAATGGAGGCTTTTCTCATGAAGAGGTTTTGTTTTAACATATACTTCGAGCTCCTAAAAATAGACACCTCTTTAAAAGGCTGTTCATATGCACAATGCTGAGAAGGGAAAATTAGAAGAGATATATTCATTCAGTGTTGGTTATAATATAATTTGATGTAAAAGGTGAAAAAAAGGTGAACAATATCAAAAGAAGAATATACATAAAGTCGATTTAATTGTATGTTCATAGTGCGTCAGCAAGAATTATCATGCAAATTCCACTTCCTAAATGTTTAACTAACTATACGATATTCTAAAAGTCAGAAAAATATGCAAATATTCTCGATATTTGACAGGTCAACGTCCTCTCTTATCTGCGGTCAATATTCTTTTGGGCTTTTAGAGTTTGTTGGTCGGTTTTGGTGGGAGTCCCTCAAAATTGTATTCAACATTGAATATAATTCAATTGCAAAAACTAATTTTGCACTTCTCGTCATAATCAAACTCATGAGTAACATTCCAAGAGAGAGGACTGATCGTTTTGAGAAACAAGAGATCTTTTCAGTGATGTCGCACAGGCAAAATCGCGATTTAAAGCGCTTCTATGAAAAACGTTAATACTAAAAATGTTTTACCTGAGAATGAATGTGGAATTTCATTGACTCTTCACATTCACGGAGCAGATCCGATGCTTCTTTTAGGGACCGTCCATAAATTACGTCACCCAAGGTTGAGGGGAGGGGGGTTCTAGCTGTGGATGACGGTGGTTAGATGGTGGGTGGGGGGGGGGGGAGGTTCAAGCCAAGGATGATGTAATCTCTCTTGAGGGCAAAAAAGCTGAAAATGCTTGCTTACAGTTTAATACCTTGATGTTCTTAACGCTGCAAACTATATCAACTGAATTTGATCGATTTTCTGCGTTTTCTCCCATGAAGAATGGAAAAAACGCAACATATCCTTAATACTCGATAAGTTAATCATGTTCTTAACGCTGCAGACTTTATCTGCTGATTTTGAATCGCTATTCTGCGTTTTCTACCAAAAATTGGGGGGGGAGGGTACGCTGAGGATGTCGTAATTTTTACACGGGGTCTAGCAGTGGATGACGATTGGATACGGTGAGGAAGGGAGGGGTCGAAAATTGGAAAAAATGGGTGACGTAATTTATGGACGGCCCCTCTCCCTAACAGTTGCCTGCCCAGTGTTCTTGTGATATCCAAATTACAGAAGAAAACGTTAATAATCCGTGTTAAACGTGACAAAAACAGACGATCACAGTAATAATTTTGCGCTTTTAGTTTTTAGGTGTATTTTGGGCTTAACCGCAGCATTTGCTCCGTCTCGTTATTCCTGCCTCTTATATTGGGAGCTTTATGATGATGCCGGTTATTTTCTTAAAGTGTTCCGATGCGGTTCTCAAAGGTTGGAAATGAGATTCGGCCGGTTCATCTTTCGGCGGCTGAGGCTGCGAATCGGTCGCGATCTCCTTCTTTTGGTTCGTATCCTCCTTTTGAGTATTATACTCTGTCTGGTTAGCACCCTCCGTCTGGCTAGTTTCCTTCACTTGGCCAGCATCCTTCGTTTGACTAGCAGCATCCTTCGTTTGGCTCGCGTCAGTTATGAGCATGATAGGGTGATTCCCGTGATCCATGTAGAGATTATGCTGAAATACATTTTGAGAACATTTTAGAAACCTCACGACCAAAATCAGGGTAACCATTCAAACGTGGCTGGACAAATCGTCACCTTCCGGCTAAAGCATCACGACGTTTCAAAATTCTGCCGCCAATTTATTTTTTATAGAGAAATTGTTCAACAAAGCTATCCGAAAACTTCATTGAGTTTTCTTCGTGCCGCCGATAAAATTCAGTGAAATTTTCAAACATTTTCACCCAACAGTTTCTCTGTATAAAAATAAAATGACGGCGGAAATTATGAAACGTCGCATGGCGCCTGTGATACTATTGGCCGGAGGGTGAGGAGATTATGAGTGCCCTGACGTAAACAAATCTCCTGTTCCACCATATTGATATTTCCGTCGAAAATCATAAGTTGATAGTCTCATTGTGCAAAATTAAATCACAATATTCATACTTCTTCGTGTCTAATATCACAGTATTCTGACATTTTCAAATCTTACTAAGTTTAATACTCTCCACTTTTCAAGGTAGCAAAACTTTTGCCGTTTCTAAAATTTGCGAGGGACGAACGCGGAAAAACGTCACATTGTTAGTGCGGGTCTTATTGCACCCAGTGGCGTGGCGTGCTTTGCGATAAATCGATTGATCTACCATTTAAAACTATGGTAAAGGATCGATTATTAAGGTGTTCGCAACGAACACCTTAATAATCGATTCTCTACCATAGCTTTAAATGGGGAAATATCGATAATCGATCATTCACGCCTCGCCACTGGTTCCGCCCTCTCTGAGAGATTCCATTAAAAATTAGAGAAAAAACTTACCGCCTGCCTTCGAATATAAGTTTTGACCAAAATTGATAGTTGTATGTGCAATCTGATGACGGTTAATATAGGCGGTGCCCCTACGTTCTTCAACACCACGCGGCCGACTACATTCCTAAGCTCTCGCAAAGAAGGAACCTGGATGATCAAATTAATAATTGATTGAAGAACAAATGAATAAATCGATAGATATAAAACGAACTGGTACATACAATTCAAATCAACAAAATAGTAAATGAATACATGAAAATAACTTCTAAAGTAGCTATATACTAAACCCATTTTAAATATTTTCCCCATATACCATTGGAATTTTCTTTCAGAGCCCTAAGGAAGTCTTGGAAATAACGAGAAAATTAATGTCATTCTTTTGATATCAAAATAAACGTCAAAAATGCGGTTCATTCAATAGCTACAATTAAACGCACAGTTGAAGTGAGCTTCACAAAGTCTGGAATGCTTTTTTGAACATCCTGCATAATAAGTTAATTTGCCACTTTTAAATGAAGAGTATAGTTAGTTAGTTACTTAATTTACGACGATCAGCGACGAGGCTATTTACGTCGGGGACCAGGAAACCTTAAATTTTTAAATTTAATTGCTTAAAGAGTTTTAAAATGTCGGTGACTACTATTGGATCATCTGAGCTGAAAGGATGAATGTTATGAGGGAGGGAATTTTGAATTCTGATGCGTGTAGCATACGTTTTTGGGAAAGGAAGTAAAATATAGTCGATTGTATTGTAAGGGGGAAATGTTGACATATAGAGAGCATAATGGAATTGGAGATTTTGAAATTAAAGGAAAATGAGAGAAAAAAGTATAGCCGATTCGTAGTCTTGCAATTTGGACTTCGCAGGTGCGGTATAATCAAACATATATAGAGTGGGGATCTATAAGTGGAGTAATTTGACCAAATATACTTCTTCAAAATATGACACAGGAAAATGAAACCCTGCTGGCTGTTAACATGAATGACAAAGTAGAATATAACTTACCCTGATTCCTGGATTCTTAGGAGGTCTCTGAAAAATAGAAAAATAAAAAAATTACTTTATAACGTTTGCAAAACACTGCTCTTGCGGATAATCGAGGAATATTACTTTTATTTTTTTCTTTAAGTTGGTGACAAATTTTGTGAGAGATGTTTCAATGAACTCTGAATGTTAAGCTGCCTTAATTTTTACAAAAAAAAAACTAATCAGGCAGGAAATCTGGCGACATCCGAAGGTTCGTATCACGCAACCGCCCAGTTTTTGTTCATCAACCCCTTTAACAGTTTCTAACTACACTGGAAAAAAAACACATTGGATCTAGAGTCCAGACTCTTGAAAACATGACAAGAAAAAGACTCTTGATTCAATCAGATTTAAGCTTAAATCAAAAAACAATGCCTCTTAATTAGAGCGGATTCCTTGATTTAAGCTTAAATCTGCTTGAATCAAGAGTCATTTTCTTGTCATGTTTTCAAGAGTCTGGACTCTAGATCCAATGTGTTTTTTTTCCAGTGTAGACCCCTGCGCTACTGCTTCCTGAGTGCACACACAAAAATATAGTAAGTGCGGAATCATACCAATTTGTATTTGGCAACGAGCGAGAATCCGTTGGGGATGGGATCCACGACGGACTGGACATAGGTGGACAGCTCAGCGGCGATGTTGAACTTGGCAAGATCCGTCACCTTGGGGGCGCTCACGGTTATGAGCTCGACGGCGCGGTGGAAGAAGGGGGTAACTGCATTGCTCAAACTGACGTAGACCTTGAAGAGGAACTCGGCGTTCTGCTGATCCCCAGGGGCGAGCGCCATCAGCTCGTCTTTCAGATTGGGCAGTTCCTTGAAGAGCGGAGCCAGGTCAGGGTTCTCGAAGACGCGCTCCAAGGGATGCGGGCTGCACGTCGGCGGCGCGAACAGGTCCGAAACCGGTGTCAGGGCGTTCGTGATGGTCGCCATCGACCAATACGGCCCGGGGGCGTATTTTTCGGCCAATGCAGCCGCCGCCGGCCCTGATTTTTCGGCCACCTCGCCAGATCCAGGCCCAGATTGGCTGGCCTCTGCGGGCGGTGGAGGTATCTGATTATCGACCACCTCAACCGAGTTTTCGCAGCTGGCGGTTGTCAGTAAAGCCACGGCCACGAGAACCTAAAGGAATTTCATGGTTTCTTTAATATCATAATATACAGACTTTTGGGGGGTCAAGTTGTAGTATCAGGGTAATCAAAGTTGTAGTGGCATTTACCGAGTCTACTCTTAATATCGTTCTTTTTCAGAGGTTATAGGACATTTCGTCAACGATTTTTTTGTCCGAGCACTTGTTTTTTCCACGCGTTTTTTCGAAAGAGGAAATTTTGGTCCACTTACCAATTACTGGGACCCAAAGTTAATTGGTCAACATGTAAATACAAACAACATTTGCTCACGACGTTTTTGGATGAAATGTATAATGTCTTGGAAGAATGAGGGTTTGCTCGTTTTTTGTTTGTTTGGTTGGCCAAACGGAAACAAATATATAATTGAGAATTTTGGCGTCAATTTCATGAAGGAAAATTCACTCAAACTCTGTACACCTCTTTGGTGCAACAGGACTTACTTATCTTTCAAGAAAATCCCATCTTCTTACACCTGAACCGGATGAACCTTTTGATTTTCCTCAGCTAAAGGCTCTTAGATTTTTCCTGTGTACGATAACTTCGCGACGGCGCGGCGCCAGCGTGCCGCGGCGCTTCAAACTACTATTTCGCCATGAAGGTGTTGCACAGTATCATACAAGATTGAAGGCACCCCAACGTATCATGATTGATGGCATCTTTCAAAAGCACGAAGTTCCCTCGCAAATTAAATCGAGTGACGACGAAAAAAAGAGAGCTGTAGTCGAAAAACTTGCTAAGTCCTAGTATCTGGATCCAGTAACGTTTAGCATGATTTTTGAACTTAATTAGAGGAAAAAGTGACTTGATTCAAGCAGAAATATGCTCAAATTTACCGCCGAGAAGATTTCCTTATAAATTAATAAAGAAAATAATGCCTGTTTAGAGAAAAAAGGATGCTTAAATAGAAAGAAAAGTCACTTAGATCAAGCAGAAACCCGCTTTCATTCAGCTATTTTATTCTTGATTCAAAATAAAATCTTCTTGACGGCATACTCAAGAATGTTTCTGCCTAAATCGAGTCACATTTTTCTCTAATGAAATTCAAAAATTATGCTAAACGTTATTAAATACGGATGCTAGGACTAAGTAAGTTTTTTAGATTACCGCTCTCTTTTTGTAACGTAGTATCTTGATTTATTTTGCAAGGAAAGCTCTGTAACCTTAAAGGAAGCTTGTCATTCTTGATAAGTTGGAGCGCCTTCAATCTCGTATGATACTGTGCAACACCTATGTCGCGAAATAGTTGCTTGAAACGCCGTAGCACTCCGCGGCGCGGCGGGCGACCAGCGTGACATGCGCATAGGCGCCTACAAACCTAACAGGGATACTTCACGCATTGCGCAACGCGTGAAGTATCCCGTTAGGTTTGTAGGCGCCAGTGCGCATTTCGCTCTGTGTTAGGTTCTAATATTTAAACTCGCGGAGTCAGCGTTTTTCAACTCATGATTTTGAAATGTTTGCACGCTCTGCACGGATTATTCTCATTTAAATTGATGAAAACAAAAATTGTATTAAAGGAAAATATAACGTGTGTTTTGAAAATATTAAGGTGGTTCCGTGTCTAATTTTATGATTTCCAAAGCTCTTAAATTTTCTTTATACTTTGTGCTTTTACTGTGCTGCAGCGTGGTGTATTCGCAACCAAAGGCTCAAAATTGGACGTGTTTGATTGCAAAAAATCGATGTAAAAGTAGGTTAAAACCAAAGATTGCGTCCTCCTTGGTTTTTTCTCTCTCTTTTCATTTTTGTATAGTTCCTTTCAACACAAGTACGGCTCATTGAGATGAATATCGATGCCTTCGTTTGGAAAAGGTTTTACAAATATTTGCCACGTTTTAAAAATATAATGTTTTTAAAATGAAGTAATCTTATCATTTAAAAAAAGGTATATATATATACGGTATATTTTAAATCGACAATTTTATAGATAGAAATAAAACTAATATTCACCATGAAATTTGAAGATGAATCAAAAGAAGAAAGTAACAATTCATTGAAAAAATGAGTTACTATAAAAAAACCTTCTCTCTCAATTTTCTAATTCGATATTGTCAATATAATTTTACATACGGACTGAAATATAACCTTTGGACCAAGTCACTGTTTCTTATTTTACGCGTGGACCTAAATTACTGGACTAAACAGCTGCCCGGACAAAAAATCTTAAGTGGAATGTCCTGAAAGTGAATGAAGTGGAGAAGTATTACATTTTTGCAAACTATAAGTTAAGAAACGAATGGATAGTTTAATAATTTTATGTTGTCGTTGCCACTGAAAAGTTAATGGCTACGTCGAGCAGAAAAGTGAGTACTGTAGATAAGTTTTATTTTCTCTCGTAGTTCACTTATGGAAAAGTCAATTTCGTGGAATCTCTTGTACCTTATTTTTTTTAAAAAAAAATGACATGTATCATCATAACCTGACACTTAAATAACCCTCACCGGTTGACTTAAACTTGTGCAAAAATTGAATTTTTAAAAAGTCCGTCCCTGTTACCATTACCATGAAAGTTCACGTTAAGGTATGCCACGTAAGTTTCCTACGCGGTGTAGCATATGCCGACAATCAGTTGAATCAGTAACAACTGCTTTTGCACCGGCAACTATAAGTCACGCAATAGAATTGAGTTGTGTAATAACGACAAGATAACATACGAGCACTGTATCAGTATCAGGCATCGTAAGGCGTTGCGTTTTCTCCTTTAATTGTAAGACACAGCTCGACAAAAAACTGAAAATGCTGCAGAAAGAATCCTGATGACTTATAAACATCGTTCCATCATTGGAAGAATATTTTGCGGAAACAGTTCTCTGCTCACTGTCTTCCCTCGCTATCTCGATGTTCCGCATTCGTTATTGGTCGGTGGTAAACGATATTATCCATTTTTCCTGAATCTTTATCCCTACGGCAGTTATTGCACATATAATTTAAATTGGCATTCTTACAAATGAACTGCATTTTGCAATTTGGAACTATAAATTTTGGCCCGGTTTAAAAACAACGTATGTGCCATTAGTTTCCGTATGCACGTAAGTATTTTTTCGTATGAGCCAGAATTGATAGTTCCAAATTGCAAAATGCAGTCCAAATGATTTAATTGATTGTACTCTGCATTTGGGGTGTCTTGAAGTCTGTTTATGATCAACCTTTCTACACAATTTTTCGTTTCAGTGGATTATTCATTGGTTTTTCTCTTTTTGATGGAGTTTGTAACTACAGTCTCAATAGATCGGAGGGGGGGGGGGGGGGTGTGAGGCTGCTAAGGTGGAAAGGTTTCTCTTGATAGAAGTAATTACGGGGTATATATGGAGAAAGTATAATTTTGTAACCCTGTATGTTTGTTTGTTTTATAACTTCGCTATTTAAAAATAAGGTCGATTCAAGTTGAGCTAGGAAAAAATTCCTCCACATCATCTGCGTGTGATGTGAATTGCGATCTAAAAATCGTGACCTAATAACCTTGAGAATATTAGTTGGAAAATTTTGAGCGATAATAACGTATTTAAACTTGCTTTTTACTTATACGTAAGTTTTTCTTTATTTACAAGAGGATAAAAGTAGTCTTAAAAATAATTTAGCTTACCGTGGGAGAAAGGATAAATCGAAGCTTTAACACGAGCATTTTAAACAAAGTTAATTGTAGTCAGCCCTACCACGACTGTAGTGTGAATATGAGCTTGAGCATCGGCGAATATTTTTTATTTGCCCAGGTGATGATACGTTACCCGCGTCATTTTATGAGAGAGTCATGCGATGACACGTCCACAACCTCGGATTTTTCGCTCGGTTTCAGGCATTCCGCTATACTTTAAATAAACCTGTTTATTTTGGCTTGTTTACCTCGAATTTTGGGCATTTCTGATTTTCAGTTCGTGGTACTTTTTCGATGCGATTCGATAGTTTTGGAGCACGCGTTTATGTACACGTGTTATACAGTGTCAAATAAGTGCGTAACGAAATGTGTGTCAACTGTGTGTGGTTTGGTGATGGGAGGATTGTTTTTGCACCTGTGAAAATGAGGATTAAGGTTAGGTTTTATCACCGAACTAATATTTTGTAAGTTTTTTTTTCGTGACCCTCCTTTTTAAAAAATACATCTCGACGTAAGAAATAAACGACTATCATTTTTTATAGTCACTGGATTGGCAATAATGAGAGTGCAAGGTAATTTAATTGAAAAACGTTTTCTAAAACTTAAAACTGTATCGGCTAGTTTAGTCATAAAAAGAGCTCTTACCGTTTACATTCTCTCTTTTCATTGATTTTAAATCCAATTCTGGAGTTATCGCACAGTGCCTGTCACTGCTCGTCTAATCAGGCATTCGCGCAAATGGATTCACAAATAAGATGCTTAAAATTGCATCAAGTCACTCAGTTTTCGTTGTTCTATCGAGGGAATGGCCTGAAAAAAGAAAGCAAAGATTGTCTGTTAAACTTTTTTTCGGCAACTAACGGACTTTCTCAGGGTACAGGCCTGCATGCTTAGGATAGAACGCCATATGTATCGCTACTTAGTTCTTTAATTTCAGATAATACATAGAAGAGAAAAAAAGGAAGGTGTTTGATCTGAGTATCGTTCACCCAAACTTCTTTTCGGCAACTAACGGACTTGCTTAGGATAGAACGCCATATGTATTGCTACTTAGTACATTTTCTTTGATAAAGAAAAACAGCTGATGTAACACCCACCGTTTTACTAATGAAAAACTATCTTTAGCATGCGACACATTAATTCAAGATTTATACATATAGGAATAAAAGGAGGTGTTTGCATTTTGAGTATCGTTCATACTGTGACATAGGTCGGTACAACCTGGCCATCGCAATCCGGAATTCGAAGTATGGAAAACGGACCATAACGTCCGATTTTTTTGTTTAAATCAACGCATGATATAGTTTCAAGCACTTTTTACAGAATGAATTTTGTCCATAAATTACACTATTTCCAAGAAAATCGATGATAAAAGTCGCCCGTACCGACCTACGTCATCAAAAAAGTCCAAGATGCCCAAAATGCAAACACCTCTTTTTTTTTCTCTATGAGATTCATACGGCCCATTTTTGGGACTACATCATACTTAAAAAGTTTTATAAAATCAGATGTGACTAGAATCGATACTTGACCTAGATTTCTAGTTTATCTAGAATCTCCGATACGGTGGAAAATGGATCGAGTCAATTAAAGAGGTCGGACATGAAATTTTTGACTAAAATCGCAGAGTTTTATGTTTATATCGTCACATTTTAAATTTCAATGGGTGCTTTTAGTAGAAAATTTCACGAGGAAACCAACGGAACCACTTTTTGAACCTTCAAGTTCTATCTAAACGGAGTTGTAAGTGTTTAAAGTCTCCAATTTTTGTCCGACCTCTCCCATTGACTCGATCTACGCTGCCGCATGCTAAGGAAAAACGCCGTATGAACCATTAGCCGTAGCAAAATTTCTTTTGATAAAACGCGAATTTCCTAGTAAATTAATGGATATTTTCCTCCCAATTTTTCAGATGATTTAGTTCGCAATTTTACCTAACGTTTCTGAAAATTTAAAGGGGAAACATTCATAACTTTCCTAAAAAATACGCATTTTATCGAAGGAAATTCAGCAACTCTCGAATGTTCATACGTCGTTTTTCCTCAGCACGGCAGTACTGTAGGGCGCCGCGAGTGGACTTTCTATAAACGGGGGATTTTCTTGTAAAACTTGGCATTCTCGTCGATGTGCAGTGTACCACATTGCCGCGGTTAAAATCATTCTCCCATGCGAGGCTCGCTCATTACTCATTACCATGTTCTGTCACGAATTTATTTCACTTTTCCCCCTCCGCCTCTTTCTCTCTTCCCTTTCGATGCATCGGGCTTCCTCCTGTTTCCAACGTTTCTCCCACGTATTCCGATTGTGAAAGGGCCCCTATTAAACGCTCATTAGGTGTTATAATTAGCCGGAGGAAAGTAAAAGGGCAAGCTCAAAAAAGCTGTTTCACTTTTTTGTGTCTCGGACTCGCGGTGCTTCCGTAAGCACATCAAAACATGCTCCGTAACGCCCGCTGTCGCATCCGTAAGGCTGTTTTACTATGTTGGACAGTCCTGTTAACGCAGTGCGGGGGTCTTGGATGACAGATCGACGAATTAAACGTAACTTAGCTGAAATGATCAAACGGACCACGTTCAGTGAGAGAAAGAAAATATGGTCCATCGAAAATGAATACTTGTGTGGTTTGGCAGCTGTTAATCATGAATTGTTTTTCTTTTGGAAAATATCTGACTGTACACTATGTAAAATTTCATGACTTTTGTTTTTCGAAAACGAGTCAACGTAATTTCTTGAAAACTTCCTTGGTTCTTCTGTTTTAGCAGAATATTCCGTAAGAATTTCAAGCTATCAAATGAACCTCTTTCTTTTCGAAGAAATAAAACAGGAGTAAACATTTTGAAACACCGCGATGAATTACGTGGTCTCGCACTTAGGCCAGAAAAATGTACTATTCGTTTTAAAATCTAAATATTGAATCTTTTTAGTCGAATGATCTCTTTAAAATCATTCTGTTGGTGTTTTAGTTGACGTAAGGGGACTTACTCACTGTGAAACTATAATAATTTTTTCAATACCATGTGATCGAGATCAGAGCTCATCATGAAAACTGTTTCAAGTGATTGGAAGGGTAATAATTGATCTCATCGCAACCAATGACCTATCATATTCCACCTATCGCAATTTTGCTTATGAAAGTCGTCCCAAAAACCCATCATTTATGAGCTCGAATGCCTTGGTTCCCACCCTCCTTGTTTCTTTCGATCGAGCCGATTCGATTAGAGAAGGGAAATAAATATTCGTTGCCGTAAATCGGAGCGTCATGTCAGTGAAGAAGTTGATCAGAAATATAAATGCGTTGACGCACAGTGGATAAAATTTGCTGAAAGGTAACTGGTGACTAAAAATTAGAATGTTGACCAAATCCCTTTCACGGAAAATAAAAGACGGATACGCGTTTCATTCTTGATAAAGTAGATGTCTAGAACTCAAAGACAGCGTTGCATGGAGATTTGAAAGATTTTTAATCGTCAAGATCTCAGTTTTTCAAACGTCTTAATTACGTTCGAAAAACGTTCCATGTCTGCTGTTTCTCTACGGAAAGAAGCTGCGTAAACATTCTAAGAATGTCTTTTTTCCTTTTTTTCTATACTAAGAAAATATTTTATTTAAGGCTGAAATGAATATTTTTCTGAAAATTGCAGAATCGTCAGACTGAATTGGGACTAAAAGTCTGCGAAAAAATTTTAAAAAAAGGAATTATGCATATTTTATGGAGCAAATTCGAATTTTGTGATATTAACATCTCAATATTCTTACTGCGGTTTTCTAAGAAGCGGGAGCACTAATCACAAGTCTTGTTCAATATTGCATCAGTGGCGTGGCGTGCTTTGCGATATATCGATTGATCTGCCATTTGAATCTATGGTCTAGGATCGATTATCAAGGTGTTCGCAACGAACACCTTGATAATCGATTCTTTACTACAGCTTCAAATGGAGAAATATTGATAATCGATCCTTCACGCCACGCCACTGTGTTGCATTAGTCATATGTGCTTATCATATGTGATTTTCTAATCTACACTGATGTCCCAAGCAGAAGATTTGTAAGCCACCACTCAAAGTTTATGTTTCTCGTTTCAGTAGCATTGGTGGTTATGAAGAGAGCAAACACTTTTTTTAAAATAATAATTTCACGATAAGTTCTCAAACCTATAGGATTAACCAATGACTGCAAGCCGCAAGAAAAAAAACGCATGTGTGAAACAAAGTTTTATACGTGAGTTTACATGACTCTCTTGCAAAGAACAGAACAGCATTACAACGGCAATGCTACGCGACGGTATTGAGTGACTGAGTCTGTGAGATCTCCGTGAAATACGAGAGTATGCATCCCGCGCTGCAGTAAAGAGGATTGGAAAGACCGCCAGGCGCCACTAGGAGATTTAAGCACCAGCGATGAATGCTCTTGTAGCTGAGCGGCTGACTAATGGTTTTATTCGTAGTTTCATCGTGACTCACCCATAATTATACAAGTGCTGACCTGTACAGGTACACAGTACAATGAGGTGGAACGAAACTCCGCCAACATATTCTGTCGATTCTTCCTCTGCAATTTTTTTTTTTTTTAAACAGATTGAAGGGTTTTAAATTTTTCTTTATAATACATTTTTCGTTATCATAAGGCTTGTAGAAAGAAACCAACGATACATACAATAGTTGTAACTATTATTTTGGCGCCATCCAAGAGAAATGGTTAGCTTGCCCAATTTCCGCGCAAGTTAACTTAAAATAGTTTTGAGTTCACTAGTAATGCGGTCAATTTAACCATAATAATTGGTTAATCCAGTTTAGGTTTTTTCCCCTGAATTATTATTTAAAAATCATTGATATTAGGGGGTTATGCCTCACCTGACTGCTCCGCGGTCCAACCCGCAGCCCTTTGCGCTTCAAGCGATCTCTTACGATGTTCATAGAATAAAATAGTATACTTCATTCATAAATTATCTAATTTGCTATATGGTTTTCGTTTTTAAATCCGGGTCGTTAATCTGCTTCAGGAAATTATCTTCCTTACTAAGTAGCGGCATAGGGCATGATAGCTACGAATGTGAGTTCACACAGGATGACAATAAAATTGTGATTGTATTCCTATCTAAAATTAAATCTGTAAGAAAGTTTGTTGCACTCTGGAAACTCATTATTTCGTTCCCTAATACCAAGAATACTTTCGTGTGAATTTTCAAGCCCTAATATTATATGTTAAATATTGTGCATATATTATGGTTCTGCATGATGTGCATCTTTTTGTAAAAAAAAAGAAGAAAAAGAAAGGTGCTGGTGCTTGATAGAAAAATGAGGCACGCACATGAATATTTTCGCTCGGTACACACAAATTCGCACAAAAGAATTTCCGTGAATGACAGGAAACAATAAGTTGCCAGGGTGCATTACATACTTGCCACGACCAACTTTCAGATAATGACTCAATCCACATCCCGATTTCGCTGCCAAGTTATCTTGAAAAATTCTCAGCACCTCTATCCGATTGTCTTGGTTTTTCAACGATCCGGCTTTGACGGAGCGAAACGAGATGGTTAGCCGCAAATTGCACGGTGACATTAAGGAATTTCTTGGGCAGGACAAACGGAAGTGGCGACAGTATGTAAGTGTAGAGGGGGCGGAATACTTATTGCAGTGTTGCCGAGTGATTCGTAAAACTGACCTTAACCCCGACGTTTCATGTGGATAAATAAGGTCGATTTCGCACCACTGACCAAACGGTGCGGTCAATTGAGATTGTGGTTGCAATGGTTCTGATTTGTCTCATGAGTGGGAGTTCCGCGAGTTCACGTACACTGTGGTGCGAAAGTGTGAAAGTTCTCATCGTATTTACATTGTTTCGGGGATAAAAATATGCATATTGTTTCATAGACGGCAACGCCGCGAGTATTGTCTTTGCAGGCGCGTTGCCCATTCTGCCGCGCTATATAAAACGCCGTATGTACATTTGAATCTTGCCAAATTGTCACCGCTAAAATGTTAATTTTTTGGGGAGGTTATGATTATTTTTCCTTGAAATTGTCGGATGTCGTGCGTCAAATCGGTAATACTATTCCCACGCAAATTCGATGGAGTGTATACGCATAAGTTTTCCAGGAAATTTGGAATTGTCAGAGCACATTAGACAACGTCGCAATGCTCGTACAGCGTTTTTCCCCTATTACGGCGGTATCGGAGCTTTTATTTCAACGCTCTTTCGACAATCGATTTGGCATGGGTAAACTTTTATACGGATTTGGGTGACACCTACGAAACAATTAGGAGTGATTGGCGGAAGCTTTCGCCTGCCATGCACTGTAATTTCATCCTCCTCCGCAAGACCGTCCTTTTAGAGAGTAAAGTTTGCGATAAAAACTAGCGAGTCACACGAAGTAAGTCAAAGTTATCTGTAACCTTTAGCATTTCCTCCACGTGCAATGATACAAATAATCTGAGTGAAAGTAAAATACGTTGAAAAAGTTTCTGTTTTGAAAAGACAGAAAGCAAATTGTAGACATGTTTTTTTTAATTCAATGAATAAATACTAAGAAAACGACTCTCAGCAGAATCGTCGCATTTTGCCGTGCAGTGTATTCAGCAAAAATTGACAATACGATCACCATATTTTGACGATCCAATTGTCAGTTTTTTACGATTTAATCGCCAATCTTTCACGATTCCATCGCCAATGTTTTCCGCATAATTTGCGTGCCAAATAAGACCACTTCGATTCCGACCATTACCACTTTCTTAGAAATTGAGGTACCTTTGATTTTTTTCAGCCTGAACGACCACGATCCATTATTAATTACCAAAATCTACAAATTAAAAGAAAATTTCCTTGAGGTATTATTCTGATTTAAAGTGTTGTTTCTAAACGAGAAAAGGTTTTTTTTTAGTTAAAAAGGTGTCGTTTTGCCATAGCTAAACTCAAATTTAAAAAACTATAACAAAACAGCGGTTCTTTAACTATATAGTACTGCTCGGAAGTAACTTTTTTTTTAAAAAAAAAAAACAAATTTTGTCGATATGGAATGACGCTTTAAGTTAACATAATACCTCAAGAAAAATTGTTTTCAGTGCAACGCAGAGTAACAGCTGCTACGGACTAGAATTCAGTGGCGTGGCGTGTTTTGCGATATATTGATCGATCGGTCATTTAAACCTATGGAAAAGGATCGATAAACAGGGTGTTCGCAGATAACACCCTAATAATCGATTCTTTACTATAGGTTTAAATGGCAGAACAATCGATACATCGCAGTTCACGCCACGCCACTGCTAGAATTCTTGCTGAAAGAGAACTACCTCGCGGTTACTTTGGAAGCTTTGCAACTTCTGATCCTCACCCAACAGCGTCTTAAATACTTATGTCTAAACGTGGAAAAAAGGAAGAACAAGGTACCCAATCAGAGGCTGATACTTGAGGAAGGACTAAGACTTGAACGTCTCTTTCAATCGTTTAAGAGTGATTTTGTCATGATTTAGATTTGGCCCAGATTCTGGTGGCACTAAACTCGGGTTGATGAGCACTCGTTGGTAAATTTTCTCCTCCTCGGAGTGAACGCTCAATTTTTTCGAGAAGTTTCCGCTTTCCCTCGCCACAAGCCACCGAACATTCAACTTCAACGCAACTCACTTGGATAATTAACCTGGTTCTGAATTTCGTCTTCCTCGTTAGTCGTTAAACGTTGCGCCAAGAATCTACACGAGTACAGAGTGCATGCACCCAGCAGCATGGAAAAACTATTTTTACGCGGGATTACCTGACAAATGGTTCCTTACGCCAATGCAATTGTAGGTTGAAATACTTTCAATTGAAAAAGTCGCTTGGCTTTAGAGCGTAAGTATGAGCACCTCGGCATTGCATTTTCTTTAAAATACATATGTACTAGGTCATATTATTAACAGGCTAAGTAAATGTCGGACGTGGATCTCCCAACATTCTTGAATGATATGCGCTGGCTAAAAAAAAACACACACATTTTATTATAGAAAACAATTGTGTACTCTGTTTTCTATGGAACACTTTATAAGGTTATAAGGAATTAGTTTGTAACTTTACAGTTCCTAACTGACTTAGGTAACTGACTAAGCACCGCAGGGACTGTTGTACCATGAAACACAGCAGTATAGGTATACCTTAGCATGAGCCGCAATCAAAATGTAACCTTATGAGCCCCAAAGCTCATATTTAGGTAAATGTTCTGTTGCTCATAGCACTTAAAACTCCTTCGCAGCCCTACCATACTACGAAAAACAGCAGTAAGCACTCTCCAGTATCAGATGCGATTCACGGGCACCGAGAGGCTCACGCAACAGTACAGTGGCTTACGCTGAAAGCACGCTAGAAGCACGCTGCCGGAAAAACATCTTATAAGCATTCCATTGTTGTTTTATTTTCCTACATCAAATATCTACTTTTGAAGATAGCTATGAATATTTTTCCTCGGACATTTTCATTTACTTCAGATTAGAAAGCGAATAGAATTTTGTAAAAATTTCAAAGGAAAAGGTCCTCAAATTTTCTTGAGAATTTGTATTTTATCAAAGGAAATTTGGCAACGTTTAAAGGCTCATACGACGTTCTACCTCAGCACGGCAGGCGATACTGCTGCGCGAAGGAAAAACTCCATACGAACATTCTGGAGTTGCCAAATTTCCCCGGATAAAACCTGTATTTTTTAGGAAAGTTTTTCATGTTTTTCCTTGAAGTATTCAGATATTTTAGATCAATTTGCGAACTAAATTGTCCGGAAACTTTGAAGAAAAATATTCATAATTTTCCCAGTAAATTCGGTTTGTATTTAAGGAAATCTGGCAACGTGTAAAGGTTCATACGCCGTTATTTCATAGCACGACAATATGCCAGAGGTCTGGATGCGGGCGGGCGCGTGATGAGTGATTCATCGTTGATTGGGGAGTATCGTTTTCACCTGTCCGCGGGCCTAAAGTCGGGGAGTCATCCGGTGCTTTGCGATAAATCGATTGATCCCCTTTTTTAAACATATGGAAAAAGGTCGATAACAGGGTGTTCGCAACGAGCACCTTCATAATCGATTCTTTACCGCAGCTTCAAATGGGAAATATCGATGATCGATCTTACGCCGGGCCACTCATCCGCGTATAAACCTAAACGAGCCCGAATTGAATCGAGCCACGCTTTTATTGATTACGACAGACGACGACGCTTTTATGATTGATTTCGAGCTTCGTTGTTCTCCCGACTTTCCTTTTCGTTCTTTCATCGCTCGTGACTCGATGACCCCGGCCTGCCGGAACAAGAGGATAAAGGCTTCGGCAACTTTGTAACAACGCCGGTGGTTGGACTTGCCCAACGAAAGCTATTCGATAGTCTATGGCGCGTCTAGTACACTAGCAAAAACTTAATTTTTCACAGAGCGCCTACTTTTTGATCCATAAAATGGAGATGTTGCATGTGTGAGGGATTTACGATTTGACTGTTGATTCTTATGTAAAAGTTCGCGAGAAACACGATGGTGCCACTGCATGGTTTTCCCTGAAATCAACGCCCAATTAAAAAAAGCTCTCAAAGTTGAGGCAAAATGGGGGGGATATCCCACGCTATCCTGAGAGTCCACGTCTACATCAAGACAAAGTCTCCATGCAAAGATAGGGAGCAAATACATTAGCAGAGTTGCCATTTTTTAGTTTTAGATTCCCCAAATAAAGTGGCAGCCCTGTCAATGTATTTGCACCCTATCTTTGCATGGAGAGTTTGTCTCGATGTAGAGGTGTACTCTCAGGATAGCGTGGGATATTCCCTCCATTTTGCCTCAACTTTGAGAGCTTTTTATGAGCTTATGAGTTGATTTCAGGGAAAACCAGTGGCATATTGTGTTTTTCGCGAACTTTTACATGAGAATCAATGGCAAAATCGCTAATCCCTCACGCATGCAACATCTCCATTGAAGTATTTTATCTCTCTGTAATCGAACTTCAGTTCTCATGTACGAAGTTTTCGCCGGAAATTACGAGTTTGGAGTAACAGACTTTAATGTAAACATATCATTTAAGTAACTATCTAGTATTTTTACCAAACAGGTGATAACAACTGGAAACAAAAAAAATAATTAAGCGGGTTTTTTTTTCGAATATGAAATCCAGGAGTGACAAGAACTGTTGCATATCCTCCTAATTGAAGGAGTTTTTCATCGATGTGATGCGAGTCAGCCGAGTCAAAGATCTAAATTTGAACGAATTATTACCGCATGCATACATTACTGAGGAAACCAGTGGTACCATCGTGCTACTCACGAAATTTTACGCCGGAAGCTGTACTTGAACTAGTCTGTGTCAAGCAGAAAGGAACCAAGCTACATCAGCCATTGCCACACTAAATTGGGCAATTTACCACACTAAATGAAAACGGTAATGCGGACTTTTGTGAAAATATCAGTGCACTTTCCACATAATAAGAAGCAAATTCCTTAAAATTTTCAAAGAAATCCGCACAAACGTGTTGCTGTAAAAAGTTAAATTGCCCAGTTATTTGGCAATAGCTGACGCGGCTTGGTTCCTTTCTGCTTAACGCGGTCCAATGGAGATGTTGCATTGGTGAGGAATTTGCGATTTGACTATTGATTCTTATGTAAAAGTTCGCAAGTTATACGATGGTGCCACTGGTATTCTCTGAAATTAAATCCCTAGCTCAAAAAAAGCTCTTAAGATGAGGCCAAAATGGAGGGGATATCCCACCCTATTCTGAGAGTCCGCCTCTACATGAAGACAAACTCTCCATGCGCAGATAGGGAGCAAATACATTGACAGGGCTGCCACTTTGTTCGGGGACTCCAAAACTGAAAACACGGCAACCCTGCTTATGTACTTGCTCCCTATCTTTGCATGGAGAGTTCGTCTTGATGTAGAGGTGGACTCTCAGTCTCAGGATAGCGTGGGACATCCCCTCTATTTTGACCTCAACTCGAGAGCTTTTTTTGAGCTCGGGAGTTGATTTCAGAGAAAACCAGTGGCACCATCGTGTTCCTCGCGAACTTTGACATAATAATCACAAGTCAAATCGCAAATTCCTCACACATGCAACATCTTCATTGCAAATCCGCCACGAATGCAAGAACTCCCCAAACTGGATCAAAAATTCCGGTATCCCAAGTTTTCTTGAGCGTGTGGATCGCGAATCGGACGGGAAATCCGCGGATCTGGCGGACGTCCATTCCCGGGCGCGCAGGTGGATTTCGCGATGCAAATCACCCGCACAGCGCGTCGGCGTCATTGTTGGCGTCTACGTCGACGTCGGCGCTCGTCCGCTCGTCCGCTTGTCGGCTCGTCATTCGGCGAGGAACGGAACCCGGCATTGAATCCTCGGCTTGAGCCGGAGACGGGGCATTTGTTCGCAACATATCTTCCTCTCGGTTTCTTTCTTTTTATCGCTCTGGCTCCCGCTTCGTTGCATTATTTGTTCTTGGTTTACAGTTTCACACGCAAGGGGCTCCCACCGCCCGCTCATACCACGCTCATTACATTCTCACGATTTCACCTACTTCATGCTCCTCTTTATGATGCTAAAGGTCGCATCGCCGACCGAAGACGCGTCGCTCTGCTGCGCCGCCCGGTGCAGGGTCCGCGCGGGGTTCATTCCCCTTTTTGAAAATGAAATCGTTTTATGCACAAGTGCGGCACAAGGTAGCTTTCCGGGAAATTTAGAATCCGCATGTGCAAAGAATGTCGGAGGGGTGGCTGCCGAAACAAGTTTTGTATTGCACGGAGATAAAAAACCTCGTGTGTGGGACCTGAAGTTTAGGTCTTATGGATCTCTGAAGTTTTCAGATTGAGCATTTGAACTCTTGAGGTCTAGCTGTCGAGGTTCAGATCTCACATCTAAAACTTCAGTTCTTACATCTGAAGTACTTCAGTTTTCACATCCGAAAAACTTCGGTTCTCACATCTGAGGTACTTCAGATGTAAGAACTGAAGTTTCAGATGTGTGATCCAAACCTCAGCAGCTGGACCTTAAGTGTTCAGATGCTCAATCCGAAAACACCAGAGATCCATAAGACATAAACTTCAGGTCCCACGCACGAAGTTTTTTTCTCCGTGTGGATACTCCCTGCGGGCTAATTACTGAAATTGATAGACAAATCTATGACAAAGGTGACAAAGGGACCATGGACCGATCTTCTTAGTTGAGACAGTGATCGCGACGGACAAAGGAGGTTGCAATAGACTAACTATAATACTAGACTAATAGACTAGGAGACGTTGCGTTGTCAGTGAGTTGTCGTATAGCCATTGGGAAAATGGGTGCATGTGACGTTCAGGTGTCGCAAAGCGTCAGAGTGCGCTGTAGGAGTGACGTTTATGAATGTGAAAATCAACGAGAACCTGTGCGGCTAGAACTAGAGTACCTATATAGGAAGAGTATACGGACAATCGGACATGTTGAATTATGGAGTTCTTAGAGCCTATAAAGACAGCCAATCGCTCAACGCGAAAAACACTAAGAAAATGCCGGTGTAATCCTTCGATTCCAATATCAAACTAACAAGGACAATAATGTTCATTTATGAGCGTCCTTTCGCAAAAATGAGACTTCCCTATAGCAACTTTCCCCTTGCTATGGTCACAACTTGATGAGCTTTTTTTGAGCTTGGAAGTTCTTTTAAGAAAAATCCGTGGCACCATCGTGAGTCTCTTCAAATTTTACACAAACTAAAATGGTATAGAATCGGAAATTCCTTTAGCTTACAAGAGCTCCATGAAATCAGACACCTAATGGAAGTCTTAAGTTAACAGCCAACTCATTGAATTCAAGGTTACAGCTCCCCGAGATAGAGGGAAATCATCTTTCAACGCGGCAGTCTCCCGACGGGCATTTTCCATGCGGTGTTTTCGGGGGAAGCATTTAGACACAGAGCATCGTCATGTCATACCAATTCGCCACCCATGTCAAGGCGGCAAATCTCGGGTGCATCAAAAGAGATGCTAATTAAGCCATGACCGACGCCATTAGCGGCTCACCCGGACCGGTCACTTCATGCGAGAGGTGCCCAGTAAGTGAGCACTTACCGGCTGATTGACCGTGAGCGTAAATCGTCGTTCCCTAAACGAAAGAGCGTAACTGCATTTCAAGGTTGCAAAATTTCCACTTGATCATTGGGGTTTTTCTTTGAGGATTTTTGGGCCCCTCTAATTTAAAATTTTATGAACTTTCCCTTTCACTGCATGCTAACATCAGCAAAATTTTGGAAACAAATTGCATGATCGTGTTCTTGTAAAATTGAATTTTTGGGGGAACAATTTTGCATCCTTGCAATCGTGCGTGCGTTCCTTTGTTAGGGAATGGAGGAAGTTTGTCTGCTCTCTGTGAAGGGTGCGCTAAATTCATGTTGGATCCGAATCAAACTGAGAAGCGATTTGTTTTCTGGTGCAGTGTGAGTTCTTAGATATTTTGGTCGTGAGCTGGTCGATTTGCCTCTAATATCTGCTAATTTATGTGGTAAAAAAGATCATTTGCACTTGATGAAAAATTGAATTTTGATGGCACGGTGTCATGGATGACGATGTAATCAAAGTCAGTCAAGGCACATTTCATGATTTCATAGTTAATTTATTTCTTTATCTATGATCTTTATGTTTAGAATTAAACCAAATAATTGTTTCAAAACTGTATCATGAATTCGCTCTGGATTGTACATACACGCACTTTCATAACATGATATCGCCAATTTCTTGTATTAATAATATTTATATAACAATATTAATAATACAATAATTTTCTTTTTTGGAAAAATAATAATAAAACACCCTTGCGTGGTAAATTATGTACAGGTAACGTGTGAAAGGTCAGGCTAAACCTGGCTAGATTCATCTAGATTATACAAGAGAAAACGCATGAATACATTTTGGATGAATTTGATTAATAGAGCATAATCAGCAATACACTCAATTAATTTTGAATTTACAGCACTTTTCACCGATGGTCTTCCGCAATTTTCTCTTAAAATCTTTGCCAATATCAATAAAGTAGGATAAACTTAATTTTCAACTTCAGGCGTCCTAACTGCGATACACAACGGAAATAAAAAAAAAAATACTCGATATAATCAATTTCACAGCGAAACAATGAGTGTGACGTCATTCCTAAGAGTCGATCGTGAATTTATTGCACGAACTTATGAATTAACGACGCCACAAGAGAATTCTCAGGTGAATGCTTTTTTTTTTTTTTTTTTTTTTTTTTTTTTTTTTTTTTTTACATACAAGACGAACAGAGGTAAGATAAGACCCAGCGAGCTAACTGTCCTTCGCTATTCCAAAAAGATCCGCGATCGATAATTCAACGGAAAATATGCAATAAATTCCCCGTGAGTTATTGATCAATCCCGATGTGAGGCGAACCGCGTTTCGAACTCCATCGGGTTGAGTAAGATTGTCAGCTTCGCTTATGAACGGCGTCATAAACGAAGCCGTTGAAGTTGGCGATGAAAATGATGCCGGGCAATTTTATTGCCCCTGATGAGCATATTGAGTCATAAATCATGCATCGCCGAGCGACGGTGTTCGCGGATCGCTCCGATTTGGGCGGAGGTTAGGTCGCGCCGAAGCACCTTGATTGGAGTGGAGTTAGCGGTCGTAGAAGAGGAACTGCTAAGAAGGGGGGGGGGGAGCGGGTTATAACTGGAACTAGAATGCTCTCGGAACCAATCGGGTAGTCAGATGAGAACACTGTGGCGGCTAATTCTGCACCCAATAATTCGCATTAGCGGCATTTAGTGTCGTGATAGTTTATGCAGCTCATCTATCCCAATCATTAGTTTATGAATAGTGACATTATGAGTCACTGCATTGCCCACTAATGGCTTTTAATTCATGTTCAGTTAAAAATAATAAAATTTTATAAGTACTAATTTTCTTAGTCGCAAATTGAGAAAGACAACGCTTTTTAAGAATATTGTAATTATTTAGCGTATTCTTGCATGCCGCACAGTTGCCATACGGTCTCTTTTGAGAGACAAAGAGACTCTTCACTAAGTAACTTTTTTCGCAAATCGTTGAAGAGGTTTCGTTGTTGTTTGGAGCCCTTTTGTCACAATCAACTCATGTCTTAGCGACTGGACCTCTAAAACAATTATATGTAGTTAACAGTTAACTGGATTCAACAAACTATATCAGATGTTCCCTGATTTCCTGGTTTTTTGTTTCTTTTTCTTTTTCTAAAACTTCAAATTTTGTGAAAGTATTTTTTTTTAATTTAGGGTATAGTCACAGAGAGTTTGCATGGGAGTTCTCTGTTAAAAAAGTGAAGCATTAGAGATATTTTGTAACAAAGAACGCAGTCTGGCTGATTCTGGCTGATCTGTCATATTAAGAGACATTTTCACGGAGACTTAAACGCTAGATTAAGAAAAATAACGTATACCATTTCAGGATAAATGTAGCAGCGGCGTGGCCTCACCATTTAATTTTGATGAAGACGAGGTATGCTAAGAGCAGTTCTGGCAGACGAAGGCATATTTCAGTCGAATTTTGATAAATAATCAGTATTGGTGCAGCAAATGCATTCGTCCCTTAAAACCTCAAAATCACTTTGGTTTCAGTACAAAGCGATTTGTGCAGAATGATTAAAAATCCCAGACATTGTGTAAAATCTAATAAAATATCTCTGAATTTCTCTAGTGAATAGATATTTAACAGAGACTTGAAAGCCAGATTAAGAAAAATAACCTGACATATTTCAGAAAAAATGAAGAAGTGGCACGGCGTGCATGGTCGTTTTATTTTGATGAAGGTGAATTATGTTATGAGCAGACTAGCAGTTCTAAAAGACGGAATTTCAATTGAATTTTGATAATTTATCACAAATGGTACGAAAAATGCATTCTTGGCCGGTAAATTCAAAATCACTTTGCTTTCAGCATAAAGTGATTCGTGGTAAGTAGTCCAACATCCCTAATATTTTTGAAAATACGTTTAGCCAACTGATTTTCGAAAAACTGACCGATGTTCTTCTATTTGCCCACACACTTCACAAAATGCCCCAGACACAGATAAATTTTCTCAGGAGCAGCATCCTTATCAACAAAAGCAACCCATTAACCTTCGTAATTTGTTCCACTCGTATCATGACATTTTACTGTAATCACTGCCTTAGGAGAAGGACGCTAGTTGGTGGCAGAGGTGACTCCTCGCTAAATCTGAGCATTGGGCTTGAGAAGACGATAAGGATCGTAGTGCATCTCAACGCTGCCAGGGTCACCGTGAATATTCGGAAATTTTTCATTTGTGTCTGTAGGTCAATCCGTAGGAATATTTGAAAATCGCGACACCGCCACGTTCCGTCCATTAGTACCATTATACCCGCGTCATAAAGCGCGGATGAACGGATAATAACAAGATCCACCATAAATGTGGCCGATCCGTTATACTTATTCTGTACCAGTTTTTCTCACATTTGGACGGGGGGATTCTGTGCCTGCGCAATGAGTTTTTCATTGCATCCATCTAGCTTAATAAAAAGAGACTCGGCTAAGCGAAGAGATATTTCAAGGACACACTGGAAAAAAACACATTGTATCTAGAGTCCAGACTCTCAAAAACATCGAAAAGAAAAAATACTCTTGATTCAATCAGATTTAAGTTTAAATCAAGAACCAAGCCTTTTAATTTGAGCGGATTTCCTGTTGATTTAAGCTAGCTTAAATCTGATTGAATCAAGAGTCCTTTTTCTTGTCAATGTTTTCAAGAGTCTGGACTCTAGATCCAATGTGTTTTTTTTTCCAGTGCAAAATACGGGCATAGAAAAACAAATAATTTTGCGAATAATTCCAACACTGAGATCAATTATTTCTAGTAGAGTTGGAGAACTAGCGCTACCTCACCAGCAAAGAGAGGAGTAATATTGGAATCCACTCAACAGCAAAATATGAAGAGAAAGGGCACTAAACACTTGAGTTCTGCATCCAATTTTGAGTTAGAGATCGCCCTCGGAAAGGACGGAGGATTGTACCATTTCGAAGTTTAATCTGCTTTGGGGAAAAAGAGTTAGGAAAAGAGTTCCAACTTGAACTTTTTCAATTAATCGTGGTAGTACCCCAATAAAATCAGGTTAATAACCAAAATGTTGCGGTACCACCAAAATTTAATTGGAAATGTACCTGACATTCAATAAATATATATAGAAATGCCAATTTTGGCTGGTTGAGGTATCGAACATAAGAAAACGGTCATATACTGCATTTGTTGTGTTTTGGATTGTAGCTAAATATGTAGCATTGTTCTTTCTTATTCATTCAACAAATTGGGGTATTATCAAATTTTCAGGGATTTCACTTTTTACGTACGTGTGGCTCCTCTAAAAATTTCCAGAAAAAAAGCTTCATTACTTTTTTCAAAAATAAAAATTTTACCGGACAAAATTTGTCTATACACAAATGCTCATGCGACGTTCTGCCTCAGCAGCACAGGGTGGGAAGAAGACAAGTACGATGACTTGAGACAAGGCGTCCGTCAAATGAACTCAGTCAATGTCAAGCCCATGCCGGGCTGTGGTCGCCGTCGCCCGACCGGCCGGCAGTGAAGACAACGGCGCGCGCCAAGTGTACACAATTGCACAACAGAATTTGTACAAACAATGAGAGCGAGTGAACTGACATACTCCATACTAAGCAAGACACCAGTAAGTAAATCTCTTTGTGAGTCACAGAGTGCCTAATGAAACAAACTGGCCATGGCTCAAGTCGAGATTCGCTTACTGTTGGGTCCCAGAGCACGACGGTGAAGCCCTGCCTGGCACCCGCACTCCAAGTTTCCAATCAAGGCTTAGCCCTGGCTCGTCCCACCGCCGAATTAGTTTGTTCAACAGCAGACCTACTTTCATTCAAATCATCCGGGGCCGTCTCGCTCCGAAATACACAAGAGGCCCCCAAAGGTAAATATTCGGACGTCCAACGGAGCCTTGAGGTAAGAATATTTAGGGTACTTAATGTTTCTAAAGAATGTTTCCGCGCAAGGAGATGCCATAGATCTTATTCGACAGTGGTGCGACGTATCGTTTGGTTCAAAACAGTTGGACATAACCTCAATCAAATTTTTTAGGATCCAAATTAGAAAAGCTGAAAATGAGAGAAACCCTAACAATTGCACTTTTCATTGCCATTTGGTACACGAGAGAATAAAAATTCGATCACATAAGACTCGTTACCTCAGATTTCTAAATTGACTTTTGAGGCTGTGGCTACGTATTGAACCAATCGATATCAATATAATCTCACCTGTGTGATCTGTCGAATACGATCTATAAAAACCATCAAATGAACGTGCCGGTGGGGGAGGGGTGCAGGAGACGCGTTTACTCGCGTTCGGCACATTTTTTGTGAAAACCCTGTCAACACTAACAAAAGTTCAGTTCCGTAAACCCATCCTTGTTTGGACAAGGCCTTCCATTTATAAAACAAGCAGTGAACTCCAACACAATGTGTTGATAAGGCGCGTCATTAACTCGCACATATCAACCCCTTTAGTTTTCATTTACAGAGATTTCAAAAAAGGCAAGCAGCACAACAGGAGAATTCACGATCCAACACTGCAAGGTCAACGACGCACCTTGACGAGACCGTGTATTGTGAATCTAGAAAGCTATTCGAACAAATTTAAGTTTTTAGATCCGCCTCAAGCAAAATCTTATCAGATTCTTGAGGAAAAGTGCTACGGAAAAATTTAAGCGAAGAAAGGAAAAATTCTGTCGAATTCCTAGAAGATAAAGTCGATTTAAAGGTATTTTGGGGTTAAAATACCCAAATCACCGGTATTATAAATCCCGTTATATTATTGAAAAGAAATTGACTCGATATAAATGCAATTGTATTAAATATGTCTTGATTTTGTTATTTTAAACGTCTTTTCATGCAAAGAAGCTCAACCATGTCCATGCTTTATTCATTCATGAATTGAAAGTAAGCAATCCACATCCCGAAAATCTACCGATTTGCCGTAAAAAATCGCAGAAACTTGATATACCAGGTCGATGTACCCACTCTTTGAATTTACCAATCAATTTAGTGAGTGCACGTAGGTATGTGAAAGTCAAAATGCTATAGTCATTTTGGGTGCATTCATTTTTCATGAAACAATTGTAAGTAATTTCAATCCCGAAAAACCATAAATTTCCCGTATAAAATCGAAAAAATCAAAATATGTCGACTCCCTGACGTGAAAATTGAATTCTACGTGTGAAAATACTTATGTATCGAACAGAATATGCTGTCTGTTCAGCATATGCTGAACAGAATGCCCGCCTCTCCTCGTAATGTACAAACCGTTCCTATACTCATCTTAAAATTGTTCTCAGAGCTTTGTGTTATTATCAGCTTCCATTTAAACCCCGGTTTGATGGCCGAATCGGCTGCCCAAAAAGCAAGCCATTTTTGAAGGGCTCTATGAGAAATTCGTGATATTATCAGCTCTCAGGAAATCACCTCATGGGTAAAATTGCTGATATAAATCGAGTGCTTAAAATAATCGTATTCAAGAAACTAAGGCATTAAACTATGGAGTCAATTTCGTTTTAATAATATAACGGGATTTACTTGTCTTCAGGTCAAAACTCATACAAGGAAGCCCCTTGCAAGAGGCTAATTTTTTGTAATTTCACTCAATTTTTTCTCCTTTTTATAATTGAATTGCTTGTCACATTCTGAGGTCAATCATATTAAATTGTAATTTATACATTTCTTTTTTTCCCCCTTCATTTTATTTTTTGTTTGGAGAAGTTTTGTTGATTTCTTCGGATTTCGAATACTGTAACTTCTCTTCTATTTGGCCGATTTTTATGAATGAGACCTCTTTTAATTCGTGTTTTAACGGAGAGTAAGGAAAAAATTGCTAAAAACTCGCGAAACAATTTTTTTTGAAAATTGGACGAATCCTAGCGTGACGGTGAAATGGTTAATGAAGCGTAAGTAATTTTGCGAGGGGCTGAGGATCCCGGCATCGCTTGGCAACCGTCATAAGCTATTGTTCGTCGAGACGCCGACGCAGTGAGCAGGAGCGTGGGAAAGAGAGGGGTAAGTGGATTCCTGTATGAGCCACGTTTAGCTAATGGTCTATTGAGTCTCGAGGCTCATCACAGATTGCACTTACACAGATTGCACTATCAGAGCACGGGTACCAACTTTTGGAAATTATAACCGAGGTTACAGATCTGTCAAAGCAACGTTTTGAACAAAACGGAGGAGTTAAATTCTCATTTCGAGAGTGCCGACCTGCTCAGCCATCCTCGAATCAATTCGCTTGATTCTGCTTATATATGCATAATTTAAATCAGCGCGTCGCATTCTTAGGCTTTTTTTGAAAAAACCAAGTAACGTAGACTCTTGGTATTCACTGCACATAAACTAATGAGCCCCAGAATGAGAAACAACTTTAAATCATAATTATTGATGGATAAATAAACTTTTTACACGCTTTGGAAAATCTCAGAAGTTCGCGGTAGTCACTTTTCGGTAAGGAACTAAGGGACTCGGTTATTGTATCGAGCAGGGTTCGAAACGATCGCAAAGGCGGTATACTACGTATACGCGCCAAAACGAACGAAAAAATTATGAAAGAACAAACGTAAGTGTGATTAATAATTTTAACTTCCGCCGCTGCGCCGACCCCACTGTGTTGGCGCAATGCGTGAAGTATTCATTCAGTCTTGTAGGCGCTATGCGCTTCATGCCGACCGCCGCGCCGCCGCTCGGCGCTCCGTTCCAGGTCAAATTGCGTGTTTGGTTTCTCTCTTAACTCGACTAATTAAAGATGTTTTTTATTTTATCACCGAAAGACGACAAAATTGGAAATCACTACACTTTTTAATCCGATTTTTTTCTCTCTTTTTTTGATACCTACAGTCAAAAAGATTGCAAAATTTGCCGCCCCCTACATTTTGCCGCCATGGGCCGTGGCCCATGTGGCCACCCCCTTAATCCAGCCCTGAAGGTATAGATTAATCAATTTACTTTTGACAGGTGAAACCGCTCTAAAAACACGAGTCAGGGGAAAAAAAAATTAAAATCCACAAACTTAACGCAGAATCAACGTGATTTTTATCACGTATTTTCAAAAAAAAATTTCGCCCGCGTCTGCAGGCGATTTTTTTCCCCTCTCTTTTTTAGCGTTGACAACCAGGATTGCAAAGAGAATGATTTGAAAAGTCTGTCCATTTATCTGTATTTCTTGGCGCTACAGACTCATTGAAGAAATTACATAAAGGCCCATTTCCCTCGTTTAGAAAGATCTGCTGCACGGAGATATTCATTGCCATTTGGACTTCTTTATTTACGTTATGTTAAGTTTCAAATAACAGTTAAGGTGATTTTGCCCCGTTGCTTCGTCAGCGTAGGTGGGCAAAATCACCTAAACTGTTTTTCTAGACCGAAGCATCAAGAGTTAAGTCCAAATTGCAATGAACACCTCCGCACGGCGATTTTAGTGAGCGGAGAAGAACGGGCTTTTGATATGCAACGCCAAAAACCGGTCTTGATGAGATAAACGCTGAGTCGCTGACCCTCATTATAGTTCGTCATATTTCAAAAGTAAACATCAACTCCTCGGCCGTTAAAGTCATCCACTGTTGTCGTGCCCTAAATTGCATAATTTTGCCACAATCCGTCCTCAAACGTTCATCAGAAAGCCGTTTAGAAGCAGTTTGTTTTCTTTGTTATTTACGATGTAGAAAGACATCTCCGCAAAACTAAGGTCTAAAACTTCATATTTTAATAGAATTCGGATTTTGGTGCTTTATGGCTCCTGGTATCTGCACTTTGTGATGTTTGTAATTTTTTTGCGAAAATTCTCCGTCTCAACTCTCAACACTGAAAGTTGTGTCCTGGTGCAGACCTCTAACTTTTCACTTACAGTAATTGCATTGCATCACAGCTTCTTCCAACATTTTCACTATTATTTTCACTCAAAATTTTATCAGGTTTTCCTTTTTTTGCAGACAAGTTATACTCTTCGTACCCTTCTTTCTTCACACAAAGCACCCTCTTCAGAAACCTTTTTTTAAATTACTCAGGATCAGCTTGCCGCCTCTCGTAATTCCTCGCAAATTTATAAATCTAAAGGGAGATTTCTAATATGTAGATTCTATTGAATTTACGTTCTAAAAATCGATGATCATCGATTTATTCTCATTAAAAGCATTCAAAGTAAGTGTGTCATTGCTCTTAGATCTATTTCAGTGAAATGGAGTGTCCATGTAGTGGAGTAATATCTGCAATTGCGTCTACTGGCGGAGTGGATAGTGCAAATGCGTGGGGGTCCATTCCACAAACGTCTCGTCACCTCATCATGAGGCGATTCCGAAATTCGGTGACGCCATTTTGCGAGAGGTTTACAGTCTGTAAATTCGGTGCCCCGAAATTCGAATTCGGCTCTTGATTACAGGAGCGGCCCACACGAAATCGTGCTGCAGTTACGAGGAACAAAGAAAGTGATCTAGATGACTATAACCGATGCCGTAAACGGGTTACGTCTACGTAGGGTCTAACTATACAATTGTTCAATGAAATCCTATGGCCAAAATTCTTAGTTTAGAGTGACCAGTAATAAAGTACTCAATACATAGGAATGAATCAATAAGACTCAAAATATATTTCCAGGTAGTCATGCGTTATTCATTCCACAGTGTCAAATTCTTTTTTGTTCGAACAGTGAAAAATCTAACATAAATGTTGATTTATTGAAAGTTAACTGATGGTTAACAATTTTTTGTAGATTTATTTGAATAGGTACGTGTGATTAATTAAATCATTATTTTGTTTTGTTGCAGGTGAGTTCGATTACAATCAAATTACCACGCCTTCAATTGCAGGTAATACAACCTGCACATTAATCAAATTGCTAATCTGATTCTTAGGTCAAAAGTATATCAACATCAATAGTAATCTTATGTGAAAAATGGTTGGTGTTTTATTATATGAGTACAATCAACTGAGCAATTCGTGTAACTGTATGAGGTCTTCTTGAAAGAGACATGCCGATTCTATCGGTTGTGGGCCATGATAACATACAAATACAATACACTTTGCGATAAAATATTTGAAATACGTTGGAAAAAGACCAACAAAAACACAGAAATATTATATAATCAGAACATTTCGACAGAATTAAGATCCATATAAATTAATATACAAACCCCTCCACTCATCTCTCAAAAATATTTTAAAAACGTCAATTAAAAAAAACCCCGTATGACGTTCGGGAGAGGAATACAAATTTTAAGAATGACCTTCGCCAAAGCGTAACAGATTCCGCAACTGCATAAGGAGGAGAAGCAGCAATTTATCCAATTTAATGGCTCAAACTTGTAATTCGTTGAGTTCAGAGTGGAATCTTACATCAGGAAGTTACTGACAAAAGCGAATTTAAATTTGTTATGGTCGATTGGTGTGACATATTTGCGAGACACAATAGTGTCTATAAAAGAACTAAAAAGAAAGATCAATGTTGTTTGTACTGATTCACACTTTGCTGACGCAACGAAGCGCCAAAGCGCAACTTAAAGCATGTCTTTAAGCACGCGGTCTTATGGAAACGACCTTAGGAACAGATTAGCAGGGCGTGCGGACGATTATGTGAAAATTAGCGCATTGCCTTGCTGGGAGCAAATTTGTGGAAAAGGATAAAAATCACCAAATATCTCCGTACTCTTAAGTAGGTGTGTAGAAGGGTAAAGTGAGCAGAAAGCAGGAAACAGTAATTTTTTATTGCTCACTTCCTTAATTCTCGGTGAATATATTTACCGTTGACTTCATGATAGGCAGTTCATGTTTACAGCGTGGTTCTCGAATGAGGCCAGGCTTTCCTCAACTGTGTGACAGAATGTGAGGACGTGACATTGTTAGTACAAAACTGATGTTGCACGTCTACAAATGTAAATCCAGACTATACTGCTTCAAGAGAGGTCAAAAAGTCTGAAAGTTACTACCGATCCTCCATTACTGTCAAATAAAGAATTTGGTTTAAGAACGTCGTTCGATGTACTTTAAAGTAAATGTATTTATAGCGGAAATGAGAAAATATCGAGGTATCGAACAAATTCTCTCAAAAATTGGTTTCACTTCGATTATTTGGCAGAGAACGAATCGTTTATGCTTGAAAAAACACTACAGTTCTTGGCTGCTTGTTCCCAAAAAATCACGTTTGTAAAACCTGAAATTGTATGTATGCGATCTCGAAAATGGATCGTCCGGATTGACAAATCGAATGCAGTATTTCACATTCAAATATTTTCAGCTTTATTTGATAGGTTTCAAAACATATTATCGGAGAAGGAACAGATGACATATTCCCCTAGCCGTATAATGGATCATTTCTGCTCAACATCTGAAGTAAAATTAGTAATTCAGCCTATTTTTTTCAAAATCTCTACGTTACTTCCGATGTGCATTCGCCGTCAACTGTTTTTGAAGCAGTTCTAAAAGTGACATTTATTCTACCGTGCTAAAGAAAAACGCCGTATGAACATTCGAGATTGGTCAAATTTCCTTCAATACAATTTTTATTTCTGAGGAAAGTTATGAATATTTTTCCTAGACATTTTCAAAAACTGTAGGTAAAATTGCGAACAAAATTTTTTGAAAAATTGGAGGAAAAATGTTTTAAAATTTTCTCGAAAATTCGTGCTTTACCAACAGCAACGTGGCAGCGTCTGAAGGTTCATACTGTGGTTTTCCTTAGCACGACAGACGGCAGTATAAGCGTCAGTGGCATCGTCTTGCGGTTCGTTTTTCGGAACCGACGATCACACCGAATTTCGAAGGGGTTGACAAGTGAGACCACACGTCCAAATCCCACATCCGTCGCGGAGGACCAAAACTCAAGTGGCCTCGCTGTAATAAAGAGGAAAACAGATCGAGGGCATGAGTAATTAAATTGGGTCATTTTGCGTTGTAAATGCATAGCTCTAATAAGAGCGCACCGAGTCACGATTCAGGAGTGTATAACGAGGTTCGTTATTGTTCCGGCCGCAGAGCGGGTTTGGTGACACTTGTCACACAATTAGCCGGATTACGAGCGGATCGCCCCAATTCTCGCGATCAAGACCTATTCACGAGCTCTCAAAAATTGCCCGAGTCGGGAGACGGGAGCTTGAGTGTGATCAATCTCAAAATGAGATGAAGTCAGGCGAAATAGAACTTACGGTGCGGACAAAAATGAGACAACTACACTGCCGTGCTAAGGAGGAACGCCGTATGAACCTTCGGGCGTTGCCAAATTTCAATGGATAAAACACGAATTTCGTGGTAAACTGTCGTATATTTTTTTTCCAATTTTTCAGATAATGTTGTTTATAATTTCACCAATTGTGCCTGAAATTTTCAAGGAAAAATACTCATATATTTTCTAAAAAGTAAACATTTTATTGAGGGAAATTTGGCAACTTTCGGATGTTTATACGGCGTTCTTCCTTAGCACGGCAGCACAACTGGATCGTATTTAGAAAAAAGAAACCAGCGCAATTACAGTGTTTTCAAAATGGTGCAACTTCTCCATTTTTAAAAAGAAAAAATACTTAATATACGTAGGTACAGTACTAAAATTTTACAGTTATTTTCCATTAAAATTAGAAATTTTTCGGTGGAAATCCAAAACTATTTGCTATTCTAGGAGACTTTATAGATAATTATAAAGGAGCAATAGTTTTATACAACTGTGTAATCGCGATGGTTCCTTTTTGCTAAGTGCGATCTTACCCAGGGCCGGATTTACCTACTTGCCGCCCATGGGCCGCCTGTATTTTGCCGCCCCTTTCTCGTTCGTTTTGAAACATCGACAAAAACCATCAAGTGAACGATTCGGAGGGGGAGAGGTGCATAATACGCGTTTACATGTGTTGGAAACATTACTTTGCGAAAGCCCTGGCAACACTACTAGCAAAAGTTCACGGAACTTCGCGAGAAAGTTAAGTTCCGTAAACCTATCTCTGTGTGGACAAGGCCTTCCATTTATAAGAAATGAACCACAAAATTATGAAAGAACAAACATAAATGTGGTTTAATAAGTTTAACTTCTGCCGCCACGCCGCGCCACGCTGACCGCACTGTGTTTGATGCAATGCGTGAAGTATTCATGCAGTCTTGTAGGCGCTGCGCGTTTCACGTCGACCGCTGCTGACCGCGCGCGTCGTGTTTGACGCATTGCATGAAGTATTCATGCGGTCTTGTAGGCGCTGTGCGTTTTACGTCGACCACTGCTGACGCACTAAGTTTGACGCAATGCGTAAAGTATTCATGGAGTCTTGTAGGCGCTAATATGTCTTACATGCCGAGGGCCTCTCATTTTCATCTCAAGCCCTCGTCATCATTGCTCTCTGCGCCGCGCCGTTCCAGGCCAAATTGCGTGTTTGGTTTCTCTCTTAACTCGACTAATTGAAGGTGCTATATGTGATATCTCTTGTATCACTGAAAAACGACAAAATTAGAACTTACTATACTCTCTGGAAATGAGAGATTTTGTTGCCTTTTCTCGTTTCTAAGTTTTTTTCTGAATCCAATTTTTTACTTACCTAAATAAAAAAATTGCCAAATTTGCCGCCATTTGAGCGGATTTCCTTTTGATTTAAGCTTAAATCTGATTGAATTAAGAGTCTTTTTTCTTGTCAATGTTTTCAAGAGTCTGGTATCTAGATCCAATGTGTGTTTTTTTTCCAATGTAAGCTCTCTTGAATAAATTTAAGGGAAGATATTCGGCAAACCGTTCACTTGCATAATCAATAGGTGTAATGTTGGGTGTAACGCGGCAACGATGACGTGCAACGCACAACAGTTACCGTTGTTCCGTGTTTTTGTGGCTGAGAGCGGCAACGGTTCTCTGCAACTCATCCTCTTTCCACTTTGTTGCTCTCCTGGTCCAGAGTAAGTACTCGAGCGCCACACTACCAGATCTTATATACCGCACCGGTGTCAAATGCTCGCACGAACAAGCAGGTGCTAAAGTGACTTCGCAGAAAGCAAATTTTCAGTTTCCTTCTCACACGAATGCAGAAGAGTTCCGTTCATACTGAACACCGAAGTTTTCAATCACAAAAATCGAACTTCAGTTCAACTAACCGAAATTCGGTTCCTGTGACCAAGAACTTCGGAGACGTCAACCGAAAAAACTGAGGTGTTCCGCACGAATCGACTTTCAGTATCTAGAACTGAACATTTTTCCTTTGTGCACGGAGGCATCCACTACACGGAAAAAAATTGAAAGTAGATTTAGCATTTATACTTGTCGCACATTTTTTTTACATTAAATGCTGAAGCAACAATTAATTTTTTTCCGTGTACCATAATAGGTGCTCAGAATTTTCAATGTATAGCAGTTTGTCGAGTTTGGTCCGAGTTCGTAAGACAAATTCTAATTAATAGTTCTATTTTGATTGTGAAAACTCAGTTCAGGAAGATTTTGTACCGGAAATAAACAAAAATCGAGGGATGGAACTCGTAGGGCACTATTTTCATCTCTACCAAAAACCGGAATCATTACATATGCGTGGTTCAGTTTTGACGAACTTAACCTCTAAATCTTGATCGTATCATTAATAACGGACCAACTTTGCAACTGCTGTTTTCAAAAAATAGGATTATCATAAGTTACTTATTAGTTACATATGAATGTCCGTCGAGGGAATCCGATTCTTGTGATTAGCGGCTTCAGAATGACAGACATCGCTACGCTGATTCTTAGTTTCAAAAACTCAGTCTATTTCACCCAGTCTTACAAGGATAGGTAGTCTCTCTAGGCCTTAATTGAGTTCCGAAACCGGGGTGTTAAATTGCACGCATTTCAATTCAGCGACCCAATCAATTCTCCTCTACGGAGCTTTCGTAACAGGTTTGCTTTTAAGTCACCAATCAACAATGATTCTCCATTATTTGTACGGTGCAATGCCAATTTGAGGATTCCTCCCGCATTTTAAATGAAAGAAGTGTGCAGTGAACAAATATTTGCCCTAAATCTGGCAGCTTTGCATTGCAGCTTCATGAAACTGCACTTGAAGTCGATCCGCCGGGCTAAATCGTGTACTTTGCTTGGAGCTAACAGTAACTCAACTCCATTGTAGAGCAGGCTGCGACGTCTTAACTTTGAGCGTAACAAAGCAGAGTTATGAAATCATGCAGCGTAGAAGCTTACCACGTCGCTGGAGTTCGCTTTTGCATAGTTGCCCGCTAAGTTCAATTTCCGTCTTAGAGAATTACAAATTTTCAAAGTCGGAATGAACTTCTGCAGCCAGGAAAACAGAAATACCGAAGTATATAAAACGCCCGTCCGTGTGTCAAATCCCTTCAGTGACTATTAGAGGACCTAAAAAATGTGAAAAAAGTTTTCAAAAAACCAATGAAATATATGAGTTAGGTGACTGTTTTTCTACCTTTTAAAGTCAAATTTATATAAAAAAACATTCGGAAAATGTTTAAATCAATATATTTGTTCATTCTAAAAATCGTTTGTATTGATTCAAATCATACACCATACCGATGGCCCAACTGCAAAACCACGCATATCCATTTGCGACGTTGCAGACTTCCTGTCATGCCTCATTTTTCTTCGGAAATCAAGAAAACGAAATTTCTTGAAATCTTCATTGATTTATTCCTCTCTGCCAGGAGAATATTCTGTATGAATTTCAATTGTCATAGAGTTGGCTAGTTTCTCCTCGAAAAAACGAAACAGGAGCGGACATTTTGAAACGCCACAATGGAGATACGTGGTTTCGCACTTTAGCCGTCGATGTAAGACTAACAATGAACTAGATTTGACAGTTTTTAAGCTTTTCTTCCTTGAAATTCAAGATTTTTTTACATTTGTTTTACATTTTCAATACTATCACAGGGTAGGCACCCTATTTATGCAAAAAAAAGTCACAAACATCATGGTGGAATACCGTCTTCATATGAGAACTTTTTTTCCTAGCTTAGTGTACACTGTACCTAAAACAATGTTTTTAGGTGTTGACTGCTCGAATGTAGTGATTTCAATAAAAACAGCTCATTTCTTCTTCTTAGCCTCTATGTAGGACAATGCAAATTGATGTGTGGAAATAAAACTCAATCAGACGAACAGAGTCCCTCCTATACACATATTTCAGCTCCTAGAGGCGAGTTTGAAGATCGGGGTGTTTGTATACCAGCAGTCGTTGCGATAGAGGTTGGTTGACTTGGGGGCGCAGCGTTCAGCACTCAACAATAAAACTTAGGCGCAAATTATTTTAATCTGTGCCTTGAGCCGGATGCAGACTAAGGCTCCTTTATTGCATGTTGCCAGACGGTAGTTTGTGGTCATTCCGGCCTGATTGCCTTTCTAAGAATGCTCAAGACTTGCTAATTCCAACGTCAGAGTGCTTTATACTTCTGTAACATGGTATTGCCTTTAATAAGTATCTCTAAAGTAATTCACCTTTTTCAAAATGTAATCGTTGTCTCTAGAGAAAAGTCAAATAACGGCAACATTAAACGCAACATTTTGTCGCGTGAAGCCATTCCCGGTTTCAAACTTCAATGAAGGAAGGAAATTACTTTTTAAAAAAAATAAAAAAAATTATATAAGTGATCTTGAATGGAATTTGTTCTTTAGTAAATTTTTCACCAAAAATTGTAGCTCCACTTTATTAGTAAATATTTTGTACCTAGACCAAAATGAGCTGCATTCTAGTGTTCAATCAGAGGGAGCTTTTTTCTTTGAAATCGCCAAAATGTTACTCTCCTTTTTCAAAATTGAATTATTCTCGTGCAGCCATTCAAACTGGAGCTTTTTAACTCAACATTCAGAGGATATATTCCGAGAGCAGCTTTGACACGAAATGAATATATATGTATAGAGGTTACCCACATTGTTTTTCGCCTTCAATTGTAAAGGTAGGCCAGATAACATCCTTCGCGCCTCAATACTTATGTTATAAAACTCAAATACTGAGTTGATAATTGATTCCTGGCAAAGAAAGGAATTCCGAATCTCACGGACTTTATCACACATGGATAACAGTGATTTTGAAGTGTTACATTAAGAATAGAAAAGATAACTCCCGAGAAATTTCGTCTTGGGGGACCTACCTACGAATGTATATATACGCATGCACTAGAAAAAAAAAAAACACATTGGATCTATGGAGTCCAGACTCTTGAAAACATTGACAAGAAAAAGGACTCTTGATTCAATCATATTTAAGCTTAAATCAAAAGGAAACCCGTTCAAATTAAGAGGCTTGGTTCTTGATTTAAGCTTAAATCTGATAGAATCAAGAGTATTTTTTCTTGTCGATGTTTTTAAGAGTCTGGACTCTAGATCCAATGTGTTTTTTTCCCAGTGTGTGAGTTTTAACAAAATTCCCGGAACAGTAGATTTTAGCCGGGAATTCCCGCGGGGGAATCGATACAAATCCGTTCCTGAGCGAATCACATTAATTTCCCTGAAGACTAAAGTATTTACCTAAATCAAATATTGACAGAGGAATCGGGTGCCAGGAGACCTTTACATGGTTAAAAGATGAAGTTAACGAGAGCGAGATGAAGGTGCTTGACATTGTTAAGGGCCAGACAGAGGGGCCTCAGCACACGTCATGTGGCAGATGATGAGTCAGAGCCGACTTCGGCTGTGGGCTCTTCCTTCCTTTACTCTCGCCTCCCGTAGTCTCAAGTCGTAGTTGGAGCGCATGGTCTCAAAAAAACCGAGTCAAGTCGGCATACAGTGGGTCTCGGGATCGGACACAATTTTAAAACCATGCTCGAAATCTGCCAAAATCCCGCTCTTGCCCAAAGTGAGGGCATTTCAGAAGGGAGAGACAAGGAAAAATTGAAGTATTTGAAATTTTAATCAATTTAGTTATCGCAAATAATTTATTATTTCAACGGGTTTTATTATTTCCTTGCTGTAGCTCTGATCTGAAATTTCCTGATTTCCCCCGATTTTTATCAAATTATGAAGTTAGGGCCACATATGGTTCCCTAAAAGTAGTGTACATTTTCTTTTTTTCGGACGAACAGAACGATAACGGTAGCAAATATCATAATGCGGTTTGTGTTGCGTTAAGTTGGTAATAAGTAATGGCCAATAAAATAAGACCGATTTGCGCTCTTTAGGTTAACAATTGACCGAGCAAATAAAGCGTTTTGAAAATGACATCTCGAGCTGACCCCTTCATGCCAGCATTTATTTTGTCTAGAAAGAAAACAATGATTCAAAGATTCAAATGGTTTTATTCAATTAATTTTACAAAATCCTGCCAAGGTCACCACCGTTTACTTTTTTTCACCGGACGCGCGACTTGACACCAGCTTCTTTCTCAAAGTTTATTACCGTTTTTTCAAAGAAGGATGGAAAACACCCCAAAAATGGACAACCGATGCAAAAAAGGCCGGGAGTTTCGATGTCTTGATGTGCCGGGGATTCAGCCTTCGTCGCCTCCGCCCCCACTGGGTGACCCCTAATTTCGATATTTCGAGGACCTTTGTCCCCATTTGGCGGCGCACACTGGACCGAGTCTGTAGGAAAAGTCGGACAAAATCTACAAACCTTGGAAACCTACATTTTCGAAAATGTGAAACAGAAAACTTTAAAGGTGATTCTATTGGGTTTTTCGAGGAAGTCCCTTTCTAAATCACCCCCTGACATTGAATTTTTGACGAAATAAACATCAAAATTTAAAATTTTAGCCAAAAAATTCGTGTCCGACCGCTTCTACTGGCTCGTTCCACTGTGCGGCGAGGCGGCTTGCTCCAGGAGCGGCGGCGGCGCACATTGGTTCCAGAGCCAGATCTAGGCGGCATTAATTAGAGTATCACCTTTGTTGGCATGCAATACATGTTTTTATATGTTTTTTGGGTCGCTGATCACGAATCTGAAGTCAGTTTTACTCCATCGTTAACTAAAACATGGTAAATTTGCGAAAAATAGCAAATTCACGCTCAAATACCGGAATAATTATTTGACAATTTGGCTTGGAGCTTGAGCTATAATACATTTGACTAATTTAATGATTAATCATCCAAAACGACCAACGATTTTACTATTCTTCATTTTTGGATGATTATTTGAGAAGGGAGGGAGGGGGGGGGGGGGTTGCCACGTTGAGTAACTGAACGAAGTATACCTGCATGCAATTGACACGATCTGTTTTCGGAATCTACTTCCATAATTTTGAGGTATAAGAAATGGCAGGATGAAAATAAAGTAAAAAGCGTCCTAATAATACTATTGGACAGGGAGAAAAGGCATTGAACGTGTCGGACACTGGTCCGTTGTTTTTTTAAATTAAAGAGGTTGTAATGTATTTTGTATTTTTTTTTTTTTTTGAAGTACCTACGAATAATCAAGAAGAGCAAGAGTCAGTTTTCGTCCGAAATTCAAGAAATATATTCAAATTTAAAATTCATGTATATTAAAATGTACAACAACTAAATCGCATATAAATTTGATGAATAATTAACATCATGAACACATTTAGCAATCAAAATAAGTCACAAAAAATTACATTGAAAGAAAAATTTCACTGGCTGCGAGAGGAGGTGAATATTCTTGCGGGAAATGATCACATTTTATAGATTCAGACAATGGTGTGCCAAAAAAAGTAGGTAAAAGTCGCAGCTTTTGTGATTTTATTACTGTTTTTGTTATTTTATTGAATTAATTAGGAGTTTTGAACTTGTGATGTCTGGTTGGAGGCTCTCAAACAAGTAACAACAAGAAAGAACAAAGAAATCATGATAAGAAAAAGAAATGAAGTCTTTGCTGAGTAATAAAATGGAAAAGCCCTTACTTCCGGGCATATAATAATCAACGAAAAGGAAACACTACACAATAATTTACTATGAATCAATAATTTAAGCGATTTTTTTTTTTTTTTTTTTTTTAAATTTTATTTGCCATGATTGTTTTGAAAAAACCAAGTGAATAGACTCCTCTCTAAGTGAATATCAAAGAAAAAAATAGTTTTATATCATTGCTAGAAAGGTAGAACGGTATCACCAACCCGTAATGTGATATAGCCAGTTCTCATGAGAACCGAGCGGGCGACCTTTAAAAGGCTGTATTTAAAAAACCGGCAAAAACTGGCAAAAGATATTTGTATCTACATCATGCCTAGGATTAGTAGTAACTAGAAATGGCCGTTTAAAAGGTGTCGGAGGGTGACAAAGTAGTTATTTTCAGCCACTAAGGGAGTATTAGATCATTTTTAGCACCAACATTATACGTCTAATCAGTGTTTTGCAGCCCCTAAAAAATTTTATTTGCCATGATTGTTATGAAAAACCCAAGTGGATAGACTCCTCTCTAAGTGATTATCAAAGAAAAAAATAGTTTTATATCATTGCTAGAAAGGTAGAACGGTATCACCAACCCGTAATGTGATATAGCCAGTTCTCATGAGAACCGAGCGGGCGACCTTTAAAAGGCTGTATTTAAAAAACCGGCAAAAACTGGCAAAAGATATTTGTATCTACATCATGCCTAGGATTAGTAGTAACTAGAAATGGCCGTTTAAAAGGTGTCGGAGGGTGACAAAGTAGTTATTTTCAGCCACTAAGGGAGTATTAGATCATTTTTAGCACCAACATTATACGTCTAATCAGTGTTTTGCAGCCCCTAAAAAATTTTATTTGCCATGATTGTTATGAAAACCCAAGTGGATAGACTTCTCTCTAAGTGAATATCAAAGAAAAAAATAGTTTTATATCATTGCTAGAAAGGTAGAACGGTATCACGAACCCGTAATGTGATATATCCAATTCTCATGAGAACCGAGCGGGCGACCTTTAAAAGGCTGTATTTAAAAAACTGGCAAAAACTGGCAAAAGATATTTGTATCTACATCATGCCTAGGATTAGTAGTAACTAGAAATGGCCGTTTAAAAGGTGTCGGAGGGTGACAAAGTAGTTAAATTCAGCCATTTATGTGGAAAAATACGTGAAAATCACGTAAAATAGCGTTATGTCTAAGGGTATATCTAAAGCTGTAGACTTAATCTAAAGATATGATTTCAACATGGTAAACCTTAAACTTACCTTCAATTTTAGGATTCCTTTTTAAAAACTGTGCTTTTGTGCCGAAAATGGCGACGAACCTCACATATAAAAATCACTTCACTGTGATAATCGAGGAAACTGGTATGAACTGCAAAAAGACGACCTGCGCGCTTACCTTTGGAAGCTTATAATTTTCTTATCACTCATCCAATCATCATGATATTTGGCCGAGATACTCTCCAGAGTATGCAGTATCGACCAGTGGTGCCATTTTTCATTTTTATTAAAAGTCAATTTTTCGAATTAATGCCGCCTAAATCGGGCTCTGGAACCAATGTGCAGCGGCGGCGGCGGCGGACCTCCAGAGGCAGGAGGCAGGAGCAGGCCCCCTGTCCTCATTTAGCGGGGCCCACCGCGGCCGGGGTCCCACCTGAGCCCGAAGCCGCGCTCGGAATGCAAGCCGGAGCGAGCCGCGCTGAAAACACCGGTCCGGTCCTATCTGCCTCTCCGCGTCCGCCCGGCCCGGCCCGCGCCTCAGTCTCCAGTGTCCTCCGTGCCGCGGTAGACGCAGACCGCGCTTCGCGTTATCATCGCACCTGTTATCGTGTTTTCGCCCCGCGCTAATCGTGTCAGTGATCCTCCGGCTTGTGTGTGTTCCACTCGGGAGTTATCTAGTGCTTGTGCTTGTCCGTGGATTAATTTGCAGCTTCATCCGTCGTCGATTTGATGAAATGTGAGTGGTTTTCAAACATGAATTTATTGCCTCGATAAACTCGAGTGTTTACCGTCTGGGGCTCCGCCAATTAGGGGCACTCCTCCACCCCGATCCGGGGCCCCTGGGAATTTGAGGAATTGCTAATTCACGTGCAATGGGGGAAATCGAGGGATCTCAAAATATCCCGGTTTCATTCACTGTAAGGCCCGGTTTTATCACCTCCTGTCACTCGTTGGATGCTGATTTTACATTTTGGATGTAAAAAAAGTGTGCGACAACTCACAAAACGGTGGATTAACCGCCGAAGCTGTTAGTTTTACATCTTGACATTGCTAAAGTAACCGCTGTAGCGGTTAATTTAGCGTTTTGTCAGTTGTCGCACACTTTTTTACAACCAGAATGTTAAATCAACACCCTTGTCTTTCGTTGAATTCAACCTGTGGTTAAAATTTGGCAGGCACAAGCACCCTCGTGACCATACTTTGACCAGAGGAGCATTTTTATTTTCATCCGAAATGTTTCACCATGGCCAAAAATGTTACTGTGAAATGGAAAAAAACCGATGGAACGCAGTTTATACTTTAGAAAGAGCCAGGTCAAAGATCAGAAGAAGTACCTAAGGTCAGGCCTAAATTATAACCGCACACTCGCGTCAGTTTTGGCGGTTACGCAAAGGTAAACGTCAATATTCCACACAAAATCCCTTAATATTCCGAAGTGCGTGCGCTGAATGTCAAATTCAGAATATTCGCGATTTTGGACTCATGAGGCCATTTATTGACGTTGATCCACTCTTTTAGAACACATCCGGATGTTTCATTCGCCGTGCCAAACTTCTGCCCTGTTTGATAAACGCATGGTCATGTTTGAATATGTCTGAAAGTGCATGCCATTTAAAATTCCATCGTTTCCTGTACCTAATATAATATCCTCCTTCATTTTAGAGGAATACCAAGAAGATACCTACTTATGCCCTCACAGCATGAAGCACTGAAAAATGATCATAGGTACTTGATTTGAGAATATCCTACTTTTGTTTAGTGCAGTCTAAAACATGACTGAAATCGTGTAATATTTGCTTGAATAATTAGTACTGATTCAGTTTGACTGGTCGCACTGATTCACTTTTACCTAACCTTATTGGGCTTCGGGCTACTTTTTAGACCACAAGCACTGACAGCCGAAGTACATCCGAGTAATAATATGGATTTCAGCTGCTTTGCGTCGTTCGTTTCCGCTGTTACCAATTTTTCATTCCTGACTTTTCGTTATTCACCCGATTTTCAAGTTAGCAAGTTGGGTGTGAGTAACGTAACGTTGCAGCGAGAATGCGCGTCGGCACGTGCTGCGATATATTAAATTATTAATTTTAAAACTTTTTTCATACGGCAACATTTTTCGGAAAATTTCATCGGTAACCTTATAGTAAGGGGAGTGGAGTTCTTCCAAAGTCACGTAATTAAAGGGGTGGAGAAATTCTGAATTCAGGATTACGTAATTATAGTTTTTAGACAAAAAAACCCCGCAAATAATACAAAATCCAAATGTATAAGGGTACCCTTTTTTAAAGTTCCAAAACTCAGTGAACTTTCACCCGAGGTCACTCAAAGTTTCAGCAAAAAGCATACCTAAGTACTACAGGTGGATACAATTCAACGAATTCGCCTTTTTTTTTAGCTACCGCAAAATTGAGAACAGTTTTATTGCCACCTGTAAAATTGTAATTCTTTTACATGACCTGTTTTTCAGAGGTCAACTCAATTGGCTTTGGTGTTTTTATGAACCCAACTACACTTAGAACTCATGCACGGCATGACATAATGCAAGTCAATCCAGTCGCAGTCTCTTCAAGAGCTCGTCAAATAAAGGAACGAGTTAAAACGCGATTATTTCTAAACAACGGGAGAAAGAGGTTTTTTCACCCGGCAGATCCGAATAGAGCGCGAATAAGTATTTGCACGCCGCGCACAGACGACGAGAGGAACGCCTGTTATTGTGCGTCATTGCCTTATTACCGTGTCAATATTTGAGACAGCATTGCCAGCGAATGGAAAAAAATTCATTTAACATGGAGGAAACACAAAATAGGTAGTGCGTTTTGCATTTTCTATCAATCTTGATGCTGCGCGAGTTTACCTGCTTTACCGCCTATCGTGCAGTCAGAAAACTTTTTTTTTCTTTTTTTGTCGCACGAGGTGGTTTTAAAATTTCCAAGAAAACATCCAGGTCCCGTGGGGACCCACCAAGGGTCCCCACGTAGGAACATTTTGCCTAACTACAAAACTACACAAGAAAAATGTTAAGGAAAGGAAGAGCTCACTGGAAAAAAAAACCACATTGGATCTAGCGTCCAGACTCTTGAAAACATTGACAAGAAAAAATACTCTTGATTCAGTCGGCCTTTTGCTTGAATCAAAACGAAATCCGCTTAAATTTAGAGGCTTGGTTCTTGATTTAAGCTAGATTCTGGTAGAATTAAGAGTACTTTTTCTTGTCGATGTTTTTAAGAGTCTGGACTCTAGATCCAATGTGTTTTTTCTTTTTTTTCCAGTGCTTAGTGAAACTAGAAAAATTATTTAATAACACATTCCCCATGGAAATGTAACTTTTTTTTTGTCTCATCATAATGAGATTCTTAGTGAGACGATTTCAAAACTTTCAGCTGATCTTACCATCAAATTCTGTGGTATTGACTCTACTAAAAAGACCATGTTGGTGAGGGAACCATGGCACCAAATTGCTCCGGTTGACCTAGAGATCAACGTAATACCAACACGGAACAATGTAAAAACCAAGTTGAAACCATGTTGATACCATGTTGACACCATGAGACTTTCCTAAAAATGAACGTGTCGGTAAGAAAACATGACACCATTTGGCGTCAACAAGGTGCCATGCTTCACTCACCAACATGTTCATTCTTAGGAAAGTCTAATCCCATCTTTGATGCTTCGATCAGCGGGCAGTTTTCGAACCTCGTCACTCGCTGAACTTCAATCAGGATGAGGCAAACAGTTAGGTTCCCATTATTTTTTTCCGGACAGAGCGAGAGTCGGTAAATCAGGTACACTTGCGCTGATTGATAGTCGATAGATTTTTTTTTTTTTTTTTTTTTTTTTTTTTTTTTTTTTTTTTTTTTTAGGAAGGGATAATGAATCATGTGATAGTGTAGTTGAATTTTCTGACACTTCTAGAGAGAATGTCTCGTCTCAAGTGAATCGATGTATTTGTACTTGAACCTGGCATAGCGAATAATGAATGACATCTGATTTGAATCTGGTTGGCTCCTGATTGATCCTTCTGGGTTGCTGGGTTGAGAAAGAAACCCACATCATTCACCAAACGTTCGTAGTATTCTGTCAGGCGTTGTTAACATCAAGTGCTCCGAATTCACTTGACAACATTGGAAGAAATTTTCCTGAAGAGACTCGAATGAAGCTCGTTAATGTTATCGTGCTACAGTTATTATCGCTATTGCAAGATCATTAAGTGTCCGGACTCACTGAATTCGGCAAGGAAATTATTTTACGAGGTATTAATTAAGATGTTATCGTGGCGAAGCTTAAGTTCGCAACATGAGAACATCGCGGCCTAATCTAAGAATGTTCCCTCAAAGTCGTTGCGTTCCATCGGGGGAAACAACTCGAGTTTTTGTATTATCAAATGAATGTTAAGTACTTAGAAACTTTTTGAAAATACTGACTTGAGGAATCGCTCAGTGTTTATCGAGGTGGGAGATAAAGTCAATTCATACGCAGCTGTTATGAAACTATTGTTCGGTTCATGAAACTGTACTCTCAGTTCCAGGAGCCGTATCCTCGGTTCATGAACGCGAGCTTTTAAACCAAACTTGGTTGCCTGAACCGAGGGCACGGTTCTGAGTGCGGCTACATGAACCAAATGGACTACATTTTGCACTTAAGAATTACAATGTCTGGCTCATCCGTAAAAACCTCTTAAGTGCCCAGGGAAACTAATGATACATACGTTGTTTCTAAAATGAGCCAGTTTTAGTCCCTAATTTCAAAATGTATAGTCCAAGTAGTTGCAGTAGGTCGTCCAGGTCTGCAATGAGTCTATTATTCTTCATTCTTGCAGTGCTTTTTCATTGCAATACAGAATGCCCAATCTGAGTACTAGATTTTTTTATTAAAAAATTTGCAGTATGAAAATAAAATGGTACCCATAGTTTCAGTGTCAATCGAATTCTATTCGCCTCTCTTCAGTGACGACGAAGCCACTCAAGAGATTTCTGAAAGCTCGCGATCTACTGAGAATCCTTCAATTCAAAGGAAGAGGTTACGTATTAGAATCTTCTCATTAAAATTAGAAAGCAGCAATGCAATAATAAACAGTCTAGTTAGTTGATTATCGCGGTTATAAGGTTGATCAGAAGTCCAGTTAATACGCCGAGACTTTCTATCACGAGTGAGAAAACAACCTAAAGATCATTACACACCACCACACGTCTGATTCCCGTTGGTCTTCATTTTCGCGAAAGTCACGAAGTCTTCTTTTCTTTTTCTGATGGCAATATGGCTCAGGACTGTCTTTAAGGTGATTCGATGGACGCCATATTTTGTGTCAGAACGACATGCGATATCGCATCAATTGGTTCCATTTTTTCAGCTACTCGTCATTTTTCTCCAATTTTGAGATTGCAATTCAGGAGACTAAAGCACTCACTTACCAATTTTAACAAAGAAATTCAACGTAATAAAGGCGTGTTTTTTTTAGAGAGAAAACGTCGCATTTGATACTGATATCGAAACTGCCCTCGAATACGATATTTTCTCTCTAAAAAAACCACGCATTTATTACGTTGAATTTCTGTGTTAAAATTGGTGAGTGCTTTAGTCTCCTGACAACAGAATTGCGATCTCAAAATTGGAGAAAAATGACGTGTAGCTAAAAAAAGGAACCAATTGATGCGATATATCGCATGCCGTTCTGACACAAAATATGACGTCCATCGAATCACCTTAACTTAAAACTAACTGTTTATTTCAATGCACCTGACTTTCGTGTCAAACATCCTCCCTTACTGAGCCTCATGTCAAACTAGTTGTTAGACTGAAATCGGTCATAATGATAATTGTTTGCTTCATGCACGGGCGTATAAAAGAAGTGGGTTCTTCCCTCTGTTGGAAACAAAAAAAAAAACCGATCATTCATTGCATGCCTTCCCATGAACGAGCCGTAAACGTAACTTCACCCTTTCAAGTATAATATTCCGAGTTAAAAAATTGTATAATGTTTTCCTTGAAAATTTTAAAGAAATATAAGTAAGTCCTATTCACGCACGTCCACTTTGCATCTCGGGCCTTATTCTTAATAGCTCCATTGATTTAAAAAGTCTTCATTGGCCAAGATTATTTTCACGTAAGAATTCCTTAACGTTAAAGGAACAACTATAAACGACCACGAACGTTACAGCACGGTAGTTGAACGGTAGCAGACTTGACATGATGTAGGTATGAAGGTCACGTACATCGCTATTTTGCCTTGAATTTTTGAGGTAGGCCAAAAAACATCGACCGTGCGGCGATAGTTGCCTACTCGAAGAATTGTGTTGACTTACTAATCTAGCGTGGTAGTAAACGATGTTATAGTCCATCTGAATCTGACAATATTGAAGCTGGGTAGTTTTTCACTTCGAATCCCTATGATTACTTTTGGATAAAAAGTGTGGAAATAACGATTTTTGTTCCCAAATTTCATCAGGGAAACAGTGCTTCCGCGAAGTTCATTGACTGTATAACACCCAAACCACGTATCTCGATTTGCGACGTTGCAGACTTCCCGTCATACTTTATTATTTATGTGGAGAAGTTCTCGAGTTTCTGATCTTGAAAGTTTCCTGATTTTTCCTCTCCGTGCGAGGCAAATTCTGAAAAAATTCAAGGAATGATGTTGATTTGTCTTCATTCAAAACTGTAAAATAGGAGCGCAGATTTTTGAACACAGCAAACGAGATACGTGGTTCGGGAGTTTCGCCGTCGACATGCAAGGAACATCTTTCCCTTTCTAAATAGACCTGATGTTGATAAGTCAATTTGGCCCTTTCAATCTAGAGTACCTATATTAAGAGAGTATGGCCACTGGTGTTACCACATCTGATTGGCTTAGCCATCTTAGGCTGAATGGAGCCCGAGCCCGTAGGACCCAAGAATGGCGGACGCCATAAGTTAATGAAGTGCAAAATGACTCAAAATGTAGTTTTCTTTGCTTGTCGTAACGAGAAATTTACCCAAATGCACTATTGCGACTTCTATACATATTTTTACGGGTAATCGTGTGCAATTTTTGAGAAAAATTATCATAGATGTAGTAAGGCGGGCAGCAGGTGCGGTTGGTGATAACCGTCAAAAGTTGGCAATGACCCCCCTCCCATCCTCAAAAACCAAAACAAAGCACCGTCATTTTTGGGTCCTAAGCCTCTTCATGGGACCCAGTGGTCAATATAGGTACTCTATTTCAATCCAGTTCCCCTGCAACTCCCCCGAACTACGCAACAATCGCATTTAAAGAGACCTCCAGCGTTAACCAATGAGACGGTATTGCGTGGATCGGACGTCCAATCGACTGAGCCTAGAGTGTCGGTTACGGGTCCTCGTGTAACAGGTCCCTGGAGGTCCAGGTCCGGTATAATCGAGTCCCCGCGGATGTCTGCCGGCTCGTCTGGTCCACTCTCCCGGGCCGCCCGGCACAATGACATCCTGCCCCGCTCCCTTTAATCCCAAGATGCCCCACTTCTCTCCTTTAATTGTCTCCGGTTAATTAGTCGCCTTCATCAATCCGCGCTGCATAAGATTTCCCGTCCCCGGTCGCCCGCCCGTCTATTGTCCATCTCTCACCGTTGCCACCTCCAAGAAGGAAATCTGGACTTCTCTCCAGTCGCAGTGATTTTAATCACTGATTTAGGTTCGGGTCTATCATTTCTCGGCGAAAATCTCTTGACCCACTGAAAAAAAAACTTCGGCCGTGAATTCCGTACTTCCGGGCTGTACAGACATACCGTCCGCGCTCCGGGCTCAGAGACCGAAAGTTCCAGGTGTGGCACCCGGAGCAGTCTGAGCTACGGCTCCAGAGCCCGGAACTTTCGGCCTGAGTCCGGAACGGACGGTATGCCTATATAGCCCGTAATTTTTTTTTTCAGAGCAGCAAAAAAATCGAAATCAAGGTGGTATTCCTGCTTGGAGGGGTATTTTACGAACATTTTGGCACACGAAACGCCTAAGAACTACAAGCCAAACCGGAGTTATAAAAATTTATAATTTTCAGCTCAAAAACGCGCTTTTAGTTTTAATTTGTCGTGTACAGCTTTGAAATCTGTGGGAATTGTGCAATTTTACGCACTTCTCAGCCGTCACTGGTAAAAAAACCTCTTAGACCAATGCCGCGGTGCATTGACTTAAGAGTGCATTTTCTTGTCGCCGGATTTAAGAGTCTTGAACTCTTTGTTTCAAGCGGATTTTGCATTGATTCAAACGGATTTTGCATTGAAACAAGAGTCCAGACTCTTAAATCCGGCGACAAGAAACTGCACTCTTGAACCAAGAGGTTTTTTTTTACTAGTACCACTGAAGACTTATTCTTTGGGATACTTTAGATCGTTTCCTGTCGAAAATTCAGATTCCGATTTCTCGACCAAACTTGAAGAAGATCAGGCTCCTTACAAACTAACCTCCGAGTATTAAAATTCGTCCTAAAATCTTGGCAATGCTAGATAGACTTATGAACTTCTTTCAAATGGCCCCTCATGTGAGCCTAAATGGACTACATTTTGCAATTCGGAACCATAATTTCTAGCTCATCTGTTAAAACACTTATGCCCATAGAGAAACTAAGGACACATACGTTGTTTCTAATTTGAGCCGGAAATTATAGTTCCTAATTGAAAAATGTGGTCCAAATCATCCATGGCTCGCTCCGCCTACGCAATCACCGCACCAGTGCATAGATAATTTCCTGGATAGAGGGCACCACTAGCTCATACATGATTTGACAACGCAGGGCTTTTCCCGGGTCAAACACGGTCTTTTCTTCAGCCGCTGCCGGGACCTATTTCTCAAGCGTTGATCAGCGGATACGTAATCGTCCAATCCACGATCCACCGGCCGTCGCTTCTTCTTAGCTCTTTCTCTCGGACAAGTCTATTGTCTGCGCGTCCGAGTGTTAAGCATTTTTATGGTCCGCGAGCATCACTTGGGTGCGCTCCATTTGGGTCAGCTATTTGCACTCGTTTTGTCGGTGTAATTGTGGGGTCCTTGCGCAATTTTACCAATTTCCGAAGAATATACGAGCCCGAAAGCCTAGCCCCAGCCTCTTGTCTTTAGAGCCTGCGTAGCACGGAGTCTGATCCTATAATTGCGTTACACTATTTAGGCACGTTGACTTGAGAGACGTGGTAAGTTTACGATGTTGACACGAATTTTTTTTCCAGTTTACGAAAAATACACATGTTTTAACCGGTTGTGAAATGTATCTTTTGACTTAGGTACAACCCTTTTCTATTCTCCACTAAACCATACAATAGGTATTAATATGCTCGTTTTAAGTTTACACATCGATTTTAAAAGTTCAAAAACGTGAATTTCTATTGTAAAGCTTCAAAATCTCTTCTAGTAGGTATGATATTTCCAAAGAATAACATGAAAGATGTTGTTTAAAATTTCCATTGAAAATTCTGTACGTGACGAAGAGTGATTTAACATAGATAAATTCTAAGTAACGTCCTGTTTTCTTTTGTAAACTGCAGCATGACGAGGTATTTGTAACATTCACAAATTGAGATATACGTGTTTGTTAACTAACGTGGTCCATATTTACAAATTTTTAATTTTATCATTGATCAAACCTTCGCAAAACTTGGTTTAAATGAACGAAGTAAAATATATACATAATATCGCCCTGAACCGGGCAAAATATTTTCTCGAAACTTCACTCTCTTTCCCCTCCTTCTAAGAGGAAAGTGAATCATAGCATCGACTAGAACCAAAGTTAAAAAAGTCTCTTCCAGCTGAAATCCCTATAAGAGCATTAAGTTCACTCCGTGCGACGAGAACAAACCATAACAGGGCGTAATTTTTTCCCAAAGAATCAAGACTGTGTAAGACAGAGATTTTCATCAAAAACTCAGTGCTTTGTCTAATTTAGGTCGTCGACTCTTGTCAAATCGATCGGCTCAAACTTTTCACTCGGAAAATTACGGTCTACTTTTGCAGTAAGTCTAAGTAGGTCAAATTTTTCGAGTAGGTCTTACAGATCTACTTATATTTATAATCATTAAGGTCACGAGCAACCAACGTTTTCCCATCAACAACGTTACCTATAAGTATGCAGACACCCAAAATCTACCACAGTCAACGCCTCATACGCTTCTTGTCGAGTCATTCAACACTTGTCTACAGCTTTTTATAAACGCATCTTGTTCCGGTTAGATGTGAGGATTCCACGAATACCAGATGCGGCTTACCAGCGGAAGAATCCATTGCAGGAATAAGCCAAGACCGGCGTTCGGCGACGAACAACGTCAAGATTGCCGGCAGATGCGATAAAGTTGCATACTTTACACAACGTATTTCATCGGGAAAAATGATGGTTTCTCGGTTGATCTGGCAACCATGAATGACGTAATGACGCACGGAGGAATCAACCGAAACGGATGTGCGTAATAGCCGCACCAATGGGGCGTCCTCCTCCTGAGACGATGCCCCCCATTCCCTGGGGGGAAAGGGGGCTTTCTTACTTGCGTCTTCTTAAGAGCACTGTGGTTTTTCACACGATTGTCAAGAATGAGGCTTTCCTAAACGTGATGGCACTGTCGCAAAGTGGTTAGAATTCTAACTTTAAATGGACTGCATTTTGCAATTTGGAACTATAAATTCTGGCTCTTTGGGAAAAACACGTATGTGCGTAGGGAAAGTAATGGCACTTACGTCGTTTTTAAACCGGGCTAGAATGTATAGTTCCAAATTCCAAGATGTAGTCCAAATGAAGGGCAACGTCCAGGAGAATATGATTGGAATATATTTTAAAGCTAGTATTTCTGGGTCATCCATTGAAGCACCCATGTGCGTTGGAAAACTAGTGGCATAAGGTTTTTGCCGAAATGATAGAGGAGAGTGAGCCCTAATTTCGAAATGAACTTGCTCTAATTGAGTCTTAGCGTTCAAAAATTAATAATGCCCATTTTCGAAGTCTTCAGTGATTCTACCCTGGTAAAAATTGGCAGTAGAATCTGTGTTCCAAAATACTATAGACCTAAAGCCGGCTGTAAGATTTTCAATAGCTTCTGTAGCCGGCTGTACAATTTCTTATAGCCTTTTATAGCCGATGGCGATTAAGCAACAGCCAGACGATAAAGTTTATGCTAAACGTTACAAAATACGGATACTAGGACTTAGTTGGTTTTTGGACTACCGCTCTCTTGTGCCGTAGTATCTTGATTTATTTTGCGAGGAAAGCTCCGTACTTTTGAAGGATGCCTGTCATTCTTAATAAGTTGGAGCGCCTTCAATCTCTCATGATACTGTGCAATACCTCTGGTGTGAAATAGTTGCTTCAGACGCCGTGGCACGCTGCGGCGCGGCGGGCGGGCAGAGAGTGCGAAACGCGCACTGGCGCCTACAAACCTAACAGGGATACTTCACGCATTGCGCAATGCGTGAAGTATCTCTGTTAGGTTTGTAGGCGCCAGTGCGTCGCCGCTCCGCTTTGTGTTAGGCTCCAATATTTAATCTCGGCGGAGTCAGCGTTTTTCAACTCATGATTTTGAAATGTTTACACACTCTGTATGGATTATTCTCGTTTTAATTGATGAAAAAAAAAAATGTTTTAAAGGAAAATATAATGTGTGTTTTGTAAATATTAAGGTAGTTCCGTATCAAACTGAATGATGTCCAAAGCACACGAATTTCTACACAATTTCTTATAGCCTTTTATGGCCAATGGCGATAAAGTGTAAAGCCCGGCGATAGGAACTATAGCCAGACTGTATACTTTTTTATAGCTTTGTATAGCCCGGCTATATGATTTGCTCCGCTTTCTACAGCCAGCTATATGATTTTCAATAGCCTTCTTTAGTCGGCTATATGAACTCCTATGGTATTTTGAAACGCAGCTCCTTTCGCCAATTTTTACCAGGGTATGCTGATCGTTTTCAAAGGTTTATATAATGATATACGTAAATCTGATGTATTGCTTCTCAATTAAGATATCCCTAAAACGAGTTCTCACATCACTTTCATGGTTTTATCTAAACTTGAAAAGCACTAACTACCCAAAAAATTTCAGAACTGGAAAATGCACCTTAGCGGCTTTCGTCCGAGTTAACTCAATCACGCCTTTCATTGAAACCGCCCGCGTACCGGATGAGTTTTTGAAAATTTCAGCGAATTCTCATGTGCAGCTACTTGGGTGTGTTGGAAGAGTAAGGTAGCACGAACTACCTTTTGCATGCCTCCGCGGTTGAGTTTTTGACAAATTTAAACAAAAATTTAAATAAATAAACTTAATTGAAGGTTAAATTTCCGCAAAAAAGGCGCCAATTTTCACAGCGAGTAAGGCAACACTGCTTTCGCCCACTTTAAAGGAGAGTTACCGATGTTTTGCCCGAAATGACGTCAATTTTTGTGTGCTCTCACAGCTCTTTCTCAAATTCCATTTTTTTTGCAAGGTAGACGAATGTCGCTGTTCGAGCGGAATCATTCGAAGAGGAAAACTGGACGATGAAAATTTAGCCGTTATTGTGTTCTCGGGTCACACAGCAGTACTGGTTCTTATGTAAAGAATGACCACACGATTCCACAGAGTGGCAAACGGCTCAGGATGGGGGGGGGGGGGGGGGGGGCTTCCTCTTTAGGAGGCTGTTTGTGAGGATGCGTCTTGGAGCGTCTTTGGTCTGATAAACAAAATGAATCGTCCCGAAGTCGTTGACCCCCACGAGTCAAGTGATTTATGTCTCGTGTTGAAATATTTTAGCAGCTGTAGCAGCTCTGAATCACTCTCGTTCCTTTTCAGCCTCATCCGGGAGCATTACCTGCGTCTGCGAACAGTCGAACAGCCGTGCGCGTTTCCTGACACTCCTCCGTCGCTTCTCGATACAACGATTTGAGCATCTCGCGCTCCTTTTCCTCTCCGCCAAAAAAAAATCGAAATCGATGAATCATCGACCCGCTGATTGCATGTTGCTGAATCACCTATGATAGTGGCAATGTGTGCAAAGGGGCTGTTCAAGTATTACGTAACGCACTTAGGGCGGGATGGAAGGGGGGTTGAGCTAGCGTTAAAAAAAGGGGGGATGTCAAACCCAGCGTTATGTTACAAATCCGAGCTGGGGGACAAAAAAGAACGTTAAGAAAAGCGTGCAAAACATTAAATATCCCGCACGGAGAAAAAAACGTCGTGCGTGGGACCCGAAGTTTATGTCATATGCATCTCTGAAGTTTTCGGATTGAGCATCTGAACACTTTAGGTCCAGCTGCTGAGGTTTGATCACACATCTGAAACTTCAGTTCTTACATCTGAAGTACTTCGGTTATCCTATCCGAAAAACTTCGGTTCTCACATCCGAAAAACTTCGGTTCTCACGTCTGAAGCACTTCAGATGTAAGAACTAAAGTTTCAGATGTGTGATCCAAACCTCGACAGCTAGACCTAAAGTGTTCAGATGCTCAATCCGAAAACTTCAGAGATCCATATGACTTAAACTTCGGGTCGTGCGCACGGGGTTTTTTTCTCCGTGCGCCCTTCCCGAATGTATTTTTTGAAAATTTTGGGGAGGGAGGGGGCAGACCAGCGTTAAGGGTGCGTTACAAGGGAGGGAGGGGGAGATAAAAAAATCGGAAAAAGTGCGTCTGTCCATTCCTTTGTCTATAATGTCAACAATCAGCCTGCAGGGGCCATTCGGTGCCCCGTTATTTCAAGGGCGTTAAGGGCGCGATGCCGTCCGACAAGAATGATCATCGAAACCGCTAGGTGTGTTCCAAGAGGATATCAAAGAAGCCTCAAAGGCACTTGATCCGGTGTGAAAAGCCACGGTTTTGAAACGCTCAAGATGTCAAAACTCAACGCCTTTGCGCTTCGGGAAACCCCTGAAAGTGCCCTGAAATCGAAGCCGGCCTCTTCAAACGGCAAATCTTCATTTCCCTCGCCGCGCGCCAATCCGAAACCCAACCGCAAGAATGCGCCACCTCGCGCGTGCGCATGAACCGCGTTCCCGTTAGCCGACTCTGGCGCTCCGTTGCCTTCTCCGCAAAAGCCCGCGAAATACTAAACGCGAAAAATCCGAATTCTCCGCCGGATCGGCAACATCTGCCCATTGTCCACCGTGTTTAATTAATTCAATTGAATAAATGAATGCGCAATTAAATTCAATACTAGCGGAGTCGCCGGCGAATCAATCAGCTGTAAAAAGAGAGGCGGATAGAACGTGGAAATGAACATTGACGTAAATTAGAAGCAAGATTTAACGTCATGCGTACACCGACCGTTACTCGAGAGGTTCTCATTGACGTGATGGTCCTTTTTCGGAGACGCGCGTCAATGCTCGGAATTCATCCAAGTTTCCCTCTCTTATCAAGGTCGAGATGAGCAAGTCTGAATGGACCACTAGACAAGGTACGAATTTCAGCATTCTGATACATGTCTCTTTACCAAAATTTTACGTAAAACACGATGCGCAAAACGAAAATTACCGAAATTAACTCCTTCCGAAGATGTTTAATGATTCTTGGTGCGTGAATTGAAACCACCCGCTCATGAAAACTCAATGCTCTACGTGATTCACATCGCGCGCTAAACGTTATCATAAGCGTCTCTGCTATATAAAAATCTGGCAACCTCCATCTTGACACTTTTGCTCAGCTTAGCAAATTACTTATAGTTTGAAAAACACATGGTGGGAAATGAACATTACTCGATTGAGAAGCTTGTTGAAACCGTTGTAGTGCGCGATTTGACTCACGTAGAGCTTTGAGTTTCTTGTGAGCGGGCAGTTTAAATTCCTCGTAACCAATATGAAATAAAAATGTTAATATCTCCGTTAGGAGTTGGTTTCAGTAATTTTCGTTGCGCGAATCGTGTGCTACGTGAAATTCTGGTTAAGAAGCATGTATCAGAATGCTTAAATTCGCACCTTGTCTAGTGGTCCATTTTAATCCTCTGGGAAGAAAATCATCGCGGAGACTTGCCGCGTCATTCTTTTCACTCTTCTTCACGCCTACGAGTGGCTCTTTTTATGAAATGATTAGTCACCTGAAATTCAGAAGGAAGTGTCCACGCCCAGACCGTTTATTTTTACAATTTTTTTCCAATGACACGATGCGGCAGCTGACCCTTCCTCTTGTACCGGTCCTCAAAAGTTCATGAAAATGTTTTTCGTATCGTTATAGTATCAATGATAGAATACAGTAGACTCTGGATTATCCGCATTAATTGGTGCCGGGCCCGATCCGGATGAAAAAGAAATCCGGATAATAATAGTAAACACAAACACAACCAACCAACCAACCAACACTACAGTATTCTTATTATGTATACATCATGTACATACCAACACGAATTTAAAAGGTTAACGCCAAACTGAACGACTCAATGGTGAATGTGAATGGTAGCCGACAACGATAAATTACAATACAACGATTAAAGCGCGCAACGCGTGAAGTATTCATGCAGTCTTGTAGCCGCTAATGTGCGTTTTAGGCTAACTAACCGACTGCACTGCGTTTGGCGTAGTGCGAGAAGTATTTATGTATCTAGTAGGCGCTAATGCGTTCCACGCCGCCGACCTCACTGTTTGGCGCAATGCGTGAAGTATTCCTTCAGCCTTGCAGGCGCCAATATGCCTTGCGACCGCTTCTCCGCGGATCCGCTCACTTATCGGAATGCGTACGTAGTTACATGGTTGCAAAATCGATCCAGATAATCCAGAGTTCGGATAATACGAAGCCGGATAATCCAGAGTTTACTGTACATCCATTGCGAGAGTTGAGGCATTTACATCGTATTCCTAATTGTTTCCAGCTTTTTTCCATACTCTGATTACCATAGCTCCTATGTAGTCACTGACGTCCAGATGATCACATTCTCACTGATGGCATAAATACCATAAACCAGAATGGAACAGGGAACCAAGGGCATGACAAGGAACAAACGGGAAAAGAGAGGGAGTGGGAAAAGCAAATCAGGGAATGCGAGTTGATTAGGGATCATGAAAAACTTTATTAACTATAGAGTCTCTCAGACCGTTTGCGGCATCAAAACTCGAGATGTCTTTACTTTCCCCGTAAGGAAACTCCAATTAATGTGAGGATATCATAGGTACGATGAAAATATTACTAATGAATACATCGGAGCAATTAACTTTGTTTCAGACTCAATAAAAACGCCTATTAAAAATATTCTGGTTCTTCCTAGCTCCTCGCAAAACCGGTTGTTTCTTTATTATTTATTTATTTGTTTTTTATTACGTAGCCCTTTCCTCTAGTGAAAATGTCAAATTAGCGACAAATTTGCTCAAGTTCTTGTCACGAGGTTTTATCGGACACAAATCACTCCTCTCCGTTAAAGTCGTGTGACAATATATACAGTTTTTCGGATACTTCGCGAATTGTTCAAGCGTTTTTTTTTTTTGCTATCAACTCTTCGAGCCGATAAATAAACTAGTTTATTGTTTCCTGCGTATTTTTCGTTTGACTAATGATGATCTCTCTTGTTGCAGGTGAGTCACGATCTTTTTTGGATGAGTCAGTAGCGGAGGTGATGGGTAAGACGCACGATTTGAATATGCGATGACTTCCCTCTTTGGGCGCCGTCGAGGTCGAACTTTCCTACTGTTTTGAGACTTGTTCCCAAGATTGATAACTTCGGATGCGAAAGAATGTTACATCTTTTGACGCATGTAATCGGAATGAGGGTGTGCAACCTGTGGCATTTTTCGGGAATTTTCCCTTCACTTCCTGTCCCGCAGTATGCCTGTGCATGAGGTTTCATCAGGAGCCTGGAGCCACACGTCGATGGTGGACCGTGGGGCTGTACTGCCGTGCTAAGGCAAAACGTCGTATGAGCCTTCAGGCGTTGCTAAATTTCTTTAGACGAAACACCGATTTTCAGAAAAATTTGTGAATATTTTTCTTGCAATTTCTCAGATACTTTTGTTTGTAATTTGATGTAAAGTGTCTAAAAATGTCAAGGAAACATATTCATAACTTTCCCAAAAAATGAATATTTTATCGAAAGAAATTTGGAAACTCTCGAATGTTTATACGGCGTTCTTAATTCGTGCGGCAGTATATAACCAGTATGTAACCTTAAGCAGATAGGAACCAAGCCACATCAGCTATTGCCAAGTGTAATTGGGCAATTTATTTTTTCACGTGAAAACGGTTGTACGGCTTTTTTTTTGCAAATTTAAGTACATTTTCTGCATAGTACGAAGCAAATTCCTTAAAATTTTCAAAAAAACACCGCACAAACGTTCTCTTACAAAAAATTAAATTGCTCTGTGAAAGTTAGAGTACCTTTATAGACAGAGTATGGCCATTCGTATCTTTTTACTACAGGAAAACTGTTCCGCTTTTTGATTGGTCGACGAGTTTTTAGGCTTCATGATGCTCTTAGGGCCGTAAATAAACAAACAAAATGGCGGCTCACCGTAACATCGATAAGAAGCTAAATTTAACAAAAATTTCAATTATGCGGCAGTAACAATTTAAACTAGCATGTCTACGAATAACACACGAAAAACACATGAAAACATCGTTAAATCGCCTTTCACCTTTATCACAGGAGGATGTAAGATGTGCATAACCTCAATCTTGCTTGCTGATAACAGCCATCTTGTTTGTTTATTTACGGCCCTAAGAACATCGTGTCAGCCTATTTTCACGCGACCAATGAAAAACCGGAACAGAAATGGCCATACTCTGTCTATAAAGGTACTCTAGTGAAAGTTGGCAATTGAGGAGCTTACCAGAAAAAGGGCACATAGAAAAAAAACGCGTTGGAGAAAAATGCATTTGGAGCTTCCATCATTATTCTATGGCCACTGATTGTGATTTACTTTCTCAATCAGGAGTCCAAGCTGCGATGTAAGTTACCATCAGTGGCCAGGAAGTAAGAATGGAAACTTAAAATTCATTTTTCTCAAACGCAATTTATTGCTATGTGCCCTTTTTCCGGAAAGCTCCTCAATTTCTGATGTGGCTTGGTTCCTTTCTGTTAAACGCGATCCATTTTCCCCCGTGCTGTGCTGTTTCTTGTCGGGGCATGGAGTATTGCAATATGCACTTGGTGCCCACTTGCTAAAATCGTTCCAAATGTTATCCCTAAGTAGCTTCTTTAAATTAAAAGTCAAAAAGAGGGAGAAGGGAGGTGGGGGGGATGAACATTTTTCGGATTCCTGAGCGGAAGAGGCCGGCTCCGTGCTCCTCCTCCATTTCCACCGTGGCGACGCGACGTCCTCAAGGAGTTAACTCACGTCTTGGTCACGTCTTCGGACTCGAGGCACGATAGACAGCGGCCACGGGCACGCGGGCAGGTCACCGAAAACAAAGAGATGATTACTCTCGCCACCATCCCCGCCCCCGCCCTTCCCCTCTCCCCTGGACCACGTCCGCGCTGGCTATTTGCTAAAACACTTAAAACGCACCGCGCAGGGTCAGCTAACCTTCGCCAGCCCCGCCTCCACCTCCCCCTGAGCATACCATCAATCTGTGCGAGGTCGAGTTTGCCAGATTATTAATGACCTTCCATGGAAAAAGGGTCCCTAGCCAGGGCCGGATTAAGGGGGTGGCCACATGGGCCGCGGCCCATGGCGGCAAAAAGGGGCGGCAAAAATTTGCAATTTTTTTGAGTGTAGGTATAAAAGAAAAATCGGATTTAAACAAAAAAAAATTACAAACGAGAAAAGGCGACAAAATCTTTCATTTACTGAGAGTATAGTAATTTCTAATTCTGTCGTCTCTTAGTGATACAAGAGACAGTATCGATTAGTCGAATTAAGAGAGAAACCAAACAGGCAATTTGGCCTGGAACGGTGCGACTTAGAGAGAAATGATAACGAGGACTTGAGATGAAAAGGAGAAGCTCTCGGCACGGCAATCGGCATGTAACACATATTAGCTCCTACAAGACTGCACGAATACTTCTCGCATTGCATCAAACACAGTGCGGTCATTGCGGTCAGCGTGAAACGCATAGCGCCTACAAGACTGTCTGAATACTTCACGCTTTGCGCCAAACATTGAAGGCCTTGTCCACACAGAGATAGGTTTACGAAACTGAACTTTCGCGCAAAGTTCCGTGAACTTTTGCCAGTAGTGTTGACAGGGCTTTCCCAAAAAATGTGTTCAACACGAGTAAATGCGTCTTATGCACCCCTCACCCGCTGGCACGTTCACTTGATGGTTTTTATCGAGTTTCAAAATAAATGAGAAGGGGGCGGCAAAATACGGGCGGCCCATGGGCGGCAAGTAGGTGAATCCGGCCCTGTCCCTAGCCCGAAATACGAAATTGAGATCTTTAGATCCTAGCAAACTGCACAGTATCTAATGAGTGTTTTGGCACAGAAACGACAGAAAATGTCAATCCAAATCGGGGTAGTGACTGTTTAATCTTTACCTTTGTTGTTCAAAAGCTGTAGTTTTTAGGAAAAACTGTAATCTTGAGGAAAAGCTGTAGTTTTGAGGAAAAGCTGCAAAACATCTAAATCATCATGTTCAAGGCTTAAAATCATTATATACCTAAAGTCGCAAGTTTGCCCCCAGCGGGCTGATCATTAAAATCCATAGACAAAGCGATAGATTTGAAGGAAAAAGCGAGGAGACAGAGCAATCCTACTGATTGAAACGGATGGTTGTTACAGACTAATAGGGGTAAAATGATGAACTGTAACTTTACTCTCACGCGTGAATTGCCTTAATCAGTCTATCACATACCTCCTTTGTCGATTGCAACCAACTGCTTCCACCAATAAGATAGCTCAATTTTCTTTTTGTTTTTTTCGTATATCGCTTTGTCTATAAATTCCAAAGATCAGCCCGCAGATCAGATTAAAAGTGAATCAAACAGCTGACCACTCATTTCACTGGCGCATTTTTATGTAGCGGGATTTATTAGATTGAAACAATAAATAGTCATCCTCCATGATATTGCTCATGTTTATACACGTACTTTCTCAGCGGTTAAAATCAGTTTTTAATTAGGCACTAGATCTTTGCTCAGTCGCATATTTTTTCCAGCACAGCCAGCGTGCTTAGAGTGCGTCTGTGTTATTCGTTATTTACTTCTCTTTCTCTTTCTCTTTCTCTTTCTCTTTCCACCCCTCTGCCTTCCCCCCCCCCTTTCTTTCTGAGAAATGAGAGCATGGCGTATAATGACGAGTAAGATACGATTAATGCTGCTTAGGTCGCCTCCATACTTTTTTAGTTTTTTCTATCCTTTTTCTCGGAGTAATTATCTGAGGATATTTTGAGAAAGCGTGAATCGGCAGGCTCAAGTTTAATAAAAGCTTATTACCCCAACACTACAGCAGTAGTTTCATGGTAATTGGCGCTATCTCTAATCCAGAGTGTATAGAAGGTTTCCATGCATACTCTCTGCTCTAATCGGCTTTATTTGTTTTATTTCTGGTACGTACCTAACCAAGTATACCGTGCTGGAAGTAGGCGCCTGGTGCCAGCGTGCTGCAATTCTTGCATGGAGGTGGAATTTCAAAATATCCAACCAACCATTCTAACCGCCTCAAAAAGTCAAATCAATAATCGATAATTATCCCTAATTCATTAATTAAATCGCTTGAATCAAGATGCCTCTGCTTGATGTGCTTTCTTTTCATAAGCATCTGTTTTCTTGATTCAAGAAATTTTCATGGCAAATTCCAGTGTATTTCTGCTTAAACAAGGTGGAGAAATGGTGCTGGGTCCACACTATTTCTTATTTTATTTCTTATTTCTGCTTAAATCAAGTTTGTTTTCGATTATTGCCTGCAACTTCTACGCCACCCTAAAATTCAATACATTTAAAGAAGCGACTTGATTTAAGCAAAACGATTATTGAATCTGCCGCTAAGAAAAAAAAAAATTCTTTTGTCAAGGTAATTGATGCAAAAAGAAGCAGGCATCAGCTTCCAAAGTGATTTAATTCTTGATGCCTGGAGAAATCCTGTTGGAGGCATATTTCAGTCATTTTTAACCGGGGCTATTCCTTAAACAGATTCGATCTTTCCTAAATAGACTGCATTTTGCAATGAGGAACCATTACCTCTGGTTCATTTTAGAAACCGCATGTATGCAATTGGTTTTCCTATGCAAAAAAAGCTTTTGTCGAAGAGTCAGAGAAAATGGTTCCTCATTGCAAAATGTAATCCAAATGTCCTAATGCAAGTGATTACGTCTTCTGATTGAATCGCCCATTTGTCTTTGTCTTTCTTTCCCTGCCCAAAAAAAAAAAAAAATACAAAGTCCAATTTTTTACTCCAATCAGAGTTTTTTCTCAACAACTTTTCCCCCGCGCCAGCAAAAACGACTATCCGTTTGCAGCGGCCCTGTCTCGCTGGACTGGATATCGGCGGGCTGGGTGGGGCCGAACTTACTGGAGCACAGAATATAGTCTGCGGGGATATTTACGGCCACGGCGCTGCTCGTGCGCCATTAGTTCTCGGCTCCACGAGCCGGAGTCCGAGTGATATCACGAGGAGACATAGATATCACTTTCTCGCTCGTTACCATCGCCGATCGCACCTGCCTGCGTGAGCAATGATATTCGGTCGCCTGCCGGAAAAAGGGCGTACCTTTCCCTCCGTGAGAGCCTGGTATAGCATTGAGCTAGTTACAAAACGAGACAAATTTCGAGATGCAATTACGCTCTTTTCGGACGATTCATTGCGGATCGTTGACGACTCACAGTGGATCGGAACCGAGGTGATACTCGGACATTTCGTCGTCTCTTAAATTTTTTCGTTCCAAAGTCGCAAAATGGAGTCAGGAAAGTTATTTCCTTCAAATATACGACTGTGCTAATATTAGTCCAAAATCTTTCTAATTTTTTTCCTCGGTGAGAAAAAAATCAGTGGAATTTTCAGTCAGTAATTTCGAACAGTTACCCCAGTCGTTAAAAGCAAAATTACGAATGAAAAAATTTGTAAAGTTTAAACATGGTTCAGATTTATCGTCTGTTAAACAACGATTTGGTCAATTTCACCGCAAGATAAGCACGGGACGTGATGCTTGGGGTGGTTTTCAACAAGAATTTCAAATTTGGTGCGGTCACTCTCTCAAAAAAATCTCTTACTTGAGTTTGTATGATACTGTGCCTTTTTTAAATAGACAATTTAGTGCCCAGTACGAGGAAAATGATGTATTGCAATTGCAAAGAAAAAGCTTTCCCTGGTAGTTTCTGATAACGCTAAGGAACTGTTTTTGCGTCGCGTCAAGAAGGGAATTGACTCGTTAGATGGCTATTATAGCGATAGAATGGAAATCTAGCCTAATAAAGACCTCTAGGCACCAGAAAAAGCATATAATTCGCCGAATGATGAGCATGTTGCTTTTCGAATTTTTGGAAATTAGATGTCAACCAACTAATTGCTCAATATTTTGGTCAACGGTCATCGTTAGGCGAATCTTAGAGCTGATTTTCGAACCTTTCGCACCACAGTGAGAATTCCAGTATGGGGTCTCAATGATCTACTATTCCGAGTTGCGATGGAACTAGATAGAACCTCCAGAGAGGTTCCAAGCTTTTAAACAAAAGTCGCTGTAAACCCACTGTGCGACTTGGGTTTTGGGCGGGGCCGCGACTCCAGCTTTAAAGACCCGAGTTGGAAGGATTTAGACTTTTTAAGAGTGCAGTCCAATTACGGAGAAAGTGATCCGAAAATAGAAGCCGGACGGGGCCGGGGACGCTGCTCGGCGAACGAGGGAGGTATCGTTGCCGATGAATGATGCGATGGCCGTGATCCCCGAATCCTCGCGCTCCATGAAAACAATCCCTTCCGGACTCCTTTATTAACCCGGAGGAAGGCAGGGTCACGTTCGGCGACCACATCCAATCATTATTTAGGATTTGCAGCGCCCGCAAATGCCAAACCCACGTCTTTCCGTCCTTTCGCAAATGTCGGCGTCTCGTTACGTTCTGGTCATCCTTTCCCTTTTGTTCGGTTCACTCCGTGTTGAGAAATAAATCTCGCCCTTTGGGTATCTGATGATGTGGATGATCCTCTGGTCATTCCTCTGCGATATCAACCGAAGTGCTGTTTAGGGGGACAACTCTAAAAAGAGGGAAACCTTTCATCGGACGTGCATCTATCACTTTCTTTTACTATTTTTGAGGTGGGTTCTGCATCCACAGTATCAACTCTGAAAGTTTCGAGTAGCTTCTAGGAAGTGTAAAGGATAGTAATAGTGGATTCAACCCCAGTTGATTTTGGTGCCAATCAGGGACCAAGATTGAATTAACCAGAACCGATGTTAGGTGCATTCAGGTTGATGCGGTTTTTGTCCTATATTTTCCTTCCCCAGTTCTACCTGCCCCCTATTTTCCATTGCAGCCACCCGCTTCCACCAAAAGGATCCCTCCGTATCCCTTTTGTCTTCTTTGTGTATGGCTTTGTCTATCAATTTCAAAAATCAGCCCGCTGTCCTATGATTGAGTATAAGTCTTTACCCCTTTGCGACGATTTTTTTCCCGGGCTTCCTCCGGTCACCGAGAAATGGACTATATACATTTTGCAATTTGGAACTATAATTTCTGGCGTAGTTTAGAAACAGCGTATGTACCATTAGTTCCTCTTTACACATAAGTGTTTTTACAGATGAACCGGAAATTATAGTTCCGAATTGCAAAATGTAGTCCAAATGTACCATCTTTGGATGTTTCTAAAATCATATCGACTTAGCTTCTCAGGGCTATACCTAGCATCTCCGATTGTATCGCGACTCATTTCTCTGCGTCTTGGTATGATGAGCTGTGAAGACACAACCGACCGACTTGCGCAACTCGACCATCGGTCGTGTAACGAGAGGCTTCCGGCGAAGGAAGGCGCGGAGGATCGTGGAGCAGTTGGAACGGTGCCGCTCCAATTTGGTCGGGTGGCTGGGGCGGCCGAGCCTCGGGACCCGGGGTTCTCGGACGACCGGACCGGACAGTCCTCAAGGGACATTTAATGGCGGCAAGTTGAAGGTCAGCTCCTGACCGATGACCACTCCGAGCCCGGGCCCGCGAACCGCGACGAAGCGACGACGCTCGGCCGTTCCGTGCCCCAGCCCACAGTGGGAAAAATAGCCGATCTAGCGCCGAAAAAGTCGGAAAATCGACATCAATGAAAATGGCCAAAATTGGTATGTATGTGTTCCTGAGGATCTACTGATCAAGAATCAGTCATGTTTTACTTCATACGGTCGATTTTATCAATGATAATCATTAGAAACGCACCGGATAGCGCAGTGCTGGTGGAGGACCGCCTCTGAGAGTTTACATTCAGTAGCCTCGTGTGTATGTTGAAGTGCGTCATGTAGTTACTTTTGATTTTCTTTTTTACAATAACTAACCTTTCTAAAAGTAAGAATACAATTTTTGTCTCTTATATACACTGTTAGGATCTACAGCATTTTTTTAAAGTTAGCCTCCGAAGAAGTCGCAAATTCAAACTTCTAAAGACTGCATCTTCCAAGATTCACACAGATTCACGGAGATATTTACATCTACGCACTCGTTATACTATCAAGATTACAAAAATCCTTGGTTGAAACCAGCCTTCGTGAGCCTTTTAGAGATATTCGATGAAATCTAAGTCTGGACATGTGCACAGAATGAATGTGAACCGTTGGGGCGTTGGGTTTGGCGTCAGATCACAGAGTGGCATGGGGAGAGTGCGTGCGCAGTGCGCTGCGCGCGCAACTCAGGCAACGAGTGATTATATACAACTGTTTCAGCGCCCACTGCAAAGCTGAAACGATAGCCTAGTTGGTAGGATCACCCTCTCCTATTTTGAATATTGTGAGTTCGATCCTGCCCGGAGGGGAAAATTTATTTATTAACTCCGTGCATATTTTCAGTTTTACTTGACACTTGCTGCACTAAAAAAATGGTTTTACTTCACATTAAGTCTTGAGGAGAAAAACATTAGATGCATTGAGAGATAATTAGATATTTAGAGAGATAATTAGATAATTCGAAATAAAATTAGATAATTGCTAACATTTCCGAATAATGACAATACTTCACTTTACCTTTATGAAAATAATGTGTATTGGTAAAATGACAATATGAATTTCCACTATTACATTTCCTATTTTAGAACACTTCATGATAAATTGAATGTTCGGAACTTAATTGTTATCTTAACGGGAATGAGAAAAAAAAATTAGGAAACGTGATTATCCGTTGATTGGTAATAGCTGTTCCACTGTGTAACGGTTTTTTTAGGAAATTTAAAATTTCAACCGTGATTTTTCTCCTCATTTGCTCTTAATATTGAATACATGCCATTTACCTACTATGTCAATCGTATCTATATTCACATCTTTAGTAATACGATGCGGATTAGATTCATTCTTACTCATAACTTCACCATGAAACACTAACACATATAGGCACACAAACTTTTCCAAAAAAAAGGTGGGAAATAAGATACTTGCACAGGATAATGAAAAAAGTAACCGACAATAGCATAAACGAAGAGAAATATTTTATTTTACTCTACTGGCTGATCAAATATCACAAACCAAAACAGTCTCAAGGAAAGTAAATTATAGCTGATCCCATGACTAAATTTGGCTCAATAACTCTTGAATTTACAAAAAATATGCGCATTATGTTATTATTAGTGTATGATTAGATATATAAGACCGATTAAGTGTGAAAAATCAATGGGAAAGTGAACGCCTCGCGCGTCAAGACTTTTTCGTCCGGCGCTAGATGATCGGTGATTTTCCCCACTGTGCAGCCACAGCCCCCCCCCCCCCTCCCCCCCCCCCCCCCCCCCCCCCACGCCCCCCCCCCCCCCCCCCCCCCCCCCCCCCCCCCCCCCCGCGCCTCGGAGCAACGGCAGAAATGTTAATTAGCCCCGCTTCGGCGTTCCCCCGGCTAACCTCAAAACGGGCGCTGCCAGATCACCAACCGCCCCGGAAAAGGGAAATGTCCACGGAAAAGGGTTTAGAGTGCCTACATAGGGAGAGTACAGACATGACGAAATATGGAGCTATCAAGGCCTAAAAGAGCAGGAAACCTTTGAAAACGAAAAATTTCATTGCCGATCTTCAGATTCCAATGTCAAACCAAGATGGCCAAGAATGTTCATAAATGAGCGTTCCCCCGCAAAAAATAAGTTTATGCAAAAACTGAGTCAAATATACGTGGTTTACACACGGTTGGTCGTAACTTTTGTAATAATGAATCACTCTGGATAATTGAATTCATAGATTGGCCATCCTTTTTGGCCCTTAGAGCTTTGTCATCTAACCTCAAAATTAACACCACTAAATCCACCATGAACATTGTAAAGAGCTACACTTCTTTTTTCTCCGTGTTCGTTTGTCACAGAAACTATTAAGGGTCCTCAAACAGCCTTGAGCGCCTTCTTAAGCAGTGGCGATATCTCTAAGAATATTTGAAGAAAAAAGAATTGACGCAAAGTAAGAGAGGATTATGGAGTTTGCACACATTCCTATTCCACCTTCAATTTCCGAGGCAGGCCAGACCGCATCCTCTGTGCCGCAACAGTTATCTATTTAAGAATGTGTATCGGGTGTTGTCTAAGAATCTTGTCTCGCAGTAAAGTATACTTTGAACCCCCTGGCGATCTGTAAGCTCGAATCCTCCATGACACTGAAAAAAAAAATCCCTGGCGGTGGAAGTCGTACCTACGGGCTATACAGACATACCGTCCGTGTTCCAGGGTCAGAGGCCCGAAGTTCCGGGCGTAGCACCCGGAGTAAGCGAAACTACGGCTCCAGTACACAGAACACTCGGCCTCTAAGCCCGGAACGGACGGTACGGTATGTCCACATAGCCTGTAACTTTTTTTCAGTGGAGCAGTGTAAAAGCAAAGATTCTATTTTCCTCGTCGACGTGAAGAAGTGAAGAGATTTTAGGTGGACTCGTTGACAACGGTGGACGGGAGCCGAGGTGGGTACTTTGTCGGGGCGCATAGTTGCCATTACAGAGGTGGACGGCGAGACGGTGCGGAATGGATGGTGCCTTGCCGCGGTTGGGCAGTCATGCGCGGGAAGAGTGCGCGGAAACGCGCGGATTTGGCGCTCCAACCCGCGGGGACCCGACGCCTGCCGCCCGACGCCGACGCCGCCGCAACACCAGTGGCGCGTCGCGTCGCGGCCCATCGCTGTGCGACCGCTCTTCCGAATCACCTCAATCACTTTTACCCGAGTTCAAGGTGAAGCCGTTGCCGTTTTTGCGCCTTGGGGACTAGCTCCATACCTTCCATCGAGAATTCCTTATATCTGTAGATGAAACCCAGCATTCCAAACTATGACCCGACCTATGGAGGACTTGGGAATAGAACAGTGCTCAATTCCCAGGGGGGGCAAATCTGCGATCGAACGACTGATACGGTTGCAATCGGTCGCGATAAAAATGTGAAGGCCGACGAAAATGGGTTTCTGAAATATGAAGGTATCTGAAAAAAGGGGGAGAATGTGAAAGCAACTGCATTTTATGTGGATGAAACTATTAAATGTGTCATTTTTTCTGAGGGAAACTGCGAAGGAAGCTGTGGAACTATGTGTTTAATGCAAACAAAATAGTGGAGTGCCCGCTCTTATGTGGACAGCTATGTGAAACACTGCCTCAAAAAATGTGAGGGCAAAAAACTCTCTTTACTCCTGCTTCGTTCCGTCGGTGAGAGTCTGGGGTAGAGGAAGTGCAGAGTCTGATTATGACCTTGGTTTCTCGACAACATCTATCAATTTTCTGAAAAATTGAGATTTTCCTTAAAACCGGATTTTCCAGCAAATTGGTGCTTGATATAGAAAAAACTGAGGTCACATTATTCATATTTAGCAGCCGAAAACATGTCTGCAAACATTTTCCACTTGCTCAACACATTTTCTCCGCTGTTTCTGCTAAAGAGGTTTTTCCAGTCAAATGACATTATCCCGTCCACCACGTAAAACTGATCCATTTGTTTTGCGCCTGGAAGGACGGAGAAATGATTTTACCGTGTCTTACGAGGCTAACTTCACATACTTTTTCCTGCCGTATACCCATGAATAAAATTTATACCTTTCCAACATTTAGTAATTTTCCAGAAATATGCGTTATAAGTCAGGTATTCTGAAACTTTTGATGGTAAAACATTCCAAAATATCTCTATAATAATGATCCTAAACGCAATTGCAAATCGGAAGAGTGAAAGAGTTCAATATTCATTCGGGCCGCTCTTTAAACCCCTCATTCCCTGATGATACAAATATACACCTAATGCACAACGGTATGCTTTGCCTTCAGTGGAATTTCGAAAAAAATTTCCCAATGGTAAAAAAATATCGAATAATCGATCGATCGTCGCATCACTCTCGTCATTATTCCTCTCAAATTTCTCTCCTTTTTGCTGCACGAAGCACAAGAAGGGAAAATCCGAGCGAAGTTAATTCTCCTGCAGCGGTTAAAAAGAGACGCGATCGGCCATGAGTAGCATTACACCGATATCTCACAACTGCGAAATTCAGGTTACAGATGCAGTGAAAGTATTCTGCATGGCGCCTGACAAGACCGGCCTACGTTCAGCGGCGCAGTGCAAGTAGGAGGACGACACTGAAATCCAAGTGAACCAGTTCGTACGCGCGGTGCAGTCTCGGCGCCAGAATGCAACTGTCTCCGATCTTAACCAGAGAAAAGATGGGGAGCTTTTCACGCCAAGATTGATGCGCTTTCAATGACATTGCATAAACCGACGGCGTTGTGTACGCTTCCGGGCTGAGTCAACTTAATGAGACCCAGTGGCGTCGCGCGCTTTGCGATATATCGATTGTTATGCCATTTAAACCTATGGTAAAGAATCGATTATTAAGGTGTTCGCTGCGAACACCCTGTTTATCGATCTTTTTCCATAGGTTTAAATGGCATAACAGTCGATATATCGCAAAGCACGCCACGCCACTGATGAGACCACGCTGCTTGGTTTAAAGAGAACCGCGTTTCGCCGATAGAAACATCGCCTGTATCTGCGATTTTTGCTCTACAAGGCAGAGCGGGCCTCAAAATTTGGGCTGCTGAACTTTGAAATTCTGTTGCTGGGTCTAATTAACGAGAGAGGAACGTGGTCCAGCTGCCGCGTAGAGGATGATTCATATCGGGTGTTACTTTTGAGGCGACAGGCGTTACAAATCAAATTGCTCATTTATAAGAAGAGTGAATCAGCGATGTTTCTCCAAGATTCATTATTACCAGACAGAGCGAGAATTGAAACATTACGAGTCCTAATCCTTCATCATAATGTGCGCCGAACATAGTGGATATGCAACCGTACCATGGAGAGGTGATTGTAACGCATTGGCAGTTTGCCTGCAATTTTCAAAGTAGGCAACTTGAGCTCCCACGTGGTAGAATAGTGGTATCATCGTGAAATAGCATCACTGTGTCAACATTTATGTAGGCTCTTAAACTGCCGTGTTAAGGAAAAACGCGTATGAACCATCGGGCGTTGCCGAATTTCCTTGGATAAGATACGAATTTAAAGGGCATTTGGTGAGATTCTCCCTCCAATTTTTCAGAGAATTTCATTCGCAACTAGATCTAAATTATCTGAAAATCTCAAGAGAAAATATTGACAATTTTCCTCAAGAATGAACATTTTATCGGACGAAATTTGGCAACTCTCGAATGTTCATACGGCGTTTTTCCTTAGCATGACTGTATAATATGCACCAATTTCCACTAAAATTTGCCATACTTTTTTTCTGTGTTGTCTCTCTGTTCTCCATAATGCCTACAAAAAATAATCTCGAGATGAATCTGCAATCTTTAAAGCTTAATTTAAGTCTTTGAATGAGGCGAAGCCGCCTCCTCAAGTCGTCACGTCTTGTCGAAAGTCAAAATTTAGCACTGGTCCATTTTTGTATTATAAATCATCTCAGAGACTTAAACGCTGCGATAGGAAAGTTGTGCATAGTTAATCCGCCAAACTTTGTGAAAAGGCTTTCGCTTCTTAGCTCCCCAAACAAAAATTTGACGCGGAAACATGTATAGCGATTTTTGGTTTCTGGTCCATTTTCATGTTATAAATCATCTCAGAGACTTAAACGCTGCGATAGGAAAGTTGTGCATAATTAATCCGCCCAAATTTGGTGAAAAAGTCTCAGTTTATTACATCCTCGAAGAAATCTGCCGCGGAAACATTTATCGCGGTTTTTGATTTGTAATTCTGTCAGGTAATAGGAGGCTCGCTGAATTCCAAGGAGTATCGTCCGAAAAACATGCTGGTAACGCGGGAACCAGCGTCCACGGTGCCTGTTTCCTACGGAGCAATGGTCGATTGTTAGCGATGATGCGGATTTTGACGGCGAATAATTACTCGGATTTAGGAGGAAGCACGCCTCAGCAACGTTTCCGAATCACGATTCACCTTCGACATCGCACTCCGGCACCGACACACCATGGATCATAGAATGAATAGACCCAGTGTTGTCTGGTCTCGTCGCAACCCAGAGACAAAAGAGGCTTTACTTAGGTATCACGGCACGGCAGTGATGGAATTTTTTAACTTCTCGGATTCAGCCTTGAGATGGGCTTGTCCCTCACGAGAGGTATATTCGATTGAATCGGTCTTCTCAAAAAGACCTAAGCGCCAAAAATGGATCTATGTGGGAAACGGTAATCACTATCTCGATTGACCCGTTCTAAATCTCAGAGCTCTGAATTATTGAAGCAATGAATTAACTAATAACATTCTAATGCAGTGTCTACTGTTTTTCTTGTATTTTCATATTTCGCACATAAGTCTTTTTGAGAATGACCGATTCAATTGAGAAACCTTTAAATGGGTAAAATCGACCAGAAATCACTTTGAGTATACCCATCGGGGGTATTTTTTAGAAAACCATGTATATGAAATGTGTAGAATACACTTCACGAAACACAATTTATGCAGTCGGTATCACGCAGTTTATCATCACAGTTGAAATTCAAAGCATCATATTTCTGCTGGTTAATTCGATTTTTTATACTATTTCTCACGCTGTAAACTTCTAATTTTTGTAAAACATCGTTCTAAGATGCGATGACAATATCACAATCTTAAGTTTATTTTCATTAAAGTTTCATTTTTTTCGTGGATAAGGACAATATACAGATTATAGTTTGGTCGGTGACTGATTATTGAAATTGATAGACGATGAGAAAATGGAGCGATCCCAATGGTCGAAATCGGTGCGGTTGTTATGGAGTGAAAGGGAATTGGATGAACCAACTATAGGGTCTTTCGTGGGGGGGGGGGGGGTCTGCTATTATAGTCTGTCTATTAATTGGACCCTTTGTTCATTGCAACCATCCACCTCCACCAATTGGATCGCTCCGTTTTCTCAATTTCATAGTTTAATATTTGATTTTCAAAACCCCATAAGACCCCTTGCTATTTACCAGGTTGAATTTTAGAACGTGAAAAGTCCCCTGCCTATAAAACTCCTGCTTTATATGGAGTGCTTTATTTCATGCTTCCACCAACCCTCGGTCCTCATATCGTTAACGCACCGTAGATGGTCTCAATATAGTAATAGTAATCATATTTGGATAAAAAATTAGAAAGTGACAACCTGGTGACGTGAGTCATGAGCTCATTCAAATCGAACGGCATCACGCAGCCCAACGGTGGACGCTATCTGTATCGATGACGCTTGATGAATGGCTTGGGGTTCGCGCCGCGCAGCCGTGCTAACGAACCTAACCTAACCTGCTGTCTTTCCAGGGGAAGCGGAAGTAGGGCTCCGCCATGCGTGGCGCGCGCAGCCACACTTCCGCTACAGATGCAAGCTCGTCTGTGCATGATGGTACAGCCGGCAAACGACGGATGAAATTCGAATCTGCATCTTGATTTCGGTGTACCAAAATGCCTCACTTCCTATTTTACTTTTTTGAAAGGTGACGAGTCAACTTTTCTCTTTCAAATTTTCGAAGAAAATCCTTCGAACGCAGGCGAAATATCACGGAAATTTTCGATAAAATATTTTTTTTGTTTTCCAACAAAATAAAAAGTCTAACAGTAAGTCTGCAGTAGTGTTGCAAACCAAGATTAGTGGTCACTCGGTGAGGCAATGCAACAGTTTTACCCTTAGTATTGGCAGGGTTATTATGAACGAACAAAAAATCGAGCTGAATATAGTTAGTGCTAAAATTTTTCGTTTCATATATTTGAGACTGTTAAGTCAACGTGAGAAAAAGGAAAGAAAAATAACCTGCAAGTAACCACAGGAAAGTGATTCGATAAACGAATAATGTGACAGACCAACAAAAACTGACCACCGGTTAAACGCTCACGCCAGTAGGTTGTGCAACAAATAAACACCCAGAAGCAAAAAGAAACAATTCAATTTAATTCAGGATGGACGTAACTCGTTCGTGGACTAATAATCAGCTAATGTGGTGTTAAATCAAAACAACCATTTACGACTTGTGGCGTATTAACACCGTAACGATTACTTTTTTAGCTTAAAGTCTAAAATACCCAACACGTAAGACTATGACTTAACTGAATGTGGTCTTCCTGTTTCAACATTCAACTGTTAGGAAAATATTATAATATGTGTGCACTGGTCAAAGTGTTTAGAAACGAACCGCATCTGTTATGCCTCATTTATCGCTTACGCAACGAATGATCTATCCTTCAGTAATCACTGACTTGTAATAATATTAGCGCGTGTAATCGAAATTATATAAATTTTGTCAATATCATGCTTAGGAATATTGCACTTCGAATATGCAGAAAGACTGTCCTATAAGACACCTTTCCATCTACCTCGTGCACAAAAACTATAAAAAAGTGTAGCAGCAGATAGGTACTTTCATGGATGAGCAGGGAGAATAGGGCCCGTTTCCTTGTTACTAAATGCAGTATCTATTCTGGCCGACCTATGAAAACACACCTCTCTATCAGGAAACCAACGGCACATACTTTTGTCGCTAAAGTAAGCCGGAAATGGCAGTTCCGAATTGCAAAATTTAGTCCGATTTTTCTGGGAAAAAAATGAAACAACAATGGAGCTTTAGAACCGTCAATATCGAGATACGTGCTTAATGACTTTCTTTATTGACATGAAGTACGTGTCATTTTCAAGTCGTTGGACTGGGCCCTCGGTTTTCCCAACCAAAGTTCGGATTTGCCAACCGAAAAAATCGGTTCTGATTCACTAAGGGCTCAATTCTCTGAACCGACGAAACGGCTACCGAGCTTAATCTATTCGTATAACCAAAAACCATTCCTTAGTGTCCACACTGAAAAAAAACACGGCCGTGGAAGCCGTATACTCATGGGCTATATAGACGTACCGTCCGCGTTCCGGGCTTGGAGGTCTGAAGTTCCAGACATAGCACCTGGAGCAGTCGAAGCTACGGCTCCAGCACCCGAAACTTTCAGCCTCTGGGCCCAGCACTGACGGTTTTTTACATAGCCCGAAACTGTTTTTCAGTGCAGTAACAAAATGGAGTAGAAGAGTGCTTTCCGATCCAAAGCTCGTGGTTTCCACTCGCGGAGGAACTCGTTTTTCCGTGCTCGTCATCTTGACCGGAGCCGCGGCAGCGCAGCGGAAGATCGAGAAACTTACCGGTCCCGGACGGCTTTCTCTCATTCGATTTCAGTCGGGATTTTGGCTCCGAGGCAGGGGCAGGCGGGGGCCGGGGCAAGCACCACTCTCGATTATTTTTTTCTGGGCTACTAATCTGGGCTACCACTGCCATGATGCGCCGCGCCGCGATGAGCGATCACCGCGCATGCGCATACCCGCCTCGGACCACTTATTAATACCTACCGACCCTACTTCAACGTCGCCAGATAGCTCATCATAATGGCAAAGAGAGAAAAATGAAGGAGCACAAAGGACCCCGCTCACTGCTTATGGGGAAGTGTGCCCTGTTCGATTTCCAATTTTTTTAATACATTAAACTAGTCTATGGGTGATGATCAAAAGTCATCATTGCGCCAACTTTCTACAAAGCACAATTTTCGCACAATCCGTGGTAGACCTCCCTAAGTTATCGGATATGCCATCACTTCTTTTCTCTCTCTCTCTATGGTATAATAAAGCTCTTTCAAGAAGAGGCGGGGATCTTCGATTAAAGAATGTGTATCATTTAGTGGCCCCGTCACTCGTGCGTTGATCGATGTATGAATTTTTGATTATTTCAATCAGCAAGGCTATTGGAAATAAACATCAAAGGAGAACTGGCCCACAGGACCATCTTTTATTAGAGGGGGTTTACAACCTTCTATTTGGCGGGACCCGCTCCATGGTAAAAGAGCCAATCCGCCCCAAGGAGAGACGTAATGGTTGGAGTCTTATCCCGCGCACATGCACATGCAGGGTCAACCAATCTCGAAAGTGATTTTTGACCCATATGTCGACACTGCACCTCCGAATGCCCTCAACCCTAGCTTTACTTAAAGATTTCGACTTTTAATAACTCGCACAAACAAAGGTATGCTTTCTCGATAAATGCTGAGCTTTCATGAGCTTCCTTAAGTGTTAGAGTTGACCGTACACAAACCAGTGAATGATGACTGAGACTCTCGCAAAATTTTGGATGATAGTTAGTGGGATAGGGAGTGGCATATTTTATCCTTCTGTTTTGTAGAATGGGAAAAAGTCTGACTTTTAGCACTATTCTGCAACCAAGCCTCTATTCAACTGCCTCTATACTCCATGGTTAGCTCTTCAGATGCAGCTTGGAACTCCCGTGTCAGTTCTGGCAATTAAATAGACGGGGAAAAAGTTTCTAATCATCATAATGGGCATCACATAGGATAATTCAAATCTATTTTACAAAAAGGTATCATTCGTGCGATTGTGATAATTTACACCATCGGCAGCATTGAAAAAAGTTTTATCATTGCTCACAGAATCCGAGTTCGTCAGGATGGGGGAACGCCCCCATGCTAAAGAGGAACGCCGTATGAACATTTCAGGACTATCAAATTCCATCTAATAGGATTTCTGTTTTGAGGGAAAATTATGGATCTGTTTTCTTGAAATTTTCAAATGTACTAGCGACAATTTTGAATATAATTCTGGGAAGAACTAAAACAAAATGCACAAGTCTTCAGGGGGAATCGGATTTTATGCGGTAAAATTCGGCAGTTTCTATTGATGCGAGCTGTTTATACGAGTTCCTGGGATGCTCTTTGCAATAATCCTTTCATTTTTTAATCCCATCATCCTCCAACTTTAATTTTCCGGGTAACAGTAAGAGAACGATTTTAATTAGAAAAGTAAGTTTGTAATCTCTTATTATTTTTATCAACTGGCGAATATTTTCAGTTGACGATTTGTGACTTATCGAAATTCTTTTTTGTCTGATTTCAGGTGAGTACAATTTTGCGATGCCTGAATACAAAACAAGGAAACACTATTTCGATTGCGCTAAGGAATTGTAGCCGACAAACTGGTTCAGTATTTTTAGTTTTCAACACCCTTTTAAAGAACAGCAACACTCATATCACCATCGTATTGGCTTTCAAGCTAAATTTTGAGCAGCGGGCCTTGTAGATTCACGAATCTTTGACTCGTTTTTGAAACAAATTGCTCTATACGTCATTGAATAGGCGAGGAGGAGGTTATTTCAAGGGTCGAGCTATTTGCGGCCATGAGAAAACTAAAACCTAGCTCAGGGATATGAGAACAGTTGGATCGGCATACCTAGTAAATACTGTCAATGGTGAAAAAATCATCGGTTTCAACGTGGTAGATCTTCATTTGAATTGATCCTCCATTTCCATTGATCTTCCATTGGACCATTTGAAAAATACGATAGGTCACGATATTTTTGCTTGGATCAAACGGGTGAACCATAGATGTATGGTGTAGTGGATTGATCGGAAGAAGCGATCATGCTTACGCATTGAATCGCTTAAAAGTTACGGGCTTTATACTTAGACATCCCGTACGTTCCGGGCTCAGAGGCCGAACGTTCCGGGTGCAAGAGCCGTAGCTCCGACTGCTCCGGGTTTTACGCCCGGAACTTTCGATCTCTGAGCCCTGAACGCGGACGGTATGTCTTTCTAGGCCGTAAATGCGGCCTCCACGGCCGGAGCTTTCTTTCAGTGTATTTTTCTTTTTAAGTAATGATCGATGAGGCACTGGGACAAAATTAAAATGAATTTTCACTCCCAAGTTGCCTGGAAGTGGCAGTGCTTTCGTAAGCAGAAAACGTCACTGGTGATGATGACTTGAGTAGAGCAGCAGAGGCTCCGGTGCCGGTCATGGACCGCGATGGACCAACGCGAACGCGGCGCGCGCGCCTTGGCATAGCTTGTCGCGTGCGACTCCACGCCCGCGTTCACCTCCCAGGGAGTATCCGAATAGGGCACCTCCTGAGCGCAGCCGCTGCATAGCATCGCCTGCCGCGAGCCTCGCTGCAACTCGCCTAGAATTTCGTCGGCAATTTTTCATCTCGCTCTATGTTGCCACGTCATACTCTGGAAAAAATTTACGGGCTTTTCAGACATACACAGGAAAAAAAACACATTGGATCTAGAGTCCAGACTCTTAAAAACATCGACAAGAAAAAGTACTCTTGATGCAATCAGAATCTAGCTTAAATCAAGAACCAAGCCTCTTAATTTAAGCGGATTTCGTTTCGATTTAAGCACAAATCCGATTGGATCAAGAGTATTTTTTCTTGTCAATGTTTTCAAGAGTCTCGACTTTAGATCCAATGTGTTTTTTTTTTTCCAGAGTACCGTCCGTTCCGAGCTCAGAGGCCAAAAGTTCTGAGTGCTGGAGACTACCGGGTGCTACTCCCGGAACTTTCGGCCTCTGAGCCCGGAACGCGCGCGTAATGTCTCTATAGCTCGTAAGTACGGCTCCCATGCACAGCCGGAGTTTTAGCGGCTCTGGTGCTTGCACTAGAGCTGCTATTCCGGACGGTCCCAGCTGGGGAGTATCAACGGACCATGTTACATTGGAGAGACCGCGTGTTGGTTGATGGGAATCGGCGCCATTTTCTGCTGTTTAGGGGGGACTGATTTTATTTTAATTCATATCTTTTTCCTGTGAGCGAATGCTATGTTGTGTAGTGTATTTTTGGAATCATGGTGATACTGTCAATAATTCAAAACGGGTCTGTGCTTTAATCTCGCACTGGAAAAAATGTACTTTACGTTTAAAATTTGAAAATTCAAATCTATAAGTTTTCGCGCTTTTTTCGAAGAATGCCGTGGTTGGAGCTTCCTAGTCATACTACTCGACATCAGCTGATAGCAAACAAAGGTTACCAAGGAAACCGTAAACGCGTAACAACTACCTACCGTCGCCAGAGCCGCTTTCCGACGCGAATGCGTTGGAGCTTCCTCCTTGTTTACTTTCTCGCTACCCTAGGGTAGAGGAAGTATTGTCATCTTGCAAGGAGGGAAAAGAAGTTGAAATTTCATTATTTCTAGACGTTTTAAGGCCACAGGAGTCAAAGTAACCATACTTGAAAAAGTGTGTGTCCGCGTCCGCCAGGCGTCCCCAAAATCTGTCTGCAGCGATCAGAATCGATCAGTTCGATTTCATTCAAAATTTGCAGAGAAGAAGTGAATGAAATTTCATGGAATTTATCATGAAATTTCATTTTAGAATATCTCATGAAATATCGCAACTCTGAGTAAGGCTTCAAGCATTGCAAAACGCATTTTCTTATCAAGACATCACGTAATACACGTTGAAATCATAATAAGAACCAAACCTAGAGGAAAAATTCAAAATGTAAAACTTGAAACTTTGCAATCGTGATGGGTAAAAGTAGCATGGCGTCATCCATTTGTCGTCTTATGGCTCGTCTTGCTCAAGAATGTGCAACTGAAGGGGGTCACACCGAGAACTGCGTAATTTTACAGCCCTGTCCCGCGGTACAAAAGGGTGTAAGTAATTAAGTTACGCACGCCTGTAAAAATAGATGAACTAGGGTCAATTACTGTCAAGAGGGAACTGGAAGAAAACCCCCGGCTCAGCATTTAATTCTGATTTATCGGCTCATCAGCTTTAGCTGATTGAAGCAGAATAGAAATAGAAGGAAGAGTCTAAAGGACGGGCCGTTGTTATTAACGGGAAGGCTAGGCTCTTGCACAAATTACGGCAAACGAATGACCCACCTTCAAAGGCTCCCTCCAGAACGGGTCCTCCTATTTCACCTGATCCGGTATCATTACTGCCGAAGAAACACATTATTCATAAGCCGTGGTTATAATCCGATCTTATGCGTTTTGAGGCTCAAGTCGAAGTAAACTTATCTCTTTTTTTCGTGACACGTTTGGTCGCTTTTGAAAATGAACTGCGGCGTGTGTCCGCATCTTAATTGTGGATTACGCAAGGAACAAAGGACTCTAAATCCGCAAAAAGTGGCTATCATTCGTTGTGTGGTCCATTTGCAGTACTGCCAAAAAATAGAGGATATTGGTGATGAAATTCAAAAAGAAAAGAAAACACGTAATTAGATTGCTGCGTTTCAAAATTTCCGTCCATACTTTATTTTTGCCTTTTTTTGGTCGATTCAAAAAGTATGGACCCAAAGGTAGAGAAACAAATAAAATAACCAAGTCACATGCAATTTAGAAACGTTAGGTACCGTGCGGTAAGATTTTCGCTACTTAAATGTTGAATACCTCTTGACAAGTTTACAAGTATGAGTCAAAAGAGAAGGAAAGTCCTCTTGAATCAGTATTTGGGTGATGTCACGATCTCGGGAATAGTAGTGTCACCAGTTTCATTTGCAAGTACTTTCAAGGCAATGAGAAAAATTAATTGAAAAAGAACATGATTGCCCTCAGAAATGGTCCTATTTTTGCACCTGCACATGATTTACGCAAACAATTTTTAGAAATTATCATCACTCAAACTTTTACACCATAAGATGGGATGCCGGTTACGTAAGTAACAGAACATTTTACGGTTTAAAGTCTTTGTGACGATATTCTGATGATCATATATTATTGCATGAATCAACGCAAGGTCATGTGCAACTTTAAACAATTTTCAACAGCACTTAAATATTTCCTCAATTAAATTGCATGTCTTTGAAAACGCTAAAAACTAAACCGGCGACATTACTATTCCCGTTATCGTAAAATCACCCCTTTACGTTTGTTTAGAATGACCAAATTGACCTACAACGATTTCTGGTTTGTCCCCGTGGCGGAAAGTTTGAATTTAGTTTAAGCTAATTTCTATACTTAAAAGTTGATTTTAGGGCGGCTCAATATTTTGACACGATTTGCGTCTGATTTCAATGAGGAAACATTTGTCTTATTGATGGTCTAGTTTAAGTGTCTATTATACTGTTCCAACCAAGACACTTCTTGAGTTTGTTCTTATTTCAACATTTTAAAGAGGTAAAGATACTCAATGGATCTCAACGTTCAGTTAGGAATGTTTACACGAATCCAAACATCATTGGTCAACACTCAACACTCTCCTCACAGTCAGCAGCATTGACCTTGCACTTGGTCTACGTCCTCGTTGCATTGAAAACGAAGGTTCTTAACCTCACGCAACGACACCTGACGATGCGGTTCGTCTGACCGGAGAAGAGGAGGGGAGGAGGAAAGTAGAATGAGCATAGGGAAACAGGAAGGAAAAAGTCCGATACTTACGTGCTTACAAAAAACGTCGTATAAACGTTCAGACGTTGCGAAATTTCATCCAATGAACCATGAATTTTTTTTTTTCTTCTGAAATCTTCGGAAAGGTTCATTCGCACTAAAAATGGACACTTTTGCAGCAATCCTAAGTACACAAACGGGACATTCCAGGAAATTACCGTCAAAGTATACCGGCGCTGTTGTCAGTCTTGCGATTCACTTCAAATGCAAGTCATAAAATTATTAATAACGCAAATTATTATGGCTCGAGACTTTTACCCAATGTTCTCTTTTGTATTGAAAAAGCGCTCAGTATCGGAAACTGTAAATTATTATTTTTTTTTACCCGAGACCGATTTTTACTGTACCTTACACTTTGAGTTCCCCTTTCACACATATTTGGACGTATTCATTCATGCCAAAAGGAACTATGTCGTACGCGAACCCCTTGAACCTAAGTCCTTTCAGCATAAATACGTACATTTTGCCCTACTGTGACGCACATAAAACTATGCCGAGGGTTAAAATTTATAAGTCTGCCCCCAAAAAAATATTTTATCAGAGACATTTTGCAATATTCGAAGACTCATATGCCTCCCTCCCAGAGGACGGCAGCACAGGGAACCATACGATTCCTATTGTCGAGGCCCTAGACGTCATTCTGGAGTGGGGCCAGTGCGAGTCACATACGCAACACGTGATTTATCTCGAGCATGGGGCCTTATATTGTGTCTGCGAGGGGAAAATACCTGGGTATAACCGCAACTTAAGCTTTAACGACTCCGATAACGCGGTCTCATGACGTTTCATTGTGGCGAAGGCGAGATTTGGTCGGGCGCGCAGGGCCCCGCTCCAAGGGCTTTTACGCTGTCTGATTTCGCCCCGGTGCGTTGGGTGCCCTGCTTGTGCATAGATGTCACGTTTTCAATCGAAACAAGTTGGAGTCAATCGAAAAAAGGCATCTTTTAGAGGGAAAAATGAACCTGGAATACTTTTAAGCTTAACCCTTGCAAACTACCCTCTCCACACTGAAAAAAAATTCTCGGCGTTTTTACCAAGGTCCGTTGGTACCTTTACCATCTCACTTTTTTTACCAATTATTGGTAATTTTACCAAGACAGACTGGTAAACCTACCTAAAACCGGTATTTTTACTGTTTTTTCAGGTAAGAATACCACTTTTATTGGTAATAAATTCCCGGTAACTTTGCCATTGTATCTCGGTAATCCTACCACAGTCGATAAAAAATATTGGCGCTTTTACCAAGGTCCAGTAAAATTACCGAAAAAGTTCAATAATTTTACCGAGATTTCTCGGTAAAATTACAAATTTCATAAATGGTGATTTTACCAAGAAAAAACTGGGATCAAATAGAACCCTGAATTCTTGGTAATTTTACCCTTTTCTTAGTAAAAACACCGAGATTCTTTTTTCAGTGCATGCAGTTTTTACTTTAATGTAACAATAAATGGATAGGACCAGAGATACTAAATTTTAGAGACCCTGCATCCTGCACTGCCAACTTTCCTATACTGTTTTGCTAAGGAAAAACGCCGTATGAACCTTCAGGCGTTGACAAATTTCCCTTGATAAAACACGAATTTCCTAGTAAATATATGAGTATTTTTCTTCTAATTTTTCAGATAATTTTGTTTGCAATTTCACCAACAGTTCCCGAAAATTTCAAGGAAAAATATTCATAACTTGCCTCAAAAATAAACATTTTATCGAAGGAAATCTGGCAACTCTCGAATTTTCATACGGCGTTCTTCCTTAGCACAACAGTATAGTTAAAAGTTATGTTTGACTGTCAACACGCAGACTTGCTCGCTGATGACTATAGATCAAAAGGTTGAGCATTTTGTCTAGAAAACCAGACATAATTTGAAATAACTCGTCTAGCAAAGTGCTCCTCCGCTTTCCTACATTCCTTAGTCATCATAATCGGGTCTGAGCATATCTGAGCATAGAGGTACTCATCGATCATCAAAAATTTGGCTTACCCAATTTCATTACTTTAAATCTATTATCCCTGAATAGGACGCATATAAATACACCCGTTTCCTAGTTTAACACCATACACTACAGCTAAAATCTCTAGAAAGACTCTTAATTTTCAAAAACGTCTCTTGTCCGCTTGAGAAAATCGAAGTCTCGACCAGCCGTTAAAATTGGCAACAATGTAACGGGACGGAAAGCCTAGCTTGAAGCCGCGATTGAGGTGGTGAACCGGTTGCTCGGTTTAATTTTAATGGCTGTTAAAGTCATGCACCCACCGAGGGGTGTTGAACTCATTTTTATAGAGGCTCCATTAGTAAGCTTTTTGTTCACCACCACAAGACGCTACGATAAAGAAACTGACTGGTAACTGACGATGATCTTTCGTTACCCTCAACCATACCATCCACTACAACCCAGACGATTTTCACATTTCACTCTCCTATTAGACCTCTCAGTGCCACAAGCTTATCGATAGTGGTCATCACATTGGTTTGTCTTGATTATATCTTCAGACATTTTTAGGATTCCAAATCTTTCGAATCCTGGGCGGTCAAGACATTGTCAAATGTTCTGTAAGCAGATGGATGGGACTTTATTTTGCCGTCGGGAATTACTACTTCTGACTCGATGTAAAAACAACGTATGTGCCCATGTGCATAGTAAAAAACAAGCGGGGAAGCTCTGTATACGTTTGTATTAGAGAAGCGCTCAACGGTTTTCTATGTAGGCGCATTCATAAGTTCCCCGAAGAAGATGAGCACCATTGAGATGAAGGAACTTGCTCACCAAAATTTCAATTATCAATTTTGAGAAATCTACTCTACCGCTAAAAAATAAATTACAGAAAAACTACTATTGTCCAGGCTCGGACTGACCATAAGGCCAATCTGCCATTGGCAGATACGCCCCCTTGGCGCGCCAAAAACGCGCCCCTCTGACAGATAGCAAAATAAGAAGAGAAAAAAAAATACGACCGAGAATATATGCGGAAAATTTCTGAAATGAACGGAAGAAGAGAGAGTTAGGAGAGAGAAAATGTAAGACGCGATGGCATGAGTCGTGAACTCGCAATGCTCTGCTCTAGTTTAAAGCAACATTACAAATAAGACAAACGGAAACAAACACAACATGGAAATAGAGCGAGGGAAAGGATGCGCGTTAACGACGGCGCAGAGATACAACTATTCGTACTTGATGGACGTCCGTGCTGCATCTGAAAAATTGAAGGCGCGATGACGCGAAGCGTCAGTTCTCAATGTTCTGCTATATGATGTCAATGAGGTGTCGCTCAGATTCGGGAGAAACGTTGAAAAAGAAGCCCGAACACATCTCTCCTACCTTCGGCTGTGTTATTCACGTAGTGCTTGAAGCACCATTACGAATAAAACGAACGCAAACAAACACAACATGGAAATAGAGCGAGGGAAAGGATGCGCGTTAACGACGGCGCAGAGATACAACTATTCGTACTTGATGGACGTCCGTGCTGCATCTGAAAAATTGAAGGCGCGATGACGCGAAGCGTCAGTTCTCAATGCTCTGCTATATGATGCCAATGAGGTGTCGCTCAGATTCGGGAGAAACTTTAAAAAAGAGGCCCGAATACGTCTTTCTTGTCGTCGGCTGTGTTGATACTCGTTCATTCTTCTTGTTTCAGGTTCTTGCCTGATTCTTTTTTAGGATGGATTTTTAGACCCACGTCTTAAAAGCTCGTGTAAACCGCAGCACTGACACGGTTCTCGTGGAAATAATGGTGCTTGGATGCGTCCAGTGGCTTTAATTTTTTTTTGTTTTCTTTAATTTCAGAAGTCTGTCGGTCATTTCAATACGTTCAATTTTACAATTTTTACTCTGTACGATTAATAAACTTTGAACCTGAAAATAGCGTAAACTTGTGCTGTTTTGCCAAAATTTTCTGAACCCCTCTCCACGAAGGGGATGCCCCATCAGGAAATATAACATTACGCCCCTTTAACCAGCCAAGGGTCTACGCCCTCAGATGCGAGCCAGTCCGACCCTGCTCAAAGTAACCATGAAATCCGACATTTTTAGTTGTCTTTTCGTTCTATTTTACATATAAGAAGTCTATATTCAGTTGGCCGTCTCTCGCGTGCAAACGCATCGTGAGAATATGACGAGTGTCGGGCGGCAAAAATGAATTTTCACACCGTGGGAGTTCAGCGTATTTGCCTGGAGTTCCGGATGCTGTGTTCATTCACTCGTCGGGAGTGAAGGTCGATTGGTCGGAGGATCCTGGCCGGGTCGCGAGCATCGCCGGTGGCATACGTGAGGTGCATGTGTTGCCGCCGCCGCGCCGCCGCGGTCGGTGCGTTTACGCGTCGTGAGCAGACGTGCACCGTGGGTGGAGGGGTCCTGCGGGGGGTTGGAAGGGGGCGGGGTGGAAATTAGAGTATCTGTTTGCTTTCACCTGCTCAAGGTGAGAAGCCCCGGTTCCCGGACCCGGGCAGACTGCCCTGACTTCCGCTCCGTTCCCGGGACCCCGCGTTGGATCAATTTTCCCCCTTTTGTTTCCAAACATTTCCCCCAAGTCCCTGTTTGTTTCCCTTGGCGTCGGGTCTTCCTGTCGCTTTCGGTTGCGCCGCCGCCGACGGGTGGTGAGTCATGTCGTCGCGACTTTTTGCCCTTGGCCGGGGTTGCCGGTTCAAAGAGGGGTTTTTTTAAGCTACACTGGAAAAAAAAGAAAGAAAAAACCGCATTGGATCTAGAGTCCAGACTCTTAAAAACATCGACAAGAAAAAACACTCTTCATTCAATCGGATTTTTGCTTAAATCAAGAACCAAGCCCCTTAATTTGAGCAGATTTCCTTTTGATTTAAGCAAAAATCTGATTGAATCAAGAGTATTTTTCCTTGTCAATGTTTTCAAGAGTCTGGACTCTAATGCCGATGTGTTTTTTTCCAGTGTACTTTTACCGAAAAAGGAAGGCACAATGATGTAGGATAATGTGGAAATTTCCAATGAGTTTTGATAGTACCCCAATAAATTGGATTACTAATTCAAATATTGCGGTGCGACCACAATTGATTGGAAAATCCCATGTTATCCGACAACCCGTGCTCTTTTTTCCATGGAAGTAGCTTGATAAAAAAAAAAAAAAAAAAACTCCTTACATTGGCAACCCCGCCCAAGGAAGGGTAAGAGTCGCTGAGAAACCGCATATCAATTGACTCATACCGAAAGGAAGTCTTCGCGAATAAGTTGCAATAAAATTAAGGATAGCTAAATCTTCCGTTTCCTGGTAGTTGAAAAAGGAGAAAGAATTGATCCTTTTTGATAAATTGGTGTTGATTTGAGACAAGTTGCAATTGAATTGAAATCGATCGTGCATTAATTTCAGTGATGCTTCATTGCCTCTGCAAACCTTAGCAGAAAAGAGTCTGCGTGTGGAAGAAGCTTGCACCTTGCAGAATGGCACATTCACTGCGAGAAAGAAAATCAATATTCACCAAATTTGAATTTAAATGGATTATGGTACCCTTCCAACAGTAAAATTCGCCTCGTAACTCAAGTCGTTCCTCATTGATTGACTTACTGAACATGATTTCTCTCTGATCACTACAATAAAGATAAATGAAATCGATGAAAGAAACATTTGGTTTTGGAGTTTTTTCCCCAAATTCCTCAAATATTATCGAATCACGTTGCGTTGACTCTCCGCACAGCTGTGCTCCGGGAAAAACTGGGTCCATTTTTTGTCGAGTGCTGTCCATTTGAAGGAGGTGCAAAACTTGTCGAAAGTTAATTGGCCTCTTTCAGAAAGCCAAATTGAAAATGAACCACATGTCATTTATCAAATTATCGCATGAGGAATCGTGTTGGGTTCCTTGAAAAATCCGATGAACCATTTCAAACGTGTAGGTATAACTCAACCCGAACAACAAACATTGAAAGATCTCAAACAAATACTAAATCACAGCTCAATGATGACGGATCCTTATCTTATTCAAATACAAACAACTCATTTGCCTATCATGTATGATTTTTGGCGGGTACAAGAGCTAGGTAATTGATTCTTTGTCAGAACATGGTTGTCGAAATGGTTTAGAAAAATTGATTCGGTCAATGGATGATTGAAAGCTATCACAAAAAATGGTCAAGCACATAATCTCGGATATTAGTATAATAATATAGGATAATATTACAAAAACTGGAAGTTTTTTACTTTTCATTTCCTCCTTATGGAATAAATTAAATTTTGGTGAATACGGAGTAAGGTTCTCGGAATTTAGAAGGACGCCATTAGTAGTTGCAGATTTTAATTACGATACACACCTATAATAAGAACTACAAGTCCACAGTGCGGTTGAATAGCATTGAATGAAATTTTCAGTATCGAAGAGGTGGAAGCATGATGATGATTTGAATGCTGATATCGCACTAGTCTTAACTTAACTCAACACTCATTATGGGCTTTCTCAACAGTGGCGAGGCGTGAATGATCTATTTTCGATTTTTCTCCATTTGAAGCTATGGTAAAGAATCGATTTTCAAGGTGTTCGTTGCGAACACCCTGTTTATCAGTCCTTTTCCATAGGTTTAAAAATGGCAGATCAACCTATATATTGCAAAGCACGCCACGCTACTATTTCACAATTACCTCAATAATACTCTCGATGTAATATGTATGCGCGTGTGATAAGTTTTCAATCAGGAGCAATCGCACAACAATGTATGTGAAATATTTACTTTCCATCTACTCATCGATGGGCTTGTGTGGTTTGGGACTCAAAAGTACACTTTATAATTAGTTTGTGTACGTCTTAACTTTCCGATCAGATCCGGGTTTATGAGCCTTTCTACCCCACGCCGCGCCACGCCGGTGCCGGCACCCAGACGTGCAGGTCTGTACCTTCCAAGAAATGCAGCCATCCTCAATTTAAGAAGAAGGATATCTACGTCGCCGCGTCGTTGCTTGTATTTCTAACTCAAATATTGAAAAAAGTTAGTCCTTCCAAAAGTTCTATAGCTTCCAAGAAATGCAGCTACACTGATAAAATAGTTGTGCTCTTGTGTTACTTTTGTATTGATTTTGGTACTGTTTGCGGTGAATTTAGTTCAGAAAACAATGAACAGATTTGGAAAATGCATTCCTCCGATTGAGACGTTCGTATTACATTTCATACTCGCTTTTTATTAAATTTCTTCGAGAAAAGCTAGTTGGTATTTTCTCTTGAGACTGTCAGCCGAAGTCCAGGGTTATTTTGTGTTTTACTTCCCGTATTAACCAAACTTTTGTGTTGAAATTCCTCTCTGTGTGTCCTGATTTTAAGATGGAAAATATTTATTTCATTTCTTGTAAATGTATTATGAAGGTTTTCAACCAAAATGAGTTTAGCATCAACTACTGTAGGTTGACATCGGTTTAACTTTTGCCTGCCGATTTCGATTCCCGAGAGAAAGAACAGATTTTGCTAACAGTTTGAGTTTCTCAAACTGAACCGATGTCAACCTATAGTAGTTGATGCTAAAACAATTTTGGTTGAATACCTTTATAACAGGGGTGGCCACATGGGCCGCGGCCCATGGCGGCAAATTTAGGGGGCGGCAAATTTTGCAATTTTTTCAAATGTAGCTATAAAGAAAAATCGGATTCAGAAAAAAATTTCAAACGAGAAAAGGTGACAAAATCTCTCATTTCCTGAGAGTTAATCTCTAAGTTTGTCGTATTTCTGTGATGCAATAGACAGGACCTTTAATTAGTCGAGTTAAGACTAAGAGAGAAACCGAACACGGAATTTGGCCTGGAATGGCGCGGCGCAGAGAGCAATGATGAGAGAACTTGAAATGAAAAGGAGAAGCCCTCGGCGCGGCAATTGGCATGTAACACGTATTAGCGCCTACAAGACTGCACGAATACTTCACGCATTGCATCAAACACAGTGCGGTCATTGTGGTCAGCGTGAAACGCATAGCGCCTACAAGACTGCATGAATACTTCACGCATTGCGTCAAAGACAGTGCGTGGGGCAGCGGTCTGCGTGAAACGCATAGCGCATACAAGACTGTAGGAATACTTCACGCATTGCGCCAAACACAGTGCGGTCAGCGCGGCGCGGCGGCGGAAGTTAAAATTATTAAACCACTTTTATGTTTGTTCTTTCATAATATTTTTTCATTTCATATAAATGGAACGCCTTGTCCACACAGAGATAGGTTTACGGAACTTAACTTTTGCGGCAAGTTCCGTGAAATTCTACCAGTAATGTTGACAGGGTTTCCGCAAAAAATGTGTCCAACACGAGAAAAGGTGTCTTATGTACCCCTCTTCCTTCGGCACGTTCACTTGATGGTTTTTATTGATGTTTCAAAACGAATGAGAAGGGAGCGGCAAAATACAGGCGGCCCATGGGCGGCAAGTAAGTAAATTCGGCCCTGCTTATTATACATTTTCAATTGGAACTGCCTCAACTGGCTGTCAAGAAGAAATTGTCTCAAGAACTAAGGTACCTACTCCAAACGAAAGCCTTTTATAATACTAATGGCAAGATTACTGAGCACCACTTTTCACTCTTTCACCATGATTATTCTTCAAGCCCGCTGAATTCTCAATCCCTCTTGTTTTATTGTTGTTTGTGTTACTTTGAAGTAAGAAAAGTAAACATTCAAAATATTATCATAAAATAAATAGGTGCCGATTGCCTATAAATTCTTTGGAGGCAAACAAATATTCTACATCATGTACCAATCAAGAGGTTCGAGTGGCTGTCAAAGAATGACTAATGCTCATTGCCCTTCAATGAGAAAATTTCATATTTATCAGCTCATATTAACACTGTTGTCAGATGAACAGAGTTTTACGTGGATATCTACTGGATCAATTCTATAATTTTCTGGCCGTCGACAGGTATCTCTGCGTAAGCCCGCCTGCATGCAAATTTTCAAATTATCGCCCAGGTTTTTTACTTTCGCGAGGCCGGCCTCTGAAGGGGGTCCTCGTGGGGGAGGGGGGGCTAGCGGTCAGGGGTTCACTTTTACAACCAAGTATGACATGGTGTGAAAAGCACACAATGGGCCTGTTGCAAACTTTTGCTAGAGCAAAAATAAGAGTTGTTTCTTATAGATAATGCCTCAAAAATCACGATGAGCGCATCGGCAAAGTCTGAAATGTACTCATAACTTCACAGTCTGCGTAAGAAATTTGCGGTTTTTTGAGCTTCCCGCTTCAAAAACGATACTACGGCACAGGTGAACATTTTGTAAGAGGAGTCGTTTCATCGTCGGCAATAATCATCATGGCCGACGCCAATCCGCCAAAACACGTTTGATGGGACGAGATAACACCTGAACTGGATTAGACCAGATAACAATCGGTGTGTTAACGTTCATATTTTCCACGCCCGAATTGATTGACCTTGAACTCTCCTTGAATTACGCGCGGAACTGCGTGCAAGCGTCGGCCATGATGAATATCGCCGACGATGGAGCGACTCCTCTAACAAAATGTTCACCTGTGCAGTAGTATCGTTTTTGAAGCGGGAAGCTTAAAAAAACGCAAATTTCTTACGCAGATTGTGAAGTTATGAGTGCATTTCAGACTTTGCCGATGCGCTCATCGTGATTTTTGAGGCATTATCTACAGGAAACAACTCTTATTTTTGATCTAGCAAAAGTTTGCAACAGGCCCATTGGAACTCGTCCTGGCAACGGAACTGTTGGTCGTGAACAGTGGCGAGGCGTGCGTGATCGATTATCGATATTTTCCCATTTGAAGCTATGGTAAAGAATCGATTATTAAGGTGTTCGTTGCAGACGTCCTGTCCATCGATCCTTTTCTATAGATTTAAATGGCGGATCGATCGATATATCGCAAAGCACGCCACGCCATCGAGCATGCATCCGTTTGGGACCGTGCCAAATTCCCTGGCTCCATGAGTAAGAGTGACTCGAAGCTACTCTTTGGCCTCAACGCCTGGACTCGGCGCGGAAACGGTCTCGCTTTGAATACTCGGAACGACCAACGCAACGTTGAGTCAAACGCATCCGCGTGGGTTAAGTAGAGACGTGCAGAGCTTAAATTCGTTTTTAAGTGTTTACGGAGTATTCTGTAAGTGGTGCTCCGGGCTAGTGACATGCATTCCCGCTCGATCTTGAAAGAGCGATATAGGTCGAAGGTGATCGGTTACTCATTCCGATCCATGGTCGCATGCCCTTCATTCCTTGCATCTTAGTAAAACGCATTGACGGATTTGTTGCTGTGTCATTCATGCAGTACCGATAAATCGATGTTCGTTGGTCCAATGTAAACAACAGCATAACTTGAAGCTCTTCTTCTTCCTTTCTTCTTGGCCTTCCTCTTCTTCTTCCTCTTTTTCTTCCTCAACCTCCTCCTCTTCTTCTTCTCCCTCTTCCTCCTCTTCCTCTTCCTCCTCTTCCTCTTCTTCTTCTTCCTCTTCCTCTTCCTCTTCTTCCTCTTCTTCTTCTTCCTTATCTTCTTCTTCTTCTTCTTCTTCTTCTTCTTCTTCTTCTTCTTCTTCTTCTTCTTCTTCTCCTTCCTCTTCTTCTTCTGTGGTGACACTCCGATTGAGATACCTGCAGCCAGCTATAGACAAATTAGGGTTTTATATCAAGGGTGTGCAATCAGTACGTTACAGTCATAAGTGACAAAGAGGTTTTCAAAATATATGTCATCCAACAAAAAAAGTCACCCCTGTGCGAACAATCTATCCATAATCCACATCCACATCCGTTATTGCCAAATTTAATTGGGCAATTTTGTTTTTTACATGGAATCAGTTGCGCAGATATTTGTACAAATGTCAGCGAATTTTCGACTTAGTGCAGGGTAAATTCATTAAAATTTTCAAAGGAATCCGCACAAACGTTCTCTCGCAAAAAATTAAAGTGCTCGGTTAAATTTGGCGACAGCTGATGTGGCTTGGTTCCTCTCTGCTAAACGCGGTCCACGCACATCATAGTTTCTATAGGGACTTCTGATTTCTGTTTAGTTTTATGATAAGTGGATTCAAATTCACGAAACCAAGCCTTATTTTTTAAGGCGAACCCCGTCGACGTAGCAACAAGCAGACTCCTCGTTTTCCTTTTTAAAAAAAACTGGCAGAATTAATTTCACCTGCACAATTACACTCACCGCACAATCCGTTTCGCGTGGAATAAATCTCGGGTACGAGAGGACACCGTGAGAATAAACCTCTCGCAATTCAATAACAAGAATTCGAAGACCGCGCGCAAAACCAGGCCAACGGGTCGGTTGTCGAATCGTTATCGAACAAGTTTGATCGATAACCCTCTATCTACACAATTCTCCATATCGATCAAGGTCATTCGATAACGATTCAACAATCGATAACTCCCTATCTTCACAATGCTATATATCGATCAAGGTCATTCGATAACGATTCAACAATCGATAACTCCCTATCTTCACAATGCTATATATCGATCAAGGTCATTCGATAACGATTCAACAATCGATAACTCCCTATCTTCACAATGCTATATATCGAGCAAGGTCATTCGATAACGATTCAAAAATCGATAACTCCCTATCTTCACAGTGCTGTATATCGATCAAGGTCATTCGATAACGATGCAACAATCGATAACTCCCTATCTTCACAATGCTATATATCGATTAAGATCATTCGATAACGATTCAACAATCGACCTTCCTAGTCCACGCTCGGCTCCGAGCTCCGAAGTCGCATCTGAAAATTAATTGCTTCCCCTGCGCTAGGAGGGCGCCCTCCCGAAATTGAACGGCTCATTCGACAAAGCGCGTAAAAACCGCACGTATGAAACTGCACTTGAGTTGCTCTTCGATTAAGTCGTTCGATCAGCGGGAGAAAGTGATGCGCGCCGGGGCGATCAACTTGTCAAGCTCCTAATTGGCCGGGCCCGCGTCTCGACTTTCGAGACTCCTTTGCCCAAATTACTTTATTGCCCACCGAGGAACAAAACGCAAGCGATTGCTGCGTGTAATTAGATGGCGCTGTTGAGTCTCGAATCGGCGCCGGTAGGTGGCGCTACACTCGTGTTGAAGCCTCTGTAAAACTTGGACTAGACCGAAGTTAGAGTCCCTTTATACTGAGAGTCAAGACAATTCGGCTCATGGATGTCACAAACGGGAATAAAGATTACAGAAATTGAACGTTTTTCGTAATCTTTGATCGGCCCATTCTCAAATGCCTTTCTCCGTTCCTCCTCTCATTCCGTTTGTTCCTTGCCGAACCCGTAATTCCCTGGTCCATTCCAGATTATAATCTTTGCAATTGGTGAAAATGTAATCTTTATTCCCGTTTGTGACACTGTGGAGGCCTAAAATACGGGAACCAATCAGAAATGGATTCAAATTGTCTTGACTCTCAGTATAAAGGGACTCTAACCGAAGTAAGTGGAGCGTGAGCATGCTCTTGCCGACCCCTTTGGCCGAAACCCAGCTTTTTCCGGCCTCCAAAGCTGTGGTGTAAGATTTGAATTCGAACAACTTTGCAATCTGCTTGGCCGAAAACAAATATGGACGCATTTCTGTCAAACGGAACTATGTCCATTATGGCGTGAGTCCTGTTATGCATATATTCTTATGGATCTCAGGGCTTATGTCTTAATGCTCATAGTTCCATTTGGTAGAAATATGTCCATATCACCGTCTGCTGATGATCAGAATGAATAGACAGCCACCTCACTGAAAGAAAATGAGATTTCGTTCTTAACAAATTTGCTTGCGCTAATTTTTTTTTTTTTTTTTTCCATGAATTTCTATCAACAGCATACGGCCGCGCTTGTTTTCGGCGAAGACTGTAAAGTCGCCAAAATTCAAATCTCGCCCCACGGCCCCACGGCCCTTGTGAAATGAAAAAAACTTGCGTTTCAGCCAAAGAGGTCGGCATTATTTTACAGCTTTAAGCAGAACAGTTTTGGGGTGCAAACAAATTCGGAACCGCCAATTGACCCACCATTCGCGTGACTCTTGCGTAATCCCATTTTCCGTATACATTTGGATTTTTAAGAAAAAAAGTTCAGTTCAGAAAAGATTGAGTCAAAAATAAAAATAAAAAAATCTAGAAAATATAGTGTAAAGGTCATGGGAAGTGACAACTTTAACAATTTCTTTACAATGACCTTTTTTTAAATCAAAAGTCCTCTAATCGGAACGTCAGAAACGACAACAAGTGGATCAGAAACTATTGGTCCGTCTACATATATTCCATTTTTAAAAACACGCCGAAATCCCAACTAGGCTATCTAGTTCATGGTTTGTTTGAAAACAATGGCAGTATCGAGTAGTCACTGAATCAATCCATGTCGACAGCATAACATCAGTGAGATGAGGGCAAAATTAAGGCGGAGTTGCGGCTCATTCTGAAAGATATTAGCGTCAGCGTCCTAACGAGACTTAAGATTTACAGCCCATCGTAATTAATGAAGCCATAAATAGGTTTTTTCCTAAAACACGCCCGACGATTTATTGATTCACTCTTTCCCAATTTTCATTCACTTTCGACGGGCTGCACAATCCTTAAAAATTCCAGTCGTTTCGCTTTACTTTTTTATACTCAAAATTAAGATCATTAGCTAAGCGTCATTCTGTCAACTTCCCATAATTGCCGAGCTTTCAATTAATCGCCTAAAAAATAATTATTACAACATCGTAAGTTTTTCTCATCAAAATTTCCAGCAAAATATAACAGGATTATCGCAAATTTCAGACACGAGTAGAGAGATAATTCACTCGAGGAATTATTCAAATCGTTAAAGTTACAATCATCGACTCACCAAGTTACAATCATCGACTCACCAAGTTACAATCATCGACTCGCCAAGTTGCAAGGGGTCCATATTTCAAGGAATTCTGTCAGCCGATGGGCAAATTTGAAGAATTGGCGTGGGTGGCAAGAGACTCGTGCGCACAGATTCGCCCTCAATCCGTGAGATAGGCAAAATGAGCTCCCATGAGCAGCAATAGTGGTATCCAACTGATAGGGATACGTCTTATTGACTCACATCAGGCGCAGGGTGTATTGATAACCACTATCCCGACCCCTAAGAATTCGCTTTTACCCAAGTTGTTTAACATATTCAAATCTGCTTCCCTCAAAATTTCTTAAAATTACAACTACGATGAACGCACTTATTTCGGCTGAAGGAAATCATTTGGAAGTAAATTAAATTAAAAGAAACAAATGTTTCACGCAAATCCCAAGCTAATCCACCACCACTAAGGTATTTGTACTATCATTATATGTTGCCTTTACTACTATTAGTAGTGTTCCATATGAGCCACTAATTGATTCATGAGCCATAGCTTTTTCCCAGTGTAGTTCTTCGAAATGGACGTATTTTGCACAACAGCATTGGAAAAAAAATACATTGGATCTAGAGTCCAGACTGTTGAAAACATTGACAAGAAAAAATACTCTTGATTCAATCAGATTTAAGCTTAAATCAAAAGGAAATCCACTCAAATTAAGAGACTGGGTTCTTGATTTAAGCTTAAAACCGATTGAATCAAGAGTATTTTTTCTTGTCGATGTTTTTAAGAGTCTGGACTCTAGATCCAATGTGTTAGCGGCTCTGGTGCTTGCACTAGAGCTGCTATTCCGGACGGTCCCAGCTGGGGAGTATCAATGCAGCATGTTACATTGTAGAGACCGCGCGTTGGTTGATGGGAATCGGCGCCATTTTCGGCTATGTTCCTTGTCATGACTTTATTTTATTGCATACTGTTTTATTGTTAGTCAATGCTATGTTGTGTATTGTATTTTTGGAATCATGGTGATACAGTCAACAATTCAAAACTTGTTTGTGCTTTTATCTCGTGATGGAAAAAATGTACTTTACGTTCAAAATTTGAAAATTTGAATTTTAAAGTTTTCGCGGTTAAGGAAGCTTTAACCACTGGGTTGGAGCTTCCTAGTCATTTACTCGATATCAGCTGATAGCAAACGAAGGTTACCAGGGAAACCGTAAACGTCTAACAACTATCGTGGCCATTGGGGCGATTATTGAAATGATATCGACTTTATGTCGCCGCTTACGACAGGACATAGCCCTATCTTAACTGTGTAATATATCGCAATTCGATATTGTTTTGATTTTTAAAAGGAGCAATTCATTCATACAGTTCCGATTAGTTTTGGCGAACGGGCCCTTAGCCTGCTTAGTACGTATAATCCCAAAACGCAGGAAAATAGATTGTAGGAAAATATTTGCATCGGAAAATCGTAACAATTTTCCCCTAGATGTCTTCCATTCCGGGTACATATTTATTGAAAACGGCGAATTTTTCAACAGTCCTATTTTTATCTACAACATCTAAGTGGCCCTTCATAATCATTTAATTTTGGCCCCTGGCCAGAAAAAGGTTCGGAAAATTGCAGTGATTTTGCCGAAAATGCTGAAGTAAGTAAATTTGGGCATTTTTTTTCCTTCTTCAAACTCTGTGGAGAAGCACTTCTCCTCCAGTACATCTATTTTTTTACTTATCTCTCGCAAGGTACATTTACAGAAGGTGTGTTCCAGTATTAACAGTTCAGATTCGTTGTTTTTTTATTATAACGCTTATTTCGGAAAGCAATTATTACATTGTTCAATTCTACTGACTTTCAACACTCGATTATACTCCCGGCAAATTCTGCAGCAGCGTTTCAAATGTTGACTCTAATGCTTCCAACAGCCATCCGATGTCTAAGAGTTTATTCCTAGATTTAGGGATTTTCCGGAATTTCCAGGGATTTAGGGATTTTTCAGGAAATCTAGGGATTTTTTTTTTGATGAGGTAAAGTTACCAAAAATCAACTTTTTAACCTCAATTCTAGCTTCGACAATAGAAAACATTTTTTCATCTATATTTTGTAGGCCTTTTTGGCAACACTATTTTCCCCGCAAATAAGCCGGAAATTAAAACGATTGCGTCCTTCGATGTACTTGACATTCAACTGCATTCAACCTGTTAATAATAAGAAATCAACTAATATTCTTTCATTTTATTGGTCTGGATTAGCACTGCTTTCAGAGAGCGCCAAAATTCAAACGAGCCAATCAGATTTAAATATTGCAAATCGCTACATCGAATGACATCATGATTCTTCATAAAAAAATGGCGCTTTTTGCAAAATCTAGGGATTTTTTAAGTATATTTGAGCAAATCTGGGGATTTAGGGATTTTTAGCGAAATCTAGGCATTTTTTTTCTTCCCCGCTAGGGATTTAATATCGGAAGACTGGCTTCCAGTATCGTAGCGTTGATCGTCGCTGATGTCGAAATGGAACCTAATGCCGGACTTACTGTAACATCTCCATTCCTCAATTCCGGTGAGGAATACGTCTCTACCCTTAACTCAATATAAATATACAAATTGATAAGTGAGTGCTTTAGTCTCCTGAAAACAGATTTGCGAAACTTAAAATTGGAGAAAAATGATGAGTAAATGAAAAAATGGAACCAATTGATGGGATATGTCGCATGCCATTCTGACACAAAATATGGCGTCTATCGAATCACCTTAACTAAATAAAATAACCAAATTTTCAACTCTCAAACTATCAACTATCAACTATCAAAATTCAAACTATCAAAATTTCCAACAATGACAAAAATGATTGTAATATACCTATAATGTAATGAAATATACACGCTCTAATCATTTAATTTGTATTACCTTTATGTTATGTACCTACATGTTATACTATTTTTATAATAAATTTTGCCAACATGCTTTTCAATTCAGTCTACAACATTTCATTCCGACGTGGCAATAATGATTTATAATGCCCCTAAACATTAAAATGAATTACAATAGTAATGCCGCATTATAATGTCGTATTATACATCGCAACGATTCATGTCCTACTGATTATTGATTATTGTAAGATGAATTCTGTTTTCTCTGATTGTATGTTTCATACGTGCGAAGCAAGTACGGGTCACTAGAAACGTGGTTCGTACGGGTGGCTGATGAAATTGATCTTCGAATACCTTTTGATGAGCTAGGGAAATGGAACCATCTGCATCTCATGGACAATAAATAGTTGCCGTAATTAAGGTCATCCCGTGATTAAGGTGCCGTGATTTAAGTCATAAATTCTTCATCTAATTCTTGATTCATCTCCAAAATGTCTGCTAAAGCTTTCATGCGCTTCTCCTTGTATGCATGAATGAGCAAATTGGGTATCGAACAAGCGGGACACTTTTTGAAAATTTAGATGATTCTGGACAATATCGTACAGAAGTCCACGAGCTGCAGATAGAACCATTACCTCTAGCTCATCAAAAGTTATTCGAAGATCATTCAACAACCTCTTTGACAAGTTGCAAAAACTTTTCGTTAACAATAGTGTCACACGGTACTAGGAATATTTACTATTTAACGAACCTTATATTTCCCTGACTCAGTCCTAAATTATAGAAGTATGCGTTACTTTTCCAGCAATCCAAAAAAACAATTATACAAAAAACCAATACCTACACTTTCAGATATAAAAATGCAAATTTTTTGCAGCCTCGCTAAACGACTTATCAACCAGAGATTTTTTAGGAAGCGGACCTCCAAAGAGCTTTCAAAATTAAAAGTATACAACAAGTGATAATGCCATGTATTCGCCATATCAAAGCCCAATACACATTTATACACCGGCTACGTAAATCTGCTAAGTTACAAAACATGAATCGACAGTTGTCGGATTGTACATCAATGACAAAATGTGTCTAGGCCCTCATTCTTGACTACAACTACTGCCCCCAGAGCCGCTCTCCGACGCCAATGCGTTGGAGCTTCCTGCTTGTTTTTTTTTTCCAGTGAGGGTCAACCGATCATTTAAACTCAAAAGATTTGAATCTTGTGAAAAACCGGAAAATTTGGCACTCTTTTTGTTAGGATAGCAGATCGGTTCACCGACCAAATTCATCGTGGAAGAATAATGAGGGAGGCGTTCCCTCGGTTGTGGCAACTGTGCGATTGTCAATTATAAACGAGCCGCGAACGGCGGCGGCGTCATCTTAACGATCTGAGAGTTTAACGAGTTTGAGAACAGAGGGCGAAACTTGCTGTAAGTACCCATTCTGCGTGGGTCTAGAGCATGTTTTAATTTTCGTCGTCCGCGGATCCTCGCAGCTATCGGCGGAGCTAATCGTGGAAGTTTAATAATTCTCTTCCCACTACTTTGAAAATATTTCAGGATTAGGAGCTAATGGTGGATGATTAGGTGTGAGCGGAGTGAACCCTCTTACGTAAAACTGCACTGCCGTCGCACAAAGGTTAATGGAATCGATTTTTTGCGTAAGGGCGTAAATTTGTTTCAAAATTGCCAGTTTTTTCGGTCTACAGATCGAATTTTTCCGAGAAAGGACGAGAAAGGTGGACGGAAAGCCTTCTTTCTACGACCAACCAAATTCTGTAAAATGTATCGGATGATTTGCTTAGTAGCCCATTCGCATAAAAGTAACGTGAGGGGCTTGGAAGACAAGGCGCATAAGTGCAGCTTTTGAAAAAATTGACGTATTTATGATTTCAAGTAAGACTAGTTTTAATGCATATTTTGTGAAAAATTCGAGCCCAAATTCCAATTTTTAAGCATTGAAAAGTCAGTTTAAACTTTGTCTCCGCCTTAAGGATCCATGTAATTTCGAAACTTCAAACACGCATTTCTCGAAATAGCAAAATCTGCACTTATGCGCCGTATCCTCCCAGCCCCTCAACAAATTGTCTCTGTTCGAGACAATTTTGATTGATGAAGGCTTGCGCTCGCTCTGTTGTAAAACAAATTACACAGTCATAAATCGGCGATGTCGATAAACTTGCAACCACAACTAACTCTATGAAGAAAGGATAATTCATATAAGTGTAAATGATACATAATAAATATGGGCTTAAGAAACGAAACGCAGGCTTTGCAAAAAGCGGAGGTGGAGATTAATTAAATCTACGTGTCAATTTTCTCTTTCGAAAATAACCGGGAGATTTACAGAATTCCCTCTGAGTTTTAGTTGGATATCATTGCCGGTGTTGCAATATAATATGGGTTGTTTGAAAAGCAGATGACTCATGAAGTCCTCTGTTGCATGGTCCACATTAAAAAGCCCCTAAGCTACCGTGCCTTCGATGGTAAAATTATAGAAAAATCAAGGGATCAAACGCAGTCAAGCGCTAGCTTTTAGAGTGACAATTTTCGAGGGAACACATAATTTTTTCTTTGTATGACAACGTATATTCAGTAATTGATTGCTGAATGAATCTGAGGTTCTGGGAGGTTCGTGTGTTTTCTATCCTTCCTTTGTTTTGGAATTATGTTAATGACTCTGATACTAACAATTGTTTTTGTCTTTTTGTGTTGCAGGTAAGTCGTCATTTTGCGCATCATCAGCTCTTGTCAACTTGCAAAAGCACATTGAGACAAATGGTTTTGGTATGTTGATATTGCGTTTGTTTAATTGCATGACTGTCAATGAATCGAAAGACCTCACTTTCGCAAAACATCAAACCGCTGTTGATAACTTTGCAGAGGAGAGTGCAGGACGAATATTTTGGCACAAAAAGTCCCCCGAAGTTTAAAGTCTCCAGCTCAGGAAACATCGTACTTTTGAGAGAAAGCTATTGAAGAGTTTAAAGTCCTGCTCACGATAGGCAGATATAACTGCGTTATAGACATAACAGTATTCGAATGACAATCCTAAGCTGGAATAGTGTCTCAGTTAAATACAGCACCCAACTAAGATTTGGTTTATTTTTCTACACCCGCGTTAAAGTCTCCTTGGTGTTACGCACGACGCACGATGATTATAACACTCTCAGTTGAATGAACTGTAGATGGTACGGATTTAAGCATTTTGATATAAGTATTTCTTGACTAGAATTTTACGTAGAACCCAAGTTGTGTGACGAAAATTACTGAAATCAACTTATAACCATGATATCGACGTTTTGAGTTACATTTTAAGGGAATTTTAAATTCCTCGCACACGAGCAAAACAAAAAGAGTTGGTATAGATTCCCACGTTTTGTTTAATCCGAAATGTTTCATCGCATGGCAGTTGGAAGTAGCTTTAACTCAGCTCCGCAAACCATTTTACCCCAACTTGGTGTGAAACATTTTCTTTCCGGGATTAAAACTGTCCCTGAGCCAAGGATATTTACGATGCCAGAGAGGTGTAAACGGTTTCCTTCTCCATGTGGGGATACCCCACAAAATGCAGTCTCTCCGACTCAGCGACATGTAACACCGAGCGAGCGCTAATGGACGCGCGGGGACAATCCAAATCCGTTTTGCGCCAAGACAAACATGTTTACATTACTCTGCCGGGCATAAATTAATCGAAGTTCGGCCGGCTCGCCTAATCCGGCTTTGTCACTCGCACTTTCATTCGGCGTTGACGATTTTCTCTCCGAAATACCCGATTTTGTATTGGGTCCAATGGAGGAAAATCCTTGATTTGGTGTTTCAAAGAACGGCAACACTTCGACTATTGTTTTATACCCGCGAAATCCCCGCGGCAATACTTTCTCGGTGGCGCAGCGTGTCGCCTGTAACGAGCTTTCAAGTCGAACTATGTGCTTTTTCACCCGATCGGCTTGAGCCAAATTAACATATCCCTCCTCAGAGAATGTCACCGAGAGATAAATAGTCACAGGTCATTTTTATTTTTTTCTACTCGTAACGAGTTTCTACTTTGCACGGTTTCAAACTTTACACTGAAAATAATATTGGTTCACTTGCACGGTTTCAAACTTTACACTAAAAATATTATTGGCTCACTTGGCGTTTAGGTTGAAATCAAATTGGTGTTTCCTTTTTCCACATTAAATTTTTTTAAGTATAGGGGTTAATCTTCTCTAACCGATTGGGATCACCATTTGTCTTGACACTTCATCATTTTCCTTAATTTTGGGATTTGGCTACAGCAGATAAACAACCAAAGTTTTTTCTTTCTTAATTCCTGATGGAATCAGGTCGAGGCACTATGAGGGGTTTTTACCTTACCTTATTTCACTATAAAAAGAGAATAGATTTGCATTATTTATAAATGAAAGTCGAACTAATCGTCTTTTGTGACAAATATACGCGGGGATACACTGGAAAAAAAAACACATTGGATCTAGAGTCCAAAATCTTGAAAACATTGACAAGAAAAAATACTCTTGATTCTATCAGATTTTTGCTTAAATCAAAAGGAAATCCGCTCAAATTAAGAGGCTTGGTTCTTGATTTAAGCAAAAATCCGATGGAATCAAGAGTATTTTTTCTTGTCGATGTTTTTAAGAGTCTCGACTTTAGATCCAATGTGTTTTTTTTTCCAGTGCATCTTAGAAATGTAATGTCAACTCAATTTTCTCTCGTATGCTCAAAATTATTCTTAAGACGATTGATCTACAAAATATGAGGAGGGTGGTTCTGCGGACACCCCTCTCGGCCCCGCTCCTCTTCTCTCCAGGTGCTGGGGCACTCCCCCCCCCCCTCTCGGCGATAAAATAAGTACTCAAAGTTCCCGACCAGTTGAATAAGGTTCGATCGAAGGTCCCTCTTTGTATCTGTCTGGCTCTGTCATATGTATACTGTTTTACCATGAAAAATCGAGTATCAGACTATATAGCCTTATGTAAGTGGTTTTATCAGCGCAAAGTACCGCGTCAAGTCCCCCTGCTGTCAGCATTTGTTACCGTTTAACTATCATGTGTTATCGGCCATCCGTCTAGATGTTCCGATCACGAACTTCATTAGGAGCCGGTCCTGGTAGACCAGCCCCCCTTCCGGCGGCGCGGTGTTCCCCGCGCCGCGCCCGGTATACTACGTGCCTGTCAAACTTAGCCCGTTATTCCCGCCACGTAAGTTTCAGTGCTGCCATCTCGCGGGGATTCCCCCGACATACGTATGTATAAAATTCGCGCGTTCTGATTACGGCGCGGCAACCTTGAGGTGCTTGTGACTCACGCGCAAGTCCATTCGTAAAACTTTTCCCTCTCCTAAGGATCTCATTGTGTCTCTTATCCAATACAAACAGCCTCATTAAACGTAATATTTTGACTGTAACAACTATTTCCTAGTCTGGTCTCGTAGGATTGCGTAAGAGAAATAGCGTGTTTTAGCAGTCGGATCGAGACAAGAACGGGTGCACGTACGAATGTATGAAGAAAAGCTTATCGCCCGGCTAAAAACACCCGTAGAATATTTTGTTCAAGTGCACGATTTTAGGACTTCGGCTTGTTTGTCCAACGCGTTCAATTTGCGTGAAAACAACAAGGTTCAATGGATTGATGGAAGAGGCATTCTCACAAACTGAAAAATAAATTCTACGTCTTTCTTTTTTTTCAAAATCGATTTATTTTCGTCCGTCATCAAAATATTTCTTTTAGCTCTATAATTAATCTTCACAGATTTTTGAGCATGCTTCTTAATGTTCATAAATCACTGGGCGGAGCCGCTTTAATGTTTACTCAAGGATTTTCCCGGTGTAAATGGCATGTACATGGCGGGAAAAGGTCAAGTGGTTTGGGTGAAATCAAACGCTTTTTAACGCAAGTTGTTAGGTTCCGCTCATTTTTGTGTACCTGAATTAGCTTGTTTCTAATCCATTTAAATAAACTCAATTTTGGTCTCACCATGATTTTCTTTTAAAATCCCGGACCAAATCAGTTGAAGCAATATCTCATTGTTCCCTTTCTAACACGCTCTCATATTTCGGTTGTAGAGAGCCCTCCTGTATTATATGAGGAAAAAATTACTTTTGACCTTTTCTAAATGACTAAAAGAGTCCCAGAAAAAGTGTCAAGCCGAAAGTGCGCTTACTTAATTTTTGAACGAGAGTAATTCCACTTTGGAGAAATATTTTGAAAAAGTAAACGTAACCGTCAACTGGAGGTACCGTGTCTCAAAGCGCTTTGTTTACATAATATCTCAGCCTAGACAATTGAAGGTGAAGGGAATAGATAGGAATCCAATGCTCAAAGAACCGCCAATGGAATCTATATTAAAGTCATAGCTCCTCATGTTTCATTAAACACAAGTCCAAAAGCCAATCGCAATTCAACGACAGTTTTTGAATGGACACTTAATAGCAAGGGCAATACAATGTAAGCGCTATGACTCCGGGTCTTATCGGTTCAATGAGCACTTAAATGATAAAAAACAATCACATTCGCTATAGTCACGACGCAATGGTGGTGGAGGAAATACCCTGATTACCTTCAAATATAAAAAGGAAAAGGAAAAAAATTCAAATCTGCATTCACGTGTAGACGGCCAGTGATGTTACCGACAAGCCACTCTTACGATTATCTTGAAATAAAATGAGTAAGTAATTGGACATCGCCAGATTTCTTCTGTTAAGACACAAGTTTCGTGAAAACGTGTCATTCTCCATTCAGCAGTTAAAAGTAAAATAGGATAAAATAAAAAGAAAACTCTCATATCTTAAGAATTTAAACTACTAAAAAGGAAGCTGAATCGGGGTTCCTTTTTAAAGTTTTTATTACATAGAATACTGTTCCCCATCAGTAAAAGTGCCTCATCATTTTGTTTTCGCATATTTTTCACTAAATGCCTAATTTTATATGATGCATTATTTCGCTCTCCTAACTGGTGTTTCATTTTCAAATGCACGATTTTCAGAATCCAGCAAAATATTTTCGGCAATAGCTTATCTTTTTCTTTACCTTTGTTTATTTTATTTCACAATTTTACAAAAAAAAAACAGTTTCAAGGGGTTTTCTGATTCGTAAATTCGACCAGATTTTTTACTTTCTCTTAGTCCAATTTTGGCAGTCACTGCTGTAAGACATTTTTTATCAATTTTTCTCAGGAAATTTCACTCTTCTTTGATCCCAGTATACCTGAAAATTTTAACGATAACAAAGAACTTTTTGAAAAGTAATGGAGTAAATTTGACAACATACGCATAGCCATACGGCGCTCTTCCTCGGCGAGGCAGTTCTGCTCTCCTCTCCTGCCCACATTAAAATTAGTTATGATTACTAAGGGTAAATATCCGCAGTCTTCATGAGCTAATCTGAGCTAATTATAGTATTTTATTCAGCCATGCGCCGAATAGCAAGCACCATACTTGTCTTTCTTTATCATTCCTCATGAGTTTTTCCCCCATTTTGCGATTAAATTGCGAACTCACCATTCCTTTTCCTCTATTTTCTTTCTTACGAGCAGGAGTTGGCTTTGAGCAAGGTGATCAACTACTTGTGCAGCTTAGAATGCGCAGACACATTCTCCACCCCCGCATGGCCTTCCCCGCTAGCAACGAACGTTAAGATCGTGTACCTCTCCCTCATGAGGCAGTGTTGTCATTTCAGTCAAACTATAAACACTATACGGGAAATTTTTATTACAATATATTTGAATGTCCACAGAGGAAGGGAAACAACATGTTGGCAAGTTGGGTGAATGAGAGCATTTGAGTTTACAGCGAACATTCACCGGTGTCTCAAAGATCAATTACGGATGTTTCGTTGATTTTTGTACCAACGAAGAGCGTTAAAAATAAATTTTTAATCGACTTTTTTAAGCTTTAAACTTGGTAGCTGATACTTGAGATTAATGTTTTTCTCAAATTTAGTTTTTTTTAAAAACAAACCTCAACGCGTTGAAAATTGTACCGACTTTAACTCTCTTCAATGCGGAGAATTGGGCCGCAATCGACTCCAAATCTGAGTTAATTGGATAAAAAAAAGTGACTCCAGTTTGAGTTAATGCTTGACCCAATTCCCGTATTGAGGATAGTTCGAGTCGAGCATTTTCCTCAGTGAAACGAGCACTAAGTCAGATTGGGTTGGACATTTTTGGACGTTTTTTGTCATTGGATGTTCTTGAAACATTCCTTTACGAATACCTTTGTTTCGAGTGCTTTTCCTCCGTCTTTCAGTAATCTGGAAACTAGCAAAAGCCTTTCGCGAGAATTTTCACTCCAGAGGAGCATGGAGCACGGTTCTACTAAAAAAATTCACCTAACTATGAATGAAGCGCTGAAGAGGGATGCAAAGTTCATAGCATGACAGTGGTCTTTACGCCAGCCTTTAAATTAAAGTCGTTTTCCCGACCGCAAGATTCAGAAACACGGATGAATATACGCAATTAACTCGCTATCTCATGTCTCACACCGTGCTCAGTAATCCTAATTTAGCGATATGGCAACGTCCTGAGGTCATTTGCTCCGTGAGATTACAAATTTTTAACATTTTCCCTGTGCGGAATCTCCTCACTGTTTTAACTATTCGCGTTGCTTGAATGCAGAACAGCATTTTCACCAACCTGCATTCACTCCTGTCTCGCTGTCGATACCCAAGATCTGTGTTTGCTTCAGAATAAAAATAAACGCATACTTAATGCTCAGACTGTCTACATTAAAATAGAGGTTACACCTAGAGTCGCGGTGAGATCACCCACTGATCAGATCGCGAACGACAACTGGATAACTACACTCGTGTTGAGTAGGTCATGGAATGAAATAAGCGATGGTCAGACCTGATCGGGAGATGTGCTAACGTAATCTAACGACAGTGCATAACGTAAGGAGCGTAACTGAAAATTAGTCGGCCGGCGCGGCGCCATGTGGATGGTGAAACTGCCAAATCACGTATCTCGTTTTGCGGCGTTGCAGACTTACTGTAACGTTTTACCCTCTCGAAAGAAAAGTGATGATCGTTATTGCAAAGTAATTCTGTGTGACTACATGCTTTGCCTTTCCTTCAATATTCTCCGAGATATTCGGGCGAAAATGTTCCGTAATATAATTTGAACAAAATTAAGAAGAAGCGAAAACTTTGAAACATTGCAATCAGTAAAATTAGACATAGTAGTGGTTAGCCAGGGAGGGGGACCAGGGGTCTGGATCCCTTTTTGACCGGAGACTTGTCCCCAAAAACGTAATTGTTCGTGATTTTCAAAAAATGTTCACCTGTAAGCCCCCCCCCCCTTCCCCTTCCCCCGTGAGGAATAATGGTTGACTGAGGAAAATTTTCTAACTACTGGACATAGTTGCAGAGATGTGATCATATTTCAATTAGAATATTGCCAAATTGTGCACTGACGGAACTGTGCGAAATTGAAGTTGTGCAAAACTGTAGCAAAGTCACTGGGACTCGGGTTGCCAAATTCTGCGAATGTCATAAATCGCGGAGGTGGAATAAAGTTGCAATGGAGCGGCTCCTCTTTGAGTTGCGCTGCACTCCTGATGCAACAGCTTGAGTCACTGTTGCGTAGTTTTATCTGCTGTTGCCGAGATAGATGGCTCTCAGGACAGTATATCCCACGGATCTTCGAATAAATGATTAAGGGACTGCACCGAATTTGTTCTGGTCAGTTTTTGGAATCTTGAGCGTCCCTCTTTGTATCCACCCAACGGTGCACCCATCGAAGTCACTTATAATTGGATTACATTTTGCAATAAAGGAACCACTATCTCTGGCTCTTATGGCATATATGTTGTTTCTAAAATGAGCCAGAAATAGTGGTTCCTTATTGCAAAATGTAATCCAACTGAACCATTTTGAAGAGGCTCATGCATGCACTGACACTGACGAGGATGAATTTTCGCCTTTTTTCAAAATCCCTGTGAATCAGCAATATTTCAGAAATGTATTTTAAATTCTGACAAGATTGTCTGGATGTTTCCGATGACAACATAATTGCAAAAATATTTTAAAAATTATTTTCAAACGAAATTCAGGACATTCCACAAAAATATTACAAACGTTTTTGTGCATACTTCCTATGAGTAGGATAAAAATGTTTATCTTTCAACATATGATTACAATTGCTAAGACTTTGTAACCATTTGAATAAAGTCAACCATTTAAAAAAAAAATCCTAAAGGCAATGTGAAAAAGACAACCGCGCAATATTTTTTATTAGTTTTTAATACATAATCGACACATTTCTAAAAACATTGTGCGAATGCTCTCAGTTCGAGTAGGATGCTTCCCTTTATTCCAATACTTATGCATTGTAAATATCTTGGAAATACTGGAGTTTATGAGAGTCAAAGTCTCCGCGCCCAAGACGCGACTCGCAATCCGAGCTAATATTAAACTGTTATTGTGAATCGTCTGTGATCCGATGTTCGAAACGATGGTTATAATAAAGTCTCCCAAAGTCCCATCGAGAAACCGGTTCACAAAGCCAAATTAGAATTTTTTGCTGTTGATAACATAATTCAACGCTACTTTCGAAGAGAAAAAGTTTCATTTCGGTTCGTTGACATCGGGTGCGAGGTTCCTTTGGATTAATGTCGTCTTGTTTTAAATAAGTCCTTTCGAGGGATTATGAACGTGGTGGTAAAAATAGACTCGTCTTGCTAGTTCTAAAACTTGGAATCATCTGTGACTCTGTGACTATAAGCCGGAAGGTTCGGAAATCGAGAAGATGCTAATTATTGGCTGAGAAGCTTAGTATATAACAGCATCGGAAATACTCTGATTTGTTGCCACTATTTTTGTTAATTTACTGCCAATTACGATAATTTCTATGAAGTCTAAAAGTTCCCAACTTCGCATCGTACTTTTCCTATTGTTTTATATCTACGGTTGAAGTATCATAAATAAGCTTTAAAAAAATAATAATGATAATAATAGCGTACCTTATACACGGAGGTATGTTACGCGTTCTTTTCACCACACTTTTTAGCTTAAGCTCCTTGTATCGCCACTACTTCGACGTATTGCAGCCATCATGAGTAATTTTTTCGAAGAGTCATGCAGTCTGAAAGTCAGTTCGTAAGTGATAGTCTTAAATAAAATGAAACTTGGCAATTAATTAAAAGAAGCTTAAAAGCAAACTGCCGATATTTTGAATTCGAAATCAGTCGATCGTACCCAGATTGCATTTCTTATGCTGAAGCTGCAGATGATAGATCTTACGCAATTTTCTGAACGACTTACTTATTTATGGTCATTTAAATTTACGAAAGTTGTTTTTTTTACGACAATTTTTTTTACAAACTGACATACTGCAAACAGTACTCACTGATCACTTATTTATCAGTTGACATCGGAGGTTCTCAATAAGTATCCTCAATCTGTTTTGCATGAATTTTGGATGAAACAACTTGCCTCGTGATGCTAAAATTCATACCATGTCAACTGGTCCATTATTCTGAATGGTGCATGCATGTATGTCAAGCCTGGAGCATGAATTTTAATTTCCACCTTCAAAATTAAGTAACCACTGAGCGCAGCGTACATCGACCGTTATTTTTGTTCCATTTTTTGTCGGTATCTGGAATGAGATCTAATTAAATGTACGTATCTGCGACACATTCGATTCAAGACTTTCACCTTGGCGGAAGTTGTACCCTTCTGAAACTTTCTTTCCGCGACGAATCATAATTATAATGTTCATTGAAGAACGGCCAGTTAAATCAGCGAATAAAAATCGAGCAAAAATTACTGTAAAAAATCGAATTTCCATAATAATACTTTCCTCATTCTGCCCCGGAGGACAACTTCAGCTCGAACCGATCGTGAGCCCGCAGGGGTTTACACACTCGAGTTCTGATTGGAGTGTATTTCGCTCTGTCTACCCTCCCTTCCTTTCGACCTCCTTGCGCAGCTACCTTTCTCCCCTTTTTCCTAGCTCTCTCTTCTTTCTAATTGAAAATTTCAGCCGAAAGAGAAGGGGAGAAATTCTGCCGTGCTAAGGAAAAACGCCGTATGAACATTCGAGAGTTGCCGAATTTCCTCCGATAAAATATTCATTTTTGGAAAAAGTTATCAATATTTTTTATTGACATTTTCAGAAAATTTAGATCAAAGTACGAACGAAATCCTCTGAAAAATCGAAAGAAAAATATTTGGAAGTATTCCCGAAAATTCATTTTATATCATAGGAAATTTGGCAACGCTTAAAGGCTCATACGGCGTTTTTCCTTAGCACGACGGAATTATACTGGTTGATTTTTCGGGGAAAAAAGGGATAGTGATATTATCTTTTTGCTCGATGCACATTCCTCCTCTCACATATGAAAAATGATCAGGTTTTTAGAATTAATTAGAATTTATTAGAATAGTAGAAGTATCGTTCTGCTTTTGATTTCTTAAAAAAAAATGCGACGGAGGGAAAGAGAATGCTGCTATTCAGGTGCCCTTTAAAATCTCCTCATACATTATTGTTGAAGTTAGGATAATGAGGTCCAAGAGAGGAAATACCGTCGGCTGGTTGATTTATTTTCAAATTGACTGAAAAAGTCTCAGCCAAATAGTTTTACATGCTCTGTTTGTATACTAAATATATATCCAATGGAGTGATAATATAAGAAAACTAAATTTTCAGTTAGTCAATTTCAGTGTTTCAAATTTTTACATGACGTCAATCCTTTTAATCTCCGATAACCATATTTTTTTATCAAGTTTAATAAAGCGGTCAGTACTTTCAATGGAATAAGTCATAACTCACAAGAAAGCTATTATTTTACTTACATCTGTAGACATTTTTTGCTGTCCGACGTCGTCAGAACATTGTAGGAAACAGAGTGGATTTTGATTTATATAAACTTATTAAATGATTATGCAACTCTCTCTCTATCTCTCTCAAAAAAAAAAGGGGGAAAAAATGAGAATTATCAAAATATAGCATTATTATTAGTGGTATACAAAACCATCAATCGCGAGGATGGTTTTTTTCATTGTTATCAAATCATACCGTGTTTTCTGTCATGTCGAATATGTCGAACATCGAAAAGCCTTGGATTGGACTTGGAAGTAACACTGGCTACCTGAAGACCATTCATCAAAGAAAGTTCGATATAACCTACAATGTTATTTATTGATAATTGTAGAGAAAAAATAATAAAATTATCAGTATTTATTTCACCTAGAGGAAAGGCGTGAGGTTTCAATGAGAGTGCTGTAACGGTTCGCCATAAATAAATAAAGGAAATTCATCATACCAAGAACCGTTAAAATATGCGCTAAGAAACTTGGCCGTTTTTACCTAGTCTCGTTGATTCCAACACCTATTGTCTACATTAGGTCCGTATCATTAAAACATTCCCACGAAATATTTCCTCGTTGAGATTTCTTTAACAAAACATTCACTCTTTTGCCCAAGTCTAATAAGAAAAAAAAAAGAAGAAAAAAGGGCCAACTACCCACCAAAACACGCAACTGCCCAATTGGTAGCTTTTTGTGTTGACCTTGCTATTTCCTCATTGCAGAGTTTCGTTGAACTGGAAATGTCGTCCGTTGATGATCATCTCTTATTTTCAGTCCACTGTGCGCCGTACGTCTGCACATTAGAATTTTCGACCGGTTTTCGTCATTCGGCTATTACGTAAGTCTGATGATGCCAATCCAATTTCTCCACCCGGCAAAATTCGCGATGAGCGGAAAATGAAATGAGACACAGTCTGGCGCGCAGCACTCCGCTCTGTTCCCAGTGTTTTGCCAGCGTTGATGTACACATTCAGCGGCACAGATGTCATTCTCCTCATAGATGAAAGGAAAATGTCACTAGGGGCTTATGGGGCTGCTTCGCAGCCCCTTATTTTTCCTGTACACTTTTCACTTTCACATGTTTTTTTTTTTTTATTTATTTATTTTCATTTAATTTTCTGTTTTGTCTTTGAATCGGGTCTAATTATTTTTTTGAGAGAATAAATATAACAAATGTTTTCAAAAATTGTAATTTTATTTAGTAAACTTTAAACTAAAATTTTGTTTTAATCTTCATACAAAATTATTTTTTAGGTTTTACATTTGTTTTCAAACTAATTTTAAAGAAGATCTTTTTTTATTTTTTAAATACTTTGCTTTTTTTTTCGATTAAATTGTTGATTCTTCTTTTGCCATTTCTGTCCTGCTTTTCTTCCTATATTTCCTACAACTTTGCTCTTCTTCTTTCCTCCTTTTGTCTTTTCTTTTTTTGCTTCTTCTTTTTCTTCTTCAGTAGCTGTTCCTTCTGGTTCTTCTTCTTTTTCTGCTCCTGTTTTAACTTCATCTAATTTTTCCGCTTTTTCTTCTTCGTTTTTTCCATGTTCAGTCTGCTTTCTGGTTTCCGGGGAATGCAGCTGCATTCCGGATGCGTTAAGGGGTGGGAAGGAGGGAGGGACGGACTGAGAAACTGAAAAAAGTACGTTACGTAACGGTAAATATTAAATAAACTTACCTATATATGGATCCTTGAACTTTAAAGCAATAAGGTCCATCACCCGGAATATCAATTCGATTTACAGAGAAAGAGGCAAAAGCAACAGCACTATTATAATTTCTGATACGCTTTATGAAATTTGGAGAATATAAATACTCGGTAAAGAAATTAAGCCATTTTGGCAGCAGTTATTAAAATGACCATTGGACATTTCACCCTGAAAATGGCGAGCATCACAATGATGACAAATTATATTCATTGAACCGACTGAAAATTTGGTAACAAAATTTTCATCAAAGTTCTGATCATCAATTTTATACTTCCGAAATGAAGAAATGAAACTTTGATTTTCTATACTAATAACAGAGTTAAGTTCTTGCTTCACTAAACGAACATGCGAAGAATTCTGGAAAACGCGACCACGTTTTGGAGGACGACCGCCTCGGTCATTGAAAATTTCACTCATAACAACTGTTAAATTTAAAATTAAAATTAGTAAAAATTATTATTATTTTAACAAAATCATAACTGAAAAGTTCAATTTTTAAATTAAAAAAAATAAATCAGAAGAAAAAGGATGAAATGAAAATGGAAATTAATAATAAACATATTTATACACATTGAAAAGAAACAGCGTGAAAAGTTCTGATCGGAATTTTTTTTTTTTTTTTTTTTTTTTTTTTTTTTTTTTTTTGGTATGTTAAAATGAGAAAAAAACTTGGAGGTTATTGACTTAATGAGGAAAAATTGGCAATAGGAAAAAGATGGAAGCAATCATGAAAAACCGTAAAAAAAAAAAAAAAAAAAAAAAAAAAACGCGGGAAAAGAAAAATGTAAGTTGATGGCAGTTGAGTGTTGGAAGTAACCTCACTTAATGATGATTGTTGAATGAAAACAGCTGATAAAAAGACAGCAAACAGTAAAGTAAGATGCGTAGCAACAAAACTTTTCCGAAAAACAAAAAACAAAAAACCCCCACTTCCCCTCATCCAATTTATGAGTTTTTAGGGATTTAAAAATCGGGGACGAACCCCAGAAAATAATTTATAGTTTTCCCGAAGCATTGAGAACAACACCTTTCAAATGAACCAACGCCCCTCGCAATTAGTACAGTGGTTGATTCACAATTTCATTCTATTTTTCAAATTAAATATTAAGATAGCTCACTATTCATGAAAATGATAGATTTATTCGGTCGAATAAATGTCAATATGATGGTCCTAGAATTTTCAATTCGAAGGGCTCGCTTATTGTGAAATTAAAGTCGGACCATACGTAAAAATATCCATCAGAGTTGCTCAAATCTTCAAGGGTTTCGGGTTAAAAAAATTCTCTCTGCGTCTGAGATTCGTCGCAATCTTATTAGTTTACATCGGGGCCTAGGAGCTCAACCTACAGCAGCCATAAACTTGCAACCAATCAGGAAGGATCAACATTTTTGTATGCTAAAAAGAGTTTTTCCCAATCCAAGCATCGTCACAGCTGAAAAATCTAATTCATCCACTACGCCGAAAAGACCCGAGTGAAATCCGGAGGGCATTTCATTCCGGACTCTGGAGCTTATTTTACCCCCAAAAACCTGGAGTAATTGGACCGCTTTAAGGAAAAAGGAAATAAGCCACATCAGCTATTGCCAAATTTAATCGGGCAATTTCATTTCTTATGTAAAAACGGTTGTGCGGATTATTATGCAAATTTCAGTGAATTTTTTGCATAGCACGAAGCAAATATATTCCTTGACATTTTCAAAGAAATTTGCACAAATTTTTCTTGTAAAAAATTAAATTGCCCAGTTTTTTTGGCAACAGTTGATGTGGCTTGGTTCCACTCTGCTAAACGCGGTCCAATTATTTGAGTGCTGATCAAAATTTAATGTATTTTTTCTGTATCTCACTCCGCGATAACCAACCGATAAAATCGCTATTTATCGCGATCACTGCTACTTGAGCGCGCACCGTAGTATACACACAATGTATGAAGTATCCTTCGGACTTGTAAGGCGCTACCATGCGCGCCGCGCTGTACGCGCAATGCATGAAGTATCCTGCGGTATTGTAAGGCGCTACTATGCGTTCAGCGCTGTGCGCGCCAGCCCTGCGCAGGCCGCACTGTGTTTGACGCGATTATTCAAACTTGCAGTGTCAGCGGCTTTCAACTTATATGATTTTGAAGTTTTTGCACCGTTTGTTGAAAAAAAAACCTAAAAGTCGATATATTTTTCGAGGAGCTCGAACAACACTTTTCGATTTTTGGCTAAAAACATAGTATTTTTACTCTACTTGAAGATGCCGAAGAGATCGGAGATGTACATTCACTTTTCATATAACTTTCCCTCAACGGAGCCGCGTCCGTACTCATATCACGTGGGATTTTGGAGGAAAATATGTTCCGTGGTGAAGTGCATATTTCACTCAAAAATTTCTTACAATTGAACGTGTTTCTGCCGAACGGAACTATGTGCATCAAAACATGAGGCCTGAGACCCATAAGAATATGTGCAGAACAGGGCTCACGTCATAATGCACACAGTTCCGTTTGGTAGAAATACGTCAAATTAGTACTGCAAGCACCATCGCGTATTCCTTGAAAAATATTACGTGGGCGTAGGCGACAAGATCGACGAATCTGCGCCACTCCTTGTCAAGCTCACTTTTCGACCCATGGCGAGATCGATATCACTTCGCTCAGCAGTGCCAATCGCGGCCAAGGAGCAATCCGCCCGGTTTGACAAACATCCCCGAAAACCGCGACATCCATCACTCATCGCCGTCACCGGCGCCGCGACCGGGATGCACGCATGGCAACACCCCGACGTCACCACGGACGTGTTCAATAAACTGCAACAAAAAAAAGAGCGTCACACGAGTGACGATTTCACGTTTAATTAAATTCACACACTCTCGCGGCTCGCACGCAGCCGCCGCGGGGGGGGGGGGGGGGGGAGTGGGGGGCGCGGCGAAGGGGGGCAAGGACGCAAACAAGACGAAAACACTCGCGGCGCGGTGTCTTGTCAGTGTGCACTCGGCCTGTGACAAACCCGCACCGCGCGCCCAAGCCATGTCTCGCGCTCGCCGAGCCGCTCGCGCGTTTTCGCGTTTTTGCTAATCGCTATCGGATCCCCCGCTTATCAGTCGATTAAGCTCCAGCCGCGATCCCATTAGCACTCTTCCTTGCGTCTTCGCCGCGTACTTGAGATACATCGCGGCACGCGCGCGTTCGTCTCGTGCTATTAAGATTTCAATCGAAGCAAAATCGATCTTCATGCAAAAATATCGAAGGAATTTTGATCCGTTTACAAGTGAAAGATCGCGGAAGCGCAAGGCTAGTTTCTAAGCCGTGCGTGGAATTCGAGCGCTACTAAAAATCGGTTGGATTTGTGTAAAAATTTTTAGTGCAATATTTTTAGTTATTTCGTCGTTTTAATGTGCCTTAAATTCAGTGCTTTATCCTAGATTAGAGTATTTTTAAAGTATGAGACGCGATTTTTGCTTTTTTAACAATATTGCAACTACTCCGTATTATTTTATACCTAACTGCAAACCACGTGATATAATTGCTTTCTGATTTTACACCGAAAAGTTGTTGGTTTTTGAACTTGGCTTCGTGTAATTTTTGTTTGGTGGCCAAGAATTTGTGAATAATCACACCGTTACAAAAATATTGAAACCTCATCATCTCATTGCGCGCACTACGTGAAAGAAAAAGAAATACATTTGTGCTTTCCGTAACTTGGCACGTGCGGTAGCTGCCGGTTTTAATTTTGCAGCAGTGAAGTGGTTCATTCGACCGTCGCAACTGTGGATATTTTGTGCATCTGTTTTAATACGTCCGAAACGATTCAATCATGGTGCAAGGTGAGCTCGCAATAAGATTCAAATAATGTCATACTATATTTATGATAGCATCGGCTATTAAAAAGATAAAAATTAGGCAATGACTTTGTCAGCAGAATCGATTCGCATATCGCACATCGGAACCCACACTTTGATACTTTGACTTGCAAATACAAGGGTTTTACTCAATCGACCGTAGCTGTCAAGAAAAATGTTTCCTCGTAGTATTTTCTCACATTACTCGCTCATGTTCTGTTTTCTTGAAAAGAAAAAAAACTCCAATTTACACATACTTGTAGCTTCCCAGAGCACTTTCTAGATCGACGCCCCTAAAAACATTCTGCCTTTGGATTTAAAATCCGCTTGTATTCACGCCTACGGCGTAGGGATTCACTGTACCAGTCCCCTCTAAGTCAAATAACTTTCAAAATGATCCTCAAAGGAAATAAATTTATGGCATGTAATCGCTTTATTCTTTCGACCAATTTAAGGCGACAAGAGCGAGGCACCATAGCGAGGAAAATGCTTCTCAATTGTTTAGAAACCAGAAAGTATAGTAAATAGCGTGGATCTTCATGAGAAATTTTAAAACCCTCTTTCATTTGCACACACATTCAAAATTCAGCATTCCTTCGCTGTCTTTCGCAACTTTAAAGTGACAGCTTTGGCGCTCGTCATTCTAATACACTGCATTCTTCCGCAAGGAGGCAGTCTCGTCCTACAGACTGATTTTCATTCCATCTCACACATGAAAAGAGTAGACGGTGTATGAATTCTTTTGTCGGACAGTCATGGAGTGATTGTTTTGAAAGAATCATTCTGTATATAGTTCACGAGGAGCGTATCTTCACTTTCTTCTTAATTGAATCGCTTCATGAATCACGAAGGGAGGACGAAGTTATAATAGAAATTCCCTCATCCCACTCGTGGAGCCTCTATGGACACGCAGCTGAGCTATCGCGGCCTTCGCGCACGGTCAGACCACTTTGTCCGAAGGAAGCATCCGATGAGCAGTGATTGACAGAATTATTAAAGCGAATTAAACGGAGCGAACCCTGATCAAGGGAACCGGTAACCAAGAACACCTCAAAATAATCGACTATTGACACGAGAAACACTGCCAACTGAAATTTTGACGGCCGTTGATGGATAGAACTCATCAATTAACCCTTTCGATCGAAGCAATTCGGTACTACTGACAGCTTGGAAGTATGAGAAGTCGTGTCTTGATGACTATTGCGGGTAAACGTGAAAGTTCATGACATAATACACGTCAGTTTTTTTCATAAATAAGATAATAATGTAATAAGAAAGAAAAATTCGCGATAAAAAGTGTTGTTGTAAGTCTCATTAACATTCTCCGAGAGATCATCAAGATACCTATTACCAATAAAAGAAGGTCCAAAAAAACAACACATTTACATCTCACAGTAGTGGCTTTGCAGAATTAACTGTAATATTCGCTAAAAGAATTAAGGGACGAACCCCTCGTTTTCCTCAAAAGACATTGAATAGTAAAGCAGGGACACTAGTTACATTACCCGTATAACTGATGTATAAATGCAGTTTACTTTGTCATCCAAATATGGCTTGCATTTAACCCCCAACGGGCTGATGAAATACCTGAAAAATGTAGTCAGTTCCGTGAACAATCCAAATTCTGGACTCATTGGGATAAGTAAACTGTGCTTCTCACAGCAAATCTGTAAATATTTAGGACCGCTAAGTGAAGCGTTTATTCTTCTTACGTGCGTCCTCGCGTATATAAATGTGTATGCATTTTTCGTCTCGCACGCCGTATCTATAATACAGAGAAATTTGCATTGCGGTTTTTAAGGTCCTTCGAGGACATTCTTGTTCAGTGCTGAATATTCCCCCATCTTGATCATATGAAACGCCTCTTATATAATAAAATCCGGCGTCGTGCTCTCTTAAGCCTGGCCGTGACTTCAAAAAAACTGATTGCGTAATATTGAGCCTCAGTAACCAAAATAGAATCAATAATGACTGACGAAAGTCATTTCAATCTTGGATGGATCGCCTCAAAAAACGTTTAAGTTATATCGGTATGCTCTGAGTCTGATACGGTTTTAGGACGATGGAAAGACCCCCGCCGTATCTAGAGCAATTTGAAAAACGGGGGTCCTTAAATTCAGTGGGTGTCGTTTTTCGAAAGCATCGAGCGAATAACACGGGAAGAAATAGGATCGTCTGACGACTATCCTATTTTTTTCCGTGAATGCTCATCGAGTCGGTATAACTATTCGCGCTTTCTGGTAGATTTGTTGCCTATTAGGCGGTTTTGAAGGCGAATACAAGATGTTTGCTGTGGCATGAAGTGAAATAAAGAGAGGGTATCGATGAGGGCTGTTCTTTGGCCGATCCTGGATTTCTTCAATTCTGCGAGTTATTCCACCTTGAAGGTCTATATTTTACGTAATGCATCATGATTTATTCATAATCGGCCTCTTTTTGGATCTACTTCTGGCCTGAATGCCGATTTTGGTGAAATATGCGGGTTTTTCAATTTGTGGTCTAACGCCAAAAAATCCGTATTTTTCACCAAAATTGGCCCTCCGACCATGTTCAGACCATTCTTAGGCCCGAAATGAGACCGAAAATGACTCAATCATGACCTCCAACAAGCAAAAAATCGTAGAATTAAGGAAATTTAAGCAGGGTGGCTCAAAAATGGCCCTTATCGATACACTCCACCTTCACGTCTATCAAACAAATAACTTTTCGTGCTCCGTAAATACTTATCGGAAGGGACACTAGTCGAAAGGGCGGAAGCCACACTAAGGGAAAAAGATACGGGCTATATAGACATACTGTCCGTTCCGGGCTCAGAGGTGGAAAGTTCCGGGTGCTGAAACTGTAGCTTTGACTTCTCCGGGTGCTACGCCCGGAACTTTTGGCCTCTGAGCCCGGTACGCGGACGATATTTCTATGTAGCCCGTAAGTACGGCTCCCACGGCCGAAGAGTTTTTTTCAGTGCACGTTTTGTTTCCAGTGGAGTATATGGTCGACTCCTCAATCCTCCATTCCCGTGCACGATCGACCGAGCCACGGTTTCTTTGGTCCATGCCACGTAGAAACCGAGAGTTTGAAACTCATTACGAAGCGCGGTAGCATCGGCGCGTGCGGCGTCGTCGCTTCATTTCCACGGTCTCCAATTGGACGTATTTCTATCAAACGGAACTATGTGCCATATGACGTGAGCCCTGTTATGCATGTATTCTTATGGGTCTCAGGGCTCATGTCTTAATGTACATAGTTCCGTTTGATGGAAATACGTTCAATTGGAGCGAGCATGTCTCGTGAGACGCGTCAAGCGGCGGGCGCATCTATGAAAGCGATACCCACCTGCTCTCGTGATGACATCGACGGAGCTCGCCCAATTTCAGAGAAACCGAATGCACCGATCGCCGATGCCCATGCCTCAATTTTTTCCGCTCTCCATCCTATCGAATGACGAGCAGGCGTCGCGTCGGAGTGGTGCTCCTCACACTTTACGCACGCAGACCTCGCACGCAACTTCCAGCCGCTTCACTTTCCATCCAGCTCCATGTCGATCGGTCCAGTTCCGCGATCGGAATCGTTGCTCCGATCCATAGAAGTTCAGAAATACGCATTTTTGTGGTGAAATTTTTCTCGAACAAGCGCGTATTAGCTTCAGAATAAGATAAATAGGCTATAAAACAGAAGATGAAGGGGTGTTTAAAGCGTCCTTTTCTTCTTCTTCGTCTTCTTCTTCCTCTTCCTCCTCTTATTCTTCTTCTTTTTCTTCTTCTTCTTCCTTCTTCTTCTTCCTCTTCCTCCTCTTATTCTGCTTCTTTTTCTTCTCCTTCTTTTTCTTCTTCTTCTTCTTCTTCTTCTTCTTCTTCCTCTTCCTCCTCTTATTCTCCTTTTTCTTCTTCTTCTTCTTTTTCTTCTTCTTTTTCCTCTTCTTTTTCTTCTTCCTTTTTTTCTTATTTTCTTCTTCTTTTTACTTCCTCTCCCTCTTCTATTTCCTCTTCTTTTTTATAATCATCCGTGTCCTCTTCTTCTTCTTCTTCTCCTTGTTTTTCATCATCCATGTCCTCTCCTTCTTTTTCTTCTTCTTCGTCCTTGTTCTCTTTTTCGTCTCTGTCGTCATCTTCTTAGTATTCTTCTTTTTCTTTTCATGCTTCTTTTTATATTCTTTTCTGTATTTTTTTTCTTCGTCCTACTCAATTGACTGTATCACTCACATAGCCTTTAAAGCACCACAACAAATGAGACAAATGGAAATTGGAAACAAACACAATATAGAAACAGAGCAAGAGAAAAGACGCGCGTAAACGGCGCAGAGATACAACTATTTGTGCTTGATGGATGTCCGTAATGCATCTGCAAAATTGAAGGCGCGATGGCACGAGGCGTGAATTCATGAGATGTTGCTCAGATTCGCGAGGAAAATTAAAAAACGAGGCTTAATATTGCGTCTTCCCTATATTCGGCTGTGTTGTTCACATGGCCTTTGGAGCACCACACCAAATACGAGAAAGACAAATGGAAACAAACACAACATGGACACAGAGTAAGGGAAAAGACGCGCGTCGATGACGGAGCAGATATACAACTATTCGTGCTTGATGGATGTCCGTGATGCATCTGCGAAATTGAAGGCGCGATAGCACGAGGCAATACGAGGCATGAACGCGTAATGCTCTCAAGCTTTATTTAGACCGTATTTAGCAGAGAGGAATCATGCAATCAGCCATTGCATTTAACCGTGCGGTTTAATTGTTTGCAAGAAAACGTTTTTGCGGACTCTTTTGAAAATTTTAAGGAATTTGCTTCGCATACTGTACAGAAAATACTTTGAAATTTGGACGAAAATCCGCCCAAGTGTTTTCATATAAAACATTTTTTGAAATAGCTAAAGTGGCTTGGTCCCTTTCTGCTAGTCGCGGTCCATTTCGTCCTTGAAACCTATAAAACCAAGGAAGGTGGGGTTCGCTGAGCGTCAATTTATTTCTTAAGGGTGGTCCGATTTTGCATTATACTATGTGTGTCACGAGGGTGAAAGGAAGGAAGTAAATGTCGGAAGCAGTACATTATTACGGTAAAATGGGCACCCTTTTACATTGTACACTTATCGCAGCCTGTATCGGCCGGAAGAGAGTAAATCTACGGCGAAGCTTTTACCCAAATCCTCAGGGGCCGAATTTTATCGATCGGAAGGTTAACATAACCTCGAAACCGATGGGCACGACGATAGTCCGATTGCATCATCCGATGCCAATTAAATGCTCGATTATTTATTGCACTCGCTCGGATGTGTGGAGTAAAAAGAGGAGAGGAAATGAAAGTAAAAGGAGTGGGAGCTCACAGAGGAGTGGCTAGAACGAGTGCGCAGAGAAATACACGTTAGTGGAGAAGCTTAGCCCGAGGGTCTCTTTGAACACATGACCGCGGAGAAAAAGGGGCGAGAAATTGAGAGGATATAGAGGCGTTCACTGACAAGCCAAAGAAAAACGCCGTATGAGCTTTCGAATGTTGCCAAATCTCCGCCGATTTAATTTTAAAGGAAAGTTTAAAGTACCTCTCTTTTAAATTTCCGCTTACATTAATTCTCCACGATTTCCATGAAAAAATAATCGCAAATTTTTCCAAGAGATTGGTTTTTTTTAGAAGAGTTTAGGCAATGCTCAAGTGCTCATACGATGTTTTGCTTTGGCAAAGCAGTTCTAACCGTAGACTTTTTATTTTCTCAATCCGAGAGGATTAGATAAAAGCTGAGCCTTGGGTTACGAATTCTCATTGTCGGGCGGTCGGCTGAGGGCCCGGTTCATGAAGTTTCGTGGCAAGTATTACTCTCGTAGCTACTTTCTAAGTGTTTACAACGAGAATATGTGGCGGGGAAAAGGAAGTTACGTCGTTTTACCCGTGAGAGTCCCACATTTTACAAATTGGGACTCCTGAACACCGTAAATTGTATCGATTAGCTCATGCAATCATGCATGCACTGAAAAAAAAGTTACGGGCTACATAGACATACCGTCCGTTCTGGGCTCAGAGGCGGAAAGTTACGGGTGCAGGAGCCGTAGCTTCTATTGCTCTGGGTGCTACGCCCGGAACGCGGACGGTATGTCTATGAAGTCCGTAAGTACGGCTTCCACAGTCGGAGTTTTTTTTTCAGTCAGGGCTTAGATTTCACGGACCAAGTTTTCCCCTTCTGTCTCATACGAAATATGCACACTGAAGAAAAAGTAACGTGGTATGTAGACATATCATCCGTTCCGGGCTCAGAAGCCGAAAGTTCCGGGTGCCGGAGCCATAGCTTCGATTGTTCCGAGCGCTGCGCCCGGAACTTTCGGTCTCTGAGCCTGGAACGCGGACGATGTGTCTATGTAGCCCGTAAGCACAGCTTCCCACGGCCGGAGTTTTTTTTTCAGTCATAGGGCTTAGATTTCACGGACCAAGTTTTCCCCTTCAGTCTCATACGAAATATGCACACTGAATAAAAAGTAACGGGGTATATAGACATATCATCCGTTCCGGGCTCAGAAGTCGAAAGTTCCGGGTGCCGGAGCCTTAGCTTCGATTGTTCCGAGCGCTGCGCCCGGAACGCGGACGGTATGTCCATAGCCCGTAAGTACGGCTTCCACGCCCGGAGTTTTTTTCCGTGTATGCAAGGGAAATTGGGACTATGTGCCGCTTGGAAGTCCGGACAGATCGGGCACACTCACCCGTTCCCGAGCTGGCCGACCTTATACTCTGCGTGCTCCGACTGCCCAGTGCCCAGTGCCCGGCTCGGATGGATTTTCCTCGCTCATCTTCGCCGGGCGGCGCGCGGACACGAGGCAAGCGCGACGACCTTACACACCTGGGACCCGGGGACCGAGTCCGCTGGAAAATAATAACGGAGAAAGTTTCCCCGGGCATGGAGCAGTCGAGCACCTGGCTTCCAAGCCCGGAGCCCGCGCCGCCACTCAACCGCTAATTCCCGCTCACCGCCCCGGCTCGCTTAAAGTTCAACTCCCGGTCGCTTCTCTACTTTTCATGGCGAGGAGACACGGGATTGCGGCCGGTTAGGGATCTGTACCGGAGACACAGTTAACTGCCGTGCGATTGCGTTTTTTGATTGAAAATGTGGAGAAAGTGGAGTCGGCGTGATCATGAGGTCATCGCTGTTTCGCCTTCGATTTTTTAGCTAGGCCAGAAAATGTTTTCGCACGACAACACTGACTGTGCTGAAGGAAAATGTCGTGTGAACATTCGAGAGTTGCCTAATTTTCTAAAATATATCGTTTATTTCCAAGGAAATTTATGAATATTCTTCCTTGATATTCCGGCCGCTTAAAGTTCAACTCCCGGTCGCTTCTCTACTTTTCATGGCGAGGAGACACAGGATTGCGGCCGGTTAGGGATTTGTACCAGAGACACAGTTAACTGCAGTGCGATTGCGTTTTTTGATTGAAAATGTGGAGAAAGTGGAATCGGTGTGATCATGAGGTCGTCGCTATTTTGCCTTCAGTTTTTTAGGTAGGCCAGAAAACATTTCCGTGCGACAACACTGACTGTGCTATGGAAAAACGTCGTATATGAAAATTCGAGAGTTGCCTAATTTCTTCAGGTTTATGAATATTTTTCCCTGAAATTTTCGATAATTTCAGGTGAAATCGCGAACAGAATTATCTGAATAATTGCAAGAAAAAAATTCTCGAGTTTTCTCGAAAATTTGTGTTTTGTCAAAAGTTTCATTATCTTTGGAAAATTTTGAGCTCCTGCCAGGACACGACCGATTAGAACTTAAAATTACTTCTTCTCAAAACCGATTTCTTAAGCTGCAAACTTCCAACTGTCCTAAGGCGTTTTTTACACTAACAAGGCCGTAAATTACCTCCCTGTTAGAGCCCAAGAGTGCACCGATGACTTAATTTTGATTGTCTTGATATTAAAGTTCTTTTTTACGAGGACTTTTTTTGTGTAATGTTACCAAATCGCTACAAGGACTCGCAGGCCTTCTTACCGTATAACTTTTTTCTCCCGTTCACGAATCAGATATCAGAGGGGCATGGAGCACTTTCTCAAGGCTGACCCAGTGGAGCCTCGAAATTGCAGGCAGGGATCGGGCGGTCAATCCAACACCCGGTGACCAAATGAAGGCTGTTAAACTGGGTTGTTAGAATGCAAGCGTCGTGTTTCCATCTCTCCAAACTGGCTTTTGTTCAAACTAATTAGTCTTCCTAGCCGAGATCGCTCGTTAAGATTGCCTACGCCAATCTTGCGTGCAGCAGCCCTGCCGTGTACGACAGTTTTATGCACTGTCTATGTGTGTACGGTATGATTCATTTCTCCTCGCATCTGCGGCACCAGAAATCGAGTGCATGCAACTTCCAATACAATTTGAGCGTGACACTTCGTGATCGGCTGGGGTCGTTGAGACCAAGTGATTAATGAATGTGTCATAATTTAAGCATTTTTCGGTAAAAGGGCGTATTAGACTTCCAATGCTGCTAAGATCGTGCCACGTAGTTATCCAGTTGTAAGTACTTATCCAACCGTTTTGCTATGAATGTTTCCCTAAATCTACGCGTATAGTTTTTCCTCCCTCTTGTAAGTCGACTGTGAATGAATTTTATCTGCCGCAAACGCTGTGAAAAATTGCACATCAGCAGCATTCCAAGCCTTGTACGCCATTTTTCCGAAAAAGTCCTCAATTAATCAGTTCCGCGAAATCAAGTTCTTACATCTATTAATGAAGGAGGTGATAGAGAAGTAAAAAAAGGGCAAGTCACCGATAACATAATACACAAGTTTAAGCAATAAAATGAAACCATTCCTTGAAGAATGATGAGTAGAGTTTCAGAACGAAAAATGATGAATCATTGATTTTGTTTATTCCGGCGTATTTCCGCCTATATTGTCATTCTTGATTGTTATTGTTATACCTGAGCTTTCCATAAACTTTTGAACAAGTCGGTTTTTTTGAACCTCTTCAATAGTGATCTTTTATAGAATGATTTCAGGAAATCAGGGGAATAGAAGGGGACACTGTTTCATTTTTAAGTTCAAAAATTCGCTCATCTAAATTTTAGACTCAATCGTTGTTCTTTCGTTTTTCCTTCATGGACCAAAAGTTTTTGCAAATAATTACCTACACCATTGCCTGAATATTTTGGTGCCAACTGCACGCACAAAAACCGAGACATAATTTTGAGCAACAGATCATTTTATTTCCTGATTACGATGTATCAGAAACATCAACTAATTTTCTCAGCCAAAATTTGAGTACCCTGCTCGTTTGACTAAAATGTAAGTCATCAAAGTTATCTTTGCGCTATCTTAAATTCATGGCCTAGCGCTGAACGAACCACCCTGTATGTCCGAGATCATTAAGAATAATTCGAGCTATTCAACCACTCTCTTCACACGAGAACTAGTTCCGCGGCCTGATCCGACCTCTCGATATATTTTAATCAGCCGATGAATTCACTAACAGGGGGAGCCGAAAAAGAATAATTAGGAAATTCCTCGTCCCGCTTTTTAAAGCACCCTGACGTAATTCAGTCGCATAGTCGAGGGACTCGCAACTTAAAGTTGAAGATTCAGAGCCTCGTGTACGTGAAGAACTTGATTTGTGAGTTCGAGGCCCGGATTTCAAAGTCCGGTTGTGCCAAAAAAAATCCGGATACAGAGGAACTGTTTTTGAGCAGCTCGAGGTGCGCGTTAGTTCATGAGCGCTAAAGCACGTTTAAATACATGTAGATCGAAATCAAGCCTAGCGAAATCTTGATTGAAAGCGAACACTGAAGAAATTATTCTTGAAACTATACGGAATGTTTTTTAAAACTGGTTTAAAAGAAAAGAAGGAAAGAAAGCACAAATCACAGATAAAAATGAAACAAAAATAACCCCATTCACCATTTTTAACTTTTGCAAAGTCCTCAAAGACTATTTTTTTTACCCAAACCCTTTTACCCAAATTGGTTTCATTACAATGATGGAACCCTTTTCTGTAATACTTTTTGTCACGTTGAAGAAAATGTTTGTCCTGTCATGCAAAGCGACTCATTGCGTCAGGTAAAATTTTAGTTGTGACAACGGCTGTCTCCTTGCCGCATTGAGATTTTTTTAGTTGTGATAGCCAAACAATTTTATCATACCTAAAATATTACTTGGCGCAACAAATCGGAATGGATTTCAGACTTTTTGACGTACCCAACGTGATTTTAGTGTGATTTTAACTATGAAGAGAAGATTTATTTTGCTGCATCTCTTGCATGGAACAGACTCTTCATGAGTTCTTCGGAGTCGGGCAGTGTTGAAACAAAATTTGCAATTCTAGTTGCAACAACGAAAGTTTACTTTCATTCTAAAGTTTTTTCCTCATTTACACAAAAGTTTTTCTTTGTTGCGATCAGTCAAATTTTTCTTTCGATCAGTGAGCCCGCGCGTTACATTTACCTCAGTCGCGGATTTGGTGGCAACGAACCTTTCGACGGATCAAAGTCAACCTCGTTCAAGGTCACCGAGCACAGCCCAATCCTAATTCGAAACCGAGACAACCCGTTCAGTGCATGATAGCAGATTACAGGATCCTGAAACTCGCGAGACGTGATTACGGGGTGCGTTGGTCTTGGTGCGTACTCCCACTTATGCCCCTCGGACGTGCCAGTGTATTCTGAGGCTCTGTCGCCAAATTTCTTACAAATATTCATTTTTAAACTCAGCCCCCCCCCCCCCCCCCAAATATATCCCAACAGTTTACTGTTTTGAAATTTCTTTGGAGGAATAACCTAACATTTGAAAATGAAGAAATAATTTTGACTTAAGAAATCTGATTTAATTTTTTTTTTTTAACCGCTGACATCTGTGTCGAAAAGATCCTTTGGTATGCTTGTATAATTTTATAACATGGGTATAACACCGTAACGTGATATTTTGTCCTTTTTTTTAGAAGGGAGAGGGTAGAAAAATCCGAAATTTACCGTTATAATCTTTGAACAGCCCCTTGTAACAAAAATTACTTGTCTAGCTTTTCTAGCCGTGTGTGTTTTAAATCACCACAAAAGTGCTAAAAATATGCATCACATGTGCACACCACATGCGTATTTTGGTCCAAAAATCTGGACGTTACCGTTAAGTATTTTCAGGACGGACCTTAGTAATAAAAATTACTTGTCCGACTTTTCTAGCCTTGCGTTTCAGTCTCCAAGGACACGCTTATAATGTGTATCACAGGCGCATGCGTACATCCTTACTTTTAGACTATTTAATACACCTCAAGCTTAAATCTTACCGATATTCGCAAAATTTTTAAGTATGCTATACCGTCTTGGGAAAAAGAACGTGTCTGTAAGTTACCTTAAGTTACCGTAGGCCTAAAAATGTGTGGCGATTAGGCTGTTTTTAAAAATGAACGGTTCAATTTTGCTACCTTCTTTTCTGTTTCAAGTTCCCTCCAGCGGCATCATCTTTGTTCATTTTTTTAATCAGCTTTGTTCCGTTATTTTGAAACTTCTACTCCTTTATTTCCTCCAAACGCAACTGCTCTATTCAATTTTTCTATACCATACTCATCAAATTACAGACAAGACGCTGTCTTCACTAACTTATCACGTCCTCAAACGAATCAAGCGCTTCCGTTGAAAGTTCGTTTCTGAATTTTTCATAATGATCCGGCGTTTTGAGCAAATTGAAAGTTAAAGAAATCAAATTCATGAGTAGGCAGCAGACGCAACCACAGAAAATTGTCAAATTTGGCTGAGTACTCGTTAATAATAGGTCGACGCCAACAGACCTCTCTCATTACTAAAATTACTAAAAATAAGACGGCGCGGCGGTGGAATCGCATCTTCAATCATTTTAAAAATTATTTCAGGTATACGTGCCTATCCGCCTTAATATTAGACCATAGTGGTATGGAAGCATCTCTGGCGGAGGCTGCTAAGTAATAGACAGTGGTTGTGTATTTAACATTCAGGGTTCGACCTTATTATCCTAAATGTCTGTCCCACCGTGTTTTATTAAATTAACCACCAACATTTTTCTTTTTAAATTGCAAACTTCAGGAGACCATAATTTCGTTTTGGTTTGACATTTTTGGACGCTTTTGGTTCCAAAATGTTCGTAGAACGGTTAGAACCCCCCTCTCTCTCTTTCTCCCCCCTTCCCTCACGATGTGGTATCAACAACACAAATTCGAATTTTTTGGAGTGAGTTCTCTCTTCCCGTGGACGCTGATACGGAAAAATGATAATTCACTATCGTTCACAGCAAGAATCTCCTTCCTTTTCCTCTTCTCCTCTCTTGAGGCAGTGCCTCCCCAGCAACTGTGCAAAAATGCCGCTGCGCTGGTACAACGACCTGGTAAAAGCGTTACTACGTACGCGTCTCTTTACAATCCTCTCATCTTTTGAATGTCAAACATGCAACTGTCGAAACTCGCGGAGCACAGGAATGACATAGGACGCGAGACAAAAATGAATGCCTACGAGAAAGTTGTAAACATGAGCTCAAAGAGTCATTTCTTAACGCATGACACTCATGACAGGAGTTCCAATACTCGGAAGCCACGCTCTAAAGCTCGTGCCAATATTTATGGATGATTCGTTGACTTGGATCCGCATTGAGTGAAAGCTCAAAAATCGGATGGAAACAAATTTAGTGGAATTTTGCCTCCATTTTGCCTTCAAAATGTAAGAACATGATGAATACAGACATGACGTCTCCAGGAATAAGTTTTTTAGAATTCAAAACCTGTATATTGATGCAACTGTGTGAAGATTGATTGAAGGTAAGTTTTTTACAGGAGGTGGAGAAATGGTGCTGGGTCCACACCATTTCGCGGGGTAAACAAAGCCAAGAAGTTCCTAAAATTATAATTAGAATGAGAGCACGAGAAAAAGATGAGTCCCGATTGGAGCAGAAATATTCTTGAATTTGCTGCCAATGAGAAATTTCTCTTCAATCAAGAAGAATCGATGCTCTTAAGAATGAAACATTGACTTGATTGATTTGAGCAATTTTACTCGTGATTCAAGAAGAAATTCTCTTGACAGGAAATTCAAAAGTCACTTTTCTCAGTGAGGTAACTGAACCTGGCGACAAATCTAAGAGCCGAATGTCGTGATCTTCACACAATACCCAATAAATCCAAATTTCGTGGATTTCTAAACTCCATTGAAAATTTCCAGAGAGAGGGAGAGACGAGACGCTAACAGAGAGGAGACTAAAGCTCGCAGGAAACAATCTTCACAAGTCTCCGTCTCGGAGATAATTGAATTCGTGGGTTGCATCCTGCAAGATTTTCTTGCATCATAATAAATACTCACTCTCATCTTCGGCGGGATCAACGGGTCGATGCTGCAACAGTCAACGCCCATTCGAAATTCGACCTCGTTTATTTTCGGATCGTATTTAAATTTTTCTCTTTTCCGTTTCGTTTCCTTCGGATTCCGAATCGGATTCAACTCGAGAGAAAAACCTCCTAAAGTACTTGTAATTGATCACGTTTTTCGTGTTTTACCAAAGTAATTCCTGAATGACTGACGCGTTGCCTGTATTCGTCTGATTGATTTTTCGGATCGACATCAAAGTGCGCTTCGAACTAAGGACAAAGATGCATTGTAAGAGGATATAACGCACTTCGAACAAGTCACATTTCTCACGTCCTCTCTAAGTCGGTCGAGTTGTTAACTTCCTCCTTTAAATACCCCGGGGTTTCTTTTCCAAAAATTTTCAGACTGACTCTGTTTGATATCCATTTACCTCAAGCCAGACATTTTCAGGCTGAATGATTTAATTTCAGCCAGGTGGACCGAATGACATTCTCCGATCATGAATCAGTTATCAATTTCAAAATCTTTGTCTAAAGTGTGCACATATCCTACCTTTTTGTAAATTGAATCGATTGTTTTGAAGGATATCTTGCTCCGGAAAAAATCGCAAAAAACGAAAAAAACTACATTTCGAGGAAAATGGTCGGTGAACGGGAAATATTTCATAGTACAGTTATCTAGTTTTCCGAATAAGAGCGTCTTATCGCCTAAAATATAAGACTTTTTGGTCCTTTAATAATGCAGTATGAACTTTTTAAAATATCGATCCAGGTCTAAACAATCGGAACTAACACCTATCTTTTCAATGTAAAATGAGGAATTAAGTTTTTTCCTTATTTTTGGGGAAAAAAATAAAACTTACGTTTAAACCAATTTCCCGCAGCAAAACGGAATTCTCTTTTTTTTCAACTTGTGCAGTTGTCGAAGCTCGACTTTCAATTATGTTAAAAAAGATCTCACGATTTTGAAACTAAAGGTTTTTTTTATGAAAGTTTAAATGGTCAATAATGAATGCAAAATACAAACTGATGACTCACTGCTAAACTGTGGACAGACAGTGCCTCCCATGTCGTTTATGTTGCAAAGGACGCTCACTGCTTTTTGGGCGTAACATTCAAAAACCCCAGGAGCATTTTTTCCTGCTGGACCTCACGTGGGGACACAACCGCCGATCCGTCGCCGAAGGAGATGTAACTTTCGAACCTGTTTCGATATCGGCGGAGCACTCCTTTGTCTTGCATAAAGTTTGTCACCGACGCGACACGACGGCCGCTCCGGTTACGCAAAGCAACGCTCCAAACGCTGTCAACTTTCTTTTCGCCGTAACGAATCGAGAAATTCTTTTGTTACGTGCGTTTCGAGGGCCCCTGTTTTATCATCAATTTGAACTGTCTAATTGTCATCTCTCTGCATAAAATTAGAATGTTGAGTCCTTGAGGAGTGAACACCCACAGAGGCGGATCCAGCTATTTGGCAGCACCGGATTAACTCCATTTAAGCCTATGATAAACAATCGATTCTTGTCGGAGCACCTGGCCCCTCCAAGAATCGATACATTTCCATAGGTTTAAATGGGGAAAAACAATATTGCCAATTTGCTGGATCCACCAATGGGTTGGAATAATAATACGGATGAAAAAGCTTACAAAGTGGTGGCCACGCATTGGACAATATGGCTGTATACGCCCCAAGAAAATCTAGTAGCCGGTACTAGACATTTTATAATTTACCGTATTTAGGAAAAACACCGTATGAACATTTAAGTGATCCAAAATCTCCTCTGATAAAATACGAATTTTCTGCAACATTTAGAAATTTTCCCGTCTAAATTTAGAGAGAATTTCCATCTATCTAATCCAATCTAATCTAGCATGCCTGATTTTAAAGGAAAATGTTCGTACCCTTTATCCGAGGAAATTTTAGAACATTCGAATGCACATGCCGGCTGCTTGCCGGAATAACACGGCTACCAGATTTCGCACGAAACATAATATGTAGATGGACTATCACTACTAATATACTAACAAGATATATGAGTGACTTGAAGGATATGGCGCAGAAATATGTGTCTGAAATTTCGAAATTATGACAGAAAAAAAGTTCGAACTGAGTTTTTGATGCTGAAAAACTCATGAAGAAATCAACGGCTTCTGCTAAATCACCTCTTTTATACTCAATGACAAACTCTCTATCAATGACTTCTACTACAGCACTTCTGAAAGCAACCAAAAAAATGGTTGCTCTTTGCCAAAGTAATTTTTTGAGAAGTATGCGGCATTCAAAGAATGTCAGCCTCAATTGCTTTAATTTGTGCGCAAAAATGTCGTTTTTTAACAAACTCATTTTCTTTGCCGGCAAAAGCTGTACAATGTGCTGCCGCGAGTTTACTGGTAGATGAACTTGTGAATCCACGGCCTTGTTAAAACCGACGACCCGTGCGATGGAACAAGTTGCAGAGAAGTGCTCATCTGAACAAATCTGAGATTCGAGTTATCAGTCATATCAGCATTTAAACAATGGACGCAACAACAATAGTATGAACAGCACTGTGTTGCTCTATTTTCCCTTTCCCTCATCTTCCGCCTTTTTCCGGCCATGCCTTGCATCCTCAATTTTTCTACGTTGCCATATTGTGGAAAATTCCACTCTTTTTTTACTGTTGTACTTTTCTTTCTATTTTACTTATGATTCTACTATAATTTCTGAATATATTCCGGAGTTCATTTATAACAGTGCTGAATTTATTTCAAAGAATTATTTTTCCTTCCTTCGTTCCTATTAGATATTGTTTTCTTTTTTTCTTTTTTCAAACCCAACAAGGTAACATCATGAAGAATCAAAAACGAGTTTTCCAATTTTGTGTCTAAAAGTTATTTTTCTTTTTTTTTAAAGAAAAGAAAGGGGGTGGGTCGGTTTTTTCCGAGAAATTTCCATTTATTCATTTCTCTCTTTCATTCTTGGATCGCCTCTGTTAAACTTATTCGCGAGAGCACCGAAACTTTTGCACTCTGAGCCCGAAGTCTTGGCGCCTAACTCACTTTTTTTGCCCAGTCGCAGTCGGTTTCAGTTTTAATTGCCGACTAAAAACTCTTTAACCGAAAGATGTGTTTATTTCTGTCGGAAGTTACTGACCGGCGCCGTATTTCTCCGCTTGTTAAGCCTTACGCAGCAGTTCATTCATCACGTCCATTAATGAATGAGTAGACCGGTGCTTTGTTTTCCATCTCAGCGCTTTTCCGCTCATCGCCGCATCCGTCTATTCTCTCATTCATACTTCACTTCGTGTCGTTGAGGCAATCGTCTTATCAATGATACGTTCCAAAAATCATCTGGAATATCAGCCCAGAGTAGCGCATGTGTACATGCATATTTTTTTGTTTTGATTGTTTGTATAAGTTTTTGAAATCCCCCGTTAGATTTTTACTTGATTTCTTCGATTGTAGATTTAAACAATGAAGTTTTGAGTCGGAGATGATAATTTGCATTTTGGCTCTACGTCCATCGCTTGGATTGTTCTGTGTGATTCCTGCAGAATGCTCCATCTGAGAGAATTCAGAAAATTTTCGAGGGGTTGTTGTGTTCAGTTTCATAATCTTTCCTAACCTACACGAATTAAACAAAATAATAGAAATGCAATGAATAGTGTACACTGGAAAAAAAAACGCGTCGATCTAGAGTCCAGACTCTTAAAAACATTGACAAGAAAAAGTACTCTTGATTCAACAGGATTTTTGCTTAGATCAAGAACCAAGCCTCGTAATTTGAGCGGATTTCCTTTTTATCCAAGCAAAAATTCGATTGAATCGAGAGTATTTTTTCTTGTCATTGTTTTCAAGAGTCTGGACTCTAGATCCAAGCGGCTTTTTTTTCCAGTGTATTATTTTTGGAATTTAAATTTCCCGGAGTTTTTCGATGACGTTTTCTGATTGGTTAATCAGACGAGGACCAGCAATGAGAAAGGAAATCGACACAGACGTGGACACAAAAACGGCTCATATTTTAAGCGCTCAGCCGATAGGCAGCGCTTTTTGATTTCGACTTGCCTCTGAGTACTAGTATACTAGTGCTAATGCGTTTAAATGGCGCACCAGCTCATCGATGTTTAGGCTTTTTTTTTTGGGGGGGGGGGTCTATTTTTAATATAAATAAAGCTGTGAAAACTGTATTTTATGCTTTTAACGTAATGCGAGGGTTGCAGCAAGTGCGGTGGTAACGATCGAAATTGCATGACTCAGAAATTTCTGGCGGTAGAGTAATTCTTATCGAAATTGATCATGAACTCAAATGAGCTAAAAAACGCGCCTGATGAGCTCAACGGTGAGCTCATTTTCGGGAAACAAAAATACGCTTTTACGGTTTCCTTGGTAACCTTTGTTTGCTATCAGCTGATGTTTTATTTCCATTACCCAGCCAAGTCGACGGAGTTTATACTTCCTTTCTTCACTAAATACATTTACTAACACCTGAGCGATTTTCTAATACGACAGTATTAGAACTTTCCCGCTTGTTTTAATATTGTAATTTTTTTTTGATATAGTAAGATAGTAATTTATTGGTTTGAATGTGTTTCAGGCGAGATCGTCTACGACTCGATCATCCAAAATAAGCACAAGACGAAGACCTACTGGGAGCAGCTGATGATGGCCGCGGAGATGGGGACGCAACCCCCAGCGCCGCCGCTGCTCAAGCAATTCAACGGCGACTGCCAAGACGACAAGGCCCACAGCGAGATCTCCGAGGACTTCTACGATGCCGAGTCGCACAACTCTCTTAACTCTCCGGAGCTACACTCCCTCGAGGCTGGCCTCGTCGGCCCCAAAATCGTCGAAAAGGTACGGGCAATTTTATGAACATGGCGAATCTTTCTTTCAGCATCTTAAAAACTGCCTGTTTGCAAAAAGTCCCAATTCTAACATAAAACATTTCAAGGGAAAGAGCAAAATGGAACTTTTTTGTGTTTTGAAAATGGGGCCATTAATCAAACATTTCTGAGCTGTAGGGATACAAAGTTGCGAAAAAGTATAAGCTTTCCTAGAATTGTGAGCTCATCATTTGGACGGAATGTCGAGATGTATTTAGCTTTTCACGGCAATTTTGAGTAACTTGATAAGTCTTAACTGTAAATTATATGAAGTCCGACAAAAGTGCTCTTAAACTGGAAATTTAATTTTTTAACCAAGCGTAGAAATCAATTTTGGGTAAAAAAATTTCAGTTTTTGGTGATAAACACTTTCTAACACTCTCGCGAACATTTCGTCGAATTGCCAATCCATAATATGCACTATCAATAATGTTATAAGGTTAAAAATTGATCATCTTTAAAATTTCTAACAGCTTTGCCGAACTTTTCATCTGTTTTCATATTTTCATCTTAGATTCGTGATTTATTGTTCCCTATATCTTAAAAATGTTGATCAATTTTTGAAATTTTGGATATTATTTTCCAAGAACGGAGAAAGGAAGGCTCTTAAAATTATTTCGAATTTTTGCATGAGATCTGAAAAATAATCATTGAAACTTTTAGTTAGAAATGCCCAAGGTCAACCTGGTAAAATTGCAATTTGCGAAGGAAATTCTGGCAACATTAAAACGTAATCACGTTCTTTCGTGGAGGGAACGACGACTTCTGTCAGTCTTCATCATAATCATTTTTACTCAAATATTACGTAACGCACTTAGGGGAGGAGGAGGGGGTTTGAGCTATCGTCACAATACGTTGTAAGGAAGGAGTGGGGTCAAACCCAGCGTTACGTAACAAATCCGAGCTGGGCAAAAAATTTTAAAAAATGTGCAAAAAATTGCAAATCCCGCGCTTTCCGAACGTATCTTTTTTAAAATTAGGGGGGGGGGGGTTAATGCCAACGTTACGTTTTTCAAATGGGGGGGGGGGTATAAGGCTGCGTTACGGGTGCGTTAAAATTGGGAGAGGGGAGTAAAAAACAAGCAGTGAACTCCAACACAATGTGTTGATAAGGCGCGTCATTAACTCGCACATATCAACCCCTTTAGTTTTCATTTACAGAGATTTCAAAAAAGGCAAGCAGCACAACAGGAGAATTCACGATCCAACACTGCAAGGTCAACGACGCACCTTGACGAGACCGTGTATTGTGAATCTAGAAAGCTATTCGAACAAATTTAAGTTTTTTGATCCGCCTCAAGCAAAATCTTATCAGATTCTTGAGGAAAAGTGCTACGGAAAAATTTAAGCGAAGAAAGGAAAAATTCTGTCGAATTCCTAGAAGATAAAGTCGATTTAAAGGTATTTTGGGGTTAAAATACCCAAATCACCGGTATTATAAATCCCGTTATATTATTGAAAAGAAATTGACTCGATATAAATGCAATTGTATTAAATATGTCTTGATTTTGTTATTTTAAACGTCTTTTCATGCAAAGAAGCTCAACCATGTCCATGCTTTATTCATTCATGAATTGAAAGTAAGCAATCCACATCCCGAAAATCTACCGATTTGCCGTAAAAAATCGCAGAAACTTGATATACCAGGTCGATGTACCCACTCTTTGAATTTACCAATCAATTTAGTGAGTGCACGTAGTATGTGAAAGTCAAAATGCTATAGTCATTTTGGGTGCATTCATTTTTCATGAAACAATTGTAAGTAATTTCAATCCCGAAAAACCATAAATTTTCCGTATAAAATCGAAAAAATCAAAATATGTCGACTCCCTGACGTGAAAATTGAATTCTACGTGTGAAAATACTTATGTATCGATATGCTGAACAGAATGCCCGCCTCTCCTCGTAATGTACAAACCGTTCCTATACTCATCTTAAAATTGTTCTCAGAGCTTTGTGTTATTATCAGCTTCCATTTAAACCCCGGTTTGATGGCCGAATCGGCTGCCCAAAAAGCAAGCCATTTTTGAAGGGCTCTATGAGAAATTCGTGATATTATCAGCTCTCAGGAAATCACCTCATGGGTAAAATTGCTGATATAAATCGAGTGCTTAAAATAATCGTATTCAAGAAACTAAGGCATTAAACTATGGAGTCAATTTCGTTTTAATAATATAACGGGATTTACTTGTCTTCAGGTCAAAACTCATACAAGGAAGCCCCTTGCAAGAGGCTAATTTTTTGTAATTTCACTCAATTTTTTCTCCTTTTTATAATTGAATTGCTTGTCACATTCTGAGGTCAATCATATTAAATTGTAATTTATACATTTCTTTTTTCCCCCCTTCATTTTATTTTTTGTTTGGAGAAGTTTTGTTGATTTCTTCGGATTTCGAATACTGTAACTTCTCTTCTATTTGGCCGATTTTTATGAATGAGACCTCTTTTAATTCGTGTTTTAACGGAGAGTAAGGAAAAAATTGCTAAAAACTCGCGAAACAATTTTTTTTGAAAATTGGACGAATCCTAGCGTGACGGTGAAATGGTTAATGAAGCGTAAGTAATTGGGCGAGGGGCTGAGGATCCCGGCATCGCTTGGCAACCGTCATTAGCTATTGTTCGTCGAGACGCCGACGCAGTGAGCAGGAGCGTGGGAAAGAGAGGGGTAAGTGGATTCCTGTATGAGCCACGTTTAGCTAATGGTCTATTGAGTCTCGAGGCTCATCACAGATTGCACTTACACAGATTGCACTATCAGAGCACGGGTACCAACTTTTGGAAATTATAACCGAGGTTACAGATCTGTCAAAGCAACGTTTTGAACAAAACGGAGGAGTTAAATTCTCATTTCGAGAGTGCCGACCTGCTCAGCCATCCTCGAATCAATTCGCTTGATTCTGCTTATATATGCATAATTTAAATCAGCGCGTCGCATTCTTAGGCTTTTTTTGAAAAAACCAAGTAACGTAGACTCTTGGTATTCACTGCACATAAACTAATGAGCCCCAGAATGAGAAACAACTTTAAATCATAATTATTGATGGATAAATAAACTTTTTACACGCTTTGGAAAATCTCAGAAGTTCGCGGTAGTCACTTTTCGGTAAGGAACTAAGGGACTCGGTTATTGTATCGAGCAGGGTTCGAAACGATCGCAAAGGCGGTATACTACGTATACGCGCCAAAATCAGGAAAAGTGCGTTACGTAATACTTGAACGGCCCCTCATCTACTATTTTCCTCTTTGAAAAACTGAGTAACATAACACTCAATTCTTTGCGTTCCAAGGTGGCGAAGAAGCTATTGGAAGCGGTGGAATCACGCCCGACGAAGCGCGCCACGGAGGAGAGCGTGATCGAGCGTGAGATCAAGCTGCAGCGTGAGCGTGAGCTGGCGCTGGTGCGTGAGCGGGAGGCGGCGGCGGCGAAAGCGCAGGCGCGCGCCCCGGAGATGAAGACCCTCGGGGGGAGCCTGAGCCCCGAGGTGACGACCGTGCTCAAGGAGGCCGACGACGAGTGGCGCCGCAGGAGCTGCAAGGACGAGGACCTCTTCAACAGCATCCCCACCACCGACGAAGGCAACTGCTCCGAGTATGGAAGCGAGGGCAAAGATGACTTCAGCCCGGAGACAAACAACAGGTAATTTCCCTTCTTTTTACTATCGGAGTATAACTTGGAAAATCCATGAATATGTGAACATAAATAAAATCGGAAAGAACATAAATCTTCCCCGTGGGGGGTTGCGAAGAGGAAATAAAAGCGGAAAGAGTGCCACGGGGCTGCGAATAGCGAGGAAATAAAAGCGGAAAGAGTGCCATGGAGGGTTGCCAAGAGGGTTATGGTTCGACAGAAGGCAGTGGAGGTTAGGTGTCGTAGAGCGCCAGGGAGTTCTATAAAGCGACGTATGTATGTAAGAGTGCCATTCGTAGGTAATTTATGGCGAGTCCCCTGCACTGTACTAAGAAAAGGTATTACAAGCCCAACTATACTCCTGGCTGATTTTGGCGCCAGATATAAGAGTAGTTGCACTAGGGAGAGGTATATGATTGATGCAACCAAACTTTTGGCATACTCAACCGTACCCATGACGGTTGCAATTACTCTTATAACTAGCGCCAAAATCAGCCAGGAATATAGTTAGGATTGTGATACTTTTTTCCGTGATGCGCGGAGACTTCATCGCGAATATTATAGATTTTGGAGACTTTAACGCGTGTATAGAAATATAAACTAAATTTTGCTCACTTACAAATCAAGTACTGAGTACTCCATTGAGTTTTAAAAACCTGCAATGTAGTACAGGACTCGTAACACAGGACGCACATAAAATTGGGGAAGGAGGAAGAATGACGCGGCGCTGACAACGGGGTGGGGGGGGGGGGGTGTCGAACTTGAACAGTAGCGGGAAAAGCGTTATTCGTAATTATTTATGGTCAGTCGCAAACTTCTGACGGTAGTGATAATCATTTGCGCAGAAATCGTAGCCCACATAACGTTACGTAGAATTTAGCGCAAATATAATATTATAGAGACTTTAACGCGTGTATAGAAAAATGAACTAAATTTTGCTTCTTAACACATCATCAAGTACTGCGTGAGACTGACAGTGAGACCACTGACCAGCTTAGATTTGGGATTTAGATAGCGTTGTAAGCAAGCTAGTCGTATCGTATCTTTACCTTGGGTTTTGAAATGTGCATTACCTTTTTTACGTGACCAAAACACTGAATTCATGAGCTTTAATGAATCTAACAATATCCATTAAACAGATATCACTTTTTAAAAAGTCAAATATGGATAAGATTGGTTCTCTTTTAATGCTATCCATTTTGAATATGGCAGCGCCGCCTCAGATCAGTAGCCGTTCGGGAGTATCGCCCCGTATGGAGGCGTGAAGGGGGGCAGGGGGAGCCGCCCACACCTCGCCGACCCGCGCGGCACACTACTCTCATAATCGGCTGTGGGTAAATTCGACGGCTGAGCCCGTCTAACGGGACTTGGCGTCGAGTCGATCGACCGGTCGTTAATCGGAGTCGAGTGTAAGGGCACCGGGCACTGGGCACTGGGCACTGGGTAGGTGCTAAAACCCGCCTGAAACAATGCCGTCCGGGCTCCGATCGGTCGGGTCTGTCAATCCGACTTAACCCAAACCAATTCCCCCCGATGCGTGCGCCAGATGAACCGTTCCCTAGACATCCGCGGTTTGTTCACATGGATGATTGTGGGCTTCGTCCATCAGCCAAAGCTCGATTGTATTCTGAGACACATAAAGACGCTTCGCGCTTTAGTGTACAGGGTAATCCAGAAGTAAACGGCGCAACTACAGAATGATAAGAACAAACGGAGAAAAAAACTTCGTGCATGGGACCCGAGGTTGAGGTCATTTGAATCTCTGAAGTTTTCGGATCTCGCATCTGAAAATTTGAGATCCCAGCTGCTGAGGTTCGGGTCAGATATCTGAAGTACTTAGGTACATACCGAAGGGTTCGGGTCACACATCTGAAGTATCCGGCTTATACCTAAGTACTTCAGATGTCTGACCTGAACTTCGGCGGTTGGACCTCGAGTTTTTGGATGCGTGATCCGAAAACTTCAGAGATCCATATGACCTCAACTTCGGGTCCCATGCACGAAGTTTTTTTCTCCGTGCAAAATGACTATAATACATGTTTTTTGCGATATTTTCTCGCCGCCACGATCCAAAGAGCATGGAATGAAGGATACATTTGAAGGAATGAGATAACCATCGAATGAGATAGCAAGAAAAAAATACTGGTGCCGAGCAGGAATGCTATGTAAGCTTTAGGACGTTGCCAATTTTTCCCTCATAAAAAACAATTTCCGGACTAACTTGAGACTTTAGTCGAAATTTCATCATTCGTGAAAAGTTTAAGCGAAACCACTCGTAGCGTATCTCAAAATTGAATATTCATCTGAAAGCAGTTGCGTGGCATGCTTTGCGATGTATCGATTGATCTGCCATTTAAACCTGTGGAAAAGGATCGATAACAGGGTGTTCGCAACGGACACCTTGATAATCGATTCTTTACCATAGCTTAAATGAAGAAACATCGATAATCGATGTTTCTCGCCCCGCTACTGTCTGAAAATATTACGGTGTTTCCATTCGGTTTGGCGGAGTTATGTTTCGTTACCAGACCGTGAACATGGGGCTTCAAGGGATAAGCAAACCGACGTATAGGCCAGAAACTTGGGAGTCGGGGAGTGTGAGAAGCGGTGAACGAAGCATTTAGCAGTGTCGCAACTGGAAGAATAGCTCGTTTGGAGAGTCCCAGGCGCTTTTTCCCACCGATAAGTTGTGGAAAAAGCAAACGCGGGGAGGAAGCGAACAGAACACGCTGTTCTACAAGGATTGTTCAATGAGAACGTCTTCGGACCCGGGAATATCGCGGCTACATTGTTCCCCCGAGTCGAGCCCGATAGAGTCTCCGACTTGGAACTCCGCGAGGATTTGAATAATTAGAGCTGCGCTCCAGGAGTTCTTCAAACAAGAATCGCTACCGTGATTCAGTGGCGATTCTTGAAAGGTGGCAACACTGCTTTTCCACCATTTAAATGTATGTGAAACAATCGATTCTTGGCGAGGCAGGTAACCTTCCTTAAAGCCGATATTTTTAATGGATTTGAATGAAGGAAAAGCAGTGTAGCCAACTTGCAAAATCGTTAATACCGTGATCCCATTGCACTTTTTTTATGATACCTAACCTATGTATTCAAGAGAGCTTTTAAGTGGAGTCAACCCCAAATTCTGCTAAGTCAAGCCACTTAACAGGGGGAGGGACTCCAAGTCCATTTCGGCTACTGTTTAAGTCACATTTTCAGCATGATTTTCCGGACTAATTACCTACACTTTTTAACAAAACAAAAAAAATCATCAGATGAAAACGAATTTTTCCAAATATAATATCTCGCTTAATTTTGAACGTAGAGAATTGCTGTTCGGACAATTCTTATTGGTTTTACCTGATCCACAAGAATCAAACATCAAAACACGATTCCGCGACAAGCGCAACAGACCCATCGCCTTGACTTGGGATTTTTCGAAACCGAATAAGTCAATTCCGACGAAGAGTCCATAGACGAAGGCACGTACCTTCGGTGCGAGGATTAATTTTCTCTGCCTTGATCCAATCTGTATGCTCTCTTTGTTGATCTGTTGCATGACGGTTAGCCGGCTCGTAAATGTTTTTATGGTCTACACTGAGAAAAAACTATGGTTTATAAACCTATTAGTGGTAAATATGGAACACCACTAATAGTAGTACCTCTACATATAATAATAGCACATATACCTTAGTTATGGTCTCTGTACCTTAATTAGGTACAGAGACCTTAGTATGGTTCACAGACCGAGAATCAGTAGTTTATTTACGACTATTATAGGTGTTCCATATTTACCTCTAATAGGTTTATAAACCATAGTTTTTTCTCAGTGTAAGTATGAGCTGTTAATGAACTTGGAGTGCATCCCACGCGGATGAGCGAGATGTCGTGCTCGCGAGCCGCTGTCCTCGTCGAGACGAACACCCCCGGCTCGAACCTCGTGGGCCCCCTAAGGGTTCCCCGTGGGCCTCATGTCCACCGCAATGTCTACCTCGGAAACGGCTACGCCGCGCGCCGGCTCGGTTCACGAAGAATGACCTCAAACGCAGACGTAACAGAATGAATGGTCTATCGTCGACTTCTGGAACTGTGACCACATTTGCCGATTTTATTTCCTTTTCTCAATCTTTCAAGTGCAAAAAAAATTATGAATAAAGTCGCCGTGTGATACATTATAAGTAAATATTTATCACCGTGAAATTGCAATATTTTTACATCATTTGTTTCATAAACGCCGGTTTTGAACGATTAGTTTATGTATTAGAATGATAGGCAATTCAAATTGCAAAGAAAAATTCCAACTTACAATTAGCTCAATTACATTAGAATAAATTTTAATAAGCAAGCCCCTTCAATTAGTAGATAGGCAACATACGCAACACTCTAATGCAGTTGCAAGCAAGTGTTTGTTACCATGCATCGTAATCGCTATATACTGCCACCTAAGTCACTTGGGAGCTAAAAGTTCTTTTTCACCACAACTAAATCATCTCCTTCTCCTTCTTCCTCCATATTTTACCACCTCCTTTTTAACCTCTTCCTCTTTCTTTTCATCTTTCAATACTATTTTAATCACCGGGCTATGGTATTTCAATTTGAATTCACGGCACCTAGGTTCTTTTTTCGCCGAACGGTGCCAAAAGGTTGAATACTGCTGTCTTGTTCTTGACATAGTAGAAATAAAATTCTCCAGGTGAACAGTACACAATTCGACTGTTGCAAGGCTTCCTCGATAGGAGTCCTGAGTACTTTTTCCATCAGTGAGCTACTTATTGTTTTGTATTTAAAGTCTATCGAATATGGCAAATTTTGCTATTTCTTTTACACATGCAGAGGATGCTAAGTCGGAAATACCATAATGTAGATATTCAAAATTAACATATTCAATTTCTAGCTCAGGTCATCATCATTTAGACAAGACGCATCATTCATTTGCTGTCCGGGATAGTTCTAAAGATGTCCCTGGCCGTTTTCCATGATATTCTGGCAAACAGCGGGTAATAATCCAAAACGAGCCAGGTGACTGCGAATTTCCGAAGAATGATCCAGGTGTTTTTTACTGTCATGAGCAGGCCTTTGAAAGGCGCAAAACGCCAGCCAGCAGAAGGGCTGCGTAGCGGCCAAAGGAGACCCCGCGGTCTGAACTATTACTCTCTTACACAAGAATTCCATCTCGGAAAGCCTAAAATCACATTTAGCTCTTCCGGAATGTCCGATGTTTCCCCGGCTGCATTCGAGCGTGTCATTGGCTATTTGTTATGAAATACGATATCTGGCAACAGAAGTGGTTTTCTCGGGGAGCATTAGCATGTCAAAGGGGCACATTCCTTGGCCCCCGCGCGGTCCGGTCGGGCACCCGTGGCCCTTGGCGTTGACGTCTCGAGTCAAAACGTGGACTCCGAGTCGACACGATCCGACGCTGAATGAGCTCCGCTATTTGTACTTGTCGCCCGCGCTGTCCTTTTCACGGGCTCTTCATTCTCCTCCGCCTGGCGAGAAGCGCGTATCTCAGTTGCAAATCCCACGTGCATACGTGGTTTTTCTGTTGGATGTTGTTAAATCAGAAGGAACTATGGCTATTGTGACCTGGACCCTGCGATCCGTAAGAATGCATGCATGACAGAACCCATATCGCAATGCATGTAGTTCCTCTTTATGTAAACGTGTTCTATTGAGCGATAGTATTACTGGTATTCTTCCGCACTAAGGAAAAACGCCGTACGAACATTCGAGAGTTGGCAAATTTCTCCGGGTAAAACATGTATTTTTGAGGAAAGTTATGCATATTTTTCTGTGAAATTTTTGGATATGTTCGATCAAGTTGCGAACAAAATTATCTGAAAAATTCGAGAAAAAATATTCAGAATTTGTCCAATGAATTCGGTTTTTATTGAAGGAAATCTGGCAACGTCTAAAAGATCATACGGCGTTTTTCCTTAGCACCGCAGTATCGGCCAGAAGCACGAGCTATGTTGCCCCTTCCCGCTGACAGCGCCCCTTCTTATGCGTGTCAAAACAGCTCTCCACATGCGATGCGAAAATCTAATCCGCGATGGTCCAGTAGATGAGCCTTGAATGACGGGAACATGGTTTGATCAAATTTGAAAAATTCTTTGTCTTCTCAAGTCAAACGTAAAGTTTTTGTTGCACTTGGTACGATTTGATCAAACTTTTTACCGTTAAAAAGTTCGGAGCACTCCCAGGTAACCCGAGTGATATGAATGCGCTATTTTTCTTTCAGAATTAACTCCTCTCTCACGGGGCTTTCACACCCTATTATCCCTCAATTTTGTTGGGAGCAAAATAGGTTACAGCGTGAAATGCCTTCCGGATTCTAATCCGACATTTCTTACAGTGTTGGAGTCAAAGAAGCAGGCTGATTTTTCGGTGATGCCAAGCTGTCGATAATATCTCATGAAAAAGTAACGTGATTTCTGAGACCAATTATTCTAGAAACCTTGCAACCCCTATCCATAAAGAACAATCTCATGCACACAATTGACGAATAATTATAATAGACGCTATGCTAAGTATAGCTTCTAAAGCAGACTGGACATTGAAATATTGAAAACAACACCAGAATTACACTGAAGATCTCTATATCGTGAATATGGCGTCAAAACATATTTAAAATCAAAATGTCTGTGAAAATTCATTAAAAGAAGTCACAAAAAGGATCCATGAGAAGCAAGGTAGGATTTAAACGCTGCAAATTAGATTAAAAACGATTTCTGTCTTTATATTTAGGAACTTCCCCGCTCTAAACTTTACAAGTTTCTTAGTACTTTTTTTTATAGGCCACTGGGGCCGTGATATTTTTCCTCTCAGTGTAAGGACGACAAAAAAAACCCGTACTCTCCGTTGACGAATCCCCGTTGCAAATAAGCGTGTATTACGTAAATTCACGGAGCGTAATATTACGGAGTCGAAATACACGCTGCAACTCACGTGATAATCGAAGCGCAGTGACCTTTTCTTTGCAAGTCACCGATGGCTGCCTTTCCCCGTTTCCAACGTCCAGCCTACATTCTGCCCCACAAACACAATCCGACGGCTCATTTGAAGAAGGACGCAAATGCCACAAGAATTCCCCGGTACTTACGCCCTTTTTCAAATGGACTGTTTCGATTTGCGTCCATGTAACGAAACGACAGCGGGCGACGCGCGGGGCTTGCGCTTGCGTGCAACGCGGAAAGGCCGTACGTGATGTCATTTACACGCACTATGACCGAGTCGTATGACGTAAAAGCGGTGCAACTTCATTTCGACTCGTTACAGCTTCTGCAGGCATGCATCGCACTTTCTCCCGTAAAAATGCTGCCCCGCGCTTTGTCGCAAAAGCGTGTGTGCGAACCCTTACGGGATGAGGAAAATTCACTGAAGTGTTTCGGAGGAGGTATATGCACTCATCCTCGGAAAGCACGTAACTCGATTGCGGTGTTTTAAAATTTACTATCGACACTACTGTGTCGTCATACTATTTGGACGTAATTAGAGGAAATGAAGACGAACGAATGATGCAAATCATGAACCTGTTGCCTGACTCGTTTTTCGTTTTTGGAATCCTTATGATGCAATTACAAAGAAGGCATAATCCCACCACCACCATGAACCTTTGATGGTTAAGCACATGGAAGTATAGAGAGATGAATTTATTTAGGACATGACACTAAAATTAGTTATTCATACCTGCCTTTGGATAAAAAATTTAATTTTGGGACCTCAAATTCACATAGTCAATGATCATTTTGAAAACTTGAATTTTGATTTTCGTATCTTTATTTGAACTGATTGTGAGTATGCAACTTATTCACTGGAAAAAAACACATTGGATCTAGAGTCCAGACTCTTGAAAACATTCACAAGAAAAAATACTCTTGATTCAATCGGATTTTTGCTTGAATCAAAACGAAATCCGCTTAAATTAAGAGGCTTGGTTCTTGATTTAAGCTAGATTCTGATTGAATCAAGAGTAATTTTTCTTGTCGACGTTTATAAGAGTATGGACTCTAGATCCAATGTGTTCTATTTCCAATGTTCTCAATTTTTTCCAAAATCACAAAAAAATATTCTTGACAGATCTACATATTGAACCCTTCAATTTTAACAATGCTAGAATGTGAGATGTGTCAAGAAATTTCAATAGGAAGAAATGAAAAATCCAGGACGGCGATATACTGCGTTTTTGCTTCGCATGGCATCAGAGGACGCCCGGAAGAGCACTTTGCGATCGATTTGCGTTGTTTCGTTTCGGAATTGGTTAAAAATTTAATTTCGGGACCTCAAATTCAAATAGTCAATGATCATTTTGAAAACTTGAATTTTGATTTTCGTATTACTGAGTATGCAACTTGTTCTCAATTTTTTCCAAAATCACAAAAAAATATTCTTGACACACGGAGAAAAAAACCTCGTGCGTGGGACCCGAAGTTTAGGTCATATGGATCTTTGAAGTTTTCAGAGTGAGCATCTGAACATTTTAGGTCTAGCTGTCGAGGTTCGGATCACACATCTGAAACTTTAGTTCTTGCATCTGAAGTACTTCAGATTTGAGAACCGAAGTTTTTCGGATGTGAAAACCGAAGTACTTCAGATGTAAGAACTGAAGTTTAAGATGTGTGATCCAAACCTCAGCAGCTGGACCTTAACTGTTCGGATGCTCAATCCGAAAACTTCAGAGATCCATATGACCCAAACTTCGGGTCCCACGCACGAAGTTTTTTTCTCCGTGCAGATTTACATATTAAACCCTTCAATTTCAACAATACTCGAATGTGAGATGTGTCAAGGAATTTTAATATAAAGGAATGAAAAATCCAGGACGGCGATATACTGCGTTTTCGCCTTGCATGGCATCAGAGGACGCCCGGAAGAGCACTTTGCGATCGATTTGCGTTGTTTCATTTCGGAATTGGGCTCCGCGGAAGAGGCCTGACCCTTCCCGAACGGTACCCGCGGCGAATATCGAGAATAACGCGCGAAAACAACCTCATTTTTCATTCACGATATGACCCAATTTCCGTGCCGATGAGCAGTGAGCACTCATAATTCGACACGATTAGATCCCCCATCCGTGAACTCCTCCGCGTATGATACGGGGATCAGTCCGAGCGGCCTCATCGGTGCCTCCCCCTCCCCCTCCCCCTCATCCTCCAGACGCCGACTTATGATATGAAAATCACCACGTGTAGCACCGTTGAAAAAAATTCCAGCCACGAGAGCGGACAAGAATATCGATCTCAATTTCAGATATTTTTTGCGGATACGACGTGTGAGATTTGCGGTGGTGTCCAGACTGTGCAAGTATATGATTTGTAAGCAAGCCGAGAATAACACGCCCAAAAAGAGGGGGGGGGGGGGTTCGGGGATTCTTGGTGGGAGCGGGTTGGAAGGGGTTGTTGCCGGCCTTCGAAGTTTATCATCTGTTACTAATTTTGTCATTGTAGAGGCTCAAGCTGAATTTTCATCCAAATGTATAATGCACAAAATTGGTTTCAAAACTGTCTGGTTACACTTAAATATGTAATTCGAGTAAAGTTGGCGGTGACACAGGCACTCAAACAAAACCACATTAAATGCACTCATGAATCATCTGCAGACAACGCCCGTCATTGTTTGGGGCCCTAAAAGCTCCATAAAGTCTAAAATGGCCGAGCCCATCACGAGAGGATCCTTCAGAGGCCACACTGAAAAAAAAACTCATCCGGCCCTGAAAGCCGTGCTTGCGGGCTACATGCATACCGTCCGAGCTCAGAGGCCAAAAGTTTCGGGCGGAGCACCCTAAGCAACCGAAGTTACGGCTCCAGCAGCCGAAACTTTCGGCCTCTGAGCCCGGAACGGACGATATGTCCATATATCCCCTAACTTTTCTTTTAGTGTAGAGCCATTTTTCATGAACGGGTACATTTGACGGTGAGCACCATTGACCAAATGCTCCGTTGGACGGGAATTCGTGGATAATTCGCTCAGTGAAGAAGAGCTCTGGAATGCGTGGACGGTGCGAGAGGACCGGTTAATCCGGAGGAATTAGCCGCGGCTTTCGGCCCAATTTCCCGTGGCAGATGGGAGAAACGGCCGACGGATGATGATGATGATGATCAGGTGCGAGCATCGGCCTTGCGATGACAAATGAGCGCGGGCAAGGGCCGGCATCGGCATCGGCCAAGACGCGAAGGCGCAATCATATCGGCACATTTCTTTTGTGCCGCACCGTCTTTCGTCCGCGTCCGGTGCGCGATGCCGACCGATGCGACGTGGTGATGTGGATAATCGGAGATTGCACCGGACCGAATCCCACTTCCCTCATTGCACATCGCACCAGTATTATCTCCTGTCGTCCATCGTCCTCTTTAACTCGAGCATCTTGAGCGCAGATGCGAAATTTCGTCAAGTATCATAAATTCCATTTGGAACTTTCTAGTATGGTAGGCTCGGTGGACTGGAAAAAAAATACACATTGGATCTAGCGTCCAGATTCTTAAAAACATCGACAAGAAAAAGTACTCTTGATTCAATCAGAATCTAGCTTAAATCAAGAACCAAGCCTCTTAATTTAAGCGGATTTCGTTTTGATTCAAGCAAAAATCCGATTGAATCAAGAGTATTTTTTCTTGTCAATGTTTTCAAGAGTCTGGACTCTAGATCCAATGTGTTTTTTTTCCAGTGTGTCAGTAGGCTGCACTGAAACAAAAGTTCCATCGGTGAACCGAAGTTCGCACTGAAAAAAAGTTACGGGCTGTATAGACGTACCGTCCGCTCTGGGCTTAGGGGCCGAAACTTCCGGGTGCCGGAGCCGTAGCTTCGATCGCTCCGGGTGCTATACGCCTGAAACTTACGGCGTCTGAGCCCGGAACGCGGACGGTAATTTTGTATAACCTGTAAGTATACGGCTTCCACGCCCGCAGTTTTTTCTCAGTGCGGTATTCCATATAGACCAAACTATTATATGTTGCTTAAACCGATCTAGGTATCGATTCGTCCATACGTCCATATAAATGTTTGGCTCACATGATCGAACTTTAGTGTCGAACCGAACTGAATGCTTCGTTTGACGAGGCAAAACTTCTGTTTGACAAACACCACAGTTCAATCAATATGGTGACACCGAGCTCCTGCTTGCTGCATCGAAATTTTTTCCTCGAAAAAATTATTGAATCAATTTTGAGGTTTTGAAGAGCAAATTATCATTAATCAAGTTCCAGATCCTTCTCCATTTATCCGTTATTTTTAAAAAAAGCTGACCGGTGTGTTTAAGTTAAATACATTAGTTAAGCCCAATTCACATGCACAATATTTTTTCATTTATAGCTATAGTAAATCATCAGTTGGACTTGAAATGAACTTCTTCACACCTATTTTAACCATTTTACTCCTTTCCTCATTTGGACTGCTCGTCATAAAGCAAGCTATTTTCTATTAAATTATATCGATAGAGAAAAAAATTGAGCGCTCAGACCATTGCATTGGACAACCTTTCCACCTCTCAAAATCGATTTTGGTAGATTCAACTTCATAACGCTGGATCTGATTGATTTGATCGCGCGGTCGGGGTAGACGTTGATTGAAATCGACCACATCCCCCCCCCCCCCCCTCACAATCTTCCTCGTTTCCTTCATCCTCCTGTCCAAGTCTCGACCGCATCCTGTTGACGAACGTGGAATTGTTGACCACTCATTACGGTTATTTGTCAATCCGACAAAAGCGGTCATGCGTTGGATGTGGCACATGTACCAACCGAGCAGAGACAAATATAAGCCCACTGATTGGCCGGAGGTTGTTGACAGTAGACGGACAAAGCATTCGAACTGCCTAACTTTGGACAGACTCTAGTTGGGCGAAACCCAGGCGAGAAAATCATTGTGTGCGAATTTGCCATCTCCCGCAGTATTAAAACTCTTCATTTTTTTTGATTTTTCAATTCGTCTTGTACAAAAACGGTAGCTCGTAGAAAGTTGGCGCAATGATGACTTTTGCTCCGCATCCATATACGAATTTAAAACAGTAAATAAATTAAAAATCGATCGTTGTACGCAGCCCCATAAGGAGTAAGCGGGGTCCTTTGAGGTATGTTAAATGATTGTGCGACAAAAAACGCCGAGAGAATGAGGATGACACCTACGTGCATATTATTGGTTGGCGTTGTTAAAATCTCTAGAGAAGCAGAAAAGCTAGTTTTCTACCAAAATTGAGGGTTACGTAACGCTGGCATTTACCCCCTCCTCCCCCACGAGCGTTACGCAATTTGTTAACGCTTCCCTACGGATCCCCTGCGGAGTCCTCTACAGAGGAATTAAACTTCAAATCATCTTTCGCTAGGATGCAATTTGATGCTTTTTTAAAAAGATATTGGTCCATTTCACGTAGTCTAACTCTCACTAGCTAGTGCAGGAGATTAAGGATACTTTATCTCTTGTTTCACTTCTCTAATACCACTGACAGTACGTTTCTTCTCCATTTTTTCATCCGTCCGTGAACCCTCCGGCTCATCCGCCGTGATAGCGAAGAGAGCAGTAAGTGCATGCCGGGATGAACCTCGAGACACATAAAAGCACGTGCTAATCATGGCTCATACAGAAATGCACTTACTGCTCAGTGGCGTGGCGTGAATGATCGATTATCGATATTTCTCTATTTGAATCCGTGGTAAAGAATCGATTATTAAGGTGTTCGCTGCGAACGCCCTGTTAATCGACCCTTTCCCATAGGTTTAAATGACAGATCAATCGATATATCGCAAAGTACGCCACGCCACTGTTACTGCTCTCTTCGCTACCACGGGAGTCATGGCTCCGAGCAGGGATTTTCGATAGCGAGAGACACCGGGGAATTTTAATCGCGTTCCAAACCGAAGACGCTGGAGATGGCGCGTGTTGTCCGTTGATTGTCGTCCTCGCGTCCCAAATTCCCGCGGCTTTCATCTCGAATTTTCGACATTATCCGCGCCCGATCACGATCCTGAGCCCCGCATCGACGCTGTTGCCGAACCAGGCGACGAATGGCGTTTTTTCGAGGCTTTCGATGATGGGAAGTGCGGAGATCGGGCAATGCGGGAGCGGTGGCGCCGAAAGTTGATGAGCGTCGTCAACTGCGAGATACGCACGCGCGGTGACAGTCCCGCTCGACAATCAATCCGCATTTCGATCCGCTATCGAAGTTCATCAGGGACCGCCTCGATCCTCCCAGTTTCGTGACCGAATTTTCGAAATCCTCAAATTGCGCCCGGATTAATGCGTCGCTGCTGGTGGAAAGGGCGGATTTCGCTTGAAGTGTTGCCGATTTTGCCCGCCAATGCACTGAAAAAAATCTCGTGCTACTTTATAGAAAGGGTAAAATTACAAGAATAGGGGTTCTATTTGATCCAGTTTTTCTTGGGTAAAATTACCATTTATGGAATTGTAATTTTATCGAGAAACCTCGGAAATATTATTGAACTTTCTCGGATTTTTACTGGGACCTTTGGTAAAACGCCATATTTTTTATCAAACTGTGGTTAGAATTACGAGTATAAATGGCAAAGTTACCGGGAATTGACTACTAATAAAATTTGTATTCTTACCATAAAAAAGGTAAAAAAATACCGGTTTTTAGGTAAGCTTCAGTCTGGTTGGTAAATTACCAATAATTGGTAAAAAAACGTGAGCTGGTAAAGGTACAAGGAGGGTTAAAAAAGCCCGAGATTTTTTTCAGTGTGGGCGGTAGAGAGTGCCACCACCCACCAGTTCCCCTGTAATAACTGCATGAAAAGTGGACCGCGTTCAGCAAAAAGGAACCAAACCACACTAGCTATTGCCGCATATTTAACTGGGCTATTAAATTTTTTACATGGAAACGCTTGTGCAGTTTTTTGTGCATTTATCTGGGAATTTTCTGCCTAGCACGAAGCGAATTCCTTAAAATTTTCCAAGAAACCGCAGAAATGTTCTCTTGCAAAAAATTAAATTGCCCAGTTAAATTTAGCAACAGCTTGTGCGGCTTGGTTCTTTTCTGCTAAAGCGGGTTAAATAAAAGTCTGGCCTGGATTTTGACAGATAAAAAAGGGACAGCACAAGCGAGGCCTTTCTGCAAAAATGTCCACTCGCGGTATCCGAATCCAAAGGAGTGACTACGCGCAAGTCAACTGCGCAGAAGAGGCGCGCAACCGCGTGCAATGATTTTAATCCAGTGGAATCATACCTCGAACCTTGCTTTTGCTACTAGTAAGTGGCTTTGTCTCAACAATCAGCGGCAACAGACGGGTTAGAACATTGCATATGAAAGAACGGTGCCTAAACGTAAAAATCATTGCACCCGGTCGCGCGACTGTCGTGCGATTGACTTCACGTCGCCAACTTCGCGCAGGAGGCTCCCAATGGAACTGTTGCTTTATAGCTACAGTGTTGGGGTTCAGCTACGAGTGGTAGCTCAAATACTGGCGTTAATTAGGAAATAACCTTAATAGTAGTTGGAATGGCCGGAATGGTCTAGCTGGCGTAGGTAGACAGGAGACACTGGCGCTAACGATGTGCACGTCCAATTTTGATGTTTTTTAAATTGCACGACGCAACACGAGTTAGACAGGATGAATCCTAGATGAGGACACAATGGAATTTGCAAACGTGATAACATTGCCCTAAGACCTAAAATATGCATAACAGAGTCAAATGCACTATCATTTGGCATAATACGTCCAATTCTGATCTTTCCATGATCTGAAGCCTCGACGCGAAGAAGAACATTAACAGCACGAATTGTCTTGTGGACACAGTTTTTGTATAAACCGCATTTTTGTCATAGCAACCGAAATACGGTATATAAGAATCTTGGCAAGATACGAGTTTAGTATGGAACAGAATTGTCGATACCTGAACCGAAACGAGGTTTCTATGACCAGAAAATTTGCTTACCTGGAGCGAAAACTATGGTGTCTCTTCAGAACTATAAGTTGTATATCGACGGTGAAACTACCAAACCACGTATCTCGGTTTGCGACGTCGCAGACTTCCGTCATACTTTATTTTTAAATGAAAAACTACTTAACGTCCATTCTTGAAAATTTCTGTGATTTTTCCTCTTGTGCGAGAAAACTCTGTGAAAACTTCAAGGAATGATATTGATTTGGTCTACTTCACAAAAATAAAATGTGAGCGTAGATTTTTAAACACCGCTAACGAGATACGTGGTTTGGTAGTTTCACCATCGATATCTCTCCAAGAAAAATAACAAATGAGGGGCTTAGAGGCCAGTGCGCATAAGTGAAGTTTTTGAAGAAATTGAGATATTAATTAGTTGGTTAGTCAATTTTAATTAACGACGATCAGCATCTAGGCTATTTACGTCGGGGACTAGGCAATTTTAAATTTTTAAATTTAATTTCTTGAAGAGTTTTAAAATTTCTGTTACTACCATTGGACTATCTGAACACAAAGGGTGGATGTTTCAAGTGAAACTAGTCTTAATGTATATACTATGACAAATTCGCTCCCAAATTCCAATTTTTAAGCATCAAAAAGTCAGCTTGAACTTTTTTTCCGCCATATGGATCCATGTACCTAATTTCGAAACTTCCAACACGCATTTCTCGAAATAGCCAAAGCTCCACTTACGCGCCTCGTCCTCCAAGCCCCTCAACTATGATCAGAGCCAAGCGAAGAAATTCGCGGTTTTTACAAAAAAGAAATCCTGGTCTTGTCAGTCTCTTTCCCAGTGTCACGCTGACCCATATTTTAGTCATATCTGGGCCTGGTAGAGGGCACTCCACTCCAAGCGATGAATTAAATAATGAACCGCACCGACTTTTCGTCCACTCCACGCGTCAATGCAACGGGCAGCACCGCGCAAGAACCGGAGCGAGTGTGCTTTGACATATTTTGTGTGTCACAGTCATTGTGCTCTGTTGACTGGTTCCCACTCGTGTGCGATTCAATTTCTCGCTTTCCTGAAACAAGGACCGAACCCAATTCATACGTGAGCCCTGAAATGGTTGGAGGTACATGAAAAGCAGGGTTCATCTCGAATTGCAGTTGTGCTTCTTTGTCAATTGGGGGGCGAATTGCCTCTGCGGCCGCGTAACCTGCGTGCCCTCAGCATTTCGTTGTTATTTTTCCGCGCATGGCACGACCGTTAGCCGGAAGCACCGAGCGGCTCAGCCGATCTCGCTTCCTGTGTTTTTTAAGCGCCAGGATCCGTTGCGCCGTCGGATTTTGCATGAGAGAAGGTTGCTTTGAGCTGGAAGTGGGCTTGAGATGAGCGTTGAAATCAGGATTTCTTGGAATTCAACTTTAGCTCTCGAATGAAGAGCATGGAGGGTTGCCACAGTCATGGAATGCCGAGAAAACCGTACCGGAAAAAAAACACATTGGATCTAGAGTCCAGACTCTGAAAAATATCGACAAGGAAAAGTACCCAGAAAAGATTCGATCAGAATCTAGCTTAAATCAAAAATCAAGCCTCTTAATTTAAGCGGATTTCGTTTTTATTCAAGCAAAAATCCGATTGAATCAAGAGTATTTTTTCTTGTTAATGTTTTCAAGAGTCTGGACTCTAGATCCAATGTGTTTTTTTTTCCAGTGCGGGAAATGTCAGGGAAAATGACGAAAATGTCAGGGAAAAATTGTCAAGTCATTTTTATTCACTTTCTAGAATGGATTTGACGTTTCGAACGGCAAAGTGTGCTTGAAAACTATTTCATATTATGTCTCTTTAACCATCCGGCATAACTTCAGTTGTCAAGGAATTTTCCGAAAATGTGACAGTGAAACAAGGGGAATGTCAGGGAATCTCATTTTCTAAATTATGTGGCAATCCGGATTTGGAAGAGGCGGATATTACCGAATTAATCAAGCAGGTCTTTTTTAAACTTTGTGAGAAACGAGGAGTTCCTACTGGTTCTTTCTAAGTCAACTCTTAAACGTATAAAAAGCTTTTAAATTGAAGGGATCACAAGAGATTTCACGTGATCACACGAGAGCACATCTCCCTACTTTGTAATCGGTCAAGCTCTCCTTACAGAGCCAAGGCTAAAAGTAAGGAGGGCTGTGTGTAAGGGTGGGTATGTAGTTGTAGCTAAAAATTACCCTCTCGATACTTGAAGTCTTCAGACACCAGTACCCTTGCTAATGTATTCAGCACCATCGAGTTATGGAGTATCTTGTTGAAAATTGAAGTATACTCTAATGCGCCGAATAAAGCTTCTTTTTACGGGAAGGGAGTCGTTCAATTTTTCCGGTGACGAATCTATATTTCATGTAAAAGAATACACGCATATGGCTCATCAACACATATGGCAGTAGCGCTGTTGATTATCAATCTATCCACCAAACTTCAAGCAAACTTGCACTGCACGCGAGTTTACGCTTCGCGCCTTCAATTTTGCATGTATGCAACGCGGACATCCGTCAAGCACGAATAGTTGTATCTCTGCGCCGTCATCAACGCGCGCACTTTCCCTTAATGTGCGTCTCCATAACGTGTGTTCGTTTCCACTCGTATTATTCGTAGTGGTGCTTCCAGGGATCCGTGAGTGGCACAGCCGAAAATAGTAGAGACGTAATCTGGCCTCGTCTTTTAACTTTTTCGCCGCATCGAAACGACATCTCACTAGCAGCATAGAGAGGAGTATTGCGAGTTCACGCCTGGCATCATCACGCCTTCAATTTTGTGTATATGCAACACGGCCATCCATCCAGTTCGAATAGTTGTATCTCTGCGCCGTCATCAACGCGCGCTTTTTCACTTGCTCTCTCTATCCATGACTTCATGTTGTGTTTGTTTCATCCGTCATTTGTCAGTGATTTTTGATGCCGAAAGACAAATACTTAAGGACGCATTTTAAAGGTCAAAGTTGTAACAGATAGTGGTGATAATTTCTGATTTTTTTCCTCATTTTTTTCTAAAAAAATCAACCTCATCAATCACATCGTTCGACTCGTCGGTCATCAGTCATCATTAGGCAAATCTGAGCGTTGACTCTCGAACTTTCACTCTATAGGGAAACCAGAAGTGCGGAAAATATATTGTCTCCGAATGGCATCCGCAATATGATTCGATCCAGTTCCAACACGGCAACTCGCTCAGATGCAAAAGGTAGCACTTTCATTGATTCCGATTATAATGAAAGTGCTTCCATACATCGAGAGAGCGCGGCGCGGCGCCTGGAGTCATCCTCATCGGCGGCGGAGCGGTGACAGAAATACCCACCTCGGCAGCTAGAGCCCTCGACGGAGAAGAATGATTGCCGCTTACAATCAGTGCAGGCTGCTGGACCCGTCTGGGCGGGAAGCTCCGCTGCTGTCGTCGCGCTAACCAAGATGAATTGGACCGGTCGCCGATCATTTTATAACTTGTGCGTTGACATCACAACGACGGCGCCTTCGTCGACATAACGTCGTAACGCGGTCCAGTTCTGTCATACGTTGAGTTGTCGCGTTTTACCAGGGGGTTAAACCCTCCATGGCATAGCGTTATGAATTCGTAACAACTTTTTTTTTTTTTTATTTGAAGTTTTTAAAATTTGAATATTTTTTCTGTGGCACGATTTTGCAAATTTTCATTTGTTTTTTCTTTTTTTGAATAACTAATCCCCAAAAATTCAAAATTTTGAAAACTATTTGGCACTTCATGGTTTTTATGCAAGCTACAAAGTGGATTAGAATCCCTCAGAATCTGAGATTCAAAATTAATTCATGCCATAGAGGGTTTTAAGATTGAACATCAAACTTTGGAACTTTTCCTTCGGCTCTCAGCGAATTAAAGTTCCGAACCTCCTTTGGGAAGTTTTGCCCGGTGCTATTTCATCATTCATCAACACTAATGGACACAGTTGCTAACAGATTTAATCAATCAGACTCGCTGGTTTTCAGCAGATCGAAGTTTTTTAGGACTATCTCGTGAGGCGGTGTCAAAATTGCGTACAAACGATACGATTTGGCAGTCACCGAATCGGAAGTTCCAAACTTGAATTAAAACGGCAGCTGCGAGGTTCGGGCGCAAAAACAATTCCGAACCGCCAGATGAAATTCGCCTTTACACGGCAGCAGATTTTTGGTGTTACCAGGGTGAGATTTACATTTTAGGACTTTTTTAACATTTGCAAAAAGTAAGTAAGTTCTGCCGCGTTGATCAAAACATAGTCGAAATTTTAGGACACTGTGACGGCATCGGGCAAAAAGGAGATAATTATTTTCGCTTAATTTTCGCTAGATCCGAATGAATAGTCTTTAATCGTATCTCAGTTTCAACCTGTCATCCATCTCTGACCTCTATCCCGTCATTTCATCCGCATACCCAGCAGACTTCTTTCATGGGAAGTTTTTTCGGCTTTTTGACGATACTCCATTCAAAGTTTGGAGCCTTTCCATAAGCGATCTTCAGGACATAGAGGCATTAAATCAATATTCTCACATCATTTTTACAAGTCTAATTTGAATACTAACTAAGATTATAACGTACCAATGTCAATTTAATCGAATTACCGATTGGAGAACTTATTTTAATTTGTCTTTGAAGGATATTTCTAGTTAAAAGTATCGTGCTCTATGGTAGTGAAGTGTGGCCTTTGACGAAAAGAACGCAAGAAATGTTGAGGGCAACTGAAATGGATTTTTGGCGGCGATCTGCCGGCATTTCGAGACGGGACCGTGTCCGTAATGAGAGAATTCGCCAGGTGATGAAGGTTGAGAAAGATATCGTGCACGACGTCATGTCCAGGCAGTTATGCTGGTATGGACATGTGCAAAGAATGTCGGAGGAGAGGTTGCCCAAACAAGTTTTGGATTGGGTACCACCTGGGAAGAGGCGACGGGGACGTCCCGTAAAGGGTTGGCGGCAGGGCGTTGACAAAGAGATGTTGCGGTGTCAGTTGCCCGATAACCTCTGGGAAGACAGGCATATGTGGCGCTTGGGTGTCGTAGAACGCCAGAGTGCGTTATAAAGCGACTTTATATATATATATATGAGCTATTGTTTACTTCGTGCATCCATAGTTTTCTTTCAAACTATTAGACTGATGCTTTTATCGACTCTATATATGCACGCAACAGCGATGTGCTTAGAAATGTATGCATTTGCAGACTGCATGGATAAAAATAGCCACAACTTCATTGAAAAATCTCTAGGTTTAAAAACCAGTGAGGCTGCATGTTAATTTTACACCATTACCCACGATAGATGATGGAAGATCTCGAATATCCATCATTAACGTCAGGATATTCAAATGAGATTTGATGTCCGCTGATCAGCTGATTGTAAGCTGGAGACCGAACCGGCATGGGTATCAACCTTTTCCTCAATTCTTTCGCAGAAACAGCAACTTGTCCCTTTGCATCCAACGCAATTCAATTTGTGCACTACCTGTCGAGTTACTGGCTATATTTCTCGTCTGGCGCCATGACAGATGACTCCGGACAATTATCACAAGACTCTTACACAATGAAGAAACCGATGACAGAATGTGAAAATGAAATCCGGAGAATCCATAGCGGCAGGAATTATAAACTTGGCGAGGCTGAACTTTCTTTTACGCATCGTGAAGTCACATCTCATCGCATCGTTGAATTTTCTCGAGGGGCTTATGTCTATTTTTTGAGTTATTGCCAATCTCCATCACGCCAAACGAATACCCTCTGTTTACGGTGCAGTTAGAACTTTCAAGTTACCATGTTGGAAGCAGTGACGGCCAAGTCCAAAATGTTTTACTCACTTCCTAGAGGTAGGATGAGAACGCCCACTGGATACAAACATTTGCGGTAAGATGAATCAAACCACAGATGTGAGTTTTTCGGTGTTTTCCTCCGAGGAATGCAACTCTGTCTATCGAGGCAAAAAATTTAACAAAATCCACTCCCAGTTCTGAACTTTAAAGGGGAAGAAACCAGATGAAAATCACTCGAAAAGATGTGCCTCTTTAATACAATACATCCATTCAAAACAATTACTGATTCATGAAAGTCCTTATGTATGTATAAACTGGCAATGAAGCTTTAATAGTGATAAATGTTCTTTCAACAATGCAAATGGACGTCTATCCTGTAACATTACCGGAGTGTTACATATTTATACAGACACTAGCAACAGGTATTACAGGCCCTGTTGTCTAATGGGCCGTCTAGGGGCAAAATACAAGTGATACAAATATGTGTAAATATAACTCGGTATTAGCTTGCTTGCTATCGCAGATTTTCCACCGGTACCTAAATATGTGGAAGAAAAATCTTGAAAATCATAGCGACCAGAATTGAAAGTTGGGTTTCTTAAAGGAATGGGGCGTGTGAGAACTAATAAATCAAAAACTTATTATGAAGTTCTAATGACGACGTTTTAATGTTTCCGACTCCATTTTTGACACCTAGTGGCTTCGATTGCCGATTCTCAGTTCCCAAGAATAAGAGTCTTCACTATTTTTTTACGTTCCTTTTCGTCATTTCTTGTCGATCCACCTTTTCCTTGCTTGTTTTATATTTCCCTCGATTTTTTCAAATTTCTGTGAACGGAAAAGTAAAATTCTAAATGAAATTATTTCCAGCTAATTTTAACGTCGACTGCGAGAAAAATAATTGCACCATTGATATTTCTGGCGCCGCCGTTTATCAATTTCCAAGTTAGTTTTATAAATTAATTTTTAATAGCAAAAAATATGACGAATTTGATCATGATTCTTGATCACTTTAATCCAGTTAAGCGATTGCTAAAATTGGAAAATATGTATTTCAATTGCAAAATCTCCGATCAGGTTTTATTCTTTCAAAATATAACTTATTACATCCCCTTGAAAGTTCTTTATGGTCTTCTTAAATGAGTGAAGAAATGTACAAAAGATGTCAAGCAAAATTGCTGCTTTATCATCATTTAAAAAATAAAACATGAGCAGAGATTCGCAATTAGAGCTGCGTATTTTTCGACTTTAGCCATCGATAGATGTAGATCGTCGCTTCCCCTGGACATAAAACGCTACTGTTGGCAACGTTGCGAGCCGATAAATCGATGGCGAGATGAAAAAAGATGGGGTCCTACACGGCGCACCCACAGTCCGTACTCGGGGGCGATCTGCGCGTGCCTTTTGCGGGGGGTGCAGGCGTGAGTGGGGGGAGGGCGAAATGACACTTGGCTCCACTTATCCGTTTCGAAAACTGTCGCCGCACCACGTTTACGCGTCGCCGTATCCTCCGCCCCAGCATCCACGGCCCACCGCCTGCCGCGTCGCCCGATCGAGTTTTATTTGCACCCATTTCAACCAAATCTCCATTGGAAATTTAAAGGAAAAACCGCGTGATATTAACGAATATTGAAGAGATAATGTCTGAGTAATTTTTTGAAACAGGGTTACCGCAGTCAGGGAATACCGAGAAAACCGGGAAATTTCAGGGAATTTCAAAAAGGCAGGAAAAACCTGGAAATGTCAGGGAAAATGACGCGAATGTCACGAATTGTCAAGTCACCTTTATTTGCTATCTCGAGTGGGTTGGACGTTTCGAACAACGAATTTTGCCCGAAAACTATTTCTAACCATGTAACTTTAAAAATTTGGTATTTGTTCAATTGTCAGGGAATTTCACCAAAACGTGTCAGGGAAATCAGGAAAATGTCAGGGAATATCTCATTTTCCAAATTCTGCGGCAATCCTTTAGAAAACTGTATGCTCCAACTGATCTTCATTTTTCAATACAGAACTACTACTTTGGGCTATTTTTAGAAACAACGTATTATGCCAGTAGTTTCCGTTTGCAGATTGGCGCTTTTGCCGAAGAGCCAGAAATAGTAATTCCATATTGCAAAATGTAGTCCAACTTACAGTCTAGCAGCGGGACTTTTGGTGGAGTCTTTTTTTATACCCATTCGTTTAAGAGAGTCCAGACTCTTAAAAACAATAACAAGAAAAAATACTCTTGATTCAATCGGATTTTTGCTTGAATCAAAAGGAAATTCGCAAAAATTAAGAGGCTTGTTTCTCGATTTAAGCAAAAATCCGATTGAATCAAGGGTATTTTTTCTTGTCATTGTTTTCAAGAGTCTAGACTCTCTAGATCCAAGCTACTTTTTTTAGTGCAAGTTGAATAGAAAGAAACCAAGTCACGTTAAAATCGAAACGAGATAAAGGAATTGGAAGTTTTACTAATCCACAAGACTTAATATCAGAAGTTGGTAATTTTGCCAACATGCGCTCAGAATTTGGTCTGAAACTAAAATCTCAAATTAGAGGATCAATAAAATGAAAATTCCTATCGAACACACGTGTGTTATCAATGATAAACTAGAGAGACTTAAACGAATGGGTATAAAAAAAGACTCCACCAAAAATCCCACTGCTAGACTGTAAGTTGGACTACATTTTGCAATATGGAATTTCTATTTCTGGCTCTTCGGCAAAAGCGCCAATCTGCAAACGGAAACTACTGGCGGAATCAAGAGTATTTTTTCTTGTTAATGTTTTAAAGAGTCTAGATACTACATCAAAGCGACTTTCTTTCCAGTGTGGTTCAGCTCTTGCCCTAACTTGTGACCCATCATGGCAACGCCGCGATCCACCGACTTTCAGCAATTTCTTTCGGTGGTTCGCTCGTTTCCGTCCGACGTCAAATCTGTGAGCGGATTTATATCTGTCGCCGGAGACAATACGAGCCTCGATCCGTCCTCCCACGTTCCTCTCGCGCGTTCTTGTCGTTGCATCCGATCCGCATCCGCGGCAGCGTGCGGAGTTGCGGGCAGCTGTGCAACACCCAGGATTACGTTTTGCATGCACGCCCACCGCTTCTCGTAAATTGGAATCTAATCGAAATAGATTCGTCGCAATGGGAATTGTACCGCGACTCGTGGACATTTAAAGTTCACGAGGCATGAGACCGCGTATTTTCTCAAATAAACTTTTAAACGGTGTCGTGTGTGCAAGACCTTACCATTTTTCCGAGCTCGCCCACCATACTGCCGTAACAAGAAAAGGTGTCGTATGTGCGTTTAAATGTTGCCCAATGGGGGGCCGGTCAAGAATCCGAGGCATTTAGACCAACTTTCCTCTGGTATGGCACTCTTGAGACAACCTTTCACTCCTCCTTTGAAATTGAGTAAGATTGGTTTGACACCCCCTCTTTACAAGAAAACAAGGGAGAAGGCTAGAATATCTATGAGGGGATACTACAGACATGCCAATAAGAGAGGTCGGACAAAATTTGGAAACTTCGAAAGCTTATAACTCCGCTCACACAAAACTTTGAGGTTTTTAAAGCGGTTCGATTGGTTTCCTCGTGAAATTTTCATTTCGAGGCACCCCTCAAAGTTGAAAATTTGACGAATTTAACATCAAAATTCGCAGTTTTAGTTCAAAATTCCATGTCCGACCTCTCTGATTGACTCGATCCACTGAGCGTCGGGTGCATTTCGGTTGCGCCGAGTACCCATTCTCAGCGACTGTTTTCCTTTTGAATGTCTCTTTGCGGAAGCTGGACTAATTTGCCACTTTCGAATTGCGTGTTTCAGCCGTGTGATGAGCCCCGAAGTGGAGATGGGCGGTCAGATCCACCAGCGGACCCAGTCGATGGACTCGATGAGCTCCGGGCACAGCTCGGGCTCCAGCTCCGGGCTCAGTTCACACCTGGACTGCTCCTACGTGAGCGTCAACGCCAGACGAAGAGGCATCACCGTCAAACCCCTCGACGAGCCAGAGGAAGAGAACTCCACCTTTTTCAGGTAACCACCAATCTTTCAACACGGACTAGGAGGCTATATCCCCTGATCGCTTCGCGATCCAACCCACGAAGCGCTTATTGCCTCTGCAAGCCGATTATTGAAATTGATAAACTAAGCTATAGACAAAGAAGACAAAAGGGATGTGGAGCGATCCTATTGGTAAATGCGGGTGGTTGCACTTGCAATGGATAAAAGAGGTAGGCAATAGGCTAACCTCGTGGTCAAATAATATCGCACTGGAAAAAAAAACACATTGGATCTAGAGTCCAGACTCTTAAAAACATCGACAAGAAAAAGTACTCTTGATTCGATCAGAATTTAGCTTACATTAAGAACCAAGCCTCTTAATTTAAGCGGATTTCGTTGTGATTTAAGAAAAAATCCGATTGAATCAAGAGTATTTTTTCTTGTCAATGTTTTTAAGAGTCTGGACTCTAGATCCAATGTGTTTTTTTCCACTGCGGAAAAAATGCCTCCCAGAAAACTCTGCGAATTGCACAATGTCGCTCCCCTAATTTTGCGTGTATGCATTATTTTCAATTGATTTTTCACTTAAGCGTATTTTCGTTGATGATCGGTCGAGCCAAAATGTCGCGGCAATGGCGGCGGGATCATAATCGGGTTTGTAAACAGACTTCCGAAATTGATGCTGGTCGGATACCATCATCTCCATCAGGTCATTTCTAAACCCTACTTTTTGTAGGATTATATTTTGGCTCCAACGTTTGCAAGAATTCCACCTTCTATCTGTCTGGTGAATCACGATGTTGTTCCGAAAAATTATGATCGCGTCAAAACAAAATACGGAACCGCTTGATCCACCCATTTTGGTTCGACCGATCATCAACGAAAATACGCTTCTTATTGTCATTTTCAGATCACTGTATTTTCTAACTTTGCTCATCCGTTGTCAAATTTTTTCGGCACTTGAAGGTTGTTCCACGCCTTGCGCTCACGCAAAATTGATGGCACAGCCCGCACAGCACAGCAACACGCACCTTAAAATTTAGCAATCTTTTAAAATCAGCCTATCGTCTGAAAAACAAAATTGGATGCGGTCTTGTCATGAACTGTGCTGTAATTTTAGGACTCAAATTTCCATTAAACTCAACTTTATTTGTCTTAAGAAATTCCTGCAAGAGTTCGATTCACCGGTCTGGGAAGTTCATCTCTCTGATGGATGGAATATTTAATGATGTACTGTAACTAATGTGATATTTTTTTCTCTCTTTTTATACGACAGGAATGAAAGAGAAACTCCTATTGAGCGAGAAATTCGATTGGCCAGAGAAAGGGAAGAGGAATTGCGAAGAGAGAAAAATAACAATATGAACAATATTATAAAATCCAATGAGAATCCGCCCACTCATGTAAGTATTATTTAATTTAATTAATAAATTTAATCGTCTAATTTAATTTTGCCCCCGATTAGAATATAGCCATTGATAGTTTTATTCTGATGAATATACGTAGATTTTCAAAGATAATAAAATTCATGAGATTATGATTATACTCCCTTATTCACATTCCCCTCCAATGGCAAAGCGTGAATGATCGATTGTCGATTTTTCCCCCATTTGAAGCTATGGTAAAGAATCAATTATTAAGATGTTCGTTGCGAACGCCGTGTTTATCGATCCTTTTCCATAGGTTTAAATGGCAGATCAATCGATATATCGCAAAATACACCACGCCACTGTTCCCTTCCTCTCCACGAAGCAGACATAAATACTACCATAATGCCATTAAGGAACATTCAGTTTTGCTGGTAAAAGTTTTGAAACACGTTCCTCGAATTACGATGTTGCAAACTTCCAAATAATTAATTTATTTACTCAATCAAATTAATTTAATTTTTTTTTATAAAATTAATTACTTTCAACGCAAAATTGGCATCGGGGAGGAGGGTGGCGGTGGCCTCCCCCTTTCATCCCCAATGCTGCATTTGTGGTACTTAGTGTGTACGGGACTCTTTTCGTTTGAATTTTGTTTCTAGTCAGATCAATCATAAATCATAAGTACAATCGCAGGACAATTATTGAGTAATATTATTACATGTATGATGTATTTTTTTTATGTTTTCAGCAGCAAAATAAAACCATGAACTCTACAAACTTTAGTAGCCGAAATAGTATAAACGTAGAGCAAGAATTACTCATCATTAAAGCAGAAGAAAATATTGATGTTCAATCCAAGGTAATTCGTCATTAACATTCTTTATTATCTTCATTTTAACTGATGGCACATATGTAATTTCTAAACTGACAATGAGCTAGATTGTAGTCGCTACTTGCAAAGTTTAGTCCAATTAGATCACTGTGCGTGTACCTGGTTGGCTTGTAGCCTATGCAGCAAAATTGAAGGCGAGTTTTAAACGTGCGATATCAACATTCACCACAGAAGGATTTGCAACCTATTCTACTCGAGATGCATTGAGCTAAAGGAATCTGGCAGAAAAATGGAAATGGACCGATTATTTTCCAAATCACGTAAGCGCCAATCTCTATTTTGGCGGTACAGGGTTTGTTTTACCGATTATTTTCCAAATCACGTAAGCGCCAATCTCTATTTTGGCGGTACAGGGTTTGTTTTTTCTTTGTTTCCTCTGGTATAATAAATCATGTCTGATTTCAAAATAGCCTTTTTAATGAAGATACATTTTTTTGGAATTCGAAGGTTTTCAACAAAGCGAATAAAACGGGTTTTCTTGTTTTTCTCGCATTCGCAATTGGACCGAGTTTAACAGAAAGGAACCTAGCCACATCAGCTATTGCCAAGTTCAACTGGGCAATTCAATTTTTTACGAGAAAACGTTTGTTCTGATTTCTTTAAAAATTTTAATGAATTTGCTTCGTACCATGGAGAATTTTCATTGAAATTTGCACGAAAATCTGCACCACCGTTTTCATGTAAAAAATTAAATTGCCCAATTAAATGTGGCAATAGCTGATATGCCTTGGTTCCTTTCTGTTTAACGCGGTCCAATTTTGGCACTTACGTGATTTTTTTTTTCTTTTTTTCTTTTAATGCTTTATTAGATACTTAGAGATACATAGACATATTAGAGATGGTACAAATTAAATACATGATTGATCTTAAGATTAAAAGAACTAATCTAGTGAAGCCCCGGAACTGCCTGTGGGCATTACATCGGGGGACTTACGTGATTTGGAAAATTATCGGCTCACATGAGGTCGCTTTCAATGACTTTCCGGCGACATGCGACTACATGTTCTTGTGCAGTAACTCATGTATGCTCCCATTTTCGTTGCAGGTTAACCAACTTAACAGCTTGAGCCAAAGAAGTAAGTCAAACGACAAGAAGCCGGCGCCACTGCAGCTGAAGAAGCACCTATCGAAGAGCGTCGTGAACCTGAGCTGTGCAAAAGAACTCGAGAGCGAGCTGACCGTGCCATCATCGACGAGCCCCGCCGCCCCCAACTCCCACTTCAAGAAGTTCGTCGGCGCCCCCGCCACCCAGAAGCGCGGGCTCATGAAAAGGTTCCTGGAATCGCGAGGCAAACTCGGCTCCACTTTCACCCTCAACGCCCCCGCTCTGAATAGTGAACCAATCAAAAAACTCTCCACCTTCAGTAGTCCCAACTCTAATCAAAACTGTGTCTCTGTAGTCAATGCGCCACCTCGCAAACATTATGTTAAGAAAATTCAGGTAAGTTTCCCAACACTTCAAAGACAAACCGAACTTCAATAATTAATATGTTGAAAATATTATTTAGGCTAGTGAGCCTTTGATTTTGTTTTAAATTTTTTTAGTCTAAAAAATTTTTATGTGGAAGGAAATGAATAAAATCAAGGTTGTTATAGGTAGAATCTGGGTTCGGTTAAACTTTTTAAGCTTATCATACCGAAGCTGGGTTTTTGTATCTAGAGAAAAACAGGAGGTGTTTTTGCATCTTGAGGTTTGTTTACCTTGTGACGTAGGTAGGTCGGTACAACCTGGCCAGCGAAATCCGGAATTCGAAGTATGAAAAACGGACCATAATGTCCCATTTTTTTTTTTTTTTTTTTTGCTTAAATCAACTCATGATATAATTTCAAGCACGTTTTATGGAATGACTTTTTTCATAAATTACACCGTCTCCAAGAAAATAAATCTATGATAAAAGTCGTTGTGCCGACCTACGTCATCGGAAAAATTCCAAGATGCCCGAAATGCAAACACCTCCTTTTTTTCTCTATGAAAGGCACGCACTTTTCCAACATTTTTTGGTTCCTTCCCTGGTAAAAATTGGCAGTAGAATCTGTGTTCCAAAATACCATAGACCGACAGCCGGCTGTAAGATTTCCAATAGCTTCTGTAGCCGGCAACACGACTTCTTATGGCCTTTTATAGCCGATGGCGATTAAGCAACAGCCGGGCGATAAAGTGTATGCTAAACGTTACTAATTTCTTGTCTAGGACTTAGTGAGTTTTTGAACTACCGCTCTCTTTTTGGGCCGTAGTATCTTGATTTATTTTGCGAGGAAAGCTCCGTACTTTTGAAGTACGCCTGCCATTCCTAATATGTTGGAGCGCCTTCAATTTCGTATGATACTGTGCAATACCTCTAGTGTGAAATAGTTACTTCAAGCGCCGTGGTACGCTGCGGCGCGGCGCGGCGGGCGGGCAGCCAGATCGAAACGCGCATTGGCGCCTACAAACCTAACAGGGATACTTCACGCATCGCACAATGCGTGAAGTATCCCTGTTAGGTTTGTAGGCGCCAGTGCGCCGCCGCTCCGCTTTGTGTTAGGCTCTAATATTTAATCTCTGCAGTCAGCGTTTTTCAACTCATGACTTTGAAATGTTTGCACACTCTGTATGGATTATTCTCATTTTAATTGATGAAAAAAAATAATGTGCGTTTTATAAATATTAAGGTGATTCCGCACAAACTTAAGGATTTACAAAGCACACGAATTTCTACACAATTTCTTATAGCCTTTCATAGCCGATGACGATAGAGCTATAGCCAGGTGATAAACTGCATAGCCCGGTGACAAGAACCATAGCGCGGCTGTATAATTTTTAATCGCTTCGTACAGCCCGGCTGTATGATTTCTTTCGCTTTCTACAGCCAGCTATATGATTTTCCATCGCCTTCGAATGCTGGTTATAAGAACTCCCATGGTATGTTGAAACGTAGCTCCTATCGCCAATTTTTACCAGGGTTCTCCCCCCCTCCCCCATTAAAACGTTGCTTATCGTAACTATCTGATTGTAGCGTAACTGATCCCCAAAGGTGGGGGACAGAGCCGGAGATCCGCCTACAAAATAAGCTTTCTAAATTGACGTGGAGGCTCGGAAAAAAATAAAATTTTATGGGTAATTGATTCCAAGGAATCCAAAGTTGAGCGTCCTGTCGTCCTGATGGGGCACAGAGGGAATTACCATGCGTGCCGGCTTTATTGCGATCAGTTATTCGTCTCCAAAAACCTGGATAGACTAAGTGAGTTGCTTAGGAGCCGTTGCAGTTTATCATTCCAGGGTATTCGCATTACAATCAATTCTCCTTCAAAACTCTGGCACGCAAAGTGAGCGACCCAGAAGCCCTAATAGTACCGACGCGATACTGACTTTCCTAGGCCCTCAAAAAATAAATAAATAAATAAATAAATACATGTACCTGCAAGCTAGCGTCTTCAAATATTAAACGCTGTACACGGATAAAAATATTTCCCATCGATAAGGATTTTTTAATAAATGTTCAATTTTTGTTTCAGAACAAAGAAGAAAATAGTAGCATTGGAACTAGGCCTGGTTACAAGTCGGCAGAAGAAAAAATTCAAAATGAATTGATGGAAATGAGAAGACGAGAGGAAGAGCTGAGGTAAGTTGGCACTGGCACAGTGACACGGATAATATTGTGTCATGAAGATTTAAATTTAGTTTCGACACATCTACAATTGATTTGACTTTTACCGTTCTTACTCAAGGAGCAGTACCCTTTAAAAAGCTTTTAGAAATACTGATAAATTTTAAATGCCATCTCTTCAAAAAAATCGTAGAAATTTTACTAACTATAAGTCAGTAAGCTTCTCTTGGTTTTTTTAATTCGACTTTTTAGTTTGATTGATTGATTGATTGATTGATTGATTGATTGATTGATTGATTGATTGATTATATTTTTTTTAATGAGATTTATTCGGGTTTAACTACAATTAGCATAAACGTTTAATTTACATAAAAGTATTACAAATTGTAGCAAAGGTAAGAGTATATTTCCTCGTTCCCTAGTGGTCAGAAGAAAAAACAAAATTATTGTCTTATAATCTAAATTTGTGTGCATACTCGCTGTCAAACAGGTGTTGACACACCGGAACTGCCATTTGGCGTTACTTCGGTATTTTTAGTTTGATACACTATCTAATTTTTGTACCCTCTGATTTTCCTATTTTTTTTTTCCAGACGACAGAGAGCATTCTCTTTGGCTAGATCACAACCAAATTTATTAAGTCTAATTGACGGTGAGGGGGAAATTGTAGATAACGAAAAAGAAAAAGATATTGAAATCCTAGACAGACTGCCACCAATGTCCAAACTCCGCACCGCTTTGAGCAATCCCAATCTCCTTGATGTTGATGAAAAGGTATGTACTCCGAAAACTCTTGTCTTTTTGATTGAAGAATATCCTCCAACCATCTCTTTTTTGATAATATAGGATCAAATTGAACACATCATTCTTCACGAATGAAAAATATTTTTCATTGGTAAAAACCATCCATACATTTTTATGTATTCTGTGCAAGTCCATCTCAACTGTATCCTTTCACAGTGGATGAAAAAGAAAATTTCAAAACCCAAATTATTTTCTTACGCTGTGTTCGAGAGAGAAAAACTTTAGAAGTTTCTAGTAGTGTATTGGGTTTGGTTTTTAACTAATTAGTCTCTCATGATTTGCATTTTTCCAATTGAAAATAAAAATTTCAACACATAATCTTTTAAATTTACAAATACAGAGTGTTTTGAGATATCTTTAATGAATGAAGACTTCGTATCATCAAAAATGACAGTTTTGAGAAAAGTGATGAATTTATGTTTGCATGATTGCAATGCATACGATTATGTTACTTATCTTTTAATTAGCTTTAACTGTTACTTAAACTAACTTTTAACTGTTACTTTAATTAACTTGTTTAAGTGTCTTTTTAATTAACTGTTACTTAACTTTTAATTTTTATTTTTCATTTTCCTTTCAGCCCGTGCAGAAAAAAATTCAGCAGCGGAAGAAAAGTGCTTTGATAACTGAATGGGAGAATCGAATCCAGAAAAATATAGAATAAGTAACACATCAACTACTCTTTGGTGTATGCTCTTTGTCAGGATATACTTTAACTTCTAAGTGGACCAAAAATATTTACATAGTGTGATTTTTCGAATAGCATAACTGCATTGTGAATACATAAAAAAGGTGCCCGCATAGGTATTACAGCTTAACTGCTGTCATTGTTGGGACAAAAGAAGAGGCGCTCATTAAATTTAAGAGAAATAGTACCCTAATAATCCTAAACTTACTGCATCCTATAATTGTCTATCAGCAAAGGTAAAGCAGTGCATATAATTTAGTTCTTGTATTTCTAAAACTGCAGGTGCCTTTTTTTCTGTGGAACTTGTTTGTATGTTTCATATTACTTAATTTTTTTATGATCAATTTATTTATAAGGAGTGGCATCTCATGCCTGATTTTTGCATTTAAATTCACTCCCGGTGTAACTGAAAAAATCACTGAAAAAGCGTATCTTTCGAGAAAGACCATAATCAAAATACTAAGTCAATCGTACGACTTAGATTCTCTTCCTTCCTAAGTCCTTTTGGATTTCAAACGCAATTTTATTTTTTTATACTGTTTTATATTGTTTTTTATTTGTAAGTAATTTTTAGATTATATCCTTTTAAATTACCGGTAAGTTTTAACTACCTATCCGTATCAAAGATTCATTGAAAAGCATCTTAAATGGACCAGTAGCTCATAATTAGTAATAATTCAAGGTCAAAGGTGCCTTTACTCTCAAATATTTTTCATAAAAACAACTTAGAAATTGTATGTTGTTTCACCTCTCATTTTACCCAACCCATTTTTGTTCTTCAAAATTTTCCGATTTTATGAATAATCTTTATTTGGGACACAGATTTTTCATGGGAAATGTTTCGCTAAGGAGTAAAAAAGAAATCTACTTTTGAGACTACTTATTACCTGGTTGCATTTTTATAATTAAATTTTCTTATGAACTGGAAAGTTGAGCTGTGATTTTAGTCATTTTAAGTCATACTTGGGTCTAAATTTTAATCTCTTCCCTACATTTGTTGAGTCAAGGTTGATAATTAGGACACTTTAATTTGGCTCTATTACACTATAAGTAAGGCATAAATCTAGATACTTTTTTTTTTTCAAGAGAAATTGGAAATGAGATGTGAGCATTAGAAAGAGACGACTCGAATTGTGCTCAATCTAACTATGACTTTTTTGTCTTGTTCAAAAGGCAAATCATTAGAACTAATCATCTACTTGCCTAAGTAAAAATAACTCTTTTGAATTTCCTATTTATTTGTCTTCTTCTCTGAAGAGACGATGAAGGGAAACGAATCATAGTTCCCAGTACCTCAAAAGTTCACTGCATCTTAGCCATGAAACTCTGGGCCATCTCACCTTGATTTATTAACAAAACTGAAACAAGTATTTTCAGTGGAATTGCATGAATATTTTTTGAAAATATGCTACATTTGTACATTTTTAAAACATTAAAATATATTTTGTTGAGAAATAAATTTCTTTGTATTTGTAATGTGACTTCCATTTTTTGCATCTTGATTTGATCATTGCAACCTTCAGTTAAGGAACCATATATGACTTCCATTTTTTGCCTCTTGATTTGATCATTGCAACCTTCAGTTAAGGAACCATTTATCAAATAGGTACACATGTAATTCTAAACTTTGAATTTTTCAACCTCTCCCCCTCATAACACTTTTTTGACACACACCACACCACACCAGTGGTGAGGCGTGAATAATCGATTATCGATATTTCTCCATCTGAAACGATGGAAAAGGATCAATTATTAAGGTGTTCGTTGCGAACACCCTGTATATCGATCCTTCTTTATAGGTTTAAATGGCAGATCAATCGCAAAGCACTTCACGCCACTGTTTTTGACATATGTCATCCTTCAAATAAAAGAAAACAGGAACAGGAAAAATGCAACACCCTCGCCCAAAATAAATAGTTTTTCGGTTCCACTATTGATATGCACATTGATTATTGTGCTGGAGGATTCAAAACAAAAATAAAAACGAGGCTCATTATGTTAACAAAACTTTTTTTCCTTTTTTTGAAATTTGTGATTCCAAATAACAAAATAAAACAATAAGACACACAAAATAAAGAACAGAGATTTAAAACAATATTTCCCTAGGATTTGTAATGGATAGGTAGGTAAATTAATGTATGGTACACATATTAGGCATTGAAACAGATGATAAATAAGATTAGGGGATCAAATCGATGATTATTTAATTACTTTATTGTATTATTATGATAATTAACTTAAAATTTTTTATTCATTTACTTTATAACACATTCAAATTTGGGTTCAGGAGTGACACAGTAAAGACAGAATTCAGCATCAATCTCCTGACCATAAGGGTGAAAGATATCCTGCCTCCGATATTTCTTGCCCTTGCTTAATTTCTGAAAAAAAAAAACATTTTAAAACCTAAAATACACACTTCCAGAACTCAAGCATTTGTAAAAAGTATGGATTGGTTATCCTTCACGGAGTACGGTATTTGCAAAGAGATGAAAGGCCAGCCTCTGTCTTCGGTGCGTCACTCAGTAACATGTGACTGAAGTTAACATTCATAAAAAGGAATCTTTGTTAGTTCCTTTTCCTGGATAACTTACAGGATAAACTCTAGAAATAGATAACAGTTATAACATAAATGATGAAAACCAAGGGCATAGCTTGAGTATGAAAATACGAAGTGGCGGCTTTAGGATAGAGGAACAACGACTTGAACATAAGAGACAGGGAAGTACCCCGTTCGCCCATTCAAACTTCCTTCGTACCAGTTTTCGTCTATTCTGTTTAGCAAAGTTATTGTGTCTCCTTCCTGTTGACAAATACATACAACATTTCTATTATTCATCAAATTATTTATAAAGAAAAAAAAACCTTAAACCGGAAAAACTAAAAAAAAATTGCAGCAACACAGCATCATTTGAGAGACTGCTAAAATATGAGGTGGGCAAAAATTTAAAGAAAAATGATAACTATCTTTTTGGGACATTGGGATTTTTAACAGCTATGTAAGAAAGAGAGAGATGGAGCTTCTGAGGAAATCAGGGAATTCTGACGAGAATTTTGAGGGAATTGTGAAATAAAGCTACAAGAAAAAAGTCAGATTGAGGCAATGGGCTGGCACTTTGAAACATTTTGAGCTACTCTCATATTTTTCTCTCGACATTCTAAGAGGACAAACTTCTCTCAGGACGATCGACAATTTTCTTCATTCAAACCAGATAAATCTGAAAGACTACACAGTTTTTGAACTGAATATTTTCAAACAACAAATTTAGAAATTGTGAATTCATCCCCAGTATCATACTTCAGATGACACGTTACATAAAGAAATTAAGAAAATGACAGCCACTGAGCAAGCAACTAAGAGATTTGCAAGCAAAATGCGCGTCATTAAAATTAAATAACCACCATTCACGATACATTAAACTATAAAAAATGAAAAAGGGGGAAATATCAAGTTACTTAAATTTGGTAGTTCATGAAAAAGAGGCTAATAATTTGTTAACTGAAACATAATGTGAGATCTCTTATGAGATCTCTTATCTCTTATGAGATTAAAAGTTTTTCCATGATTGACAATAAGACAAATTGATGATTTCAACCCACAGAGCAGAAATAATAGATCAGTAGTAATAAGTAAGCTGTTAACAGCAATAGACAATTTATTGCTATATAACTTCAATTTAATTGCAAATTTCTTATATCCGTAAAGTGAAAACGTGCTGTAAACAGCAATTTTTCATTATCAAAGAAAATTATTTCATGGTCCAATGTTTAAATTAGATAGTTATTACCATTGTGATTCATAGGTACATGATGTATTTTCAAAAATATGTTGAACTATGTTCACATCAAATTTTTGAAGATTATGGGGCTATTTGAATTCCATTTATTGCTTTGGAATATCTACCTTCAACAACTCTGCAATTTAAGGTATTGTCAAACAGTCAACTAACCTTGAAGCCTAATTCTCCAGGATTTTCCGGCTCAAAATCATAGAGACCAGTTGCACATGGTTGACTAGGATGACTTGGTGATGGTTTATTTTGATGGACCGGAGAGGGGACAGGGGAAGCTGTAAAGTAAAAAAGCAATTAATATTCTTCAGTAAGAAAGAAAAGAAAAAGTAAAATTCTCTAGTTTTGTATCATTCATTTTTTAAGAGAAAGATATTCATAAGTCACAATTAATAATGGAGGGCATAAGGTTCAAACAGAAAAAAAAGTTTTGCTTACTACGAGTACGTAATGTTGCTTTGCTTGTGTCAACAATTAAGGCATAATTGGTTTTATGAAAAATAGATGAAAAAGGGGGAAGGGATCCAATCATTTTATAATGATCTCTTGGGACAGGTCCCGAAATTTTTTATCTTTAACAAGAAAGATGTTCTCTACGTTTTATCTAAAGTCAACTTTCATTATGTATGGTTTACCATTTCAAACAAACAAGGATCTCGAAGTTATTATTATTTACAGTTGTCATGAAATAGAACCAATCCTGTGGAACAGGATACAAAATGTGCAAATAATACACAAAATCAACCGCTGAGCAGTTTAATGACACCATAATTAAGTAATCAGTATAAGCCATACTATACTGAAACAGTTTTGAACTCGGTGACATAATCTATGGTGTAAAATGTTTACATTTTATATGATAATGCTCCATTCGTCTGTATATTACCTTCACCATGTAAGCATGCATCATCTGTTATCAAATAAGTCTCTATTTCAAAGACGAACCAGAAACTAACAGGAAAGTATTCATATAAGAAGATCCTTGTACCATAGATTTATTTTCTGGGCCTTAGAATTGTAATTAATTTATAATTAGGGACATTATGAAACAAAGTTGGCATTGTAGGTTCAGAATTATGGATACACATGGCAGTTAGAGGATAAGAAAGTTAAACGTTAGGAGGGTTCATACTTCAAATGAAATGTTGCGTGCACTCAGAATAGAACTACTGGCACTCTCCTGAGTGAAAGAAGAGACCAGAGCCTGGCACCGAATTTGTTTTTAGAAAATGCTCTCAGTAAGAATTAGGTTGCAAAAAGCTTAGTTTATTCATAAAAGGATTTTTTAAAGAGTGGCATATTCATCAGAGTCTCAGTAAGCTGGAATCGGGAAAATTTGAACAATTTTCCTTGAAACAATAGCTTTTACTTTCGAAGACTTTCTCATTAAATAATTGATTCTTTTTAACGGGTTGGGTGACTAATAATATTACTTTTTTCCATGAGAAGCAATATAAAACAATGTTAAGGATTAAAAAAGTTATAAAGGGACAAAACAAATACCACAGGGGAAAAGAAAGGATAGCAAGGAAGAAATGAGGTTACAAACCGTTAGTGGATCTGGGGTTGTTATTGGCTGCCAACTCTAGCTGGTTGGGCTTGCCGTGTTCAGGCGAACTCATGCTCATGCCTGCAAGCGGAAAGCAAAACGTATTGACAACTCTAAAAGATCCAAGAGCCACCATTCTGAGTACATATGGGGCCGGTCACTGAGTTGTTTAAAATACACATTTGACTGGCACGGAATAAGGCAAAAAATTAGATGTCAAAGCTTTAGGGATTAAATGTTTTGCCTTAATCATCACTATGATCAGAAAGAGTGATGATCATACAGTGCCAGCCAAAGGAGGAGCAACAGGGTTCATGCAACCAAAACGAAAACCTGAGAACTCACATTTTGACAACATTTTTAAAGACACTTGACTGAAAATTCAAAGACTTATGGGACATTTTTATAATTTGGAGAAAGTTCTCAAAGGACAGATATGACATGTAAAATTTTCGTCCAGAAGTCCGCAAGACCAGTTGATGCATACACACGTTGGACACTTAAAATTCACGCAATGATGAGCAAACATTCAGTATTATACCTAGGTCCAAAAGAGAACTAAAAAAATGCGTTACTCAGGAATTAGATTCCAAATTCTGCAGTTCAAGAACTTTCAAGTGAAACTTTCCCCATGAATCAAGTACTATCAAGAACTTGAAAATCTGAAAAAATTTAAGGATATTGAAAAACACTTTCAAGGCTGCACAAACCCTGAGAACATGATAAGGTGATCAACATGATGGACCAAGACTACCTTCTCCCTTGATACACAATGGGCTTCCAAGAAAAATTGAGAAACTTCTTGAATTCTACATTGGTGGCAATATATTAAAGGTCTTGGATAGTAAAAATTAAACGTAAAATAAATACTTCATATTCAATCTGAGAATGAACATAGTGCATGAAGAAGCCTTGATCTCCCATGATATTCAGTTTTAGCTCTTGAGAATGTAATTTGGATAAAAAAATCATTTTAATTCGATGATGCAAAGCAAGTTTTGAAGAGAGAATGAAATTCCAAAGTTATCCAAGCAGAGAAAAGAAGAATGGTTAAATTGTTCAAAAGCTTTAAATCTGCGAAAACGATGAGAATGTTAGCCCGCTTACGAATGCAGCATTCAAAGATTGATTACCTCCACCACACAGTCAGAACCCACCACCTTCAAGCTGACCTGATTGTTGAGGGAACTTACGAAAAGGTCTAAAAGAACTATTGGTCCAATTATTAGTGTCACTGAGACCAACATGGAAAACACTCTCACCGTTGATTTCCTCCAACCCGGTTTCGACGTGCAGGTCGGCAAGCGTCTTGGGTACGAATTCAGTCTTGGGTCTTTGTGCTGCTTCGTCTCTCCTGATACAGACAAACATACACATCAATAATAGGTTGCGGTTCGAGGGATCATTCAAAATTAAAAATAGATGTATGTCCGTTTGTGGGAATAGAGACCTAACCTTAGTGAATGGAAGCAATCTTTTAGCGAGGCTGTTTTGATCAAGTTGGCTTGAAAATGTTCCAAAAATTAAGATGCTGACACTTTACTTCATTCATTTTTGTCTGAATAGGGTAAGTGGAGCTGCATTTCGACCAGACAATTTTAAGCTTCAAATAATACAGATTGCTTGTAACTTTTAATAAAGATTTTTCAAAACAACCTATTTTAAAATTGCCAACTTCAAACTGTCGGATGGATTATTGGGTGAAACACACACTTCAAACAAATACCACACAACAAAATTTCACAATTTCACCAATGAGGCTGAATAATGACCAACTTACTTCTCTTGTAAGTTTTCAACTGCGACATTCAGAATCTCGACACACTGCTGATGATAATCTAGGAGACCCTCTGCAAATGTTGTCAGTTGAGAGATTTGCTCGACCTAGATAGAGACAAATGAGGAAACATACAATTATCAGAAATATTCATCTGGTTTGCATTTCTTACATTTGATAGCGCTTTTTTTAATTGAAACTTCTTCTCTGTAATGGTATACTATGTGATAACCAAAATCATCAATGAAAACCTTAGGGTTATTTAGAGAGATAGATGTTCTATGTTTCTCACAATTATTGAATGTTTGAAAATTAACAGCAGAAAATTAACAGCAGAAAATTAACAGCTGAAAAAAATTCCTTGGACCTCTTAACTTTGGAAAACAAAAACGTTTTGGGAAAGATGGAAAAACCTCATACATTAGTCGCCCTTAGCTTTTTGATTGTCCATCCTTTTTCGAATAGTTAAAATCTGTAGCGTTACAACGTTACTTAAGGTCCAGGTATGTCATATTGACAAGTTGATACTTAAATCTTGATTCATCACAACATCGTGGAGTCAAATTGGAGTTATAAAAAGATGGTTTTTCTCAACGTGCAATTTCCCACAGTAACAGTTTTTGAGGCGAATACTCACCTCGGAAAGCTACACAAGCATTGAAGTTAATCAATAGTTCAATACTATTGATATTCAACTCTATTTTGTGAATGACGATATGTGAAAAACCTTCCATGACCAAAAATTGAATCACCAATTTTTTCTTTGAAACGTAATGGAAAACTCAACAACAGATTTTAGCATGATTGAGATTGACGTTTTTAACTCTGAACTGCACCAAAATTTGAAAAGATCCAGATACAGCAATGTTTTAACGTCTTAAATTGCGATTTTTCAAAATCTAATAGACTGTTAGGAAGCTAGGGATGTTTACTTTCAGGGTCTTTTCAATTATTGCCGAAAAATCTTTTTTTGCTAAAATTATAAGCTCAAAAGCATTTTTTTCCAGCCATCTCTCGCATTTGTGAGGCTTTTCTCTAAAATTCTCTCTGCCAAAGCAGTTACTCCGCTCATCAATAAATCTTAAAGTCATCGGAAAACTAGATACAGACCTACAAGACTCCTTAGTTTTTAAAAGCAAGTTGTTCTTCAGTTTAAGGTCTAGAAAAAAAGATTAAAGAAAGAAACAAAAAACAAAATTTACTCACATCATTTTCCAATAAATTGAACATCCCGAGCTGGGCTAGATGTAATGATTCTGCGAATTTTTCCTCTGCCTGCTTGACCTCGTCATCTGTAATTTGAGAACCTAACTCAGCCAAGAGCCGAAGCAAATTAAAATCAAATAATAAAAACGAAAATAAGCGGGGAAAAAATAAAACGAAAAAATAATCCAAAAAAAGAATAGTGACTCCAAAAAAAAACTTACAGATAATTATCATTCTCGATTAGTCATCACCATTAATTTTTCAATGGTGCTATTACAGTCTTTCTTATTTCTGAATCTCTTTTGTATTGTGAAGGTATTTCCCAGTGAAGGAAACATTTGAGACTGTCTTTTAATCTTGAAAATAATGAGATGTCGGGTGGGGCAAAAAAAATGAAACTCAATAAAACCAAAAGTGTTGACACAGGAAAACGATAAAATGAAAAAGAAAATCATAAATATTCATAAAAGAAAGTAAAAAACAAAATTATAATGAAAAAATGAACAGCAAAAGCTTGAAAGGAAGCAAACACCTTGATTCAAGAATCATTTTCATGAGTCCCTCCTTTCTATCCGGAAACTTAAAATACCACAAGGATTCAATGTTTCCACACTCATTACAAAAAAGAGGATTCTCATGTAGATAGGAATAAAGGTTTTTGTATTCAAGCTCTTGTTGTTGCCAAAGAAATAAACAAATCTTGCTTCTTCAGCATTCAATTAAGTCTTACAAACGAATCGACTATAAATCAAAGCACATTTTCCTCTCAAAACAGATGGTAATCAAATGGGTATCAGATGGTTTTGATGTAATTATCTTGTCTCAGCACCCTGTGTGATCAGTATGGGCACACTGAGTACCTAGATAAAATTTTTTAACATTTTAAAACTGAAAAAAATCATACTGTTTTAACATAGAGCTCTTAAAATAACTCTTTCAAAGGAAAAGCAGACATACTGATTCAAGCATTGTACTGTTTTGTGTAAGAAAAGCAACTTCTAGACTTGTAGACATAGGATGCAGAAATCTGTGTTGAAATGTCTGACAACCCAACTTTGTTGGCCCTTGACTTTAAAACTAGAAAAATCGATAATAAAGTGTATACCTTTAGCTTGTCTCCTTCGTTTACAGTCAAAATCTAAACGACGCCCATGCAACTTTTTCCGGTGATACTGAAAAGGAAAAAAATCAGAAAATTTGAGGGATGTCATACTGTCACTGCTTCTTTTGACAATTACGATTTCTCTTCAAAAGTATTACATAACATTTAAAGTCAAGTTTTGTATGTTTTTTCCAGAGAAATACTCTATTTATTGTTGGATAGTTTTATATTGTTATTTATTTTTCATTAAAAAACCTTCAAAGTTTAATGTGAATATAATAGATAATTTTTAAGCCAAGCCTGCAGAGCTGTGGTGAAAGAGAGTAAAAAACTTGGGGTTTCTTTATACTTAAATTAAATACAGAATAAAGTTCACTAAGTAGAATTGATTGCATAGTGTCATTGAATGTCAATTCTGACTCATTGGCACTAACAGTTAATGGGAATTCTTCTCCTGAAATTAAACGATTTTTGGAAAAACTTAATTCAGGCAAAGCCTGCGTTCTCATGTAAAGTAACTCATCCCAAGGCTAAATAGATTGATTTTCACCAATACTGTAATTAAAGATAAGACTAATTTTTCTTCTCTTTTTCAACCATAACAGTTATTTTTTCCCCAAGATTTATCATTGAGAAAAACCTAGTTAAACCTAAAAAAATCATGCACAAAATTCCCCTAATTTAATATAAACTTATAGATTATCACTTACAATGACTTCTTTAATGTCTTTGGTTTGTAACGAGTGTAAAGGCTCCAAAAAGTTTTGTTTTGTATTGTCATCAAGAGAGTATTTGACATCTGCCATCTGTTTCATAGTTTCTCCCATTTCTTGTAATGCCTGACCTGAAAAATATTAGATAGAGTAATGAATTTACAGAGAAAATGCTCTGTCATGAGAACAAAATAGAATGAATGTACCAGTATTCACAGAAATACTGACCACCTTCATAGTAAGATGGGCAAGAGCAAAACATTAGCTTCGTTTCATAAGAAGGAAGTTGAGGAGATATGTTTTTGATCAAAGAGGTCTTAAACTTTAGAGAGAGATCATGTTTGATGATGATCTAAGTGGACGAAATAGATTTGAGAGGAGGAGATAAAGAAAGTAAAACACTCTTGCATTGATATCCATCAATGATAACATCGAAAGCACATACATTAGTAGGAAGTATATTACATAGGAAGGGTGGAAACCACGCAGATTTGTCAAGATGCTATAATTTTTTAAAAAATATCACCACCCTTGAGCATTAAGAAGTTTCGATCAAAGCCGAATGGAGCCAAAGCTGAGACTTCTTAATGCTCAAAAGAGATTAAATTTTTTTTAAAAAATTCTATCATTTTGACCAATGATTTTGGTGGACCTTCTAAAATACGTATTCAGCTTAACATTGTCCACCCAAGTTTCATTGTTCATCCGATTTCTCATTATCTCTTACAGAGTTTTACTTAGTTCACATAAATATTTGTACATTTGTGATTGTTTGCAAAAGAAAGGACCCAATGAACCCATGCTCAGACCCATGCTCATTCATAGCAAATCAAAAAGTTGGTTTCTTTTTAGCAAATCTACATTTTTTTAACTCCTAACCGTCATGATTCCGATTTGGTTTGAAATTTTGCAGCGTTTTTGAACAACATAAGTATAAAACACTCTTCTAAGCAATAATATCAATATCTCAATTTTGAATGTTCCAGCACTGATGTTCTTCTTTCTGTAAAAAATCATATTTAATGAGATGATCTAACTAGTCCCAACACATTTACCTACAGCATCAGTAGGACAAAAATTGCAGCATCCATTAGGGAACATTTAAAGGGGTCTCCTATGCTTGTAATTTGGTCTTACAACATGGAAAAAAATAATAGCTAAAATACGTATCACGTTTATCTGAAATCAAGTCTCATGAGCAAATGATGGACATAGGCCCAAGAGCCACGGTGTAACTTACCAAATAAGCTATCATCGCCTAATTTCTTGCCGTACATGACCATACATTCGCCCAAGATTCCCTCTGATTGCGGATATGAGGAGGCTTTGGCTTGACCGCTTAACTTGGAGATTCCTTTGACGGCAGCCATTTTGGCTCTGGCAGTTGGATTAGGCTGTAAGAATTCTTTGGTTTTGAGCTGCAGTTCCTCCACCAGTTCACATGTGACGTCAATTTTCTGTGCAAAGAAAAGAAACCAATTTCACAAAATTGATATGAAATGCCTACAAGAAGCTCCAGATATTTATTTACTTCATTATTTACTATTTACTTTTTTTATTTCTTTCCTTCTGGCAATCAAAGACGCCCACGATCGGTAAATAAAAACTCTAAGTTTACTGAAAATAAATTTGGTAGGTTTTCTTTTATATGTATCTGATGTTGAATTTGGATAAAATATTGAGTGAATTTTAATGAACGCCAAGGTAGACTTTATCTTACTCCACACTGCAGTCTTTAACCAGGAAAATGGTAAGTTCTACCAGGACACTCATTAATTTCCCTAATTGTTAGGTCAAAATAATAAAAGTGGGTGTACGGATCCTTAAGTTGCCAAACTTTATGTCAGTGTTTTTTGACACGTATTGGACAACTTCAATGAATGTATAGCAAATTAAAAATATGATATGAAGTCAGGCAAAATGGATCGTAAGGTGTTAGGGAGGGGGGGGGGGGGGGTTGAGATAAGTATACTCAGTGCATAAAACTCAGCAGTCTGATGGAGTTAATTCTACATCATTGGCAGAGAAATTAACGAAACAAAACGAAACAAAGAAAAAGAAAAAAAAAGAAAAGGAGAGAAAAAGAAAGATGGTGGAATCGTTGAAATTCAACACTTACCCTCTCCATTTCGACGAACTCCATGTCCAGTTTGGTACCCTCCGCTCCGCCCATTTTCTCAGTCATATACTGAAAAGAGACAGGCATGCGATTAATAGATGGTAAAATTTAAAAGAAGGAAAACCCTTGCCATAGATAAAAATGATGGGGAAAGTAGGTATGTTAGACTCTATCAGTCTCTACCACGAACAATGGTGAATCTTCCAAGTTGCAACACTGGATTTCGTTCGTTTGAACGCATGTAAAAATCATAACTGATACTTATCAGATCGGGCTGCCTCGCCTAAAATCGATTGTTTATAATGGATTATATTGAGGACACGCGGTGTTGCCAACCTGCCAGAATCTCAGTGGTCGAGAATCATGTGCAGGGGAGTCAGAAAAACAGAAAAACTGCGAGAGAAAATCTCGAAAATCATAAAATAAGAAGGCAAAGGGACATGGTGTTCAGTTTCAGAGAGTTCAGAAGTTTTAGTAGAGAAATCAGTTTATAATCACAGACGACAGCGACGAAATTGTGGTGGGTGGGTCCTGAAAAGAGGGTATTGGAAACAGATTTCCCTCAGCTTGATATGATAGGCAATCCTCGGTTCGTGAAAACTCACTTTGTCCACCCTGTAAACAGTGGCGTGGCGTGAATTGCGATGTATCGATTGTTACGCCATTTAAATCTATGGTAAAAAATCGATCGTTTAGGTGTTCGCTGCGAACACCCTGTTTATCGATCCTTTCCCATGGGTTTAAATGGCATAACAATCGATATATCGCAATTCACGCCACGCCACTAATGTACATGTATCGATTACGAAACTCCCAAACCACGTATCTCGGATTGAGACATTGCAGACTTCTTGACAGCTTCTTAATTCGTTTAATAAAAAACTTCTGGTCAACGTCAATTGTTGAAACCTCCACGATTTTTCTTCTCGGTGCGAGGAAAATTCTGAGAAACTTCAAGGAATTATGTTGATTTTGTTTTCACTTAAAAAAATAAAATAGGCGCTGAGATTTTCACTGAAACGAGATACGCGGTTTGTGAGTTACGCCGTCAATATGCAACCGTCTGTGATACGAACTTGTGAGGCACCCAACACTGAGTAATGAGATATTCAAATATAAAAATGTCTACGTTTTTGTAAAAATAATTACAATTTTCTTTCTTTCCGACTGTAGGTAACTTTTCAGAAGATTCAGACTTTTTCCGATCGATCCGTAAAAGTCGTAGAATGCGACACACATACATTAAAACTTACATTAAAAAAGCACCTATTTGTAAGGCCTAATCGATGACAAGTGTAAGTCGTTTCTGAAAGAATCTACAAAAATTTGGCTCGCTTCTCCCTGACTATGACCCGATCAATTAAGTACGAATGGAGTTGTTGCATGTGTGAGGAATTTGCAATTTGACAATTGATTCTTGTGTAAAAGTTCGCGAGAAACACGATGGTGCCACTGGTTTTCTCTGAGGTCCCCCTGGTAAAAATTGGCGATAGGAGCTGCGTTTCAAAATACCAGAGGACTTCTTATAGCCGACTAAAGAGGGCTGTTGAAAATCATCTAGCTGGCTGTAGAAAGGGAGCAAATCATATAGCCGGGCTATACGAAGCTATAAAAAAGTATCCAGTCGGGCTATAGTTCCTATCGCCGGGCTTTACACTTTATCGCCATTGGCTATGAAAGGCTATAAGAATTTGTGTAGAAATTCGTGTGCTTTAGAAATCATTAAGTTTGATACGGAACTACCTTCATATTTACAAAACACACATTATATTTTCCTTCAAAACATATTTTTTTTCATCAATTAAAGTGAGAATAGTCCATACAGAGTGTGCAAACATTTCAAAATCATGAGTTGAAAACGCTGACTCCGCGAGATTAAATATTAGAGTCTAACACAAAGCGGAGCGGCGACGCACTGGCGCCTACAAACCTAACAGGGATACTTCACGCATTGCGCAATGCGTGAAGTATCCCTGTTAGGTTTGTAGGCGCCAATGTGCGTTTCACGCTCTCTGCCCGCCCGCCGCGCCGCAGCGTGCTATGGCTATAAAAGGCTATAAGAAATTGTACAGCCGGCTACAGAAGCTATTGGAAATCTTACAGCCGGCTTTAGGTCTATAGTATTTTGGAACACACATTCTACTGCCAATTTTTACCAGGGCCACTTCAAAGCTCAAAAAGAGCTCTCAAGTTGAGGCTAAAATGGAGGGGAGATCCCACGCTATCCTGAGAGTCCACCTCTACATAAAGACAAACTCTCCACGCAAAGATAGGGAGCAAATACATTAGCAAGATTGCCGTGTTTTCAGTTTTAGAGTCCCCAAATAAAGTGGCAGCCCTGTCAATGTATTTTCTCCCTATCTTCGCATGGAGAGTTTGTCTAGATGTAGAGGTGGACTCTCAGGATAGCGTGGGGTATCCCCTCCATTTTGGCCTCAACATGAGAGCTTTTTTGAGCTTGGGAGTTGATTTCAGAGAAAACCAGTGGCACCATCGTGTTTCTCGCGAACTTTAACATAAGAATCAACAGTCAAATCGCACATTCCTCACACATGCAACATCTCCATTAATCATTGGTCATCAATCAATAATTCAAACAAAATAATTAATTTTTTTTTCTTTAAAAAAAATGAGTAGTAGTGCTGCAGAAAAGAAGAAGAAAATGGAAGAAATCACTGGGTAGAAGCTCACCTGATTGGCTTTATTAATCTGTTTTTTCAGCCCTGCGAACGCCATGATGATGCCGGCTCCTTCTCCCTCCTGTTACCTTGCTCCTTCCTCAGTCAAGATTTAGTCTGCACAAAAAAATAACACATTGATCATTATAAACTGGTATCTTCTATCACAGTCGATACAAGAAAAAGTCGGTGAGGGGAGATAAATAGCTAACAGTGCGCAAAATAGTTTATCATTATGACTAGTGGTTAGAGGATGAACATTACAATGATAACTGAACCGATTGTTTTCCAAATCACGTAAGCGTCAAATTTGCGAATGCGAGAAAAACAAGAGAAACAGTTTTATTCGCTCTGTTGACAATATTCGAATTCCAAAAAAATGTATGTTCTTTTGGGGTTATTTTGAAATCAGACATGATTGATTATTCCTGAGAAAACTAAGAAAAACAACTAAACAATCCCTCTACCACCAAAATAGAGATTGGCACTTACGTGGTTTGGAAAATAATCGGTCCAATTGTCGTATCAGTGGCCGTGATCGTCCTTGGTAAAAGAGACCATAAACTTTAAGTTGAGTTTCAGGTGTTATTTCACAGAGGAACGTTTTATAAATATTTTACCTCACGGTTTGAAGTTTGTAGTTTAAGAAAAGTCTACCTATTTCCCCATGTTCTGCACTTAAAATTGTTTGATTAAAATGCTAATTAACGTCTTTCAGCACGAAGTTGAACCACTCGCAGCTGATTCTTTAGGATGCTAGAGAGGAGGTGGAAAGTTTTGATTCGTCAAATCTGATCGAACTTCATTGAGTCATTTCTCTCAGACTTCTTTTTTCTTCTTTTTTTTCGAAAATTCTAGAAATGTTCTACGGGAACTTTTGACGAGAACACATCTTTATTGGTACTTCAATTCTTAATACTAGGGGGGAGGGGGGTGGGGGCTTGAGGTTGCCGTGACTAAAATTTCCTTTTGAGTCAAGATTGAACTTGCTGGAAGAAAGCACCTAACCTGTTCGATTCAAGGTTTATTTCTTTTCAGCGACAAATTTAAGAATGCTTCAGTTTAACTCATTTTACTTTTTTTCCAGTGTGTAGCCAGTTTGGTAGTCAATTCGTTGTTTCTCCACGAAAGAACGCAACTAAATTTCAAAGCTGCGGCTGCCCAATTTCCCCACGTAAATTGCGATTTTTACTGACGAATCTTGGACATTTCTAACTGAAAATTTCACAGACTTTTCATCTGATCTCACACAAAAATCATAAAAATATTGGACAAAAATTGCACAAGTGCATCTATGTAAAAAATCGAATTGGTTGAGTCAATTTTTCAGCCTTGGAATGGACACTGTGGAGGCCTAAAATACGGTAACCAATCAAAAATCAAAAATGGATTCACATTGTCTTAACTCTCAGTATAAAGGGACTCTACACCTCCTAAGTTGGGTCGAAAAGTAGATGGATGCAAACGTTGGCCAAAATTCATCAAGCGACAGAGTTCAGTTCTTGACTTCAGCGGAGTGTTTTACTCCTTCGATTCGCAACCCCGCCGATCTAGTTGAAAAAGTCGACCAAATTCACTCGCGAAAGTTCGCCTGAAGTCTGTGGGTTCTCAGTGATGAGGTCCGATGTTTTTCCAGGGAGGTTCCCTCGCGACTCGCGGAATCCTTATTCAAATTCACCGGAGACGTTATCTCTTCCGAGGGCGCGGGGGCAGAAAGGTCTTCCAAAACTCATTTCCGGATTAAACATGAGCAGGAATCCTCGTGGGTGAACGACCAAGAATGCGATTATTGCTCTACGTGCTCATGTGCGTTGCCGAACTTTCACGCCGCTGCGTGTCCTCGAATAAACTTTAGTGCTTGATCCTTGTGCATCGGCCAAAAAGGATTCGAAACTTTCTCGAGCTGCGTCCATAGTGTTCACGGAAAAAACGGCGTCGAATTCCTAGGATTCGTCGGCCTCCTGTGGTGTAGTGATTGTAGCGCTTGCCGTATGGTGGGGAGGTCCCGGGTTCGATTCCCAGCCAGGTGAACCGAATTTGATGGTCTCAAAACAACGGTTATCTGGGGCCGGCTTGATTAGGAATGGAGGGGGAATGGGACTTTATGGCCTGGTTACACGCTCAAATTTCCGTCAAATTTCGATCAAAAAGATGACCACGATGGCGGTCGAGAGTTATCTAGATTGATGAGTAAAATTAATTGAAACAGTGTGTTGGTTGGAATAAGCATGAAATAAGCACGGTTGTGTGGAAAGCAGATGAAGGATGAGCCCCACAGCTTCATCATCTACCATCAAATTTTTGCAGGCCACAGAAATTTGATGAGAGATGGAGCGCACCAGCCACCATTTGATCGAAAATTGATGGAAATTTGAGCGTGTAACCATAGCATTAGAGACGGTAAAGCGCAAGATTATCCCTCGTGGGATATTTGAAAAAAACGGGATGATATCACCTAGATTTTACCAGGGGTAAAGTCGCAAGGCTAGATACTAATATGGACAGGGGTGGTACCTAACCATTCATTGTGTATAAAAACCATCTTTCAAACACATATTTGCTGTTGATGTAGAAACAGCTCTCGAAACCCCGGTGAATGACGCCATCCACCACTGTGGCAGTGGTGAATCTTGCAAGCAGGCAACATTGGCTTACGCCGATTTAGAGGAGTGATTTTTTGAAGCGCGTCAGAGAATTGATGACGTTGGTTGCCACCGGTTGCCGGGTTGTCGATTCATCAGTTTACATTCGCAAGTGAATTCGATACTTTCAATTCTTTGGATTTCATCGTTTCGGATGAAATCCTCCAGAGAAGTCGAATATGATGGAAAAATAATCCGTCGAATAAGATACCAACAATGACGGTGCGTGGGCTGAAACTTTGAGGGGGAAAATTTGGAAAAACGAGACGGGGACTCCCAGGAGGGGTGTTTTATTTAATGGCGGTCCCTCTCCACTGGATAAAAAATTCTAGTTTGAGGTGAATTGTATAGTAATTAACAATAGACTCTATGGTAGCGACTACCGTAACTCTAATCGCACTCACCAAAAGTATGGTATGGTGAAAGCTGCGAGATGCCTGGATATCTTTACTCTACGGCATTGCCGAGTCAAAAATCAAAGAGACTCATGATGGTCTTTGCCAATTTTTTTTGGTCAGTGTCCGGAAAAATTTTGGATTTTGCTTGTTTACATCTCGAGCGCAAATCTCGACCGTTTCCCTGGTAAAATACACCTTTTCCTCCTCTTATGGGGGGTCGAAAGGAAAGAAATCTCGTCATCATCTTCGGTTTGGCCTCTGATGGAAGAGATCAATTTTATGTCTGTCGGCCAAACATTCAAAAAGAGTTACGAGATATGGCACACCACGGGAAAAAAAAGTGCCAGGGGTTATCCCGCAAAATTGTTCCACTACCCAAATTTGTTGGATGAAATGGACATCTCCAATTAATTGCGGTAGCACCGCAACTCAAGTTGGGGTAGTACCGCAACATTTGGGTTAGTAACCTAATTTATCGGGATACTACCACAATTAATTGGGATACTACCACAATTAATCGGAGTATTACCACAATTAATTGGGAATGTCCATATCATCCACTGGAAAAAAACACATTGGATCTGGAGTCCAGACTCTTAAAAATATCGACAAGGAGAATACTCTTGATTCAATCAGAATCTAGCTTAAATCAAGAACCAAGCCTCTTAATTTAAGCGGATTTCGTTTTGATTCAAGCAAAAATCCGATTGAATCAGGAGTATTTTTTCTTGTCAATGTTTTCAAGAGTCTGGACTCTAGATCCAAGGTTTTTTTTTTTTTTTTTTTTTTTTTTTTTTTTTTTCCAGTGTCCGACCGTTGAGACTTAACCCCTACTTCTATTTTTCCGTGACATCTAGAATATAATACCAATATCGTCAAAGATTTTTCAAGAAAAAGAAAACAGGAAAGAAAATGAGAATAAAGAAAACCATCGAAAACTAGGGGTGGGTGCGGTCCGACTGCCCCCTAGCTCTTTACACGCCACTGAATACGAAAACGTATCGTAATCGATCGCACAAATTTGCCCTCATCCCTTACTGCACGTTCCGTCGGAGCTCTCAAGACTGGCTTTTCCGGAAAAACGAATTCGTACAAGCGGCAACGCGACCTCGACCCACGCAAGAGAACGAGCTTTTGAATGGATTTTCTTGGTCGCCTCCCTGTCCGGCGCGCGGGAGCGTCCGTCCGAGCGCTCGTATAATCCTCCGCCCCCGCCTCGCACAGTTGCCCACTTAAATGTACATGTCATCATGTCATCGTCCACGCTAAAGGAGATTTCAGCTCTCGCCGGCAAGTTTTCGCCAAAGCCATGCGGGCATCGTTTAGCGAAAGCAGGGATTCTGTAAACTTTTCAACTAAGACAATGTATTTAAGAGACCCCACACTAACGATCTAAGGAATGAAATGGAGCTCTTGCAATCTGGGGATTTGCGATTTGAGTACTTACTCTCGCGTAAAATTTCGCGAGAAACACAATAATGCTGACACGTGGTCAGGACTGCTGCTCAGGTCTACTCTTATATCAAAAACCTGGGTCCTATTTTCAAATTCTGATTACAGCGGACTCATTTAGGGAAAATCACCCGTCGATAACCGCAAAAATCATGGAAATTGGCCCAGTAGAAGACTCAAACGAACTACGACAAAAAATAAATATTTACATTGTTTAAATGGGAGAATTCGCAACTTTACTACGTAATAAAAAAAATCCTGGGTCATATTTTCAAAATCTGAATATAGCGGGCTCATCTAAAGATAATTGCTTGTCAATAGCCACAAAGATCATAAAAATCGGCCGGGTAGAACGCTGGACCTAAACGTTACCAGAAATGCAAATTTAGGAGGTCTCGGAGCTTATAGTATAGAAGGTTGCCGTGCGCCGTGGCTCCAACTTTGGAGTCCACAAATAAAGTGGAATTCCTGCTACTGTATTTGCTCCCTTTTGGTGCATGGAAAGTTTGACTTTATATAGAGGTGGATTCTCAGGATAGCGTGGGATATCCCCTCCATTACGGCCTCAACTTCGGGAGCTTTTTTGAGTTGAAAGTTTGTTTCAGAGAAAACTAGTCGTATTTCAAACAGGGCCGGGTTGAGGGGGTGGCTACAAGGGCCGCGGCCATGGCGGAAAATCTAAGGGGCGGCAAAAATTTGCAATTTTTTAAAGCGTAGGATAAAAAAACCGGATTTATAAAAACAAAATCATAAACGAGAAAAGGCGACAAAATCTCTCATTTCCTGAGAGTATAGTAATTTCTAATTTTGTCGTCTCTCAGTGATACAAGAGACAGCACCTTCAATAAGTCGATTTAAGAGAGAGACCAAAAACATGCAATTGGCCTAGAACGGCGCGACTTAGAGAGAAATGATAACGAGGACTTGAGATGAAAAGGAGAAGCCCTCGGCGCGGCGATCGGCCGCGCACATAATAGCGGCACACATCGGTAACACATATTATCGCCTACAATACTGCAAGAATACTTCACGCATTGCATCAAACACAGTGCGGTCATTGCGGTCAGCGTGAAACGAATAGCGCCTACAAGAATGCATGATTACTCGACACATTGCGCCAAACACAGTGCGGTCAGCGTAAAACGCATAGCGCCTACAAGACTGAATACTTCACGCATTGCGTCCAACACGGCGGAAGTTAAAATCATTGAAGCACATTTATGTTTGTTCTTTCATAATTTTTTCGTTCATTTCTTGTAAACGGAAAGCCTTGTCCACACAGAGATAGGTTTACGGAACTTAACTTTCGTGCAAAGTTTCGTGAACCTTTGCTAGTAGTGTTGACAGGGCTTTTCCAAAAAATGTGTTCAGCACGAGTAAATGCGTCTTATGCACCCCTCCCCCGCTGGCACGTTCATTTGATGGTTTTTATCGAGTTTCAAAACGAATGAAAAGGGGGCGGCAAAATATAGGCGGCCCATTGGCGGCAAGTAGGGGAATCCGGCCCTGATTTCAAAGCGGAATTTGCAGGGAGACAATTACCTTACGTTATCCATTATCAACAATTCTAGAAGAAGTTTTTTCACAGTGATGAGAACAGCTTAGCTTTCGTGGTTCAATGAGAGGTATTTACACTTAATTTACTTTTATCGACTTAAAAACGACAATGATTAATTCCTTGAGGTGAAAGACTATTGAAACCTTGTCCGGCCGTTACCTCAAACTCTTAGAATGTCTAAGTTCCCCCAAAAGTAGAATGCCCTGCCTTGAACGCAAACAGACAATTTTCATTAAGCCTAAACTGAAGAGGTTGCTTTCTTTACTTTCATTATTACTTACACATAATAGATGTATTTACTTTCCGTTCGCGCTTCTAGATCGCTGAACTACGCGGACGTTGATCAATTTAAATTGGCGACTTGTTGCTAACACTTGAGTGGGTACTTCAGATATTTTCGGTTAGCTATCAACGGTTAGCTTTAGAGCAACGAAACAGGAGCGAAACAGTGGCGTGGTGTGCTTTGCGATATATTGATTGATCGGCCATTTAAACCTATGGAAAAGTATCGAAAAACAGGGTGTTCGTAGCGAACACCTTAATAAACGATTATTTACCACAGCTTCAAATGGGGAAATATCGATGGATCGCAAGAGAACGCCACGCCACTGGAGAAAAAGGGAAAAGATTTTCAGACGAGAAAAAAATAGATTATTGACATCACAAGAGCTTATAATCATGGAACCTTTAGAATGGTTTTTTTTTTTTTTTTTTTTTTTTTTTTTTTTTTTAAATTTTCAAACTAAAGGCGTTTCTAGCTTGAAGTCAGAGTATGCTGACCTCTCGACCTTTCTCTTTCGTTAATAATTGAATTCGGAGAAAAGTAAATTTAAAAGAGATGGCCATGCGTCCACCCTTCTCGTACTCTTGCGTATCGGAAGGGAAACACGTAATCAATCTTTCGCCTTTTCTGATAATTGCATTTAAAAGCTAATATTTTATTATACAAGAGGATTATCTGGCATTGTTTGGACAATTTTTGCGTAAAAAGTTAGAATGGGTCTGTTGCTCGCACGATACAGTCAACTGAAGACACTTTCGTAGGGTAAATTCGCTCGAAAATAACGTTGGATACTTCAAAAACGTCTGAAATTTGCTCCTTAGCGTGTAATCTGCGTTGTTTGTAACACGATTTTCAAGTTTTCCGCGTTTACGGGCAGTTTTTCTCAGTCACCGCCGACCACGTTTGCACGGGCAGAGAATTAAGAGAGAACTACCCAAAGTAAACAAACGATTAACTAACTTTTTCTATTGTATGATTTCATTTGTTTTCAAGCGTTTGTTTCCTTTTTCTTTCTTTATTTTGCAAAAACAAAAACTTTGAATCAGTTGAAATCTTACGCAAGGAGAAATTATTGCAGTTAGCAAGATTTTTTGTTTATTTAGGTTAGGTCTCTCTTCGGGCAAACTTGACTGACAGCCCCCGAGAAAAACTGCCCGCGTACCCGGTAAATTTGAAAACATGTGTTACAAACCACGCACATTGTGCGCTAAGGAGTGGCTTTTAGACTTTTTAGATGTGCCCAACCAGGGCCGGATTAAGGGGGTGACCACATGGGCCGCGGCCCATGGCGGCAGATCTAAGGGGCGGCAAAAATTTGCAATTTTTTAAAGTGTAGGTATTAAAAAAAAATCGGAATTATAAAAACAAAATTACAAACGAGAAAAGGCGACAAAATCTCTCATTTCCTGAGAGTATAGTAATTTCTAATTTTGTCGTCACTCAGTGATACAAGAGACAGCACCTTCAATAAGTCGAGTTAAGAGAGACCAAACACGCAATTTGGCCTGGAACGGCGCGACTTAGAGAGAAATGATAACGAGGACTTGAGATGAAAAGGAGAAGCCCTCGGCGCGGCGATCGGCATGTAACACATATTAGCGCCTACAAGACTGCACGAATACTTCACGCATTGCATCAAACACAAAGCGGTCAGCGTGAAACGGATAGCGCCTACAAGACTGCGTGAATACTTCACGCATTGCGCCAAACACAGTGCGGTCAGCGTGAAACGCATAGCGCCTACAAGACTGTCGGAATACTTCACGCATTGCGCCAAACACGGTGCAGTCTGCGCGGCGCGGCGGCGGAAGTTAAAATCATTGATCCACATTTATGTTTGTTCTTTCATAATTTTTTCGTTCATTTCTTATGAATGGAAGGCCTTGTCCACACAGAGATAGGTTTACGGAACTTAACTTTCGCGCAAAGTTCCGTGAACTTTTGCTAGTAGTGTTGACAGGGCTTTCCCAAAAAATGTGTTCAACACGAGTAAATGCGTCTTATGCACCCCTCCCACGCTGACACGTTCATTTGATGGTTTTTATCGAGTTTCAAAACGAATGAGAAGGGGGCGGCAAAATACAGTCGGCCCATGGGCGGCAAGTAGGTGAATCCGGTCATGTGCCCAACGTGATTTTTGAGCAAATTTTTCCTCGAAAAATGTATTCGGTTGGCTATATCTCTTGCTTGCAACAGACCGATTCAGGCGAGTCCCAACTGGATATGGAGGTAATGTTGACCGATGCAGGCCAACGAAATTCAGAACCCTACTGCCGTGCTAAGGAAAAACGCCGTACGAGCCATCAGGAGTTGCTAAATTCCCCCTTATAAAACATTAATTTTTGAGGAAAGTTGTGAATATTTTTCCTTGAAATTTTCAAATCCTCCAAATCGATTTGCTAGTAAATTCTCTTAAAAATTGGAAGAAAAACGACCAACAGTTTTCTTGGAAATACATGTTATATGGAAAGCAATTTGGCAACGCCTGAAGGTGTCTGATTTCCCCTTTATAAAAAATAATAATAATTATAATAAATTCTAAATAATCAATTTCTCAGCATTCTCAACTCATATCAGACCAATTCACAAAATTAAAACGTGTAAAATGATGTAAAATTGCGATGTTCCCAAACGGTCTCCATTTCAAGCATTACGATCAATGTAGCTTAACCTTGGTGATCGGGCGAACAACTCTGCACTAGACGTCAACTTTCAACCGCGCAGTAATGAGATCCTTTGTTCAGCAGCACGCAAGCGCCGCCGCCAATGACGAGTCAGCGCGCAATCGCAGTACCTGCCGCAGCCAATCACAAGTCACCGCGGCGCACGAGATCTGAACTTCGCCACAACAGAGCCCGCGCAATACAAATTCAGCGGTCAGTGGCAGCTTTCCCGCCCAATTCACTCTTGCTTCGCCAACCGACCAATCACAAGCAAGTTGGTTTCCCGCATTCGCACACAAAGGAAATCTGCATATAAATATACCCGCAAGTCGCTGATTAAATTACTCTGAATGCAGCAGTCGACCAAGAAGCACTTCACTCTCAAGCTCTCATCAAGGATCATGTCAAATCAAGCCAAGCAAGCAGCTGAAGAAACATCCTAAGGAGCTCAGCAAGAAATTAGCGTTTTTTGGATCAAGACCGAAGTTCAGTTTCCCGTTATATTGGCACCAAGGTCAAGCATTAGCGGTCATCATTACACAGAACGAAGCAAATTCAACATTTCAAGCATTCAAAATTATTCACCTTCAAGTCATCTCTATTTCGGACTCATACAGTTTGTATACCACCTCCAATTTGGAGAAGCCGATTCTTCGGAATCTGGAATAATAATAAGTGCAATAGCACACAGCTCTCAATATTCAAACCCTTCTGGTTTTCCTGCTCACTGCAGAAGCCGGTGTACTATACGCCTGGTAACCCTTCAGGTTTCCTATCCACGGATAGTAGCCGATTCACTCTGAGTCTGGTAAAAATAAAATCTCCAAGCAGGATCTCTTCCAGATCATTAAATCAATTTTGCAGTCACCTCAAATCTTTCTCTTCTCACTCTCATTTTCCGAGCCAAGGCAAATTGGGGGGTCGCTGCGGCTCTTCACTTGTCTCGCTTCAATACCTCATACCCTATTCCATCTTTTCTTTCTTTCCTATCATTTCTTCAATTGGTCCCTCGGTAAAATTCACTTTCAACCTTTAGGTTCTATTGTTGTTTTTTCATCATTTTTTAAGCCGTCATTCTTCAGAAGGCTTGTATGGCGTTTTTCCTTAACAGAGCAGTATAACACAAAGCGATCCGAGCATGGATTCTGGTTGAAATTATTTCAGCGCGAATGCGTCGCGTCGGCGGGGGTCGAGCAGTGTGAAAGCACCTCAGAGGAACCGAGCATCGAGGAAGATGGGGGATGGGGATGCGATGGCAGGAAGAGAGCTTTGACTGATAAGACAAGCGAATCGATGCACTCGCCTGCTCCGCCGGCGTGCCTCGCCGGAGGAGGGAGGAGACTTCAATTCACTCGAGATAAGCCCAGTAATTGACAACTACTCCGCACACATATGCACACGATGTGCTGTTGACACGCTCATGGATTTACAAATCGAAACACTTCGTCTGCAAGAGGCGACTTCCTCCCAACTTTGCCGGAACCAAGTCGATAGACCA